>NC_139404.1:37474669-38074669 GCF_905368555.1 Meleagris gallopavo
TGGGTACTGAGGTTAACTGGAAATGAGCTGAATGGCTGAACCCAGAGGACTGCAAACAGCACGAAGTTCTACTAGGAGACAGTCACTTGTGGTGAACCTCAGGGATCAGCACTGTGGCCAATGCTGTTTAATGTCTTCATTCATGACCTGGGTAGTAGGACGGAATGCATCCTTGGCAAATTTGCAAATCTTAATACAAAACTCAGAGTGCTGGCTGTTATATCAGATGGTAGTACTGCCATTAAGAGAGACCTTGGGAAGCAGGAAAAACGGGCTGGCAGGAACCTCATGAAGTTCAACAAAGAGAGATGTAAAGTCCTATGTGCAAGGACAAGACTGGGGACAGCAGGCTTTGCAGGAAAGGAATTGGGGGTCCTGGTGGGCCCTTACCACACAAAAAAAGACCAGCAGACTTTCGCATGCGTTAGGAAAAATATGACCAGCAGGTCAAGGGAAGTGCTTCTTTCTCTTTGCTTAGCCCTTCTGAGACATAGCTGGAGTGCTGAGCTCAGTTCTGGGATCCCCAGAACAAGAAGGACATAGACATAGTGGATCAGGTCCAGTAAAGAGCCATGAAGAAGGTTAGGGACTGAAGCATCCCTTCTGGGAGGAAAGGCTGAAAGTTTGGTTTGTATAGCCTAGAGAAGAGAAGGCTTGGGAGTAATCTTATTGAAGTCTGTGAACATAAGATGGAATTAGACCAGACTCTTCTCAAAAGTGCCCAGTAAAAAGAAAAGAGGTAATGGGCACCAACTGGAAAAAGGGAAATTCCACTTAAACATATGAAGAACTTCTTCACTCTAAGTGTGATCTAACACTGGAAGAGGTTCACCAGAGGGATCATGAAGTCTCTATCTGTGAAGATATTGAAACCCCAATTGGACACAGCCTGCAGCAGCCTTTTCTAGCTGTTCCAGCTTTGAGGAAACTCTTCAGAGTTCCCTTCTAGACTTGACTTTTCTGTGATATTTGCATGTTGCATTTGATGTTTGGGAAGGTAAGGTTAAGAAGCTATGAAAAACATCCCAGTTAAATCGCAATGAAAAATGCAACATAATACCATTAATTTAAAACTACTGGAACAGAGACATAGCATGTATAACATAAACAGCACTCACAAATCTGCCTGATTAATTACAAAATGTTCATGTAGAAGGCACACCAAAGTTATTCTCCATGATTTGCACGGCAGATTTGCATGGAGACAAAAAGTCTTCTTATTTGGGGAAGTGAAAGTTGGCTATGTTGTCTGCTGTTTATTTATTTATTTTAAAGAAGGACATGCTGGCTTCTAGTTACAAATATAGCATTTTCGTGTTCTGTGGAAGAGCAGATTGCTTCTGCACCATTTAGTCCTATCATCTCTATGCATTTCATGTCATATACATAGGCTCATTTCAGTAATTTTCTTACAAAGCATAACCATTTAAAAGCTGAGAATATTGATGAAACTGGAAACTTGTTTTGTTGCCTAATGTTGCTGCTTTTACTTTTCTTCTTTCTCTGTCTTCCACTATGATAAACAGTAGTGGAAGTGCCAGTCTGAAAAACTCTGTGGTACTGCTATATTAGATTAAAAAAGATGAAGGGCAGAAATGGGGCAGCAAAATACAGGGAAATTGCACAGGATGGATGAAGGGCAAAAGAGAGGAAGTTTGATGAAATCTGTGGGATTTGCTACCCACAGTAAGCAAAGCCTTTAAAAATGAGGGGTGGAATTAATTCCACCTAACTTCAGATGTCCTCATCTACAATATCTAAGCTTCCTTGGCTGGTCTTAATAGTGGACAAAGATAAGCTCTTGTACAGTGTCATTCACCTGACCTGTTTTAGTTGTCTATTTGAAGGTGAGATGACTCGTGCCCTAGAAATGCCTCCTTCTATCTACTAACAATACAGAAGAGTGGCTCAAATGTAAATGTGTACATTTACTGAATGTACACAAATTCTCTAGCAGTACACCTTTTTTGAACACCTGAAAAGAAAAGCCAAACAGCAGGAATAGGCTGGGTGGTTTGTACTTGTCAGAACTCATGTGTGTAGCGTGGTGCCATGGAGCATCTGGAACACAGTTGTTTCAGATCACCCAGTATTTGTATTTTGCGTGCTATTTGCTAGTGCTGTTTTTTCCTTTACGTTTTCCACAGTGGTGCCCGGATCTGAAATGCAAGAAGAATATGTGGCATCTGGTTGTTTGGCTCGGGTTTGGACCTGTCAAGATGACATCTGCTCCCAAAGTCACCTGGTTGACTTCAGTGGCCACTTGGGTCCTTTTATCCTAAAATGCTTTGGACTCACTTGCTGGGACTTGATGATAGCTGCAAAATTGCTGGCATGGGCAGATGTGTAAATCTTACCAGATGTGTCGCTCCTTTTCTTTGCGTCATTTTGGCTCTGCTGTTTTGGAGTAGATGTGGTCCTGGTCCTCATGATAACTTTTCTTGTGAATGTAGTGTGCCAGAAGCTCCAAACCTTAGTATTGTTGCAAATGTCTGAAAGGCAAGAAAGATGGCCAAGGTTCCTGAAAGATCTAGAAGATAGCCTTTGGCTGCTATAGAGAATATGTGTTTTGGAGGGGAGCATGCTATAGTAAGCTAGGAAAACTTCGTTGTATAGCATCATTAAAGCATGGAGAATTTATCCAAGCAAGATGCCACACAGGTGAACAGGTGATCTGATCCAGCAGTGAAGCCATGCAGAAAGAAAGGACAGAAACCAGACTTGATAATCCAAATAGGCACGTTACAAAAACTTATTGAAAAAAATCACTTTGCAAAGGCTTGTTTTCCAACTCCAAAGGAGTAAGTGATTGTGGGTAAAATAACAAGGAACTCAAAAGTGGTGAAAAGTGGCTTTCTGTAAATCCCTAAAGAGATTCTGAAAGAAACTTTTCCTTTGTGTCAAAGACCCAAGTACCAATTCTCTGATTACTTCCTAATAGCTGATCAGCCGGTCATGAATTCACTGCTAATGCACAACGAATAATAATATGATTTCAACATAAATAATTTATAAGCACCAGCCATCACTAGCAATACAGATGTAGTTAAGAATGATTCCCACCTTCAATTTAGGAAGGGACAGGCATAATGAAATTTGTTCTATAAAAGTGATATGTTCTCCGTAAATGCAGGATTATATAAATGAATTATATGACAAGTCTTCAGTAAATTCCAGAAATATAGAGAAGATTTTTTTTTTTAGTTTCTAATCCATTAATCTGTTTATGAAATAAATTGTATTCCTGAGCTGTTACACTTAGACTAACGTATTATTTTAAAATTACCTGTAACTATGCAAGCAGTAGCATTCCATATATCAATATATTGGATACTATAAAATAGTACCATAAGTATGTACTGCTATAAACTTCTACATTTTATCATGCTGCTTTCCAGTACTTTTTTTACCTTGTTTCCCATTGATATTTAGTCATGAATATTGCAGACGTTACACATTACAGAACAGTTTATTACATCAAAGTGGAATTATTTGTGTTAGAGTGATAGCAATACAGTAATTAAATCATATATTAATGGGATATAAATTCACAGGCAAGTGCTGCTCCTGATATTTATAAATGTCTAGAATGCCCCCAGCCCTAGTTCAATCTGAATGGTAAAATACTAATTGACGAAACACTGCTTTGCAAATGTACATTCTTGACATTCAGTGAACTGGAGGAATCCTGCTTCATTAAATTGAGTCTGCTATCGCTTACACCAAAAATATCTGAATCTCCAGCTATTCTTCCCAAATCCCAGGAGGCAGGCAGGCGATAGCCCGCCACCTGGACGCTTCCCAGTCTCTGAGGATCTCATTAGCTGCTGAGCACACCAGCCACTTTCCTGTTCTTTTTGCTCACATTCCCTCTCCTAACCAGTGCTCTGAGCCCAGCCCTGGCACTGTTTTGTCCAAGAACAAAATGTGCAACACATACTGCTGCACCTCCAGATTTTGGCTCTGAGCTCAGTCTTGTGTTGCTCTTGATCTGTGATGCCACTGAATGTGAGGTGGCCACAGCCGAGAGCCAGCTCAAACCTCTGTCCCATGGGGCTGGCACTGGTTCTGCACTGCAGCTCGGGTCCATCTCGACACCTATCTCCAAGCACGGTTAGCCCTCAGTTCCTGTAATCAATAACAGGTCAGTTTTCCGAGATCAGACCGCCTCATTGCAATTACACATATATTATAGTCCTACAGTCAAGCTGAAAACATTTGCTAGATGGAGGCTGAGAAGGCCGAGGCACTGAAGTGCATCTTCAGGGACTTGTGGGCTGTGAGCAAAGATGTACAGTTTTATACAACATGAAAACAATAACTGTTTTCTGTTTGAATCGCTTTTCCTGCCCTTTGTCTCCTATTTTGTGATGGAGGCAAGTGCTTACTTCTTCACAGTACATGAATTATTTTCTTCTGAGAGCTTCAGGAAGTCCAGAGAACACCTCTGCTGCCACTGAACCAACATGACCAGGTAGCAACCCCTCCCAGCACTCCCTGTTGGCAGCAGGCAGCACACGTGGTATTTACAAGAAATGATTCCAGAGGAAAATGCCCAAACTTCTGAAGCTCCCACGTGTTGTCATACAGTGGCACAAGTATTTAAATATTGTTTAAATATTTGGTACCTCAGTAGTCATAATAAAAGACACTTTAGACCTACCTAAAATGGGAGAAGAGCTTCTCTGGAAGTAAAAATGTGTGGCCTCCTGAATTTTAATTCACTAGCTGCAACTAACTTGCTACTTGCACACTATGTGCATATAAATACATTCTTTACTCTTAGTATCTTACTCATCGCTGAGGTTTGTGGGGTTTTTTTTGTTTTGTTTTTTGTTTTGTTTTGTTTTGTTGTTGTCCTTTTGCCTTCGGAGTGTTCTGGAAAAAATTGTGAAGCACAGGCAGTGATAGATGATTGTAGGCTTGCTGTCCTTCTTTGTACATTACTCAGCAAAAAAATTAATGAAGCTGGCTCCTGAACTGTAAAATGTTGTTAACGTGTTGCTTTCAGCTAGTGTGATACTGTCAAGACTGGCTGATGGGCTGGGAGAGGTGTCTGCACGCTCCAGAGAACCTGCGAAAAAAGCAGCTCCGAAGATCCCTCACAGGCATTGCACAGGGATAAAAATCCTCCAGAATTAAAGCTCACCCAGGAGCCTGGGGACTCAGCATGGCACTTTCTCACTTTGACAGCGTGCACTTTCTGACACAGGTAAACACACGTGGCACAAGACAGCAACAATTTTTAAAGGGAACTTTGTTTTTAATTTGTCAGAGGCTGACAGCAAGCAGGAGGCAGAGGATGCCTTGCAAAGGAGAGTGACACGTTTTTGCCCTGGTCCTTAGATGCACTCCTGCATAGATCCTGAACTGAACAGCTCATTTTCTTTCAGTGATAGCTAGAATTGTTCCCTGCTTTGATTTTTCATCCTGTTAGTTTTCAGCTTTGTCTTAATCTCAGCTGGGGCAGAATTGTTCTCTTCAGAGTATCAGGTATAATGCTATGTTCTGGTTCTAGGAGAAAAACAACGTCAATAATACACCAACGTCTATAGCTGCTGCTAAACAGTGCTGTACAGACCCAAGGCTATTCACAGTGAGGGCCCAAGGAGCTGGGAGGGAGCAGAATTGGGACAACTGACATAAGCTGGTCAAAGGGGTATTCCATACCATGTGACATCATGCAGAAGGAGTTTTGAAGGGGTGGGAGTTCATCTGGCTCTCTTTTGCTGCTTGGGTCCTCTAGCTGGGGATGCTCAGGGGGATGGTGAGCAATTGCTTGTGCATCACTTGTCATAAAACTTGTTATATACATTTTTATACATAGGTATATTTGTCATAATTGTTATTCTTTTCATTTTCCCTATCTTAGTAAATAGTTTTATCTCAACCTATGAGTTCTAATTTGTTTTTTCATTCTCTCCCATCCCACTGGGAAGGGGGGGGGGATGAGTGAACAACTGTGTGGTGCTCAGCCATATGCAGCCATTGTTTAATGCCACTGAACAATACAATTGAAGTATTTTCTTACACAGTACGGTTGTGTTTGTTTTATCTGCCTCATCTGCTTTAGTCATGTTTGTTGGCAGTACACAGTCATTAAGTGGGTCACTTGGAGCAGAAATGCACTGTACCTTACTAAGTAATGGTATGCCATCAGCTACTCACATACAGTCCTTCCCAGTTCTCTCCCATATTGACTATGTTGATCCATTTGTCTTCATGGGCAGGAGCTCAGAAGTGCTGCTCTGCTCCAGTGTTTCTATCTAGCAGGAGACATTATGTATGATCTTATATAATAGCTTATTTCAAAAAAATTGCTTTTTTCCTGCTGGAAATAAGAATTTCTGCTTGTAGCTCTGTTGACTTCAGCTGACACTGCTTCTGTCTCCTCCTCCTTTCCGCAGTATCCTGGTATGCCTCAGATACCAGGATAGACAAATAGCTACTAATGGCCACACTAATTTTTGGTATGTAGGCTATGTATCCCTCTCTTAACTTAATGAGCATCACATGCTTTTTCAACAGTTCCCTGGAACTGTTTGGTTTCTAGAAGTCTCTTGATCCTGCATTCGATCTGTACTTTACATTCAGACTATCTGTGAAAAACAAGTGCCATTTTGCAGGTGCCATAAATGAAATGTACAATGGTGAAAAATATACAAGAGGCAAACTCTATTTTAAGCTATCTCCAGTAAAACCTTATAGATATTTTGAGTAAAAAGAGTAATGTTGTAAGGGTTTTCTGAAGGGAAAGGATGAGGCTGCTGTGAAAATGAAACTGCTTCCTTGTTCTTGATTTTCTTTTGCCTTATCATTCCTTATTATGCCCTTAATCAGCAATACAGTACTTGTCATGTAGCTTATTCTGTCCCCTTGCAGTGTGAATCTGAGAAGTAGGAGATCCCCTGTTAAGCACAGTCCTTTCATTATGACAGCATCCAGCCCAGAGGACCACATAAAGCATCTGTCTGAGCACCTAAAGGATTTTCTGGATTACAGCTCAAGCCGACTTCACATCAGTGATGAAGTTAGTACATGAGCATAGAGAGTAGGATTTCTGACTGCTCATGATCTTACTGGTACCATGCAAACCCTGTAGAGAGCCAGCCAGCCAGCACTGCTCAGCCTGAGGGAAGAAGGAAGGCATGCACAGTGAAAGTGCAGTTACTCTTCCTTGATGACTTGAATAGTTCATGGATAAAATAATGCCCAGACTACAGATGGTCTCAGGTCCCTAAGTGAGAACTGCATGTAACTTCAAAAGAGAAGCACAGGTTGCAGTTAGATGGGAAATTCAGACAGAATTTTAATGGCCAGGCAGATAATTGCTGTCACAGTACCATGAAACGTAATTCCATTTACTAAAGCATGGTTGGATCTTATAAGTAGTAAAACTCAGGTTTTTTTTTTCTAAAAACGTGGTGTGAGAAGGATCAAAAAGAGACCAAAATGCTATGGGTAAGAAATTTCTGACTCTGCTGACTTCATTGATGCGCTCATTAGCACCTTTTCAATTATTAATTGTTCTGGTTGCTGCAGTTATTACTGATCCATATTAATCCTCCAAAGAGCAGGAGATGACAACACTGGGTCATGATGACCTTGTCTTTCCATATGCTATGACTGATCTGGAATTTTCCAGTGAAACAACTGTTCATTAGAAAATGTGACTCCTCCAAAATCTTTGCTTTCTTTTTCTTTTTTTCCTTCTTCTTTTTTAAATAAATATACATATTTTTCATATATTTCTGTTGTGAATATCTTTGTGGATTTAACATGGCCTAGCTATGGCTAACACCCATGAGGAGGTTTTGCCCTGATGATAACCAGGTCATCTTCTTGTTAATTCAAATACAGTGACAGGAAGGAGGATAAGGAAACTCTAGCACTGCATGCATTTCAGGCTGACTCAGCTTTAAGTCCAATTTTGCCTTCTCTGGTCGCTCAGAATGAAAACAGATCCCATTTTTATAAAAAGTTTAAAATTCCTGGGATAAGAAAGATGTTTCATGTTTTTCTGCAAGGAGAGCTAAAAAAGTATAGCAGATAAGACAATTCCAACCCTTTTAAAAAGACAACAGGGAAATAGTATCAGTTTTTGTCATATTTTTTTTCATAACTGTTTGTTACATTTTGCAAGATTCATAACTTGATAAGAAGGAAACTGCAGTGATCAACCTTCAGACACTATCAGCACAACCAATTGAATTCAGTCTTCAGATAACTGCCTTTCAAGATACTTAAAAATCTAGCACTGCCATCTGGTTCAACACATTCTTCTCAAAATCCCATTAAGACATAGTAAATCTTGGAATAACACAGTTCTCTGTGTGCACCGACATGCTTCATTGTTAAAGAACATTTTTTTTCCTTTTATTTTTTCATTCCCCTGCCTAAATCAATGCTCTTTCTGCAAATTCAACAGGAACTGTTACGTTCCTATATATGAGAAAATCTGCTGGGAAGTAACACACAGACCCAAGACAGTACTAACTCAGGCTTTGTCATCATCAAAGTTTTTACTCATCTTTGCATCCAAGATGAGCATACTGAGGTCTTCTACCCTTGTGAGGCTCCATCTGGAGTACTGCGTCCAGGTCTGGGGCCCTCAAGACAAGAAAGACAGGGAGCTGTTGGAGAGGATCCAGAGGAGAGCCACGAAGATGATCAGGGGACTGGAGCACCTCCTCTATGAAGACAGGCTGAGGGAGCTGGGCTTGTTCAGCCTGGAGAAAAGAAGGCTGCGGGGTGACCTCATTGCAGCCTTTCAGTACCTAAAGGAAGCCTGCAAACAGGGAGTCAACTCTTTGAAAGGGTAGATAACAGCAGGACAAGGGGAAATGTCTTTAAGTTGAGGGAGGGAAGATTTAGGTTGGATGTCAGGGGGAAGTTCTTTGCTATGAGAGTGGTGAGGTGCTGGCACAGGCTGCCCAGAGAGGTTGTGGATGCCCCGTCCCTGGAGGTGTTCAAGGCCAGGTTGGATGGGGCCCTGGGCAGCCTGGTCTAGTATTAAATGTGGAGATTGGTGGCCCTGCCTGTGAAGGGGGGGGTTGGAGCTTCATGATCCTTGAGGTCCCTTCCAACCCAAGCCATTCTATGATTCTACGATTCAGTAGGTTCCAGGAGAACAAAAACGTTGTTCTTTCTGGTGTGAGAAGCAAAGATCAAGGAGAGCAACTACACGACCAGTGTTTGAGTTACAAGTGAAATGAGACATGAAAGTGCTAGGAAGAGGTGGTAAACGGAGTAGAATGTAGATGGATGAAGAAAAAAATAGATGAAAAGCCAGAAAGCAATGTGAGTGTGAAAATAAAAAGAGAAAACTGAAATATAGTTTTCTAGACTGAGAGATGTCAGGCATTGTCATTGTTATTAATTGTTATTAGTAGTATTATCATTGCTATTGGTCTTGTTGTTGTTTCTTTTATTTTTTCCTTAGTGATAATATTGCTAACAGTGTGAGGAGCTGGATCAAAAGTCTCATAAAAACTTCAAGAAGGCTTTAAAGGGCAGAAATCTATCAAACAGTTATCCCTTCCAATTGTTAAGATGTGTCACATTTTCTATTCAAAGATTAGGGGAAAATTAATTTTTGTGCAGTGACTTGGAGGCAGATGTTATCTGAATGAAGCATTATGAAGGTTGATAAAATAAATGTGAGAATTCCCTTCCCTTTCCCCAGTCTGCTTTTAACGCCTCCTTCAAAACTCTCAGGATTAGTAATTTTCAGATTCCAAACAGAGAGGAGGAAGAGGAGCCACTCTCTTTACTTTTGCTAAATAAACCTCTCCATGAAGTTATAAACCCTCTAAAATAACCCCACGGCTTATAGCTGGATTACAATTAGTTCAAACGTGGTGATAAAAAACAAACAAACAAACAAAAAACCAACATCAGCTTCTGTCTTTTGTAACTTAAATTTGGGCTTCTTAGAAGTTATACTTGGCTACCGAATACCGCTAACCTGCTGATAAGCGAAATGAGGCCTGATGTTTCCAGTGTAGAAACACTTCGTTTCTGAGATCCATTGAGCCACTAGGCCTTGCAGCAGATGGGACTCTCGGTGGGATGAGCCACACAAGGTGTTGACTCTTCCTGGTGCAGGAAGGATCCTCAGTGCAAGTGTTTTATCTTCATTCCCAGCTCAACAACTCTGCGGGGATGGTCACATCACAAACCCTCCCTCCTCTGCTCCGAGCAGCACAGCTCTTTGGGAGCTGGTGTTCATGGCCTGAAGACTCTCTCAGCCCAAAGCCCCAGGGGTCTGGACTGAATCCCCTCTCAGGCATTCAAGGCAAAAACATAACTGGCTTTTGGGGAGTAGGAGAGAATGAGTTGCTTTCACTTTGAATTTAGATACTACTCAATACGTGTTTTTTATTTAATTTGATTTAAGCAGGGTTTAGAAAGCCAAGCCCCTAAATATTACAAATTTACAAAAACAGTTGACAGGAACAGAGGTTGTGGAAAGGAGATGTGATACCTGCTCCTGCTCAAAAGAACATCCCTTCTTGGAAAGGATAAGAAAATAAAAAGCCTCCTAATTATATAATTGAATTCATAGCATTATGTGAGAACTAAAGAAAGGTAAGAACAAGGATTTGCAATAGAACTATTTAAGAAAAAAAATGGAGCAACTGAAATAAAATGGACATTTAGTCCTTAAAGTCAGGATATCATCACACTGAGCAGGTCTTTCCTTTTAACTCTCACAGGTCACTGCTTTTGCTATTCGCTCATGTTTCTTCAGTTCTTTTTTATACCTTGTCAATGGAAAAAAGTTCTGTTACATAATCATCCACAGCTATAAATTTTCTGAAAATTAAGTACAGAGGAATTTCTCGGACTTTCAGGTTTTGTTATCTTCCTTTTTTTACAGCTGCATATCCACATATCCACAGATGAGAAACCACTTCCAAGTGTGGGATCCATACTGCAAGTGGCTTGCATAATCAATACATTCTTATAGGAGGAAACTTCAGCAAGATGAGTTACAGAAGTAACAACTATCTGGAGAAGCAACAAATAACTCTAAGCTGTAAAGATTTTTGCCTTTGATTTCTTTCAGCCAAGGAAGGAAGGGAGGGAGGGAGGAAAGGGGGAAGGAGAGAAGGAGGTAAAGGGGGGGGAGGTCGAAGGGGAGAAGGAAAAGGGGATATATGAAAGTATGTTATACCATTTCTTAGGTGTGATATTCATGTCAATTATTTTAAATCTTAATTTGCAGGATCTATAATGTTAGGGAAATAATCCAGACACCCTTAGCTTCTTTTCTGAAGGAAATCATACTTATGAGCTCATGCTTTTTGTCTGCCTGCCTACCAGTCTGTCTCTTGCCTGTGCCATTCCTCCCACACCGTGCTGTAAGCCACTGGTGGATTTCAGCTTAGTTGAAAGCAAAGAGGAGAACAAAAAATGCTGTATAGTTCCTACCAGCTTTGTAAAACAGGCAGGAGGGTACATAAGCAAGACCAGGGAAAGAGTCATCTCTCAGATCAGGTAAGGTAACATCCCAAGTAGAAGAAAGCTTGAGAATGATTGTGTTTTGAGACAACCTTCAGCAAGTGTCTGCAGTTACAGTGAGTCCATATGAAACCAAGCTCCTCAAGTTCAGTGTTAACTGTGCTCGTTCAAAAATCCTCCTTCAAATTCCTGTATCATACAGAAAAACGTAATGTGTAGATGTGATATTGTAATTCTGTATTTTGATGGCAATGACATACATTGTTTTGAATTTCTTATCTGTCTCCTACTCTCTTCATTCTCTTCCCTCCTCTTTTCTCTGCTCACGGCACATAATCTCTTATACACACAAAAATACACCACAAAACCTTGTCAGATTTTAGTTGTGGAGTCTTAAAGTTGAGAGTAACAGTCAGAGCTTTAGTGGAGAGGAAGACTGAGTGGATATTTTAGCAATGGGACGGGACTCAAATAGTCAAGATTTAATTTTGCCTGCTCCATATCCTTCAGGGCTTTTTTTCCTTGTCTCTGTAATGGGGATGATTAAATTTCCTTTCTTCCACCTTTCCTTCATCTAGACTGTAATGGCTAAGATTTCACAGACTCAGTAGGTCTTATGAGGTCTGATTCCAAGTAAACATTGGGAAAAATCCTCTCTGGCAAGGAGGAATAGAAAGGTGAGTCACTCAGTTCTGCTGCCCTTCTCCAAGCAATGGTCAGACCCAGAGTAAGCACAGCAGCAGGAGGACTCCCAGGTAAGAAACCAACCCTTTTCACCATGTACAAACATCACGTGCCTCTACTTGTGCTAGTACACTATCACACATTGCATGCTGTTGCTATAAATTTTTAATTGTTATAAGTGAGCAAATTCTATCTTCCTTTTTTGCTTCATTTCATCCATTCAGTGCCCAAGATTGGATGTTGCATTAAAAAAACATGCTTCCAGCTCTGAGCAGGCAGCCTTTGCTGCCTTTGTAGAGATCATTCTGTCCCCATTCCCTCTTAGACTGCTGTTTCTATAGATATTTTCAAAGAGGAAAGAAAATGTTTGCAATACCATGATCGGTTTACTTATAACTTGCTAAACGTTTAGATGGAAGCATCACAATCACATCTTACAAGATAAATAGAGAGAGAAAAAATGTATTTGGAATGTTGTATTTGAATTAAATAGACATATTATCCCAGAATTTCTTCACCTGTTTTTTTTCTCTACTGAGAGAAAAAAATAAAGAACATGATAAATTATTCTGTTAGTAACAACATACCGTCTCTCATATTCGAAACTATTCTTGAATGGAAGTTCTTACTAAAAAAGATTTAATTTTAGCATTTTGATGGGAAGTAAAGATACCAGTTTTGCACTTAGCTCTCCCACTCACCACCCCCGTTTACATCCTCAGCAGAATTTAGAGCTAAGAAGAGGTGCCAGACTGGCAGCACTGGAAACTTAGACACTCTGCTTTTCTGAAGGCTGCATTTTCATCACTACTGTGTAGGAATTTGTTGGGAAAGTTCATGGGTGGTAGGGCACCACATGCATTAGACATTTACAAAGAGTATTTTGGATTAAGTGAGGACTGTTTCCTCCTGCAAAATCTCTTACTAAAGAGGGATAGAATCATAGAATCATCAAGGTTGGAAAAGACCTCCAAGATCATCCAGTCCAGCCATCAACCTACCACCAGTATTTCCCCACTAAACCATGTCCTTCAGTACAACATCTACACATTTCTTGAACGCCTCCGCGGATGGAGGCAGAATGGGGAGGAGGGTGAGAAAGCAATAATCCATACCAAAGCTGCACTGAATTTTGCTGCCTTGATGTGGCGGTGAGTTTCCAAAGTGAGAAGGCATTCGGAACCACTCTTTTTTTGTCCTGTCTTGGCTTTATGTATAATGCATGCTTCTCAGCAGGACAAATTAATGTGAGCCAAGTGCCATGTTGTAGTGGCTAGACTGCTTCCTGCCAGCTTGGTTCGCTGTAGCTCACCAGGCCCTGCTGCTCTGCCCCCACGTGTGCTGATACCTGATGGCATTACAGAACAGCTGTGGAAAAGATGGAATTCTGTTTTCTCCCCAGCAATTTGCATCTTAGAAGGACAAAGCTGTCAAAACCACTGCTGTTATTTCTTATTCTGCACTCACACAAGAATTACGTCAGGAGCATCTGTAGATGAGAATGAAAGAAACGTACCACTCTGTGTGCAACTTGCAGAGGAGGAGACACTGAGGGGCACAGGAATATCAGACTGCACATATGGGACTAACGTATTTGGCACTATTCCAACATTTCTGATACAAGACAGCTTGGTTTTAGAAATAGTCCACCTTTTTAGGTTTGTTTGTTTCCTTTTTCCTTATCATACTGCATATGGAATCCATGCTGCAGCTTATTCTAATCCTTGCTGCATTATAGAAGTGCCATGTTCTGCTCTTGCACGTTGTGCTGTGAAACACAAAAACACAGCTGCCAGGATGCTGCCCTGTACATGATTCCAGTGCTTGTTCTGACAGCAGATTTCTGGTATAAATCTGTGACAGTGGTTGCAAATGAATTAAAGACAGACAAAATGCCACACACTAAGGTAAGTAGGCTTGTTAAACTATTTTCTGGTATTCTGTAAAAATTTTTCCAGTGAGATATTGTCCCATCTCCCAAACTGTTTCATGAATAAGACATTGCAGAGCTTAGGGGGTTTCTTATTCTGTGGGTGGGAAAGTGGGTTTGTTTTGTCTTTTCCAAGAGGTTATATTTGAATTTATAGAGGCCATTTGATTTCCTAACAGCAGACCAGAAAGAGCAACTTTTAGAAGTTGGGTGGACTTTGGAGCTTGGCTGGACAGAAGGTCAGAACATGAACTGTGAGCAACAGTTCTTGGGAAGGTGGACTGAAAGATTCTTGCACTACTAATGAATTTCCAGAAAAACTGACTGTAAAATGCTATCAAGAGTAAGTAATGATCACAACATTGTCTTTAATTACAAACCAGACTTTCCTGTTGATATTTTGGGGCTGTGCCTATGAATGCTACATAAAGATATGCAATATGAAAACATGAAAATAAAAGTAGGAATAGGAGATCACAGTCTGTTTTGGTCAGTGTGAAGAAGATGCTCGTTTTTGCTACGAATTTAAGAGACTATTTTTCAGAAATTGCTTTTTATCCCGGGGAGAAAAATACATTTTGACATTTCAGGAATGAGAAAGAGTACTGCTATTCTGGGCAGCAGTGTAGTGGCCACAGAAAGCCTTAGAGGCAAGGGCTTTTTAACAACTAATAGAACCTGGCAAGCAAGCAAATAGGAAAGGCAAAATGTGGGCTGCTTGAAGAAGTACAGTATATGAATAAAAGACTTGTCATGAAAATATTTTTATGTGGAACACTTTTCTCCTTGAACCTCAATTCTAAAAATCTGCTTTTCCCTGGGAGGCAAACCCCTACATTTCTTACACTGCTGGCTGATCTGCTCAGTGCTGCAGCCCTCTGCTCACAGTTCTCAGGCAGAAGCATCAGAGCCCACCCAGACCTGCGAACCCACAGGTGGATGTGTTCCTTACAGAATTACCCGTGTTTCTCTTGGGAGTTGGGGGAAAGATAAATTGTCCTTTCTGGATAAATAGGTGTTTTATCTTTGACTCATCCTAGGCTTGGATGAGTCAGCCAGGTGTCATGTTCCTTGCCTGTATTTCCAAGAGCTGGACCTGACCTGCAAAGTCAGGATCCTGATCCGTATGTCCTTACTTGATCTTACCCAAACAAACTACTGTCTTGACACATTTTTTTGGGGGCTGTTTTGAAGAGCCCTGTTCCAATGCAGCTTCACTGTACAAAACACCCTACCTCGTTATTTATTTCTTCATTGTCGTTGTACGGTTAAGATTTTAACCTCTGGTGAGCAAACTTCAGTTTTAGTTCACACTGTGCCCTTGTTTCCTAGGACTTACTTTCCCTTTTTATATCTCTGTATGGGTACAAAAAGATGACACTCTCCAGGTCTTCCTTCCCACAGATATCTCAGAGGGCATTGCAGCAGCTCAGATAATAAACACTTGCCTCTATCTTCATATTGACAAAATAAAATAGGCCAATGCTCTTTCAGTAACTGCATAAACTGCAAAAGCTGCTGACACTGGGTAGAAGGAGGTAGGACCTAGAAGTGGAGAGGAACCATAGGAACAATGCACACAGATGATTAATTCAGGCCAACAGCCCTTGGTTAACGCAGGTCTGTGACTGTACTGTATCAGAAGCAGCCACAGCGCCTGCTGAGGAGCTGTGCTACAGCAGCCTCATTCCTACCAAGAGGAAAGAAACTCAGGGGGTCTGAGGTTATCGGGTGTGCTGGGAAAAGCACCTGGGTGTCTGCATTCCCCTCTCTTGGGGTGGCTCAGAGCTGCAGTGCCCTGACAAGGCAGACCTTTCCCAGATCTGTGTGCTCTGCTGAGGACAGAGAGGGAGCTTCCTTTAGCTGTATATTCTGTCTCATTTTTACAAGCGCATTCTGGAAAAAGAAAAATAGTGCTTTTCCTGCAAAAGTGCTTTGTGTTTGATTCTGACCCAGATCTTTCCAAACCGTCGCAGCTACAGAGCTAAGTGGAATGTAGAAATATTCTCACCCAGCTTGGAGGAGGTTGGTGCCCGCCGCACTAACAGGGAAGGTTCTGAGGTTGTGAAAGACATCTTCAAAAAGTGCCACATTCTTCAACACTTAAACTTGCACTTACATATTACTTTCATGTGGGAATTTCCCTATACGTGCCGTCCATGCTAAAACCCAGTGATACATTCTGAGTCAAGGATCCTCTGCAGGATACTGGTTGAAGACAAAGGTCATCTTCATATTCTTGCGCATTGTCCAAAGCCGATTTGAGAAACACAACAGAATGGGTGGGGTGGAAAGTACCAGTGACCTTACCCAAGGACTGACCTCTCCTGAGCTGTGAGGCAAGGATTCAGTACCAAAACTGGTATTTCAAAGAAGCACCTAGGTGAAATCCTAACCCGGTTGAAATAGATAGGAGCTTTGATCAGTAGATTTCCATTTGGTTTGTGTACTGTCACAGCTGAAGTGGAGCTAGCATGTGTTCACATTTCAAACCCTGCAGCCAAACAGTTAGCAAAGTCTAATAATAAATAAAAGCAGGACCTTGAGGACAGCACAATCAAGTTCTGTTTCCAGTTGTACTGAAGAGTGCTTGTACAACCTTGACAAAACTTGGCATAGAAACTCTTCGAAGCTGCACCAGAGAGAAGGGCAGAGCTGAAGCTTGCAGGAGGCAGCTGCTGGGGGTGGAGGTGGTGGCAAAGGGTCCATGCAAGAGCAGGTGGTGGGCAGTGGAGAGGGGCTGCTGAGAGGGTGAACCAAGTGCTGCTGGTTTCCAGAGCTTAGCCAGAAAACAGCACCTTAAAAATGGATAGATGAAAGGAGAGGAGGCATGTTCTCCTGCCCCAATCCAGCAAAATCTGTGCCTACATTTGGCTTCAAATCCGTGCTGAACATGCAGAGCTCCACCAAGGCTAGTAAGAAATATTTGGGCCTATAAGTAGGATTACACTATTATTATTTCCTAATGTCCCCAGGAGTGAGAGCAAATGAAGGATCCTTTCTTGAATAAGCATCAGTTTTATTTTTCTCAATTACAAAGAACCTTTCAGTAAAAATCATTCCCATGTAAGCATCTACCTCCGCTTTAGTAAGGCTAACAGTACTGAAGAGAAACCTCAAATTTGTAGAAAACCAAAATATACCAAAATCAAGTGCTTCATCTGGTCACAAGAGTGAGAAGAGAAAGAAATAACAGAGGTCTGTCCTAACTGAACATCGGAAAATCAAGAGTTGTTTGTTGAAATAGTCTTTTCCTAGTGGTTATTATGCTCTCAGAATAGGGGAAAAAGCCAAAATATTAAAAAAGGCTGTATAGAAATGTAGCTATTTCCATTTCACTAACCGTGATGAATTTTGAAAAGATGTTTCATCTTCAGAGCAAGACTAAATTACAGGCAGGATGACAGATGGGTTTTGGGCTGAGTACAAGGCTGCAAATCACGTAAATGGCTCTGCTAACATCAGACTGTGGGGATGCTCTCTGCTTAGAAATTTAGAAAAGTTACTATCAAAACATCATTTATTGATTAGTTTGCATAAAAACATAGTTTGATAAAATGCCCTTTCTCTATAGCTGAAGTGTGTGTGATCTCCTCATCCACGCTGAAAAGTGCTTAAACAAATGAAATGATCCAAACCTTGTTCTAACAGTGCAGCTGCTCTGCCTCTCCTCCTCCCCTGGTCTCCCAGCTGTGCTTGCAGCTCAGCAGGCTCCCACCTGAACCCTTCGCTCCCTGACATGCTGTTCTCTTCCATGCTGGAGAAAAACCTATGCTGGGCCATGCCATGAACATGGGGGCCCATCCTATGTAATATATTAAGTTCTTGAGTGAGGCCAGAGCACCAGGAGGAGTGTTCTTGCTGAGCTGTGTCAACATGAAGCCCTGCAACCCACAGCTGATGGCAAATCCTACAGGCAGCTGAGCCCAGCACGTGATGTTGTGGGCTGGGAAATGCAACCTGAGGACAGCACATGCTTCTGCTTCCACGGGACTGAGTCAAGAGATAACTATATGGGTGACCAAGACTGGAGAGTTTGGTCTTCCCCAGCAGCCTTAGTGCAATTTTCAGAAGGCCCTGTGCCAGAAAGGTCCTGTCTTCATTTTGTTCTATCAGGGCTTGCTTCTCGCTGCACCGTTTCCTGCTGTCCGTCTCTTTCCCACAATAAGGCCTGGAAATTAGCTTGTTTTCCCAATTATTCTAACAACCCCACTGCTGTGAAACCTGAATGGTTCCTTTAAAGGAAGAAACCCAGTGCCCCTTCCTGCTTTGCATTGTGAGGCATCCCCAGTGCCCCAGCACAGAGAGCTGCAGGGCTGCCAGAGGCTGTTCCTCGGTGAGCGGTGAGATCACAGCCTCTGGTTACATTTGGGTAAACAAGGACCTGCTTCACGTTTATCAAACGCCTGCAGCAATTTGCTTCGTCATCCATCAGTTATTATATTCATAATAGAAACATTAATAGAGGACAGTGACACACAGTGTGTTATCTAATCTTTTAATGACACAAGACAGAAATTCGTCAGTGGTCCTCACACTTTCAACCCTGTCGCCATTCACCCTGAGGGTCATTTTTTTCAGATGCTGGCAATTTCAGAGGAGCTCAGGGAATAAATAAAGAAGTTGAGTTAGCATGGAAATGCTCTGATTCTGAGGTACTGGTTTAAAAAATGAAGCCTGATGATGAAGATGTTATTTTAGGAAATCAATTCAGCACCATTTTCAGGTTCACAAATATTCCAGATGGAAAAGACCTATTAGGTCATTTGTCTGTCGTTCCTGCCAAGAAAGGATTATGGCAGCCATTGATATCTAAATTTTTCTCAGTCTTTCCAGGTGCCCTTTATGCAGCAGCACAAATGTTGGCTGCAGGTTGCTCCTGCCTTGCAGCTTCTGAGGCACAGCCCTGTTGGCAGTGCTTAGGCTGCCCGTGGAAGCAGTGATGCAGCTTTCCAAAGGACAGGGCAAATCTTTGGGCAATAATTTTCATTCCTCCTAATGGGACTTCTATATTCCTGGAAGAGAATGAGAAATGAGAGCGGCCCAAGGGGTGAGAGCTTCGTGGTTCATTACCTTCCTGGTGCCTGCAAGGCAAATCAGGTTTTTCTTGATGTTGGGAAGGGATGAGTTAGACTTAGTTCTTGATTTTGTTATCCAAGACTGATTTCCTGAACTTTTAATTCCGTCCCTGCAATTTGACAGGGAAGCAACTATCTTGCCTTCACATGCTTAAATATCATTGCCTCCAAGGTACTGGCAGTGCCTGTTGGACGATTCTTAAATTCGGTTCTTAAATTGCTTTCAGGAAGTACATAGGTAGAGTTCAAATTGCAGAACGAAGTGTTTGC
This sequence comes from Meleagris gallopavo, assembly GCF_905368555.1. Lineage (NCBI taxonomy): Eukaryota > Metazoa > Chordata > Aves > Galliformes > Phasianidae > Meleagris > Meleagris gallopavo. The sequence continues at coordinate 37,494,098 of NC_139404.1, forward strand.
TTTGTAATGCAAATACTCAGATTAGAACAGACAGGAGCAAGAAGATACTTGGAAGCTTCTTTACACCCTTGTACATGCTTCATTGGAGACTGTGAGGGTTAACCTGATGTGAGGCTGCCAGGCAGGAGAAGACAAACGGGTCCCAGCAGCCCCAGCTGTTCTTCTCTTTCACTGCTGAGTCTCATTTCTTTGTGCCAATTTCTCCTTGTCAGCAGCTAACTTCTCTTCCAGATTCTTCTAATGTTTCTCAAGCAAGAAAACCACCAGCTCCTGACAGAGGTCACTGGAAAGCTCACTGCAAGTGCAACCTCCTATCCTTTCCATGGAGAAACTAAACTGGGTGTGGATCTACTCCCTTCAGCTAACAGTAGTGCATTGTAAAGCTGTATAAAATATCTCAGTGTGAGGGACAGGATGCCATCCAGAGAGACCTAGGCAAGCTTGAGCAGCAAGACCATGAGAATCTCATGAGGCTCAACAAATCCAAGTGCAAGGTATTGAACCTGTGTTATGACAACTACCCTATTAGTAGGGTAGTTATGTACCCTACTATCAGTACAAGCTGGGGGATGTAAGGATAGAGAACAGCCCTGCTGAAAGAGACTTGGGGGTACTGGTGGATGGGAAGCTAGACATGAGCCTGCAGTGTGCCCTCACAGCCCAGAAAGCCAGCTGTATCCTGGGCTGCATCAAAAACAGCATGGCCAGCAGGGTGAGGGAGGTGATCCTACCCCTCTGCTCTGTGCTGGTGAGACCTCACCTGGAGCACTGCGTCCAGATGTGGAGTCCTCAGTACAGGAGAGATGTGGACCTGTTGGATTGCGTCCAGAGGGTCACAAAAATGATGCAAGGGGTGGAACACCTCCCTACAAGGACTGCTGAGAGAGCTGGAACTGCTCAATCTGGAGAAGAGAAGGCTCTGGGAGACCTGAGAGCAGACTTTCAGTATCTAAAGAGGGGCTATAAGAGAGAGGGGTACAGACCCTTTATCAGTGTCTGTTGTGATTGGACAAGGGGAAATGGTTTCAAACAAAAGGAGGGGAGATGTAGACTACATATAAGGAAAAAGGTTTTTATGATAAGGGTGGTGAGGCATTGGAACAGGTCACCCAGAGAAGTGGTGGGTGCCCCTTGGAGAAACTCAAGATCAGGCTGGACCAGTCTCTGAACAACTTGATCTAGCTGTAGGTGTCCCTGTTCATTGGAGGGGAGTTGGAATAGATGACCTTTAAGGGTCCCTTCCATCTCAAACAATTCTATGATTGTGTGATGCTTTTAGCTAAGTGCCATGAGCTGTGCTAGCTCCTCTGCAGCACTGCCTTCGCTGCAGTGGGCAGGGATCAGCCATGCAGGGGTATCTGGACAGGCATGCTGCTAGGGTTAGCAATGATACTCCTGCACCAAAAAACCGGTACAGCGAAAAGGCAGAGATTGATGCAATTACCCTGCCTTGCAGCACATCTAGGTGAGTAAGAAGAACACAGAAATCTGACCAGTAACATGGACTTTTTCCAAAAGACAAAGGCCCCTTTATTTAATGCAATATTCCAAATTGTCACTCACTTTATTCAGCCAGCCAAACACGGTAGCAGATGGAGTCCCTGTTTCTTCTCTCAATATGTTCACAGCTGGAATGTGCAAATCCTTCGTCTCTATTTATAACAAATGTTAGTAAATGTATTTACATTCAGTGATGCAACGGAGTCTGAATGGTAAATAATGATGATCTCAATATATTACGGTTGTTGACACAGTGTTAGTAATCTGGGTTCCAATACTTTTCTGTAATGCAGGAAGATTTCTTTAGGAAAATACCTGTTTGGTGCATTAATGTCTATGACAAAATATAGAATTTTACCATTATCACCCTGCTATATTATCCTGAGCTCTTTCAAACAAGAATAGTTCATTACATGATCCTTTCAGCGTCACAGGGCATGATTTGCCAGTGGCCAATTAAGGACTTTTAAGAATTTAATGATATTTAAGAATAATTCTAAAGCCCAGTTTGGAATGGGGAGGGAACAACAACAACAAATTTTAAAAAAGAAAACAAAAAAACCCTAAAAAACCAACCACTACAACTTTGTCGTACATTTTATCGCGCAGGATTTAAAGAAAGTATCTGTTATGGGAGCACCCCAAAATGGTACATGAGCACATCCACTAGATGTGGTGCTGACCCAAACACTGAGGGTTTGGTGGTACAGGGAGAGATCAGGAGTGATGGGGTGAACTGGAGGATAGAAGCAGCAGGGACCAACACACATGCAGCAGCCAATTTCAGGGTGAATATGTGCTGACAGTGTGATCCATCCACTGGTACCATGGGTGGTATTTCAGGAGGGGACAGGAAAATGTGAGACAGTGGCTATCTCCAGGTACCATAATTAGCTTGGAGAAGAAAAGGCTCTTGGGAGACCTCATTGTGGCTTTCCAATACTTGAAGGGAGCATATAAACAGGAGGGGGAACAGCTGTTCACAAGGGTGGATAGTGATAGGATAAGGGGGAATGGTTTTAAACTGAGACAGGGAAGGTTTAGGTTAGATATTGGGAGGAAGTTTTTCACACAGAGGGTGGTGACACACTGGAACAGGTTGCCCAAGGATGTTGTGGATGCCCCATCCCTGCAGGCATTCAAGGCCAGGCTGGATGTAGCTCTGAGCAGCCTGGTTTGGTAGTTGGTGACCCTGCACATAGCAGGGGGTTGAAACTAGATGATCATTGTGATCCTTTTCAATCCAGGCCATTCTATGTGTATAATCAATGGATATACAGATGGTATGTATGTATGTATATATATATAAATCCAGGAGCTTGGCTAATATAATTTATATTGGAGAAACGAGAGAAAGTCACTCACCCTGTCCTGGGCTCATGAGATGAACTCCTGATGAGTGGATCTCCAGAGAGATCCTCCCCCACTGGCAGTCAGCTCTTAAGTGGGTCTAGGAGAGGTGGAGCCAGGCTCCACCCCTTCCTGCAGCACAGGTGAATTGCCTTCACCTGTGCTCCCATGGCTGACTCATTGCTCGCCTCAGGTGATCAATCAGAGGTTCAGGCCATGATTCAGCAGCCCCATACACTATGATTCTATGATAATTGCTCAATACAAGGAATTATGAATATAATAAATATTGCAGATTATTAGTATGTCAAGGTTGAATGTTGCCTTTGGAGTGCTTCTCCTGGCATGGCCACCACCACAGCAGAGCACTGAGGTCAAAGGGTCACCTCTTCCCATCCAGGCTCTGCCTCACATGCCCTCAGAGACAGCCCTGCACCATCACAGCCTGTCCCCACCAGTGAAAAGGAGCAGGTATTTCACGAGCTGCAGTCCATCTGATCCATTTCAGCCAGCTGCTCTGGGAGGAGACACAGCATGACCTGGAAGTGCCTTTTTCACACCAGCACCAGACAGCCACATCTGCTCGGGTGGCTCCCAGCCTGCAGCCTGCAGCTCAGCCGTGTCAATGTCGCTCTGCTGACTGCAGGAAGATTTTGCTCAACACGCACATTCCTCTGCATGGATAACAGTTGGCATTCAATATAAAGAAGTATTTCAAAAATTCTATTTACTTTTTTTGGGGGGGAGGTATTATTTGCTTAGTTGTATTTTTGTTTAGTGTTCCTTAGAAGGTTTGAAGGGTGAATTTACAATGTTTGAATTTTTGAACTGTGAGAACCAATTGAAATGCTTCCTTATTTCAATATTTTTGCAGGAAGACATTGGGGAACTGCATTTCTTTCAAAACAACCAAACAAAACTAGAGCAACGTTTTTCATTGTTTGGTCAGTTTTTACACTTGTTTATGGAAAACTGAGAGTTTAATAATAATAATAATAATAATAATAATAATAATAATTAGGAGATTTCTAGCTTTGACCCAAATTAGCAAGCTGGATTGAAGTTTATGAGAATCTCAGACTCAGATTTTGGATCTCACTTTATCATAGAATGGCCTGGATTGAAAAGGACCACAATGATCACCTAGTCTCAACCCCCTGCTATGTGCAGGGTCACCAACCACCAGACCAGGCTGCCCAGAGCCACATCCAGCCTGGCCTTGAATGCCTTCAGGGATGGGGCATCCACAGCTTCATTGGGCAACCTGTTCCAGTGCATCACCACCCTCTGTGTTGCACGTATCCTCCCAATATCTAGACTTTCTTGGCTGACATATCCTCTGTGTCAGTATGGGCATGACTGGGGAAAAGCCAGATTTTTACATCAGGATTGGATTTACATCAGTCTTGGATCTACACGACCTATGGAAAATCCAGTTGCTGTTTCACCTGTCCCATAAGAGATGAAAATCCTGATTTTGACAGATGATACGCAGTCCTGAAGTGATTTTCCCCGTCAGTGCATTGGAAGCCAGGTTCTCACCTACAGGTAAATTCCCCACAGTAAGCAAATTTAGGAATGTCCAGCCAGTTTACTGGAGACCAGATACGGATTGAAGATGTGCCTGTACTGGTTTTTATTGGAAAACAGGAGAAGGGTGTGTCTGTGGCAGATTCCCCATTTCTGGCTGTGAGCACACCCCTTCATCTATCTGGGCTTTCTCTAAATTAGCAAGGCAGTGTTGAAGCATCATGTTTTGTACACCAGCTTTGACTCTCAGGAGACTGTTTCTCCTGGAGACTTGCCATTGCTTTGAGGTTTCACCACTGTTTCAGTTATACTGTCGCTTGATGCGGACGGGTGTTCAGGCATGCACAGCTCCTGTGGGCAAAACAGACTTTGTGCCTCCCGTGCTGCAGACACCACATGGGCTGGTGGTGGTGCCCTCCTTTCCCTCCCCATCAGAGCAGGTAGTCCCCTTTGGGCACAGGTAATCACCAGGTGCTGAAGAAGGCCTGCTGACATGCATGGGCGTGAGTTTATGCAATTGGGCCGATTGCTCTGGAAAATTTTGTTTTCAAAAGAAAGGCAGCTCTCTGGAATCTTGTTTTTCATATTCATGAAAGACAGCAGAGCTACAGAAGAATGAAAGTAAACACCATGCATAATTTAGCAAATATTCACTGCAGAAATATTTCTAAGATTACCTGAAGTAGTCCCAGAAAAACATAAATAATGAATGTCATGAAGTGTGGAAGCCAATGGAGCCTCTCACAGCATTTTTATGCTGCCTGCCCAACAGCCCCGCACTTATGTCACTACAGCGGACATTGCTACAGTGGTGATCTCAGTGTGATTATGGTGACCAGGCTCACCAGCTGGCCTGCAGCAGTATTTCCATGGGCAGCCAGATATTTACCTTCCTGTCGTGAAGCCCAGCGATGTTTATTGACAGCCAAATTGAAGCTGGGTTATCATGGGGTCTGCCTCAGTGTTATCACTGGGAAGCTGCTACACAGCACAAATGGGATAGGATGGAATAGGATGGATCCTTTCTATGGTTTGAGACTTGGGGTGAAGGATAGATGGAAAAAGAGACTGAAAGATCTAGTGAGGATATCATAAAAAGTCATAAAAAGGAAGAAATCAGAATGCGGAATATAAAACACCAGATAGTAGCAGGAAGCAGAGGATTAGTGATAGCTGTTGCAACTGGTATTCCCTCAGAAGCAGCGTCCTCTTCCTAGGCCAGCTGCTTCTAATAAAGCACAAGGAACCTTGCTGCTGTTACTGGGAGGGAGCTTCCTCCAAGTAAAGCTTCTCCCATACCTGTGTTAAATGAAGGGACGTTGCACCCTGGGAAATGAGGGTCCACACTCAACTCAAAACTCATGTCTTTTAACGTTTAGCAACTAATCACTTCCAACAAGATGAACAGAAATAGGAATCTTTTCACAAACAGACACCAGGATGCCAGCATTTCAGTCTGGGTATATCACTCGTTTGATTCTCCTAGACTTTCAGGTTGTTGAAAATGAAGGTTGTGAAATGAAGGCAAAGAAAAGCAAGAAAACCAGGATCTAGCAGTGGGAGCATCGCTCCGTGCTGCGAGGAGAAGCTGTGCTGAGTGGCCATGGCAAGGCTGGGGAGCACTGGGCAGGCCTGGGGCCTGCTCCCCTCCTGCAGCCCTGAGCCACGTGAGTGCAGTGGGAAAGTGTCATAAGATGGAGCTGAGCTGGTTATGCTGGGAAGAGTTATTGAGCCACAGCAAATAAAAGGTCACTGTCTCTCTAACAGGATTGAAAAACATCCCTCTGATGACATGGGTGGTGAAAGGACAGAGCTGTTGAACTCCTGGAGAGGTGCAGCGGTCCTGGGGTGATTCTCTCTTCCAAGAGACATTAGAAAAATTGGTTGCACTTCTTACATGCTGGGGAGGCCAGGCTTTTCTGTTTGCTTTATTGAAGCACAGGCACTCCAGTTGTTAGAAGAATGTGGAAGTCGCTGTGAGATTTGCAGGAAATTTGATCTTATAAGGCACCTCTTTCAGTAATGCTGACGGTAAATCCTCCCAAGCACCTTTAATGAAATGATCATAGCCATGAATTATTTTTCACTGGATGCCAGATGCATTTAAAAGAGAGATGCTGAATTGTGAGCGCTCCACAAAATGGTGAAAAAAACTCCCTGATTACTTGAAAATTGCCTTGAGTTACACAGATGCAATTAAAATTTCATTTTAGTTAAAAAAAAAAAAAAAGCAAATCGTTCTTCATTTACAAAGAGCTATTTTGCTATTTTTTAATTAGAAAATCCAGTTTCTGTTTAACACATTTAGGACCCGAGCTGAGTAGAATGAAGCGTGACAGATTCTGAACATGAAATCTCTCCCTCTGGTGTTTCCTGGCTGTGTGGGCTCTGGATGCAGGAGATAATGCCACATCTCCATGCACCTTCCTTCTGGGATCTTGCAAGCCCTTTGCAGATGCGACTTGTTATCTGGGAGCAAGATACTCAGGTGCTGTTAGTGCTGTGCAGGCAGCACAGAGAACATAGGGGTTCAAGGTTGAGTCCCACACCCCCTCTATGCTGTGCATCAGGGTGAGATGAGCACCAGCTGCACATCTTGCTCAGTCTCAGTCAGACAGCAGTTAGCCCCTCTTTCTTGTCCAGAGCCTGGATATGGGAACCAGCACCATGGCAAGGGTTGGGCAGTAACCAAAGCCATGAAAAAAGCTGAGTGCACAGTCACAGTCACCCCAGCCACAAAGTGCACAGCCCTTTTTGTCTTCTTGAGGGACACAGCTGGGTGAGAAAACCTTTTCACACGGAAAAAAAAAGCCTTTTTTTTTTTTTTTTTTTTTTTTTTTCAAAGCATGTCAGTTGTTGTGATTGAGTGCAGCACAGACTAGTGGTTCAGGCCACATTAAGCTCAAATGTCTTCTCCGTGCCCTTGAGAGGGCTTCAGGTCACCATTCCCCCTGCAATGGAGGTATTCCCTCTGCAATAGATCCCAGGTGTATTGGCAGGCTAAGGGCACAGATACCCAGCTGCCAGCCAAAACAGAGGCCATTACCCTCTCAAATCAGAATGGCAAAGCAGGACTCTCCCTCCTAAAAGTCTTTTGCTATGAAGAAACTATTCGTGCTGCAAGTTTCTGTTGGGGAGATACATCTGAGCTCCCAATGGTGATGAGCAGAGTCCCTCTGGGAAAAGACATTTTCTGTAATTCCCACATCATCCTTGTTTTTCTTCCAGCCTCTATTCACAGTTAATTATTGTTTCAGGCTCTACTCAGCTCTCCTGTCTTTTTCCTCAAGCAATTGCTGCAAGGCACTTGAAGGTTAATGGGCTGTGTGTTTATTTTTAGCTCTGCATCTCTTTAACACAGGAGAACCTGATTGTTGGCAAAATAAGTTTCTCTAGCCAACAAGTGCAATTTCTGCCCCCAGTGCCCTTCCAGATATTATTTCATGATTTTTTTTCATTGAAGTGATGGCAAATACCTGGTGACCTGCTGCAGGAGGCAAAACACATGGACTCTTGCATGTCTCTGGCAGGAACCTCCAGGTACAGACTGCCTGTGAGGGCAGAGATGCTTCCAGTAGATCCTCGTGCTCTGGGTTTGCCCCTGCTGCAGGTATGCAGAAACAGAGGAAACTGGGGTTTCTCAAGGGAAAAATATTTCAAAAAAGAAACCATTCCAGTGTAGAAACTGATTCATATTTAATCTATTGCTCTTCTGCCCACAGCGGGCTCTCTCTCACATAGAGAGAGCAGCTTAAGTTAAGCTATCAAGGAAAATACACGGAGTAGAAAGAGAGGGGGCTGGGAGAGCAAGGATGGCAGAGATGCCACATGTGGGGAGCTGTGCCTTGGTTAGTGCAGGGAGAGACCCTGTTGTGCTGTACAGCTGACCTTCAGCCATGGATCAAAACATGCCTCTTGCAAATTCTTTGAGTGTCTTTTAAATACCCTGTGATATCAAGAGAAAAAGCAGCCCCCAGTACTCCAGCTGGGGAGACAGGACACTTTGAGAAGGCCACATCAGAACCAAAGCACCCCAGAAGTGTGAAACCCTGGGTTTAACCCTGCACAGAGGGTTTAACTGTACTCCACAGAGAGGGGTCACAGGATGGCCAGGAGCAGCTTTTCTGAAGCAGCTTCCATGTTACATTCTGTTTGATTTCTCAGAACATCCCTGTAGCACAAAATTCATTTTATGTTAAGGTGAAAGAAAAAAGTATTTAAACAAACACTGCAAAAAGAAGGCCAGCAAGCTCTGGTGAGACAGCAGGTGATGATGGAGGCTGTGACACTGTTGTTTTCTTTATAGAATTTGCCAGACAGGCAAACCAGGGGTGGAAATCATCTGAAGCAGTGTAGATGTTCTTAGGGCATGATTCATCTCTCCCCAGAAGGGATGCCAACATTCTGTCAAGGGAATTGCACTTCAGGAGGGCCTACCTTTGAAGGACGAGCCCTCCTGGGAGCTGCAAGCTGCCAGGTCTGCTCTGCTGTGTCACATAACCCCAGGGCCAGGTGTGTCCCACCCCAAATGGCTAGTGAGGGTGCATGTGCCGCGTATGACCTAAAAGTTTAAAGCAGGCAGAGAAAACATCCAACCATGAGGACAAGATCGTAGAATCATAGAATGGCTTGGGTTGGAAGGGACCCTGAGAACCATCAAGTTCTAACCCCCCTACCACAGGCGGGGCCACCAACCATCAAACGTCCCCAAGAGTTCACGGACTTCAGCACATCCCTCCTCCAGAGGCACAGGCTGTGAGGGTACATGCTTTGGTGCCACTGGGGATGGTAGGAAAAGGAGATAAAATCCCACATGTGTGTTGCAGAAGGGTATCTTTTCACTTCCAGAAGAACAGCAGTCTTTTGTGGATGGCTCACTGCACATCTCTATGTATGGACAGCTTTGCCATGAGAGACAACATTTCTCCAAACTGACTTTTATGTTGTGCTCAGCAGCCAATAAACGGTTTTTATGCTTTAATTTTTATATGATCCATGGTGCATTTGAGGGCAGTTTTGATAACATTGGCAGCATTTTGAAAAGGGGAGCACAATTAGGGGCTGCATGCTGATGGAGAGAGATCTGGTGGGCTGCAGTAATGCCAGGAATGTAATGTTGTATGATGAGACATGGGTCTGCAAAAAATTGTTGCAGCGGTTATCAGTGAGTGGCTGAGATGGCACATTCCTTCTCCTGCTATGTGCAAGGAAAGCTGTCAATGCTAAAGAGGTTTTTTGGAGGTATTTAGTTGTTTGTTCAAAGGGGCTACCAGAAAATATGTTACAGAGGTTGAATCCATGCCTTTCCATTAAACACGTGTTGTGGGAAAGGCTGCACCAGCTGCTTGTTTTCCCTCAGCTGATAAAGGCAAGGTGTTTTGGCTGAGGCCACAATGGGGATGTCGCAGCCATGTTTAACCACCCCTTCTGCTGGGGACAGCTCCTGGCCACCCACTTCAGCTTGAGCTGGCCAATGCCAGCTGGGTGATTCCTTCAATGTGGCTGGATTTCCAGCCCTGGCACCTTGCGGGGTGAAGCCTGGAGGCAGGAGCAGTTGCTGCATACCCCTTTGTAGCTGTGAGATAGTGGCTCTCTGTGACTGGACATGGTGCTGAAATGAATGCTCTGGGTTGCTCAGACAGCAGATCTCAACTTGTGCTCTGTAGGCCTGAGCACTGGCCACAAGGAAAAGGATTTTCTGGTGAGCTGCCACTTCACTCAGCTGCCCCACAGCCTTATCTTCTGTTTTGAAGGACTCTGACAAAGGAAAAACACCACCTGTGGCTGCGGTAGTGCTGTTAGACTCCCTCAGCCTCCCTCCAGACATCAAAGGCAGAGAAAGCAATGACTGCCTCCCCTCTTTGATAGGTGTCAGTAATAAGGGAGAGAGGATCTGGAGGCAGAGGATGGAGTCCAGGACAAACTTCTCTGGGTGTCCCTGCCTGAGCCGGGACTATGATCTCCGAAGGGCCCTTCCAACTTCAGCTGTTGTGTGATCCCATGATAAGAGAATGAACCCAGCCTTGCTGGGACTGGTTTTGTCCACAGCAAGGGACCTGCCTGGGCTTTGATCAGGGGGCTAGATCATGCTCGGTGTGCCCTTCTCACTTCATGTTTTGTCATGTGGCTGTGCGGGTCCTCTCTGTGCAGGAATAAGCAGGACAGGCAGCATGGGTTTGTGCCATCATGGGTTCAGGCTTAGGCTCAGCTGGCACCTCTGGAGCCAGGTGGGTGAGAGGGACCAGGGCAGGGTGCTAGGAACTTAGGTTGAGGTAGAGCTGCTGAGATGCAAAAAATGTGGAGATGCCGAGATGTGTGGTGATGTTGATATGCAATGATACAGAGATGTAGAAATGTGAAGATGCAGAGGTCCTGCCCTGGAGCTGGAAGAGCAGATGTGAACAAGTCCCACCCATTTTTGTTCCTTCAGATTTAGGGTTTTAATAATGCATGATGCAGGAGAGTGCTACATACAGTTATTACTCATAAACTCTGTCCAACTCACGGGCAAATGAAGATCTAAATATTAAGTTTGCCCTTAGCCCTTAATAAGGAGTGAGTTAAGTCTCATTTGGATCAATGATTTCAAGTGAAAATTCAATAACAAAATGCTTTTGACATATTTGCCAGCTCTGTAGTTTGCAGAAGTTATCTGCTGCCACTGCATTTTCAGTTTATCTTCTGAGTCCAAGGGCAGAGTTGACAGGCATGATCTCCAGGAGGGGACATCTCCAGGAGGGGCAGCTGGCCATTGAGGCAGGCTTCTGGGATGGCCCGGTCACACACCAGCCCCAGAAAACCCAGGCTCTTGCAGGAGAGGGTAGGGATTCATCCACACCTGTCAGCTCCACCCCATTTTGCCTTTCAGGCTAGGAGGACCTGAGTGTTAAGACCGCAGCTGCACTGATAGAACGTGAGGTTGAATACAAAACCTTTCTCTGCTGGGGGAAATATTTCACAGAACTAGAAGGCTTTTGATCACAGTTTGGTCCATACATCTCCATTAGCTTGTGAGTCCTGAGTCCTTTCTAAGCTGGAAGCTCTTTCCTGGTGGAGACCAGTTCACTTTATGAAAGCTGCTTTGCAAATTTTCCAGTGGTTTATTTCTTTTTGCTTTTTTTTTTTTTTTTTTTTTTGAAGCAGGAGAGCTCCACCACAGATGCTCCTCCATTTTATTGTTTCCTTTCCCTGCTGCTGACAGTGATTCAGATCAACTGAGGTCAGAAAAACCACACGAGAATGTAGATTTTGAAACGTCATGCTTGGTAATTAAATAAAAGTCACATGGCTATTAGACAATTTCCTGTGATTAACACTGCACTATAAGCTTTATTCATGAGCATTTTAACCAAGGAATGTATTTTCTAAATCTCCCCACTTTTAGTCCCTTGTCCTGTCCCCATCTGCACATGTAAAAAATCAGACTCCCTGCTCTGTATAAGCTTCCTTCAAGCACTGGAAGGCCGCAGTGAGGTCACCCCAGAGCATTCTGCTCTCCAGACTGAACAGTCCATCCCCTCATTGGCCCTTCTTCCTTTTTTCTCTTCCTTTTCCAAGGAAGCTGATTTTGCTGGTATTTTCACTTCATGAATAGAGAGAAATGGAAAATGAGGAATAAGTTCCTGACAAGAGCAGTCTCCTGAAGGTTTCTGCTGGGGCAGGCTGGCTGAAGGCAACCAAGTACAGTGCTGCCTCAGAAGCAAGGGAAGTGAAGGAGGATGCTGATGACTGAGGAGCTGGCAGCATTGCCAGGGATGTCAGCAAGCCCAGGGCTCTCTCATGAGGGCCATAAGGTGGGTTGTTCCTGGGGAACGTCATCCTGCATTAGCAGCAGCAGAATGGATGTGCCTGTGGAGATGGATGGTGCCGAGTAGGAGAAGTATGGCGGGGGACAGCATGAGCCTTCCTCACAGCCTGGTTCCTTGCCACCTTTCTGGTGGAAACAAGTGTTACTTAAGCAGTCCGGAGGTGCTATAAGATAATTCCCACAAAGCTAGGAGGCAGATGCTGAACAGCACTTACTGATGAATAAATGATGTGACAAAAAGGAGCAGAGTGCGTGTGCTGGCGCTTCCCCATCTCACATGCACGGCACGCTTGCCTGCACAGCACAGCTTTTCCATGCCAGCTCCTCACAGCCTCGTTCTTCTTTACCCATTCTACTTTACGTTCATACAATCCTCACAGCTACCCCTTCTGTTCTCCTACAGCCCTTTACCAAAACACGTTGTGCAGGCTAACCCATCTTCCAGACAATTCTTTGAGTGCTGGTCTCAGCACAAATTGCTCAGTGCCTGCTTTTCCACTGCAACAGGAGGGGCCCAGCACTGCTCTGACAGCCCTCCGACACGCAACTAATCCTGCTGCCTTTGTGTAAGTGAAAGCGGCAGGGGCAGGCTTTTAAGGGCTAGAAAGTATTCCACTCAGGGTAACATTTATTCATTCTCATTTGGCAGCTGAGCTTGCCTGCTGAGAAATAACTGCTGAGGAAGAGCACAGGGGGAGTAGAGCATTCTGCCTATGTCAGTGTCAGTGTGCAGACACTTTGAGAAAACAGCCATGTGGACATCTCTGTCCCCATCTGATTTTCCTGCTCAGCTCGCAGACTGCTTGGGGTCATTGCTTGAACACACCTCTGTTACGGGCCTGGAGATAGACCAGTAACAACCAGAGATGTTCGTTGTCCTCGTTGCTGGATGCTCACCCCCTGGGTGAATCATTGCTCACGGTCTCAGCTTGGGTTTTTTTTACAGCAGTCCTTATTAAGTTCAGTTATACTTTTTTTTTTTTCTTTTTTCTTTTAGACAATTTGTAAAGAAAGAATAGCTGAATGAACGTGTCACCAACTTGTCACTTTCCCATTTCTCTCCCGGTCTTTGCCCTTCCTTTAATAGTCTGAACCAATTTTAGAAGAGTCTCTGATGCCCCTGATGATTTGTTGCCTTGGAGTCCCAGACAGCAGCCCACGTGGGCACGCTGCTCGCTGCAGGCACTGCCGATGGAAGAGTGGTGCCAACACGGGCAGCACCAGCGAGGGGCTGGGTCTGTGTTGTACAGCTGGTCAAGAAATCCCACGTTTAGTCCTTTTATCTTTAACGAAAATAAACTGACACCCTGCTGACAGATCCCATGCCTTTAAAGAGACATTTCAGGCTACACCAAATGCAGTTCGCATGTACAGAAGTGTGGAAGACATGATGGGAGAAGAAGGGTGCATTTCTTCGAATCCCCTGTGCTTGGAAGGAGAGCTGTGGGAAGTCCTCACCCAACCCTTCTGTGGCAGTATCAGTGCTGATGGGAGGTCAGGTCAGTACCTTTGTCTCTTCCATCAGCTTCCATGAGAGCATGGGATCACAAGGGCAAATCTGCAAAATCCCAGGACTCAGTTTTCTGTGGATTACAGCCATGGAGAAGCCAAGAGAAAAAAAAAAAAAGCACATGAAATTTAAAAAGGACTGAAAGCTTGACACAAGCCCACAGTGTGCTCCTGCAGTTCAGAAAGCCAACTGTGTCCTGAGCTGCATCAAAACAAGGGAGGCCAGCAGGGAGGTGGAGGGAATTATCCACATCTGCTCTGCTCTCTGAGGCTCCATCTGGAGTACTGTGTCCAGACCTGGGGCCCCCAGCACAGGTAGGACATGGAGCTGTTGGAAAGGATCCAGAGGAGGGGCACAACCATGATCTAGAGGGCTGTAGCACTTCTCCTATGCAGACAGGCTGAGGGAGCTGTGCTTGTTCAGCCTGCAGGGCTCCAGGGAGACTTCTTTGCGGCCGTCCAATGTACCCAAAGAGGGCTAAAGAAAAGCTGGGATGGACTTTGCCAGAGGGTGTAGTGATAGGGAAGGAATAATGACTTTAAACTAAAAGAGGATGGGTTTAGATTAGATATTACGAAGAAAATCTTTACTGTGAGGATGGCGAGGCACTGGAACAGGCTGCCCAGACAAGCTGTGAATGCTCCATCTCTGGAGGTGTTCAAGACCAGGTTTGATGACACTTTGGGAACCTGATCTAGCATGAGGTGTTCCTGCTAACAGCAGGTCTTGGAACTGGATGATATTTATGGTCCCTTCCAACCCAAACCATTCCGTGATTCTCTGATTCCTCCCCATTGCAAAACCACAACCACGGCAGGAGAGAGGCTTCACTTGGCTGCAGACTGCTCTAGCACCATGCTCAATACTATCTGCTGTAAGCAGCTCATTTTCAAGATGCACACTGAGAGATGTTTCTCAGGCCTCATTGCTGCAGGTTGCTATCAGGCTGCAGCAGGAGAACCATGCAGTGCAAACCTAGCAGTAACCTCACATACTTTCTGGGGCATTTCTACTAAAGCACTCACACAGAGCAACTCTGGCACATGGAGCAAGAGCCACTATTAGTGAAACTTTATTTTTATACAAGAGAGAAAATAGATTGGTGGTGGCTAATAGACAACAGTGAGGAAATAGATGCTGTCAGGAGCTTGCTCCCTTTCTGGTCCCTATCTCCTACCCTTGTGCATCCCTAACACTGCTGCTCAACACCAGCACGTGGTGCTGAGGCACTGGGACAGGTCGTGCCAGCCAAAACTGTCCTGCTGTTACCAGGCACTGCGTGCCCCACGCACAGGGAAACAGCAGCACCATGCTCTGGCACCTGTCAGCAGGTGACAACTCTGCAGTGCTTTAATTGGAGGTGTGCTTCTGCAGCTGCTGCTGCCTGGTCTTTGCTCAGTGTGTTTTCTGAATGTCACATCAGTGATGTTCCTGCTGGTTTGTCAGGTCATTGATCCTCTGTATAACACTTCTGCTTAGTGCTTGCTTGTTGTGTCAGGACATAACACTGCAAACCAAGCACTTCTGGAGGCTAGTGTGATCTGAACACGATCAAACCCACCTTGTGTAAGTATTTTAAGAAAATAGCCCCAACGCTGTGCAAAGCTGATGTGGAGAGACTTCTGGCAGCCATCAAGCTCTGTGAAATAAATCTTAATTTATTCCATTTGGGGAATTTCACTGGCAGGATGACACAGCCCGATGCACTTCATTCAAGTGTCCTTGAAAATGCATTCTTTTTGCATCTCTTTCATGTCAGCAAAATGCTGAGAGCGCTGCTGGAACAATTCCAGCATTCAACCTGCTTTCCAGTGAGCATACAGGAGTGCGGCAGAAGCTTTGATTGTTGTTTTAATATTTGCATACAGATCCTCACTGGAAACCCTTACAGACATGCTCAGACACACCAGTGAGATCTGCAAGGGCTGTGGCCAGCCAGCAATTGTAAAAACATTCCGTGGTGCAAAAAGACTCAGAGTGAGCCATGTCCCAGCCTGGCCCAGGATTTGATATTAGCAGTGTTTTCCTACAGAAACATGCATCTCAGTGCCTCAGGGCACTCAGAAACACAATCCTGCATCTCCAAGCAACAACAGTGTCTGCCGGGCACAGGATGACTGTGGGTCTGTGGTGGTCCAAGAGAACAAAACAGGCTTGGATGGGGATGCCCCAGTTCTTCAAACTTAACACTGCTTACTTCAGAGCAGGAACAGAGCCACTATCAGGGACAAAAATAAACACCAGTTGTTGTTCAAAGCCTTCAAAACAAGAGCAGGAGCAGAGCACAGTAAGTGCCCTTCTCTTTTGATTGCCATCTCTACCAAGAAGCAGGGGGAATGCGCAGGCATATGGGGTTTTATTCTTCTTTAATTTCTTACAGTGGCATTCCCCTCTGTCCCAGCCAGTTCTCTCCAGTGGGTGTTTGCCCACATTTTTGCTTTTCACTACAATTTCTGCGACGCAATGCCAAGTACAGCTTTGCTGCTGCCAATCTAGGGACATGGATGCATGGTCTACAGGAGAGCTCATCTCTTTTTTTTGGACCAAATGATGCACTTGGAAAGAACAGAGAAGCTTTGGTGCCCCAGAACTTACCTGCCTGTTTCCCCATGCCCAGTGCTCCACAGCAGGGACCTCTCTGCTTCCTGCCTGCACAGTGGATACAGGATGGGGCTCCAAAAGGTGGGAGGGGGGAGGGAGCTCTGAGCTCAGGTGCACTGAGCTAACTGCTTGTCCAAATGCTTCCTAGATGACTTCACACAAGCTCCAGAGTGCTGCCAGAGGTCCCTGTGCTGCAGACCCAGCCCCATGACGGACAGAATGGCTGCCGCTTCTGCTCAGCTGTGGCTGTCCTAGGCAGCCTCTGAGCCCAGAGAAACCCAGTGGAGGCTGCGGGTCTCAGCTGCCAAGGGCGACAAGCCCTGCTCAGACGACAGCCTGGCAGCAGAAAGTGGAGGCTGAAAGCCCATGGGACAGGGAGGCTGAGAGGCTGCCCACAGGCCATCATGGACACACTGGCAGTGCATGAGAGGCAGCCAGAGCTGTGGCGTTTCCCTGAATCATCCTCCCAGATGGGTGGTGAGCTGCCCAGGTACAGACCAGTCCAGAGGCACACCCACATCTGTTCTGTGCCAGCTGAAGTCCATCTTGGTTGGAGTCGAAGCTGCTGGTGAACAGCTCCTGGGCTGCAGGCAGCTAGGCTGAATCTCTGCTGAGGTTTCACAACTAAAGTGGTGCAGCAACATCCTCTGTTAGCAAGGCAAGGAAGGAGTTAGGATACCTGAGGCCATCCTTCTTGCCTACCTGTGTCTCTATCACCCAGAGAGGATGCAGGATGACAGCTCTCCACACAGAACACCTTGGCCTGCCAGTCTGCAGCACCCACCTGCCCAGCACTAGAGCCACAAGTCTGACAGTCTCCCTGTGACTGTGCAGCCCTCCTTCCAGTGCTCAGTGCCTCAGCTTTGTTTTCTGCCTGAAACAAGCCATTGCACTAACAGAGGTCTCACACTGCTTGTGTGCCTCATGAAGAAGACCTTTCCCTGGTGACCTTCCATGTTTACATTTCCTCTGTGCCACCAGGGACCAGACTTCTCCCAGACCCTGGTCCTGTAGCTGCTCATCATGACCAAGGACACCGAGTGCAGGAGCCCATCAACCAGCTGTCACACACAGGCAGGTGTGTTTGCACACCACGCCCTCGTGTCACTGCTGCTGTACCAGTGAGAAATAGCTACTGTGAGGCCATTCCTAGGGGATTTGGAGCAGGTGGTTCTGCTGGCTCTGCTCTCTTACAGCTTTATTCCAGATTCACTTTCATAAGATGAAAAAATCATTACTGTGGATGAGTTCCCAGAGCATAACATCTGCTCGTCATCCAAGGCCAAGACAGATAAGGAGAAGAAAAAAGAGAAAAGGAGAGCCATGCATACACAAGGCAGAAAATAAAAGGAAAACAGGAGAAAAAGCAAAAAACTAAAAACAATAATGAAGTCAACGTAGCTCCTCTTCCCCAGCTGCCTCTGCCCACCCGCTGCTCCGCAGGACCCACTGAGCAGCACTGCCCAGACCTGCCTTGCTGCCGGCCTCAAGGTAATCCTGTGGGACACGGCCCACAGCCACCCCATGGCACACAGACCAGCCCAAACTGACCCCTCTGAGCCCATGAAGAGATCCCGCCCTCTCGACCTGTAATGGAGAAAGGCTGCTTGCATACAGGTGGGCACCCGCAGCCTGCAGCAGGAGGATTCTTGGGGGCAAGCCATACATCTGGGATAGCTCCTTACAGTTGCTTCAGCCAGAAATGGGTTGTAAAATCCACACATCTCATTTTCTTTTCTTCCTTATTTTCTTTTTATTCAATAGGGCAACACTACTCATCCTAAAACATTTCTTAAAGACAAGGGGAAAAAGCATGACAGCAATTCATTCACACAGAGCCAAGTTTACCCAGAAATCTCCATTTATTTGCCACAAAAATAATTTAAAATCAAATAGGAACGGCTCAAAACAAAGAAAAAAATCTCCAGAGATTTTCCCCTCTCTCAGACCAAGACAACTGCCAATCCTTTCAGGTTGCTGCTCCACTCTAATGGCTGCAGCAGATTCATGCCTGTGTAAGGGAGCTATTAATTAGCCTCAAAGATTTATTTTTCCCTGGAAGAAGCCGCTGTCTGGCCCTTGTCCAAAGGGACAAGCCTCCTTGCTGGTAACCAGAGGCTGATTCCTGAGGGGTGAAATCAAGTGCTGCCTGGAGGAGGGGCAGGCCCGGGGACACCATGCTTTTACATCAGGGTTTTGTAAGGCTTCCTTACTGCAGCAAAGTAAATGAGTCAGCCTAGGAGTGTGCGACAGTCAGGAAGAAAACAGTGTTGGGGACAAGGAGAAAAGGGTTTTGCATGAGAAAGATTAGGCTCTCCTGCCAGAGAATGAGAATTCAGGGGTATGAAGTTTACAAAATCTCAGAAGCATAGAGGGTACACTGAAGGGCCTGGCAATGGAGTGAAGATGAAATGGAGGAGCTGGGCCTTGACTCAGCTGATGAACTTGTTACCTCAGGGAACTGTGGAGGTGCAGAAGGAAAATGGATCAGAAACCGCCATGGACAGATTGATTCAGCATAAGGCCAGGATAAAGCCAGTGATAGTGATTAAAAAACAATTAATGAAGGATAAACCCTTCTTTAGACATGGTGAGACAGTGGCTCTACAGATATCTTTAATTAAAAGTTGGGGAAGAGAAGAAGTGGCTGAAAATACCTGCTCAAGACAGTTAGGAGTTCACAAAAAGCCTGGAATAAACGAGTAATTGTGATTTAAAAAATAAGAGTTTGATTTTTAACAAAAAGCTCTCTGCTATGTGCTGGGTTACAGAGCCATGGCAGACATATGGGAGCCTGAGGGGCTAGCAGAGACTCCAGCACAAGACCTGGATGAGGAAGAGCATCAGCACTCACCTCCATCAGTTAAATGGCTCCAATATATGGCAAGCATATGGAGCCTGCTGTGCTGCAGATCCTTCACAGGCACTACCCCAGGCTCAAATCTAGTTCCCTCTGTACTCAGCCCCGGTGAGGCTGCACCTCAAGTAGTGAGTTCAGTTTTGGAGTCCTCACTACAAGAAAGACATGGAGGCCCTGGAGCATACCCAGGGAAGGGCAATGAATTTGGTGAAGGGTCTGGAGCACAGATCTTATGGGGTGTGGCTGAGGGAATGGGATTGTTCATTCTGGAGAAGAGGAGGCACTCAGAGGAGACCTTGTTGCCTCAGGTTGTGACGAGGTGTGGGTTGGCCTCTTCTCCTGGGTAACAATGATAGGATGAGAGAGAATGGCCTCAAGTTGCACCAGGGGAAGTTCAGGGAATATTAGGAATAATTTCTTCTCAGCAAGTAATGCATTGGAAAAGGGAAGTGGAAGAGTCACCATCCCTGGAGGTGTTTACAAAAAGAGTAGATGTGGTATTTAGGGACATGGTTTATTGGGTCTTTTCCAACATTAATGAATCTATGATTCTATGAACAAAAATAGCTGGAAAAGAAAGGATGGGTTTTGGTTTTTCCAAAGTTCATCCTTCTGTGCTTGATACAAACTGCACTAGAATGGCTGCCTTTTTAATTTGCATTATCACTGCAAGATAAAACAGATTAAAATGCTACAATCAACAAGGCAAATACACTTTACTACACTTGTGGTTTGGATGGTTAATTGCTATTAAGAACATATCTCTTTTTGCAGTGAAGAAAAAGCCAGAGAGAGAAATACTTCCAGCAGAAGTGGCTGTGTGTGACTCAGTGAACTGAAGAAGAGCCTGATGTATGCCCTGCTGCTCAGTACCAGCTCAATCTGAGCACCACAGCAGTGAGGGCTACTTACTGAACTGCTGCCAAATCCTGTGCCTGCAGTTCATACCTAGGGTCCGAAGTGTGGCAGGCAGCAAATGGCTGCTGTGGCTGATGTATACCTGGAGCAAAGCAGAGGCACACAGCGAGGATTGCAGCCACTGCTGCAAACCTGCGCCAGCAGTGAGTGGGGTTACTTCTGTGAGAGAACAGAAAGCAGCAAATGCCTCCTCCTACTCACAGCTACGGAACGTGCAGCCAGAGCAGCTCTGCCTTTCCTGGAGCATTAGAAAAAGGCTGGGGTGAACAAACGCACAGAGGCAGGCCTACATATCAGGCTGTGCTCTAAGAGATGAGGAGAACAAAAGTGGATGCAATTAACGGAAGGGCCACTTTCTCCTTTCCAATCAGAAGATAAAACAGGCAATATTTTAAGACCATGAGTAGGAGTCCTTTTGTTGGATAACTCACAGGGACTGCTCATTACCTCTCGTGGAAAACACAGCAAGTCTCAGGCAAGCAACCGAGTTACATTAGGACAAAAAAAGCAAAATAAAAACAAAAACAAACAAACAACAACAACAACAACAACAAAAACCAAGCTTGTGGTGTGCATCTCAAGAACTGGAAGTAAATCCATCATCTGAAGGTTACTCGATAATGTGGGGACATTAGAAGCTCACCATTCCTTTGCTGGTGCTGCAGGAGGGCTGCACAGACAGCACTGCACAGAGGTGGCTGCAGCACCTCACACAGGTCGCCTCACACAGACCACTGCTCTGCTCCCCTGCACACCCCTTCCAGGTGCCCAGCTTATAGCGCACAGGGGTATCCCTCCCTTTGGGGGGCCAAGCACTGAGGTCTATCTCACATAAAAGAGAAGGGTGTGGAAACAATCAGCTGTTGATAAATAAAGCAGACTCAAAGCACTCGCTCATGGTGACCACCTACTACCTCTCAAAAAGGGACTAAAAATACAGCAATCAGAAACAACCATGGGTTTGGGGAGGACTTTTCTTCTTTCATCAGATGACAGCTTTATTACATAATACAAATTCATTTGGAGCCCCAACTTTTAATACTTTGGAGCTTTTATTCATTACCCTTTTGCCTCTTAAAATTCATTTTACGACTTAATTCTTAGCCATTATTCAGTATTTTCATCAGTGTTAAGTAACGGGGGAACATTTGCAGTTCTAGCCTTTATTCCTCATTGTTTTAAATGCATGAAAGTCAACCGAGTTGTTTTGTTTGATCCCCTCCATGCAACAATGAGCTCTGTGCTGTTAAGTCTGTAAATGGGCCACATCACTCATGAATTACTAATCCCCATCACTCACATTTTCTGGGGAATGTACACTATATTTAGTCCTTAGACTTGGAAAAACAAAGCTGGAGAACTTTGCAGCTCTTTTTTCTCATGAAGAGTCTTTAAAATATTCCCTAAAAACTGGCAAGATAATTTAGCCACCACGTATAAGTGCAATTCATTAACTGTGGTGGAAATTAGACCCTTGAATTGAGAGGCTAATTAAGACATTTAGATATAGAGCCTGAAAGGAAACTACGCAGACATTTCTTAAAATCTCATTTACAGCTCTGTAAATCTGGCCCAACTCCACTGTCATTTTTTGGATTTATACCCAAGTAATTGAAATCACTACTGAGCTCTTCTAAGCTCTCCATATCAGCAAAAGGCATTGAAGTAAAACAATTAGCAGACAGGTTGTGCTTTTCACTGTTGCTTCTAGAGGAACTCAATAGCACAATGCTGAGACTTCAGGGGTAATTTGCCATTCTGATGGATTGTTTGTCTTAAAAAAAAAAAGCGTGATGAATTTAGTGGGCCACCATCAATACAAGGAGCTGCCAACCCTACAGCATTAGCAAATGAAGAGAGCTGGAAAGCTTCAGCTTCTACTATTGTCCCTTCCAGGATGACCATTACTTTTAATTAGTGGCCTCTGCCGTCTTTCTTTCCACCACCAGCTGCACCAAGACTGCAGCAAGTAAAAACACTGAGTGAAAGCTCTATACAACCCATGCAGAGAAGCAGACAAGTTTAGATGGGGGGACACAGCATATTTACACACAGCTATGGATTACAGCAGTATGCCTCTTCTGCACTGCTGGCTGCTGTGCAGTCCCCAGTGCATGGAGCCTCTCCTCGCTTGTGCTCTGCAGGGAGAAGTGGGCAGATCTCTGGCTATGCGAGCTGTTCCCCATCCCATCTCATCCCATCCCATCCCATCCCATCCCATCCCATCCCATCCCATCCCATCCCATCCCATCCACTCTCAGCCCAGCCCATACTTTGGAGCTGGTTCTCCTCTGAACGAACAGAAACAGCAGCTGCCAAAACCTGAAGGAACCCAGAGCAGCCTGGGAGGGACCAGCTGCTTTGCTGAGAACTGCTGGCAACTGGGCTATGAAAAATATCAATAGCCACAGAGGAAGGGGATGAGAAGACGGAATCTGAGCAGCAGGATGGTTGGCTCAACCCTGAGTGCTCTTCAGCCTGTTGGTTTGTGCCCCAGGCCAGTGCCTACAAAGCCTCTGGGGACTGGGTATAGTGCTGCCCACTGCAAGCTGCCTCTGGGCACCTGCCAGCTCTGGCTGCCACAGCCCCAGCAGTACAGCAGAACATGGGCCTCACTGCCTGCATCACCAGAGAGCACCCTGCCCTTTGTGGGACAAGACTGACGCCAATGGCCCCCCCCTTAGCCCCATCCCACCTCCCATAGCTCATCTCTGTCTATGTTGAGTCAATGCGAGCATTTTGCCAGCTCTAACAAATCTAGGAGCAGCCCTTCCCAATTGCCCTTTGCCTTATAAACCCAAACCCTTCACACCTCTCTCCCACAGGAGCCTGCCCTCCATGGAATATACTGCATGTAGGAAATAAACAGAACGTGAAATCCTTTTCACCAAATGCACATGGGTGCTTAGGCTTCAGGACTGTAATCTCTCCCACTTGAACTCTGGTGTTTGATTTCTATCTGTGAGGATGATCCAGTGAGTGACCCCTTTCAGGACAGTAAGGCCAGGCAGCTTTCCATCCATATACCACCAGGGCAGGAGACCTCTCTGTCCTTCCTGTGCCTGGCAAAACAAGCAATTACTTCCCTTCCTTTCCCTCCCAGTTCCATCAGCGCTCCGACACTGAATGTCACCTGGTGACATACTGGTGTGGTCATGTTTCTCCAGGAAACCTCCTCTCCAACAGCAGAATTTTAAACAAAATCTGTTGATTGCTCTATGAGCAGCAATGTACATCAACTTTTTTTAACAGAACACCGGGGTTTTGATTGCTAATGGCAGATGATTCAGTTCCCTCTGACTTTCCCACATTACCTTTGGGGTAATTAGTCAGCTTTTCAATTCAGTCATAGTTCTGTGTCCTTTCACTTGCTGTGAGGATGCTCTGGCAAAGCACCTGCAAAAATCAAAGTTCAAAGTTCAAAGTCAGAGCATCACAGCAGTACAACTACATCTAAAATATTCCTTCCCATGAATGGATAGACTGGATATAGGGAAGAAGATTTTTACAGTAAGGGCGGTGAAGCAGTGGAACAGGTCACCCAGAGAGGTGGTGGAAGCCCCGTCCCTGCAGACACTCAAGGTCAGGCTGGATGGGGGTCTGAGCAACCTGATCTAGCTGTAAGCATCCTTGTTCACTGCAGGGGAGTTGGACTAGATGGCCTTTAAGTGTTCCTTCCAACTCAAATTATTCTATGGTGTATGACTCTGTGATTCTATGAGTCTATGAATGAGCACACAGGATTGCTATTGAAGTGGCAGCCTGTGAAGTAGGGATCGGTCAACACTAATCATTTTTGATACAAAAAACTCCAATCCAGCAAAACAAAACAACCCTGAATGTTGAATCTGAAAGTTGATTTTGGCCCAGTGGAACAAAATATGAATAAAATCGCTTCTTTCTCTTGTGTATGTTAGGGCTAATGCATTGAAATTGAAAAACTGCAGGTGATGATCCCAGATAAGTATCTGGTATTACTCTGAACCAGAGGTATGGGTTGGACCTGTTATCAGTAAAAACAGTTTCTTGTTTTCTCAATAAATATAATCTCCAAGAGGAGATTAGAGGAAAAGAGCAGAATTTAATCGATAAATGAGAAATTTGTAGACTTGTTCTGATGGCAGCTACATCCTCCAAAATGTAGGCTGTTTCATGAGGATTATCAAAGTCTCAAAGCATTTTTACATTTGTCGATGATTAACATGAGCAGGTCTAGGAATTACATGACACGTATAATCCAATAGAAGGTTCCTGACTTTTGAGTGCTCAGTTCCCACAACCGTGTTGCACGGACAAAGCTGAACATGCAGTGCTCTCTGACAGGCCCAGACACACATACACAGTGACAGCTGAACCTGCTCAGTATGGTGGCTCTCCCTGTAGGCATAGCACAGTGCCAGTTACCAGCCATCAGATGGGCTCCCGGAGCAGTGTGATAGGAATGTGCTGAGTGGCTCAGGCCCTCCCTGCAGCTGGCAGGAACACCTTTTTGTGGGCCCAGCTGATGAGAAGCAGAAGAAAAATAGCTCAGCAGAAACTGGAACCCTCAAACCACATCTGGAACCATAAAAATAGGCCTACTGATATGTTTCCTGACAGTCCCAGGCACTGCACTGAGGTGTGGGTGCCAAGGCCGAGCTCTGGGTGCTGAAGCCCCTCTGTCCATCTATGAGGCACCTGCTGGGCCCAGTGGGAGCTGGGCCTGGTGCTGTGGCACAGGGGTGACCATGCAATGCCAGGAGGGCTGTGCCTGGTTCCTGCTCCATGATCCCATCAGGCTGGGACCTGAAACAGAGAACAAGGAGATGAGTCGAGAGTCCAGTGTCGCTCTGTTTGCATTTCCTCACTGAATGCAGCAGATGGGAGCATTCCTCCCCGAGGTGTGTTTGTGCCAGATACTGCAGTCACAGTGTGTTCCCAGTTGCTTGCGGTTCCAGCCACATTGGATGGCTCAGGGCTGCAGCAAGTGGAAGGGCCAGGCTTGTCAAAACCATGGCATTGTAAACGCATCCCCAGGCTGTGTGCCGAAACCCTTCCTCTGTGAGCAAGTTTCTCCTGTATTAGAAGGGAAAGGCACACGAGAAATTGTCTGCTTCCTTACTAGCATCTGAATTTTACCACAGCAGTCAGAAGTAAAAATCAGAACGAAATATAACATCTCTCTGATCCTGCTCCAGACAGCCATTCTGGAAATTTCTGCTAAATAAAATTCAGCTATTATTAAGCCAAAGCTATTAATTCTGTGCAGCTTATTATGGTGAAAAGTTTGAAAACTCCTCAGCATTTGCCGCCTTTCAATGAAATATTCAGACCTGCTCTTCTCTATTGAATCATTCAATGAGTCTTGTATTAAAATAATTTTTGAACAGGGAAATTAAAATACACATGAACAGATCAGCAATAAGTCAAGAGATATTCTGGCATTGAAGAGTTTAACCTCAACTTTGGGGAAAAAAATGGACATAAGCACGAAGTGGTGTCACGTGGCACTACAGAACAGTGCAAAGAAGGAGAGCCGGGTGGGGAAAACATGACTGTCACAATATGGAAACTAAGGAAAGGCGAATACATACATACATGTCTTGCTACAGATGTGGGTGTTTCTGTGAGTGGAATGAATTTATTGAAAGCTGAAAAGAAGAGCATTTAGAAAGCTCATGATGACAAGTGCGCTAACACTGGGAGCTGTAGAGGCAGCATTTCAAAGCGGCAACATTTATTCTGTCTTCTAATGGTAACACCCACTCGTTCTGACAACAGCAATCCAGAGGGCATGGCGATGAGAAATGTATTTCTCTGCATTTCCACACAGATTCAGACTTTGGTACAGAGCAGTACCAAAATGTAAAGGTAAAACTGTTGAAAAGCTTTACAGCTGCCAAGATACTGAACACAGCATAAAAATGATGCTGCTCTGCAACCCAATTCTGACCTTGGACATACATTGCTATAAGACTCCAGAATACAAAATGTTTTCCCCAGTGGTTCCTGGTAACAGGATCCCAAGATATTTGGAGGTGTTTCCCACATCTTTATTGCAATTTGATCTTTGCAGCTGAAATGATACAGTCAGCAGTTCTGAATCAAAACACAGTGTTAAATGTGAGATATTAGTCACGTTTGTAATACCCTGCAGTTGCCACAGAGCGAGAGGTTAGAACACAGATAAGTTTGATATAAAACAAGATAACATGTTATGGTCCTGTTAATAATTTTTTTAATCACTTTTCATTTTAATGTGAAAAACAATGTCAATTATTAATCAGAAACAGACTGTACTAATATATAACATAATAACAATACTGGGCAGCCTGATCTAGTGGTTGGCATCCCTGCCCATGGCAGCAGCATCCCAGCCCAAAGCAGATGATCTTTGAGGTCCCTTCTAACCCAAGCCATTCTGTGATTCTATGATTCTATGATAATAATAACATAGATAATAAAAAAGTACACTGGTGTGCTCTCTGTAAGTTTGGTATATTTGGCCTGAAGTCACTTGAATACGCTTGGATTAGAGGTTTGTGTCTGAATACGCAGAGGTAGAACTCTGCTGTTCTCAGTGGGGATGAACCATTGGACCTCTTTTCATGATCCCGCGTGCCAGTTATTAAATAAACACTGGCAATAAGAGGAATTAGTATATGAGTTTCCAGAAAACAATGACTTTCACAATAATTTGTTTTTTCTCAAAACATTTCACTCAAATGAGAACTCAGAAAGTTGTAAGAAAGCTGAATTATGTCCTATAATTCTATAAGGAGACTAAAAGTACCGAGCTCCTGTTATATTTCACTATGTACAATAATCTGAAAGGTCCTAGATGTGCTTTCTATGCTTAACACAAGTAAATTTAGATTAATTATCTGAGGCGTAGCTAGTGCCAAATTTATTCGATGATTTATGACTACAATAAGAGTTTGTAAAATTATTTCCAAAACAATAAATCTAGCAGTTTCCACGCCTTCCCATGGCATCCCTGTGCTACTTGCTGCACTTCCCACAACATCAGCCTACCCAGTGCCCCCAGCCAAGCACAGACACATGAGCTCAGGCCAGGAACCCCTGCCACACTGAGGCCAGGGAGCAGAACTACTGCCACTGATGGCCTCAGTGTGTGTCTGTGTGCCTAAGGATCAAAAACCACCCCAGTGAGGACAAGCTGTTCTATCTCAATAAATCTAACACACACCCAGTCCTTTCAGCACCCACCCTGTGACTCCTTGAGCTTCAGTATCAGACCTTTGAATTGCTCTTGCAGGCTGTTGCAAGTTTATGGCCCAGATTGGCAGGGTATGTGCGGACAGGCTGTCTGCAGGGCTCCTCCCAAGGCTTTCCAAGGCAGCTATTTGCATACTCCAGCTCAGGAGAAAATTAATTTCAGGGATTTTTTTTCCCATTTGCCACTCTTCCAAGAACACAGTGTATTCCCCTTCCTACTGCATACCCAGGGAAGGCGATATGGAAGCTGTGGCTGCTTTCTCCTGTTTATGTACACCAGACTCTGTATTCTTCCTTCCAAATGACAGTTCATTCATCACTCACTTTTCATCTTTCCCTCTCTCTACCCTTTGAACTGGGTGTTACTATCTTCTGCCTTCTCTCATTCTGGTTCCTCCCTCTCCCCACCCACACATCCATGCAATTACCATTGTATTACAATGTCTCATCACTTCTATAGTCAATCAGAGAGTAGAAGCAACGACCCAGCAATATAGGAGGAGAAAAGTTTCCCCTTCCTGCTTGTTTACTGACTGGCTCCTTTTCATAGATCCAAGCCAGATATCTTCTGCAGCACTTAGGACTGCAGCCAAGATGGCAAACTTCTGAAATAGAACGGAGTCCTAAGATATAGAGATGCTGACAGCACTTCCTATTAACCATCAAGGCTTAGAAAGTGCCTCTAATTTTATAGGGTGATAAAAATGCCTCAGATTACAGGGAATGCACCACAAATTCTGATTTCCAACACTTGCTGTATTATTACAAGCACCAGTAATTTCCAAACCTCCCCACTTATCCACGTGGCAGAATGCAAGACGGCAAACTCATCCATAGAGATAAGCACTACAGCAAACTGCAGGATGTTGCATGTGACTTTGGCACAGTAGGACCCTTCCTGGATACGACTGAGCAGCTTTTGTATTTTTCAGCCCCAAATGAATCAAGAGAGGAAACAGCCCAGCAGCATCTGGTATCAGACCCAGGACAGAAAGATTTGGTTCAGAATGTTTTTGCTACCTGGCTCATATCTCTGTCCAGCTCTCCCAGCAGAGAAGAAACAGGAGAACCGTCTTCCCAGCAAGGGGACTGAAGAGAAGCTCAAATAAAGGACCAGACAAAATGAAGGCAAAGCAAAGTACTTTTCTCACTCCTTTTCCAAAAGAATTGAAGTGCTCGGCCAAAATTCTCCATGTGTCAGCAGGAAGCAGTCACTCCTCGTACAGCATGGGAAATTTCAGCCAAAAAGGTTATTCAGGCTGAATTACAAATGCTGAAAATCGACTTTCATTATGGCAAGTACCGGTACTTCTTACCAAGAATTGACCTTAAAGTATCACAGTTCTAAACTCTTCTTTTGAGATGTAAGTTATGAAGAAAGGTTTTACATGTACAGAGTCATCAATCAAGAAACTGAATAGGCTGCCCTCCGCTATGTTCTGGGAGCTATAAATGCGCTGCTCACAGGGCAGTTACAGGCTCTGTGGAGCCAGCTGCACCAGAAAAGTGTCTCATTGAGGCCACAGCCATGCAGAGCTGCCTCCAGCACACCAGGGAAGGCAGAGGCATCCTGCAGCGGGGGCCCACAGCTGCCCCAATCATTGAAAACTAATTATATTTGGCAACAAGGGCCAACGCTGATAATAACACACTGTATTTTCTGCAGCACTATGTAACTATTCTGTATGTTTTTCCCTGTACTATGCTGGTAATAGGAGTCTCAGAGTATTCCTAGTTTTAGGAAATGGTTCTGTGTGGTTTATTTGCCTCACAAACACAATCCAGCTGTTTCTACTATGACTTTCATTGCTTCAAAAGCCTAAATTTGATCCTCATACACACTGCCAGGCGTGTATCAATTCCGAAGGCGAAATCTCAGCAGACATAACTCTCATTTGGAGCTGCCTTTTCCTGCATACCCAGAGAAATCCCTGCCATGTGTTCGTTCTGCATTTACATTTCATGTTAGGATTTGATCAGATGCTTGGTCTGGAAAATGGAGACACCCACTGCAAGTAGGTCATGATAGTTCCAAAAAGGAAGATCACAGTGCTAAATTGTTTTACTGGATATCCAAAACACAACCAGGTTAGAAATTATGTTCTGTAAAACAACACATTCTGCAAATACTTTAAGTGGAAATATTATCCCTTACAGTGAGTTCTGCTGTTGGTGGCTTAGAACGCAGCCACACAGGAAGCAGTATTTCTGATGTGCCCTTAATCCTGCACTGAATCAAAGCTTCAGCATAACGGTGCTTTTATCTGTTCACGATAAATAAACTGTCTGCTGAACCAGCGGTTTCTGTAGGAAAACTATTTGCTGCTCTTTTTGCCAGAAGTGTTTTTAAACAGAGGGCAGCACTTACCTCCTGCCTTCCTATCTATTGCAGGCATAAGCACTGCTTCTGAAGTCTCATCCTCCACTGGATCAAATCATAAAGAAGAAGCTATTATGTATTAACTGTATTACATACTTACTTTTATCACTTTTGTTTTTGGAATGCTAACATTACAATTCTTATTCCTGAAAGCAATTATTATTTTGACGTTCCCACAGGGAAGCAATCTGTATCATCTCAGATCCAAGCAGCTATTTCTAGCTTCATTCACAGGATACAAATGCTGCCTCACAAAACGCTACCGCAAAAATTTAATTGTGTAAATTGCAGCCAACACATTTCCAAAGCTGCTGTTTACAAATTCTGACATTAGTGCTTGATTTGTTCAGTCTTAATAGTAATAATGAGATAAATGACATAGTAAGCAAAGTTTGGTATGAAGGTATGCTTGATACCTGTTCTTAATGGTGGCTGAAATATTTACCTATTCCTTAGATGTAAAGAAATTAAATTGCAAACATCTCCTTGCTTTAATACCGAAATAGTTTCTAGCTTGAGATGTAAAAGAATCTTGAAGAAAAAAGAGACACAAGGAGACACATTAACTTAAGCACTGATAGAAATTTACCAATTAAAAAAAATAGTAAGTTTCTATGGCTAATAGCAGATCTGCTATATGACAAAAACCAAATCTAGTAGGGTGAAGTGAATACAGTTCTATCTCAGTCACAGAAATGTATGCGTGTGAAGAATATAATCTTCCTTAATCTCCTCATGTGGTACCATTAATCACCCACCTGTCGGCTCTGGAAGACTGTTACAAAGATAACCACAGAAACAATAGCAAGTTGGCACAGTACAACAAATACCACATTGACATTTGGTACTGTTTTAAGTTAACCTCAGAGCTTTCAGCTTAAAGGCAACAAAAAACACACCTTTGTAGCTAACTTATTTAGGCATATCCAACATGTTAAAACATATGAACAGATGAACGCAGCTGACGGCTTATTACATCACTACGCCACCCAAATGGGAACTTTCACTTGGCTGTGCCACCGGAGTTCCTCAGCGGGAGCAGGGATGGAGGAATGCTGCTGGAATGCAGGAGGTCTTGGTGCAGTCCCACAGGCCTGTCTCTGTCAGAAGCATGGGAACTACCAGCTGCAGAAGTGTGCTGAGACTCCACCACCACCCAGAGCACCAAATGACGGATGGCATCGTCAGGTGAACTGCTTGCCCCCATTCTCAAGAGCCGCTGCTGCGTGGATCTAGTGTCACTGTGCATTACTTCTCTGTGCTTGCTTGTATTTCAAGCGCGGACCTGCCTTCCAGTTTGTGTGGAGACAAATCCACACTCAAGCACAAACAGAAAAACTCTCTGGGACATACTACCAGAAATAAAACCCACAAGGTTGATCTGACCATAGTGCACTTCTAGACTTACTGCTTCCTGCGGCTTTGAAACACCAACCTCCCAACCCAGGGGCCTCTTGGGTCTTGACATTTGTCCTTGTCACAACATCAAGAAATCAGTCTTAAAATCATCTCCATGTCAGCTGTCAAAGAGCGAATTACATTTACAGAAAGCTCTAAAATTTGGGATAGTTACACAAAGAATTGCAGTGAAGGAGGAGGTACCAAGAAGCAGTGAGAGGGTGTCCAGGCTGAACAGGCTGCCTTAGGAAAGGGTTGGCTCCAGGAGGGATCCTGCTCTTCTGCTTTTCCCCCAGAAGCATCTCTCACACTGGGCTCAGTCTCCAGGGCTGGAAACTAAACGGCCACGTGCTGAACATGTACCCATCACAGCAAAGACACAATTCCTGACATTCTCTGAGGGAAAGGAGCACCATTTTGGGAACTCTCTAGAAAAACTGGGGAAACTGTGGTCCAAAAGTAAGAATGGATCATTCACAAAATAGAAAACAGCAGGGAAGTCAATGAAACGCAGCACTCAACTCAAAGAGCCTTCAGACTTGAGAGATTTTACCAGAGATGGGTCAGGTGCCAGATGAAAGAAAAAAAAAAAAAAGCTTTATGTAATTTTCACTTTTAAGTTCTCCTTTGTATTTCTGGTATTAAAAAAAGAAAATTGTATGTCATCAAATTTACGAACTTTTTGATTCTCAGTTACAAGGCTGGCAGGGTTTAAATATACGAAAGCAATCATATACTGAAATACTTCTGCTTCAACCTTAGTCAAGAAATTGCAGTAAAGGTGGAATTGTGCAGATGTACTAATGGTATAAAATAATGCCAGCAAGCAGCTCCCAGCACTAGGCCTGTCTGAGCAGGGAGCTCTGTGGGCTCACTTGGGCCAGTCGTGGCATTACTGAGCTGTGAGGAGTGTGATTTTCTCTCTTCTCCTCTGTGTTTAGTCCACTCACTCTTCTGCACATATCAGAAATGATTCTGCTAGAAGAAAAAATTACTGTCCCTTGTTCTTCCTTAAATAAATTTCTTTAATGAACATGGAGGTGCTCCCTCAGCAGGATGGGGTAGAAATTGGCAACAACACCATGGGGCGACAGGGAGGGAGCCTGCTCACTAATTACTGTCACGTACAAAACGGACTTGGTTTGAGGAAGATTAATTTAATTGATTGCCAATAACAAAGTAGGACAGTGAAAATGATAATAACAAAAAAACAACAAACATGACACCTTCAGCCCACTTTCCATTTTCACTCAGCTTCGGCCTTAGTTCTGCTGTTTCTTCCTTGCAAGCAGTGCAGGGGATCAGGGAAGCAGGGCTGCAGTCAGTCCAGGCAGGCCTAGCCACTGCCTGCCTGGCTCCAGGTGGCCTTCCCACAGGCCACAGCTCTCCAAGCTCTGCTCCAACACAGCCCCTAACCCAGGGCCCACCCTTCAGAAGTGCACTCTTCCTGCACGTCACCACGAGTAGCAGCTCCCCCAGCCCTCCTGTCCCACCATGGGCCCCTCTCCACAGGCCGCAGCTCCGGCCCAGGGTGGTCCTGCAGAGGTGTACATACAGGCCGTGCCTCCTCCAGGCCTCAAACTGCTGCACTGCAGGCTCCTCCGTTGGCAGCATGTGGCGATCTGCCCCGTGCAGTGCCCATGGGCTGCAGGGAGATAGATCTACACAGATCCCAACTGTCAGCCTCTTTCTTCCTCTACTTCTAAGAAGCATATTAGGTCTGTGGATCTAAAAAGGGATCTTTTAGCCTCCAGCATTGAAATCTGAAACCACTTTAAAGAAGATGCAGGGAAACACATTATCAAAAATGTTTTTATTTACAATTTCAGAAATCATCATCCGAATCATTATCCTCAATTTTCTGTGGTGGCCGCTTAACACCAATGATTAAATCAATATTGAGAAGCTCTGTAACACAATGAAGAACTGAAGTTACCAGCTGGTATTTGCAATAAACTGATTCCAAGCCTTTCTCATTCACAGGCAGGGGCTGATTCTTCCTGAGTGCTTCTGTGGTTTCAAAATAAAACTTGGTAAAGCCGTTCCGTTCTGTTCCACATAAGGCCTTGGGAATACTTAACAAAGCATCAGCAACTATGTTAGATATGACAGTAACCGCTGACTGCTGAACCTGCTTTGCATAATGCTGAATATAATAATGTAACAGGATTTCAAAGTAACCTCCTACCGGCAGAACTGATCCTGCTTCTAGGATGGAGCAGGGACAACTCTGTGTAACACCACAGCCAGCCTTCTCTAGGCCTTTATCGACACTTAGGTGCTCACGCAGGGTAGCAGTGCTGACTACAGCAGTGCTGTAATTCCTGTGACTGCACACCGCTGGGTAGCTCTCGTTCATCCCATCTGCACACTCACACAATTTCTGTGTCCCTGCCGAGTCAGTCCCATCGGTGCAGACATTCAGCTCCTTGCTGTGTGGGACAGGAGCTGAGACTGGTGGCGTACAATCAGGATGTTCGCTTTCCTGCAAAGCAAGACCTGAACTTTGTGCTGTTGTTTCACCCCTGCAGCCTTCCATCTGATGCTCAGAAACCTGACTGCTGCCACAAGCAATACTTTCTGTCACCATCTGCATTTCAGCAGCTGGAGAACACCCACTCCCAACACCTGAGGCACCATTCTGGCTCTCAGCTCCGCACTCCTGACCCACCTCTCTGAAGAGCTGCAGCAGCATGGTGAAGGCCCCGTGCAGAGCGGCAGCGTGCTGCTCGTTAACGGCATCGACGGGAGCGCACAGAACCAGGCAGTGGGGCTGGAAGGCGCCCGCGCTGCTGAAGCCAATGTGCGCGTACCGCTGGGAGCCCAGCAGCAGGGGCTGGCAGAACGTTACCACTGCAGCCTCTGTGATCTCCCTCTGCACGCTATCACCGGCAGGGTCATAGGGCGAGATTCCTGTGATTTCAGAGATAAGGGCCACTTCTTCCGATGACAAACACTCCACCACGGACACACCGTGTAATTTCGCGTAGTAGATAACTTCCTCGTGCTGCTTCACGCGGGACAGCAGCAGCCTCACGCCGTTACTCCGCAGGCTCTCCATCACGGCCTCCGTTCTCCCGCCGCACCAGCGCAGCGCGGCCCGGTGCTGCCGCTCGGATCGCACCGCGCACTCCACGCCGGGTGCTGCGAGCACGGGCCGCAGGCAGCGGGTGACCAGCACGGCGAGCAGCCGGCCGCCGGCGGGGCAGTAGGCGGCGAAGTCCCTGCGGAGCAGGACGCCGGGCAGGACCCTGGAGTGGGCGAGAGGCAGCCCGGCGGCGGAGGCGTGCAGCTGCGCGAAGCGGCCGCAGAGGAGGCGCAGGGCGGGCGGGCGGCGTGCCCCGCAGCGGGCGCACAGCTCGCAGCCCAGCAGCGCCACGGTGCGCCGCTCGCCCGGCCCCAGCCGACCCCGCAGATGAGCCTCCAGCAGCGCCTCCAGCGCCGCCGCCTCCAGCTCCGCCCCCGGCCCGCCCGCGAGGAATGCGCTGCGGAGGTGCGGCCGCAGGCCCCGCGCCACGGCGCGCTCCAGCACCCGCCTCTCGAAGGCCGGCAGCGCCCGCGCCGCCCGCCGCGAGGAGCCCTCCCGCATCGCGCCCAGCACGGCGGCCAGCAGCAGCACGAACGTCTTGGCGCCGTCCCCCGTCGCGCTTTGGTGGCGGCAGGCGCAGGCCGCCATCGCCCTGGGGGCACACGGGGTGTTAGGCGCTGCCCCGCCCGGCCCCTTTCTCTTCCCCACCTCGGCCCGGCCCTCCCGCCGCCGTACCTGGCCGTGGGCGGCTGCAGGCTGAGCGCCTCCAGCAAGCGCCGCCCGTCCCGCGTCACCAGCGCCCGGCCGTCGGGCCGCACCAGCAGCGCCCGCCCGCCTCGCGGCCCCAGCGCGCCGCGCACCGCGCCCGCCAGCGCCGCCGCCTCCTGCTGCAGCCCGGGCCGCGCCGCCATGGCAACCGCCCGCTGAGGGGAGCGCGGCACATGCGCGGGGCGGCGGCGTGAGGCAAGGCCGTGTGGCGAGAGCCCGCCTCCCTGCCCGCCCCTCACGGCCCCGTCCCCCAAGAAATGCTGTCAAGGCGGGCTCGGGGGCTGTAGTTTACATTTTTATTTGTAACCGGAGGGTCGGACGCAGCAGGGGAGCTAATTTCAAACACGCAAGCCTTCACAAAAGGTCGGGTGTTACATATGGCACAAACTTGACAAACCATGTCTGGGAACAGCAAGAAACCCCTCGGGAAGGCACTGTTTACAAAGCTTCGATCCGCTCAGTTTTCAGCGATTGGAGGGTACCCTTAAAAACCAATAAAACTTACAGATGTACAGAAGAACCCCTGTTATCCGTTATTTACATATACAGTGGTGAAGTAACAGCCTCTTAAGAAAACACACTACATATCGAACCCAGAGTCTGCTCCATAAACACCAGTCTGGCAAAAAAAATAAAAAAATTAAAAAAATAAAGGAAATCCCAAAGGCACAGGAGGGTGGCAAACAAAGAGGAAAGAAAGAGAATCCACCATTTGGAAGGAAGACCTATAAGACAATTTCTTGACAAGGTTAAACTGGGGGGGGAAAGCAGGCTTTGCCCTCAGTAAGCAATGCCTTGTCTTTAAAAGACATCCACCTGTGAAATGCATGACATCTGCTGCTGCTGAAATGGTGCCCTGTGACATCTCACATTTGCTCTTTTAACCTAGGTCACGGGCACCTAGCTAGGCAATCTGTACCTAATGGCAAATTAAAGGCATAGAGTGCATTTGAAAACAAAACAATAAAACCACATGGCAACAATTTCTGATGGTATTTCCTGTACAAGAAAGAACAACCACCCCCTCGAGATCTTTAAATCAAATATGAAAACAAACTAGTGCTGTTTAATCATACAAACTGGGAAGCTACAGCCCTCACACATCTGCAAGCTGTACAGCCCATTCTGTAACTCACGCAGAGCTCGCCATTAGATACTTCATATTCAAGATCAGCCACACGTTGTGGGTAGGCAGACAATCGTGATGTGTCACAGAAAAGCCCTCACACACCAGGCCCAAGGGCAGCTGTACTGCAAGCATAAGGCAGGAAATGATGCCATCCTGTTCACACGGGGGAACATCATCCAGCAAAATGCTGGACTCTGATGTACTTTCTAGAATTTAAGAAATCCAATCATTCTGCCAAGCAGAAATCTGCAGTTTTACTTTTTAGAAGTTTCATCACATATTCTTTACTTTCCTGGACCACGACTAAAATCACTTTTACAACAGAAGTAACCTCTAAAAATAAGTTGAAAAGGAACATAAACATAGGCATTTTGTCTCACT
The DNA here is from genome assembly GCF_905368555.1 of Meleagris gallopavo. NCBI lineage: Eukaryota > Metazoa > Chordata > Aves > Galliformes > Phasianidae > Meleagris > Meleagris gallopavo. The sequence continues at coordinate 37,530,476 of NC_139404.1, forward strand.
CTGTTCAACTCTGACTTGCCTTGAGCTGAACCTGAATTTCAGATATGGAACATTTGTTTAGTCTGATGTTGCCCGACACCGTGCTGCCAGCCAGCTAGCTGGGTCAAATCCATGAACAGTGAATGTAAAAATACATCCAGTCTGTGTTAGTGACTGATCTTAAATAGAAGGATTAAAATCAAAATAAAAGAGCAGAAGGACATTTCCATTTACAAGGCAGATAAAAAGCTTGTAACTGTCAGTCAAGAGTTTTCAGCACCACAAATTTAGCAGAGCTATTTTAGGGGATTAAAGTTATTGCTCAAATTCTGATTTTATTTTTACCTCACTCATTTTCTTTTATATTACTCCCACACATGGAGTATGCTTAGGAACCTGTAATGGATCGTTATGACAGATGAAGCTTTGACATTTGAGTACTGTACCAAATGGCCCAATTCCATGCTGAGTAGATTAAATTAATACTATAGTATTCTGCTTTTTTTTTTATGTCATTTTATATATGGCAAACAACTTCAGTTTCTGTTGGAGACTTAAGTTAGGGACACAAAACTTAACAGTAAGAAACTTCCTATATTCACAAATTCCACGTCATCAGTTGTAGACAGTAGAGTCCACATTCCAAAAACTGATTCCAGAACAAGCTATGCTAGTACGAAGCTGTAAGACATAAGCTGAAGTGACTGCTTAAGCAATGAACTTTCACACAGCTGAGGTCCAAAGAAGGGATAAGATGAAATAGAAAGTGAAGTGCTGTGTAGATGTCAGCCATGGGAACAAATGAGCTTGACTAAGTAAATAGAATTTTCACCAAATGCTGGACAAGACTGATGCAGAACAGAATGTGAGATCACTTGAAGAGTTATTGAGGCTGCCCAAGGCCATGGCAGCTCCAAACTTTCCATTTGATTTCTGAGAGGACCCACTGAAAACAAACTTGGCTATACTTTGTGTCTCCCGTCTTCCTGCTGTCTTATCTGGGTTGCTGAAAGTAGCTTTACAACACTACGGCTACTTTTTGACTTGATACATGTACATGGAAAGGCTTGATTGCCGGAAGGAATTCACCAGATAAACACTGGTACCACTTTTTTAGCTGAAATTCTGTAAGTTCTGTACATGCGTGTTGTTCTTTGAACAAAATGCTACAAGCCCTGGTTTTAATTTGAAATTTAAAGTTCACATAAATTGGTATGGCTGCGGCTAACGAATAAGTGCACTGAGTATTCAGTTTGGTAGCATATATACACCATGAATGTAACAAACAGTGTTTCACTATCATTTGTTCTTATTTTTGTTTTGTTAGCCAACCCACCATTTCTGAAGCCACTTCCCTTGTAAACACACATTCTCATTTGCAGATGTTCTGCTGACAGTGGCCAAATTCTGTTCCACACAGTCTCTCCTTTGGAAAGCTCAACTCATCCTATATACTAAGCGTAACTTTTCATCTTCACGTTTTGTTTCTGAAATAAGAGAAGAGTCCTGGCATTGGTAGTCTGCCTTCTTACTGAGACGCAGCCATACTCCAATATAAATTCAGGACTTTCAGATTTATCAAGACTTAAAAACAAACCCTAAAACCTCAGTATTCGCAGTTCATGGGTGTGAGTGTACAAACACAGTACTTTCCCAGGTGCTGTGCTATTAAAAACATGCTCTGTACAGTAGATGCAGGAATGTTTTTGTGAAGAACCTGAAGTTTTAAAATTATAAAATTGGAAAAAAAAAAAAAAAAAGGCTTATAAGCCACTGTAGTAATTCAGGACAAAAACTGTCACGCCTCCAAAACAAATCAAGGACATAAAATTGCAGAATTCCTAGAGACTTCAGCTTTGTACTTGCCAGTTCCTAACAGTCATAATGATGTATTCATCTGACCTTAAATAAAAGTTCACATCCAAACACCCAACACCATTTACAAAAAAAAAAAAAGTTGGTAAGCCTGGCTACTTTAAAAGATACTTTGTTACAAAAATTGTAAGTTTAAATGTAACAAAGTCTGCTTGTTTATTACTCTACCAAAACAGGAATCAGGTCCAACCTACAGTGCCTGACCTCTGACTTTTGAATTTATCTATTCTGTGGTGGAGATTCATCAGTACAGCATGTGACATAATAAAAAACACAAGGCTGATGCTGTATGTCTGAGACAGAGGCACACACCAGGAGCAAGAGTGTACTGGCACTTACACGATTCTTACTTCAACTGGGTAGACGGGAGGATGATTCTGAACCATGGACTCTGAGGCAAAAAGTTCTGCAAGTTGTTGCTACAAGGCTCCTTTAGATAATATTGCATCATTTAAAGTCCAACTTAAAATATGGTCCCCAGTAAGAGTTTGATCATTCCAGTTCAGAAAGGCCCTTGTTCACACTTTCTATTTGAACAAGAAATTGATGATAAGCTGTAGCAGAACCAGGAGTAAAATGAAGATATAGTGCTTCAGCTGCAAAAACTGGTTGTCCACAGGTGGGGAATTAGAAGTGACTCGATTTCGTAGAGCCATTATGTCCCTGTAAGACACAGCATAATATCTTGTAAATCATCATCCAGACAATCTGACATTTCTAGTTTGCTGGGGCTCCCCGCAGAACACAAACTTTGAGGAAAATTACATAATATTGATAAGTAATTAACACTTAGAAGAAGGATAGTTGAACTAATTTTCCCAGTCCTTCAAAGGCATCATGGCATTAAAAGGAGAATGACATACACCAGCCTCCAAAACAGCTGGGCAATCAGTATTCTCAGTCATTTTAAAACATTTTAGATTGAGCACTACCTCTTAATGTCTTCTTGTGTTTCCTTTATAGATTCAATGGCACTCTGCAGTTCACCAAGGTCTGCCCCTTTTTTCCTTATTCTTGTATTATGCTTCATAAGTTGTGCTAGAAAAATAGAAAAGATGGGTGTAATTCACAGAAGGAAGTCCTTAATCCAAAATGGAACAAAGTAGTAATGACAAGCTTGCAAAACCAAGGAGGAAGTTTTCTAAGTGAATTTCTATTGAAAACTAAAGTTTTATTACAGAGTTACTGTAGCACAGAAGGAAAGCAAGTTGAGCTTTAGGAATATCTTAAAACTCTCAAGGTATTGTTTAATTTTTGCAGACAGTCTCAACAACAAAAATCTGTTTCCACATACTCAATACAGACATCAGAACATGCTTCATGCTGAAGTGCTATCTAAAACATGTCTTACTTTGCAATGAAAACATTTTGAAATAATAATAATATGTGTGACTAAAGAACTCTGCTTAAGTGAATTTCTTATGTTTGAATGTAAACATGTCTTCTCCTACCTTCACTTCCAGAGGAATCCTGATTATCAGGCTCGGGGGATGAGAAACCACACTCCCCTTTTTTCTGGCTGGTTGGTTTTCGCTTGATTTTTGGAACACTAACCTACAATTGAAAAACATATAAATTACTTCCACAGAACCAGAACTGTAGCAAAGCAGCACATTCTGTCAGTAACAGTTAAAAGCATAATATCTCACAGAATTCCAAATCAAGATTTGTGACATAAAAGCAACCCAAAGTTTGTGCATCTTTCCATTAAGGGAGAACTGTGCTAAACTGCTGAACTCAAGTTGGCATTACTTCACATTCTTAGTCGATTAAGTCATCTCTACCACTCAGGATGCATCACAGAAGTGAAAGACTATGGACTGGGTAATCTACATTTTCACAGGGTACCAATGGTATTCTTTAGCCCTTCCTATGCTTTGAGGACCTTTACACATATAACACAATGAATGTGAGTCCCTGGAGCTTGCTGCACCTACTAACAAAACTAGAACTTACCATCGGCGTCCGATGGCGAACTTTTGTTTGGATTGTGCCATCTTTTTCAAACTGAATCATATCATTCAAAGGGTCCCACGGCCTGGTACTAGACAAAATGAATACAAATGATTAATATCACAGAGTTTAAATAATATTTTATTGCTCAGAAATTATTTCGTATGTACAGGCTAACAATCTTTCTCCCTGTGTAGAAGTCAGACACTGAAAAAATGATCCAAATGTCCACGTGTAGCCTGAAAAGCCACGAGATCCAGTTGCCTCAGAACTACTTTCATTCCAAAGTGGCTAATGGTAACCTGCAATGGTTTCAAGAGGCAGTAATGAGCAACATACAATTCGCTTGTTCAGACTGTTAACAGTGCTTTTCCAAATAGAAATTGACATAAAATGAAAAATATCAAGCAAAAGACATAGCTCATTAGAGAATGATAAGTTGCCAAAGGTAAAGACAGACATTCCCATGAAGCACAGCCTTTCCATGATAGAAACCTCAAGTCAGCTGCATGAAGATCATTATTATGCACAGCTTTAACGAGTGCAGATTAAGCATGGATTTTCTTTCAATTCTTCTTGTGTCTTTTTTAAAACATTTGCAGCTGTTTCAGGTGTTGTGAACATAGACTGCATATACATCTTAGCTTAATGTGACTTGAGTTAAATGCTGTCTAAGGTAACTGGATAAGAACAAGGCATTCCTCTCCCAAAGGTCTCTCAAAACTGCAATCCAGGTATCTAATTTAGATACCTTAACAAATGCTGCTGTTCACTGAAAGCATTTTTCACAGTAAGCATAAAATATTCTGCTCTCCACGTGGTGAGCTGGCCTCACATTCATAAAAAGAATCAATTATTCTTTCCAATGACAACTGACACCACAGACTGCTTTCTAACATACAGTAACACTTCTGTGGCACACATTTGAATCATAAAACTTCACAGACACAGAAAATACATACAATGCATCCCAATCTGTGGAGGCACATAACCAGAAATAGGGAAAAAAAAATAAACCACAGAAAAAGTCCATTGAAATAAGTGCTTGAAACGTAGTTTCCTGCTGTAGTAATCCCTGCCTTTTCAAAATTACATGTAGTCACCTGCTAAAGGGATAACCAATTCAGCTACAAAATTACACATTTTGGTTAAAACACGTGAATTGGAGTATCAAGTAGCATTGCAAATTTCACGAGTTTGAACTCAGCTCTTGCTCTTGAAAGCACAGCAAGAGGCTCAGAGACACTTTTGAACATTCAACTAGCAGTTTTGTTACAAACATTCCAGCACTCACTCAGCGTATCTGTAGTGCCATTCTCCCGTGACTGAATCCTGATCAAACAGCTTGCACGTCCACTCTTCACCCTTAAGTTTCCTCTCTTTGGCACTCTTTCTCTGAGCTTCCTCCAGAACATATTTCTCTTGAGTAGCTTCTGTTTGGTCTTTATTATTTATTGCTTTAGTCACTTGTTGCCAAAGCCTGACAAACAAGCAATATCAAGAGTAACAATCTGGTTATAAAAATAATTGAAAACATTTCTCTAATTATAGGCTTAGTAGAGGTTGTAAGGCTCCTAAGTAGTGAGCCTGTATTTAACAGTACTGCTTTCTTGCTGTACAGGTCAATATCAGCCAACATAGGAAGTAACAAAACCATCAGCTACTGGCTGGCTAATGTCATAATTTGAAGAAGATAATGAATATTTGTCAGAATAATTATATGTGCTTCTAAAGAGCACTTACTTCTCTGACTCAAAGTCATCTTGCTCTTCAAACTTCACAGTGTATCTAGGTAATCTACGCTGCTTGATATCAGAAGTTGGGTTCCAGAATGTCTCCGAAACATCGGTCTTCTTGTCCCTAATAGTAACTTCACTGTCCTGTAACATACATAATTTAGTGGTCCTAACTGTAATAATCACACAGAGTGCAAAAAATAATGCAAACTGAAGGACTAATTACTATTTTTGTAAACAAAAAATATTTCAGATTCGCAGACAAGAATAATTACATATGCTAATTTCAAAATTCAATTTCTGCATTCTGCGCTGGTTCCAACTCAGAATAGAGAGGAAGTGGGACCATCGCTGTCAAACAATGGTGCCAGTGTCATCAGAACTGAAACAAATTTAAGTATTTCATCCTGGTGCCTCAACAATTCCTCCAAGTATTAATATGTATATCAGAACATTTTACAAAGTATTCTCATTAGGAACTTCTCAAACATACTCGAACAGTAACAGTCCCTTGACTCTAAAGTCATTCTTGAGGACTGTTTGACTACGAAAGGACGCTTCATTGAAAGTGGCATTTACTCAACTCCTAAAGAGCTCCAGTTCTTTATGACCCTTTTTTGTAACTAGGTTATTTTCACCTCTTTTAACTCAGAATTTACTCAATACTCACTACTTACCCAGTGGCCCTCCAAAATAGCCAGAACTTCTTTGCCAAGCTTAATTTTCCCCGATATTTGATTAACACTGTCATTGTTACCTAAAAATGGCTGCAAAGTAAGAAGAAATGCTTTCAAAATTATTTTAATAACAAAATATATTTGCATGTATGTTGAGTGTTATGAAATAAAATGCATTATGAAATCCAATGTGAACAGCCCTGAATGCTTTCAGTATTACAACTTCTGCCTAATCGTGCCACAACTAAATTGTTCTCTGTATTTTCTCAAAAGCTTTGCTGATCCAAATTACTAGGATTGGCTAAGAAATCTGAAAAGGGCAAATAATATAAAAACATGATGATATGCAAGTCATGTGATGATATCTTGAAGGAAATTGTCATTTGCTATTACTAATCTCACCACTTTGCCAAGGACTCTGTTAATAGAGATTAACTCTTGTAAAAACAAGAAGAAAAATGACAGCAAGAAATTTTCTTCAGCCTTTTTGATAGTCTATTCACATATCCCATGTGTTGAAGAGGCAAAACTTCAATTGACATAGCCTCTTAACTTTTAATTTCCCCCTACAATCTCAGCTGAATACAGTTTCTCTCCACATGCACAATGCACACTTTTCCCTAATGACTGTTTAGCTTTAAATCAGTTTGTCTCAAAAACAGCAGGAACATTTTCAGAAGAGCCAGCCATTTGTACATAATTGAGAAACCTTTGTTTAGCCTTTGCATTTGGTGAGCGCTTCTATAGCAAAGACAGCTGCAAAAAATAGTACACATAACTGCTCATAATGCTGGACATTAAACTGATCTGAATGTTAGCTAAAACCCTTCTGTTATCTTTGTTTGATGTGCCATGAACAACTTAATTTTCATGCAGGATGGAAGAGGGGAGCCCGAGTTTGAGTTCTTCTTCAAGGGATCTGAAGAAGTTTAAAAAGACACTCCAAAGTTTTCAGAGAATGAAAAATGTCCATGGGACATATATACTCTCAGCAAGATACAAAATACTTGAGTTGCTGATTAGATCACTAATCCCTGTTCTTGCACACTTTCCCAGACACATACAGATGCCACTGCTGGAAATGAGACAGACTATTGCTTCCTCCTGTCACCCCTCCAGCTAAGTTGCTTGTAAGGTTCACATAACTGGCAATATGCAAGCACTGCAATGGGAGTATTCTTATGAGCAGAGATTAAGACAGAGCTGTAAGTTTTGGTCAAGACTTTTGGACCCAGAAGAAAACATTAAATAAAAAAGGAATTATATTGTCCTATGTTTCTTTCCTTTTTCTTTTTCTTTTTTTTTTTTCTTCTCTAATCACCAATTGCTAGATTGTATCTATGGTATGATCTGATAATATACACATTTTAATATTAGAATGCTCATTCTCATGTCCACTCATAGCATTTACTAACCTTTAGTTTGAATTCAATTGTTGCACTGTAGCCAGTTTTTTCACAGGTGATGTTGACCGTTCCCCCAAGCTCTAAGGTCATTGTGCCATAAAGAATTCCTGCAAGAAGGAAGAGCCAACATGAGAATTTATAACTGGGCAAGACAAAAAAAACCTAAACTCTTTTGTCCCAATTCCTGGGGTAAACACATCTGTGCCAGAGAACAAAAAGAAAGCGACAGCTCTGCTTATTTTCTCTTTAGATGACCTTTCCTAACCATGAGTATGATCTTTCTGCCCAATAAGATAATCCAAACAAAAAGAAAAACATCCAAATGAATTACTGAAGCAGGAAATATGATCTATCAATAGGAAAACAACTTTACTCAAACAGATACAGTAGGCACAGTAAAGACAATCGTACAACCAATACACACTGATCAACTCTCCAAAGATTTTTGGAAGCAAAAAGGTTGACAACTCGTAATACATTTCCCACAATCACAGTCTTTCCCCTGCAATCCAGCACTTGAAACACTGAGTGTATTTTACACACAATGGATGCTAGTGGAAATATGTTTTCCAGCATGTACATTTTCCCCTGCATATTCTTCCATCTTTCTCTCTCTATCAGTATCACTAGTCATTCTAGTTCTTCTTCCTGTTTGTTTTGTATGTATGTATACATGTTAGGTACTTACTACTCGTTAAACATTATTTCTGTCACCAAAGTCATATAAAAGGTAACATAAAATCTGACAATATTAAAAATATCCTCCACCTACCCCCCAAAAAAAAAGCGAAGAAGAACCTACCAAACCCATGTCAAGTTATATAATTCTGCCAACTCATCTGTCATGCATCTGTATGAAAGTCTTACACTTGCTGACTACAAGAGTTCTGAAATGGAATTTTGGCAGAAAATATGGAGGCAAAAATCCCAGCAACGCTGCAATGTATTCTGTACAACTACCAGCCCTTCAGAAAGGAACTACTATTTTCCCTGTAGTGAAACTAAAGAAAAAAAGTCATGATTTACACCCAAACTACATGAGGTGTAGAGACTACAGTATTACATTTCCAATAGGAAAATACTGGAGAAGCTCCAAAGTATTCTCCAGAAAAGAAAGCAACTCAAACAATAAATTACCATCATAGATAGCTATATAAACACTTCTAATATTTATGAAAAAAAATCTTCTGCTGTGCCAAAGCCAGATGATTCCTTAAATAATACTTCTTATCTTGGTAAAGTATACGGGAGCCTAGAACCACCAGGGCTGCCTGTGTTCAGAAAAACTTAGAATAATGAACTCTACCTTTACAGTGAGCATATGGCATAGTCATTACATAATCTTCTCCTCTATTTAGGAATGTCAGCCGTCCTTCTCCATCTAGTATGGCAGATAACGAATTCCCTGAAATTCAAACACAGAGAAACACATTTCACACCCTGCAAGACAACAGTCAGCATTTCCTAATAACCAAGAAACAGAAATAAGATTATCATATTTGGCATTGAAATCTATCTTGCCCAGTGAAGCCACTGTAATCACAGCATCTCCAAACAAAAGTGTACTGTAAAAGAGAAATTAAAATGTGAAGACCAGTAGTAAAAACTTTGTCAGGCAAGTATAATACAGTGATCCAAGCCCTGATTCTTATAAAAGCCTTCTTTCAGCATCAAAACACAGCCCACTTGCACTGATTTTACACTCCTCAATGAAAGCACAGCCAAAAAAACCCCACCACTCTGAGCAAAACGTTACTTACCATAGAATTTTGATTTGGCCAGAATGCTACCACTAAGGCAAAAACCGTCCTTGCGGTTGCTAACATAGAAGGCAGATATTGGGGGATGATGGGATACCTATTGAAAAAACATGCAACGTAGTATAAACCTTGATCTAATAAAGACAATGCAAAATTCATGCTACACAGAATAGAATACAATTGATATCAAATATGAGATCATAGAATCATAGAACATCCTATGTTAGAAGGAACCCACAGAGATCTAGTCCAGCTCCTGGCTCCACAAAGGACCACCCAAAATTCAAACTGTATGTCTGACAGCCTTGTCCAAACACAACCTTAATCCTCAGAGATAAAGATCAAGCAAACATTTTCACTGAATTACAAGAGTTAAGAAAACTAGTATCTGACTTTCACTGGAGGAAGATGGAGCAAAAACACTGAAACATCTTTGCCTTTCTAAGAATATACTTAGGAGAGTTTTTAGGATACTACACATACATACAAATACATTTTCTAGCGCTCCCATATTGTTTATCTGGCACACACAAAAAAACCTAGCACATTTATTTTTCTTAAAAATATTCATGCTGGTTATGGCAGCTACCTGTTCTGCAATGTAAAAAGTCTTGCTGTTTGTCCTTGGATGGATCCACATGCAGCGGAAAGTCTCACCAAGTATTGGATTGTACGGCTTTTTTAGTCCCTGAATAGAAACAAAACAGACAGTAACCATACAGCGCATGTAGAGAACTCACAGAATATTTTTATCAGTCTGTCACTGAAAGATAGAGAAAGGAAAAAAAAAAAAAAAAAAGCAAGCCTAATGCATATGCTAAAGCACATCGCCCCAACTTCATTATTTGAATATTATGCTCAAAAAGCAGTAAATAGCGTCATCTTTAAACACTATTTTCCATCAAGCTGTTTATAAAGAGTATTGAGTTTAAAGCTAATTGAAGTAGGGGAAATTTTGCTCCTCGAAATACATAATGCTATCACCGAAGAACAATAAACAAAGATATTGCTCAACTTTGTGTAAAAATGTTTAATTACATTTCTACATCAAGGGGAAAAAAAACAGTTGTGCACAATCTACTTTAAGCATGGCTAGGGACCAAAAAGATCTATGATAAATTTATATAAATAATGAAAACTTAACCTTCTTTAGAAAAAAATGCATAACAATATAATGAAACAAAAACTCAGCACATTCCTGAGCTCTCAAACCAGACACAACTTCCAAAACAAAGACAAAATAATGAGTAAAAGGACACCTTTGGCTTTTTGTAGAATCCAGACAAATACCACTTTACCACTTTTTTCATGCGGTTGTAAGCATTCTCTTCAAGAGCAGCTCTGTGAAACAAACAGAAAGCACAGACTGAATGTCAGCATTGCTTCAATTATAAGACGCTACCAATTGTTGTGATATATCTTCTATCTAGAAGCTCAGTTAAACAGAAGCTTTGTGATTCTCAGTATTGTAAAACTTTCAGCCTGACTGCATCAAATTAAGCTTTCAGAATCCTCTGAATGAACATGGAAATCAAACAAAATAAAAATCACAAACACTTACTCCAAAATTGAGTCTGGACTTTGAAGCACTAAATACTGCTAAACACCCCGCCTCCCCCCCTCCCAATTCCTTTTATTTAGGAAAGATATTGCTTCAGAGAATTGGCATACTCATGCGCAGTTGAATAATATTTCAATGTACAGGTTTTAATTCATTAGCTTTTTTTGAGCAGGTAAATAAATTCTAAATCAAAACAGTATTTAATAATTTCTTTAAAAAGGCTAACTCTTGCTATTCTACTATTATAACTATATGCATCTAAAAGAAGAAAAAGGAAAAAAAAACCCTAATTTTGTTAAATCTTGAGAAGTCTTTTAACCATTTTCTAAAATCCGCTACAGAAACGCCTGCAACACAACTGCTATTAAGGTATTAAGAGGGGACAGACATTGAGACACACCAGCCGAGCTCTTAGGCTGATAATTTTCAGAAAGCAAGAATATTTGACAACTGATACATTGTCAGACAAACATTCAGACTACGTATTCTATGATGCTGTTCAAGTGAACCAGACCAAACAACAAAGAAAAAAAAAAATGTTACTGGTTTCTTATTTTAGCTTAAAAAATATAAGGAAAGAAAACCAGTGGTAGGATTGACTCACTCGGATAGGAAGTCTGCATGGTAGTAGTAATCAGATAGCTTGTCAAGGAAAGAACGAGGTTCCAAGATAAATGTAGGCAGTACAACCTTGGATAAGTCCATTCCTGGACGGACTTGCTTCAGAAGTGTCCAGATCAAACTTTTGTTTTCTTCTGACACTACTTCTGTCTGAGCAGCCTCCCCTGCCTAAGAAAAATAAAAAACTGCTAACAGAAAGGATAAAGAAAAGAAATGTTGAACTGTTTCAACACATTCTGATGATGCCATAACAATAGAAAATGTATACACAAAATGGAACACTCCGAAGAAGAGAGAGAAAATTCCTCTAAATAAAGTACATATTTAATATATGATACTATATTTACTATTCAGCATTAATAACTGCATTTATTTTTATCAATCCTAAAACAGAAAAACACCCCACTGTTCTCCTTTTGGTCAAAGAAAAGTGGAGATATTTTTTCTTACAATTCCTGAAATGAAAAAGTCTATAGGAAAAGCATCCCTCTTTCCAGAACTGTTCTAAAATGCATTTTTGCTAACTTGAACTCCTCAACTTTTCTTGAGCTGTTGTTTATTCTAGAGTCAATCCTGGAAAGCAACAAAGCACAAAGTTTTTATGTCCAGTAGGTATATAAAAATCAAGCAGAAGACAACAAAAACAAACAACTTCATAGTTAGCACTTGAGAAAAAGAGGAGAGCCACAACTATTCTCTCTATTTCTCTCCATTTCCATTACAAAGATTTTTGGTATTATTATAGCAAGTAATACATACATATTCCTCTCACATTTGACTGTGTAGAGGTGAAAGAAAACCTGCAGAAATGGAGCAGTAACTCTGGGCATTATAATAGAATGCAAGTTGAACACTGAAAACATAGCAAGTCTTTCACAGAATTCTGCAAACCCCAGCACTGCTTAACATCTCTCTTGCAGTAGAAAAAGAGGTGTCAGTTTGTACAAAAATCTTCAACTTGAAAATTTTTACTTGAAGAAAAAAACCAAAACAATTTAATTAAAAAAAAACAAAACAGAGTTAGTAACAAGAAGAAATGCAGACATCTGGTCAACTTCTGCTGCAGGTGGTCTTCTCACAGTAAGCGCCTTCTCTCTGAGAAATACCCCAAATAATCTTTAACAAAGAGATCATTCTCTTTAAATAAACTTAACTCTTAGAAGCGCAGAAGTGGTGTAGCAGAGCAGAACATGGATGGACACAATTTTTTTCCTCAAGATTACTGAACACATGAAAGTCAATCCTGTAAAGCAGTTGTCAAATGTAGCACATCCTCTAAAATACCAGCTTTACATTCAGCAAAGTGACCCGCCCACTACATGAAAAGTACTTTTACCTCTCCAAGTTCTTCATGACTTTGTTCTAAGTAAGTTGTTTCTTTGATATCAATTGGCTCTGGATCAACATAGGAGTCATCTTGTCGCTCTGATGTGTCGCTATCACTTTCTTCACTTTTCCCCAATCCATCATTATCAGACTCATCATGTTCATGATCATTTTCCTTATCAGATTTATCAGAGTACATATCTTGGTCTTTAAAGTGATGCCTTTCGATTTCACTGTCATTTAATCTACAAAGGATAAAAGCTAAATGAACCTTCAGCTTCACATTGTGATTTCATGTTTCCAAACCAAAATCCTTGCAAAAAAAATCACAATAATCCTTTGAATTAAGTGCCAGTATGAACCCCGGTCTAGCAGCAAAGTTGAACTTGCTTCAGTGGAAATATACAGGATGCGGTGTTGTCACTGATCTGTAAAATGCACCAAATTTACTTTGCATTTATGTTTAATTATTATATTCTCTAACTATTGAATTCCATAACTGAAGTGATACTTCACACAAGGCAATAATTTGTAGGTATAGAACACTATTTCCTCTCCCACATTAAGGCAGTGTAAATAAATACTGATTTTAAACTCCTTATTAACTCCCCCAACATGCTTCCTTCTCAAGGTTATACAGTTGTACACATTCCTCAGCTTCACTGAGAAATGTAAAAGGTTAGTTCTCAGCTGGCGTTAAAATTGCTTTCATGTTTTCTCTCTCTCCTGCCAACCCCTTTAAAACTATGTCTGCAGTTTTTATTATAAACACACTGAATACTCTTACAATACTCTACATCCAAAGATCTGCTTAATTAAACTATTACTCTTAATTAGACTTAACGGTTGTAGCTAATTGCTGTGACTGTAATCTCGGTCAGGTGATGATATTAAATTATGACTGCAGATCTCCAGTTGAATTGTACACAACAGTTTCACTGTTTCCTTAAGATTGTGGAAGGAGTAAAACTGTACCTGGACAAGATATTGCTTGGTCATCTGGATAGTGCCCTGAATTTGGACTGGAGGCAATAGTCTGCTTTTTCTCAGTGTTTCAGACTAAGTCAGCAAGAAATGCATTTCTTCCTGCACAGGCCTGTACTTTTATCTCAACTACAGCAGTATAAAAGTCCCACCCACCCAGAACAGACATGGGCAGCTGTACTCACATGTGTGAGGGATTATTCAAAGACATTTATGTCAGTCTATAAGTATACTCAACTGGTGGAAGAGAGAAAAACTGTGCAAAGTCTAAGCTTCAGACCAAAATATTTCAAACAAATGACTAAATCTTTTATATCTTTCTAATGCACTCTGATGACACAACTGGATGTGTTGGAAAGCACATTCATCCACAGAATCACAGAATGGCCAGGGTTGGAAGGAACCTCAAGGATCATCAATCTCCAACCCCCCTGCCACATGCAGGGCCACCAACCTCCACCTTTAATACTAGACATTCACCATGCTTGTTTAATAATATATTTTCAGGAAAGACCATGCTCACAAAAATTTGGATGAGAGCATTTACTGAAATGAACAAGTGACTCAAGGGCCCCCCAATATTTGACAAAGGTGATTTCAACTTTTGTACTATTTAATTTCATAAGCTGATGGAAGCATTATTGAATAACTTGATGATTCAAACCTGAGGCAAATTAAAACCATTTAAATAGCTTTGGTGTTATTTATACTTTGACCAAAGAAAAGCAACTTATATTTACATCTGCCTACTTTCGTAACACGAGCTAAACTTTTTTCAGGTGAAACAAACAAGAGAGACCAACTTCACAATACAAAAAAAAATTAAACTGTAACAGTTTAACTGTAAGTTTAACTTAAACTTACTGGTGTAATACTCAACTTTGAGTTCTTTGGGCCAAGCTGCCCTCTGTATCTGCTTTGCTCAAAAAATGAAGTATACATGTTTTTCATTTTATCCATGTATAAAAACACAGTGCAATTAAGTCTTATAGAGAGAATTTGGAAGCGAGTAGAACTGCAAAGAGAGATCCTCTTTTCGAAGAACTCCAATAACTTTGGAGAAGTTATTACTACATGGTTCTGCCAGAAAAGTAATCAGGTTTAGTAATTAATTTACTTACGGTAAGTTGTCTCCACTGTTTAAGTTGTTAGCACGAAGCAGGCCATAGAGAGAGACATGAGCACTGTCACTTGAAGAATTCAAGTCATGTTCTTTACCTTCTCTAATCATTGTACGTTTAAGTAGACTTGAACATTTCAAAGCCAGCTCCAAAGCATCCATCCAACACCTGCCTAAAGACAAATTTAATATTAGACTAGAGATGCTGCTGGGTAGGGTGAGCAAGGTGAATAATTCATTTAGAGCATATTCTAGCATTTCTTCCTAAATGCCAGTATGACTCCATCAAGGCTCTGCCTACTCAATTCCTCTAAAAGTGCTTGCAGATATACTCCACTTGTGAAGACTATATAATTGCATCACTTGGCAGAATTTGCTCATGTTATACAATTACAATATGGAAATTACAATATAAAAATCAGTTCAATATTGGACATTCCAAAACAGTTTCTCTAAAATTATGTGCTCTTTTCACTCCTCACTTATTCATTTTCCTGTATTTAATTCATTTTCCCATCTAACAGTTTTTCATAAGCAATAAAAAAAAGCATTTAAAACATAATAATGAAGATAGTACAAATTTACATGTAAGGGTGATTAAATAATCCAAAAATGTGACATTTATTTCTCTTCTATACACTACATTTAAAAATAACTGTATAATAATTTGAAGGAAAATAAGAGTCTTAACTTTAAGGACTTCAAGGGTATGCTTAACTAATCCGCAGAAGGAAAGCAGCTACTAAGAAGGCTAAACAGTGGTCTTAAATTTTGTTTTTGTTTTCTAACCTTCCAAGGTGGTTGCATCAATATTAATACCTACCTCCTCTAAGTGATGGCATTAATAATGTGTATTTCGAGGGAATTTCTACTACTAGAACTCTGCAAAACTGCTGAATTTTATAATACACAAACACTTTCATTAGCAAGAGTCTACATTAGCATTTAAGAAAGGAACTAGTTGCAAGGAGCTCAATGACAATTTCTTCAATTCAATATTCTCCTTGAATAAGCATGAAAAACTGCTAGTACCAACACAACTGAATGCACCAAGTTAAGGAAGAGCCTTTACAAGCATGGAACTGCAATCACAGGGCTGTAATAGACAGTAAGACAAGTTAAGCAATCTCTTTCTAATGACTCACTGCTGTCTTGGGTGAAAAAATATTGAAATGCCTATTTACCATCTGATTCTGAAGCGGCTCGGATGATCAAGTAACTGCTGGGTAGTGGCTGAGTTATAGAACCAACTGCTTCACCTTTTGGACCCTTGAAATACACAAAACAAGCATCATATATTTTAATTCCATTTTAGAGTTTACCATTCATGTAACAAGCAGACACACTGCTGGCTATTTACTGTCACTCAGCAACATCTAATGAAGATATGAATGGAAAGATGGACAGCCCTCTTTTACTGGATTTCTTCTTTAAAGACATCATTCTAAGTATAGCTCCCAATTCAACCCTCTTTCTTTTAAAGAGAACAGTCATTGGGATTCAAATAATTTTTGGTGCTTTTTTTTTGTTTTGGTTTTAGGGATTTTTTTTTTTTGTTTGCTTTTAAATTAGACTTGGTATAGTAGCTTAGAAATGCTCTGCTGATGCCACTGAAAGCAAAAAGACAAAAGCATCAAAAATAAATGCTACAAGAGGAGTCACTCTCACTTTTTAAGGGATTGCAGATGGGCATAGAGAAATCAGAAGGGATGAGTTATTTCTCTTCAACTCTGCGTTTCAGATAAACAGGTAAGTTTGAAACAAAATGTATGTGTGGGGGGTATTTTAAGAGGGTTGATTTACAACAAAAGCTGTCTATCAGAAGAATCTACATCTGTAAACAACTAACCCTTCCCCTCTGGTCCTCATCCTCTCTTGATGTGAGTAGATTCCTCTCAATTCTTAAGAAGATGCTATGGTTCAGAAACCCCAAAAAGACAGAAGAGCAAGCTAAACCACTGGAGAGAGCAGGAGGCTCTCCTGAGTGATCCACTTCATGCTTCTTTTACACAAGAACATGTTTGTTATCTCAACTGCATCCTACACTCCAGAACTGCATGGCATCTGCTGTCTTCAGAAAACATGAGTCGATCAATATTTAAACAAAATTGAGGTAACTGTTCCCACTTGAACCCTAGGGCTTGCAATAGGAACTCATTCTTCTTGGCTCCCTCCTTCTCCTTTCAACCTCTCTATCACCCAACAGTCAGTCAATCCCCTCAAAAAATTTTGGTGCCTAACTGTATTTAGTGCCTACCTGTAGACTTGGTGCTTAGGAAAAACAAAACAAAACAAAAAACAACAAAAAACCAATGATAGCTAAGTCCATAAAAGACATTCAGATGCTTAAGTCCTTCTACAAAGAGAATCAGCAGGACACCAAGAATTGAGTTAAACCAAAAAAAACCATACAGGACATTAAATGCCAAAGTTTAACTTTCATTATGAAGTTTTTTTCACATTTGGAATTTAAAACAAATCCCAAAGACCCTTCCATTTCTGCCAATCTTTGCTTTGGAATAAAAAACTAAGCAAACATTTTAATGTCCCTTCAAAAAGATTTACCCATGGGAACATTAAAGTAACTGATAGGCAAAGAGGGCTGTATTAAACACACTTGAAGCTTGTTAAAAGCTGGGTTAAGCCTGCCTAATTCATGAGTTATCACAGTTTGGTCTTGACTGATTTCCCCATAGAAGCCTAATGAAAACCAGTATAAGGCTTGGAAGAGGGAATTTGAAAGCCAGCAGAAGTTTTGAGCAAAAGCAGATAATGGCAGATATTTCAGAAGCAAGCATATGAAACAGCCAGAACATTTCTGAGGGTGAGAGGCAGGTAACAAGGAGTCTTGGTGGTGCTTAGATACCCATACACATGAGTTGGTGCTGGTAAACAATGTTCAGAAACTTCTGAATAGATACAGAGTAGAAGTCACTTGGGTGTTAAAATTAAGATTCTATGTTACAGTCTCCTCCAGTGACAGGAGAGGCTCATCTATGCAAGGTGTTTGGTGAGGTGACACGTGAAGATTGGAGCTAACAAGACCTGTGAGAGACATTATGCAGAGCACTCCTGATTTTGAGGGTGGGTCGCTAAGGGTCTGGGACACTGGGGGATGCAAGGGAGAGTTCACTGCACCTCTGGGGAGAGAAGGGCTGGGAGAGATCACTGGGCACTGCACAAGGGGGATGGTACTGTGCTGTGGCTCCATGGGCACATGTGTACTGAGCAAGTGCCTCCACTATTCCAAGTCCTCAAAATTGCCAGATTACAGGATACAAAGGGCAGCACTTCTCCCATGAGAACTTTAAGGTTATGCTGCGGGCATACAGGATGCATCACTTTGTACCAAACAGATGTAATAAAGAAATGAAGGTTTGCATTTTAGTGTGTATGAGAAAGCTATACTTCCATGGGTAGCTACACAATGTACTGACTAACAGAGAGTTAATCATTAGATTGAACATTTAAGTAGGTTGATTTATTTTGAAATATTTGCTTGTGCATTTTTAATTGATTATTGTTCCAAAAGCACTTGACATTTTTCATTGTTATCAGCCATTATGACTTCAAAATCAATTTTCAGTGTATTAGTGTCCAAGACAGATGTTAGTTAGTTTTCACTTGTTAGACAACTGCATTTAAACTGATTGCACAACTACTGGAACATGAGGTAATGGGCAAATTAAAAAATTCCACTAGATTAGAAAACTTTGAAGTTCACTTTCAACAGAATATTCATGCCAACTAAACTCAAGTGCCACAAATATTCATAGAAAACAACAAAATTAGGCAGTCACACTTCACTAAATCTCTTCATGGAAAGTTATTTGTGCTAACTTCTCTAGTTAACATCTTAAAAAACTCAGCTGGCATTAGGATTGGGCACCTGAGGAAGAAAGAAGGGTCAGTGCATCAAGTACCTTAAAGTGCAGAAGGAACATCACAGACCACAACAATAGGCTTAAGGGAGCATAGTAAGTGACTGACTGCAAACTACTGTCGATGAGAATTTACAGGCTGCCAGAAGGACACACTACAGAAGGTGCGTTCAAGCAAGAAAATGTCCTGCAGTATTTATCTCTTTGTAAATATTTCTTGCAATGTCATCTTCCTACACTGATGGCAAACACAACTCATTTTGTCTTAGACTTCAACCTTGTTCTGGATTATCTACTCTGTAAATCAGTCAATTGCTATTTATGTTCATGAAAATTTACCTTACAGTAATAAATTGATTACTAGAAAGTTATAATCGACTAGGAACAGAAGGCAGAAAATAGTTTCAAACTTCAAGGCCTCTCATCTAATTAAGTCCAGTAATTCTCAATTGCAAATAGCCATACCAAAATGAACAAACGCCACTCCAGCTCTCAGCACATTTAAAATGGACAATATCAACTTGTTCAGGTTCAAAATATGACCTACCTTAAAAAAGTAAAAATCTGGAGGGGCATGTCCTCTAAATTCTAAATATCTAGTTAAAAAAACAAACAAATCCATTTCTAATTGCCAAACAATAAAGAAATATAAGATTGATTTGTGATCTTCTGCAGACAGGCCACCAGTTTGCAATGTACACATACAAGTTCATAATTAAACCACATTAACACCAAACTCTGTTGTTTTTGAAAAAGAATATGACGTTTGTGTTCTGCTAATGTGAGATCACAATTAATTAGTGAAAAGTCCTCCTAAGCAATACTGAAATAAAATCATTCAAAAGGTACGACAAATGATTTGATCTAAGTTTAGTAGATTCAGATAATACCAATAATGACAGTTATTCAGCAAAAACAGCACAGATATCAAGGATAATGCTAGCTGACCAACTCTGAGATAAGGAAGAAACAAAAACATTGCAGCATATTCTCCAGATGTGACAGCACTCACAGGTATTAACGTAAGTCTCGTACAATACAATCTCATGATTAGTACTTGTATTGAGATGTTGCAGAGAACACAATTAATTAATGACAAGGATTCTGACATTATATCACAATTTCATCTAAAGTAATTTGGGAGCTAAACACGTTCACGTGTGCTGTGCTTCCACGCCCGCTCTCCATGTGTAAACACAGAACAAGGACTACAGTAGTTAGTTTAGTAAACAATGAGTAATAGTGAACATTAAAATAAAAATTACAAAAACCTGAAATAACCCTTTGCTGTGCAGAGCACACCATGGTTATTGACACTAACAATATTATGCCATGTATGACAAAGCAAGTAGCCATCAGAATTGAAGAGAAACATTGACCTTTGTAAAATTTCAGCCAAATCCAAAGAGTACAATTAGCAATATGTGCTACTATTGTATGAGGAAGCTATTTGAATTTCTACTATCACAAGCAAATTGAACTAGGCTGACATTACATGAATATAGAGCTGGAAGCCAAGAAATGTTTATAATGCATCTGAATACCTTCATCTTTCTCAATCAATTTCCTCCTTAATTTCCTAGATTAGACTGATGTAGAATACAATATTATATACTCATTCCTTCCACTTACATAACCACCAGTGATGGCATTATCCTCTTCCTGGCATACTTCTGCACATCGTAAGTTATTTTAGTATATACAGCAGAAAAAAGCAAATATTTTTTTGCAATGAAGAAAACTACATTACGTTTTACATTCAGAATAAACAAATCATTGAAAGTTATAACAGACAACACTGTTCAACTTTCTGCTATGGCTGTCTTAACTCATAGTTGGCTAACACTGGTCATCCTTAAGAACCACACATGCTACTACTAACCTTTATAGCCCATATGGACTGCTCCAAAGGATGAAAAAGTTTGAAACAAAAGCCATCTTTTTTAGAAGGTCTCTCAATGAGTTCACAAGCATTCAGGAGCACTGTTCCCACCCACTGGCCATTCTTGGGTGTTTTGTAAACAAGCAACACTCCTGGTTTCAGTACACACCACAGTTTGGTCCAGCTTTTCAAGGTACCCCGAATCTAGAAGACAAACAGTTACAGTTACATTCCATAAACTCGGTACAAAAATCATCCCCTTCAACAAAACAGAAATCAAAATTAGACATGTTTATTTTTGTTTTATTGGAATAAAAAAAAACCCACTAAGTCTATTCAAGTTCATCCATGTTTATCAAATATAGTAAAAAGGCATAATTTAAGTGTTCATTCTTTTACTCTGTCTTGACAAGTACTTATTTTACAGAAGAATATACACACATCAAGATATGTGAAATGTGGATAGTCATCTGAAACCTCATGAATTGTTTTATTTGGAACACATTTTATCACTAGTATGTAGGCAGGATAATCTTTGGAAACATAGTTCTGGAAACAGGACAGACATCCAGTAAGAAAAATAGGATATTCACAAAATAAATTATTTACATTAGATCTGAACTTCTTAGATAAAATCTCTCACAAGGAGCTGTTAATTTCAACCCATATGTGCTATATAAGACCCTTTCGAGTCCCTGAATTCTGCACATCTGATTAAACTGCTTGTGTCATTTAATCAACTCTGGATTTAGGTTCTTCTGTCTGTAGGACTAAATGCTAAAACAACTTGTAAGCAATGTTTTAACCTGTTTACATTGATTTTGCAAAACACTGAGGAACTTCTCCTAGACAAGCTACTGTTTGGAGCTAAATATAAAAACAGGGTTTCCAAGTAGTATGTTACACGTTCAAGGCATTATGATGCTGACTGCCATCTTTAATAAATTCACTTCTCACTTTCTCTACAAGTATTAGTGGACAGTTAATCCTTAGGAGAGGAAAGGAAAATAGCCAGAAAGAAACACAAATAAATATATACCTAATATGACTAAACTACTTTCACAGTTAGTAACAAACATAACAGAGCTTCAATTCAAAGTGCAAAATAAACAGGACAAGATTGGAATAATAAAGCCAACTCATGTGAAACTAACAGCTGCACACACAAGATGCATGTGACTATGGTGAGTGCAATAAGTGGGAGCTAGGTTCCTCCATTATTCCCCTAGGAAGCGAGCACAAAGTCACAATTAGTATCTGCTGTTTGTAGAAAAACATTAACAGCAACTTCAGTTGCTGAGCCTTTTTTATTCTGGTCAGAAAGCAGTTGGCAGCTGCTAAAACTTAGATTTCACATTTAGATTCTGACCTTCAGCCAGTCAGCCATAACAATAACTGATGGGTCTGTGATTGTGCTGAGCAATTCTTTCGTAGCTCTCTTCTTTTCTTCTCTGTAATTTTTCTTTTGAACCTGTAAATAATAATAAAAATATTTATAATGCCACAGGCAAAAGCAAGTAATCACAGCACAAAAAGCCACCTACTAGTACAAACTGAGGTAAAACCTGCTGAATTCAATTTACAAGAAAGATGGAGATAAGCAGTTTTAAAACAGTATTTGAATCCAAAGTCTATACAACCATTACATACTGTTTCAAAAGCTGCTACCAACATAACAACTTTACACTCTTCTACAATTTATTTTTGATACTGAGAACTGTGAAACTCCTCTTAGAATCATGGAGTGAGATGAGATGGAGTGAACCAAAACAAACAAAAATACTCTTCCTTTGCAGGCGTATGGTACAAACCCAAACTTAGGGCTAGATTCAGATTTTTATTGGCACTTTATGTGATCAATTTTTATCCATCTCTCACTTCCCCTCCCAGCAAAAATTCAACATAATACGTATTTTTCTTTTACTGGCAAATAATGTTTTGTTTCCCCTGATGTGGTATTTAACGAACAGAGGAAGTTTAGTCTTGTTACAATGGAGAGGTAAAAAGTCAGTAAATAAAAGAACATTGGTAAAGCATGCAAACCATAGCTTTGTTATTTCACTTTGTCTTTTCATCACAGGTGTATGTCCTGAGGTCCTTGCCAAGTTGAATTATCCTATAAGCTTCTCAGTTATCCAATAATCTTATGTATTCACAAAGACTACATTATAAAAGCCCATACTTCATAACAGTACAGTAAGACTTGAAAACCCAAGAGAACCAGCAACATTAATTCTCACAGAACATGGATATTCTACAGAAGTCTCCTCACTGATTGGCATTTCTCTTCTCATCGGAAGAATGTGATTAAAATTTGTGCATGTTTATAGTCCATGAGAAGTTTTTAGACAGTAATTCACCTTGAGAGATTCCTTTTTGGTAAGTTTGCTTGAAGATAAAGAGATGTCTTTCTCAGAACCATTGAAAAGCTTGGATTCAGACTGAAATTAACAAAACATAGAATAAATACATGATAATAGATATGAGGCCATATTATGTTTCAATGTTTGAAGTGTACAGCTATGTTTCCAAACTCCCCACTCCTTTTTTCTACTATTTATCCCACTTAGTAAAACAAGGCTTGTAACAGTAACGTTCATCACCTATGGAGTCTTTTCTTCATAAGGCTTTTGTGGGGAACAAGTCTGAGATTCCTCCAGAAGTTGAAGTAAATACAGTAAATATTTAGGCTATGTATCCTGTTGCTTCACATATCACAGTCTTGACTAGGTAGGCATTACTTCAGCAGAATCCTGGTATTTAAACTCAAGAGTCATTCCTGTATCTGACATGTGAATCTCAGCATCTTCCTAACTTCACAGTTCCTCCAAATACATTGCTATACAGGCACTTACCCCATGACCCATGAAGGAAAACAGAGCCTCTTCAACCTAGAATTCAATGCTCTGCAAGTTACCAGAGTACTACTGACCACTGCTGGCACTTGTTCTTCTGCTTCCTCCCTAATGCCACGCTCTCGTTACTCTGCAAATAATCTCAGAGAAGCTCAGCATGGCAATAGGCAGGAGACAACTCAGGTTTGTTTATAAAACCCAAGTCCTCATTCATGGCAGGACAATATGCTGCCTCAGCACCACGTGATTTCTGTCACTCCCCCCACCTCCCGCGAGGTTCAAAGTTTACTTCTTGGCATCTATTGCCTACTAATTGTAAGGGAACTAGAAGGACCAAAGATTCTCCCTGGGTTACAAAGCTCTTTTCGTAAAACAAAAAGAGTATGCTGAGTTATCACACACCATTTCTATTTCAACCCAAGCGCACTGTATGGGCACCCCACTGTATAAAAATATCAGATAAATTACATAGTTGTATTTCTTTGAGCAAGTAAATATAAACTGGATTGTCAAAAACACATGTGCAACAAATGGCAAAAAGTAATTTTAAATCAAAATCATTTCAGCAGTAAGCAAATGGTCCTTAACTTCAATGTACATCTTGCAAGAAGGAAGGTTACCTCTTCATTTTATATTAAAGCTATGTCCTTAACACCGAAAATATAAGATAAGCATGCATCTTGAAATTTAATTCCAGCCCAGAAGTTAAAGAAAAGATGGTACTTTAAACGTAATAACAAGAGAAAGGAAAAATGCTTATCACTGTCACATAAGAGGTAATGAAGTCATTATGCAAGGTAGAATGGAGTAATGCAAGTAAAACATTCATAAATATTCCAGTTGCTCACTAGCAGAAAGCTAATGCAATCTAAAGTCCACACATATAAAGCCTAAACCAGTAAATATCCCAGGTTACAAAAACTCATTTTCTCAGTTATAAAGTTCACTAACATGACACTGAGTGAAAGTCCGTACTTGCCTATCCAACAGATTATGGACAGATCAGTGACAAGGATATTTTTAATCTAATGATCTTCTCATCTGCACGTGGGGGGATAGGATCAAAATTTACAAGAAAAAATCTCTTTAGTTAGAAACAAGGAGTGCTACTTCACCTCCATAGCTGGGACAGCCAGTAACCATCTTCTGCTAGCCTGAAGCTTATTGGTGGAGTATAAAGGAACTACTGGTCTTAACAAGCTCCATTGCAAAAATAAGGATAAAGAACTATATATATTAAGAGAAGTAGGAGTATCTGTCTCCTCTTGAATAGCAGAAAATCACAAAAGGAACAGTAAAGCATAAAAAGACTTATGATTCTGGAAATAATAAAGAACCACTCTAAAAAAAAAAGTAGAAGAGAAAAAACAAATTAGTCAGTCAAAAATAAATTATTAATAGAGTCTGAAATTCATCTGGGTTAAAACAGACAGTGCTATCTTATTTCCAAGACAAAAAAGATTTAGAGGTTTCTAGACCATTAAAAAAGTACTTTGACCAGAAATAAGTCAGATGATTAAGTATGCTTCCTTCATCTCCCTGATCAGGATATGTTAAATCTTACAGACACAGTTCTGTGACTTCAGATTAGGTGGAAGACAGTGACTCCAGGGGTTGCTCAGCTGTGACAGCATGGGATTGTACCAATCACAGAAACTGACCTGCTCTTTCAGAATGCAATTCTGAACACACCATTTAAGTAGGGGATGTTACCATAACCTTTACATCAGTTTGATTTTGTTCAGCACCTGTTTGATGTTTCTCTTGAAGACTCAGACATATGAAACACTGCAGAAAAACTTCTATGAAGGCCTGGAGGGCACTACCTCTCTCCTCTGGCCGAGGCTGTCTGTGCCTGGGGCAGCTCGGGGAACCTTGGGTCAGAATGCTGAGAGGAGAGCTCAGTGAGAGGCAGTCCTCTTCCCCACCTCACCCAGGAGATGGACATACGGGAGCTTGGTTCCCAGCCCCTGGTCCCAGCCCAAACCAACTTACAGCTGTGCCTAGTTTGTGCACCTAACAGACACAGCAGCTGACCCATGCATTTCAGCCCCCAGATTGGCTTTGGATCTATCTTGTCCCCACAGATTGGTGCTGTAAACTGAGCCTGGCCTACACTACCAGCCTCACTCTCCTCACCCTGCCTGTTTGTGGTAGCACCGCGCTCCTGGCTTCTGCCCTCCCCACACAGCCATGTAATGGGATCATTTAAAGATTTGAAATCTAGCTAGTGGTGATGCTTACATAAGAAAAGCAATTTAACATAGCTACTCAATTCAGCAATCAAACCATACAGAACTTTCTCCTCCACAAAATGGCATCTTTCTGCTCTTCACAGTTTTGATGAGAAAAAGACATCTGTTTTGTAAGACACTCAATTAAAAATATTTTTCTGGAATTCCACATTCTAAATATACATAGACCACTAGATGAAAATGTAGTGCTTTGACAAGCCAGGCACTCTAAGAGTTACAATAATACAGTTTTTAAAGAAAGTAGCATCAGAACAGTCTATATGATGTCTTAAAATGTAAAGCTTCTCTAACTGTTATACACAGATTTAAAAGGATTTAAGAAAGGAATAAATAGATAAGGAAGATTTTTCTCTGCATTACTATGACTTTTTACACAAATGGTTCATACTACATCAGGACCAGCAGAAAAGAACATTTTATTCTGAATGTTGATGCTATTGCAAAGTGTTCATGTAGATAAATTTGATTAGAACAAAACAAAACTCTGAAAAGAAGAAGAAAATGGGATCACTACACAGCAACAGTCTTTTTGATTGCTGAAGAAGTTCAAGTTCTCTTCCTCTTTAAACTTCAGCCATCTCAATATGCTATATTTTTGGTGACTGCTGTCTCCCAACTCGGTGCGTTCCCATTTTTCACTGCATATCAGTGAATGAACCTTTTTCACAGAGACAAAAAAGGTTCTACCATCAGTATAATACGATGAATTGACCTGGTCAATTATGAATTTGAATGAAAATCTAATACATTTGTTAAAGCAGGCACTCAACTCCTTTGCACGCTGACATTTTTAAGCCAGGCGGAGGCAGCTTTCCTTACCTTGCTTTTGGACATAGAATGTGCTGTATCCTCTTTGCTTTGTGAGGCATCATCCTTCCCTTTGTCAAAACCTTAAAGAAAAGACAGCATTGTTGCACATGATTTGAATGCACTAACTTTAACACAAGCTAGCCTTTGAAATAAACCTGCAAATAGTATTTACCATTGAAAAGTGCAAGCAAACCAGATTTTCAAACAGCTCATATATATTAGTTCATCATGTAAGTTGAAAATCAGTTACCACAGCATAGTCTGATTTAATACCTGCTAAGAAGGGAGAACAGTCCACTCTATTTAGATGATGCTGCACCCAACTCAGAGATCTAAGCAACTGAAAACATGATTAGCAAATTTTCATCCTTTTATGTCCTCAGCCTTCCCTATCTGCATACGCAGGCATGAACACAGCAGAACACTAAGAAAAGCTGGGATTGGTTTGTTCATTTCTTTAGCCAGAAATAATGGTTAAAATCCATACAATTGAAAGCAAACAGATAACATGGGTTAAGATTGCCAGTCAATTTCTCACAAGTACATGAAAAGATGGCCCACATTTGCCTTGAATTCATATTTTGGAATTCACATTGCACAGATGCAACTACGTGGCTTTATATTAAGTCACCAAAATTCTATATTTATCTTCCTTGAATGATGCATGATGTGAATCCCACACTTTCACAGTATCCAAAGAGCAAAGTGAGCCAACATCTCAGTGATTTGCTTTCTTTGAAGAAGTTGGTTTGAGCACAAGCAGTTATAAATGGCAATAAAACAAATACCTCAATGCATTTATTTTAGTTATAATGCCATCACTGACATGCCCTCCAGACATAAGGGCATAAGTGAATATCAGGAAAAAAGAAAACAGCGAAAAGCAATGCCAAAAAGCGTGTTCAGGAAACGTTTATATGCTGTACTGAGGGACATGGTTTAGTGATCAAATATTGGTGGTGGGTAGATGACTGGACTGGATGATCTTGGAGGTCTTTTCCAACCTTGGTGATTCTATGGTTCTATGACATTGCCTTGCCGCCCGGCCCACCAGAGGGCACCAGACCCACAGAGAAACGGCAGATGGACGGACAGACATTTGCTACTTTGAACCCCTGCTACAATTCAGCCCAGTGTTCAGCCACAGAAATGGGTACTTACGCCCCTGACGTGACATCGTTGATCAGAGAAACAGTGTGACTTCAGGTTCTTCAATGTGTGTATGTAATGTGTGTGTAGGCTTTGTAAGGTTTAAAAGAACTTTTATCAATTCTCTGCAGCCATGTTTTTTGTTTAATGTGGGACTTTATTTTTTCAAGAGTAGTATCTTCACCTTTCCACAACTTACACTAAACCCAGAAGTTTAAGGCAGCACTGATTCATCTATCACAAATAAACATCTTGGGAAGTTTCTCTGAGTTATTAAAGACATTAGGACAATTTTCAGGCTCTGCGAGGAATCCAAGATTCCTGCTTTGTTTCAGTAGCCCTATTTTTTTTCTTCTTGTTTTCTACTTTATTACCTTTTGTAGAGATTCAGTTTGAAGATCAGATTTAAAAAAAAAATATGCATTGCAATACAATTCATTTTTTGTCTACCCAAATAAAGCTTCACACATCTTTACAGAAGCCCTTCTGCAGACAGTTCATTAAACCCTTCCTCACGTAATTCTCCTAACACATCTGTAAGGGATTTGTTCAGTTAAAAAAAAAAAAAAAAAAAAAAAAAAAAGGCATAATCCAGCAGGCTGTTTGACCTCAGAGAAGAAGCACCTAGACATGCAGAAGATTTGTAGCTCTAGGCAACGGGGCAAAAAAAAAAAAAAAAAATTAAAAAAAAAAAAATCACCACAAATAGATTCATCAGGATCCAGAAGTTGGAAGCCACAGAGCTGGAAGATAACAAAGGTGACCTCAAGTCTTAGAGGACAGACGTAAGTTCAGTGAGAAGTTATTAGATTTGATGCCAGTCTTAGATAGTCAAACATGCATTACAATCACAGTAACAATGTCTTCTCCTCATCCCACAGCCAAAAGCAACCAATGGTTAGGAACTAAATTCTGCTGAAAAGGTAATGCACGGATATTTTAATCACTTTCCGTGTTTCATTTATCTATTTAAACACAGACACAAAAGGGATGGGAATTACCAAGGAAGTGCTACATCAGGGTTGGGATTACAGAAGAGAAGCTCCCTTTCTGAAGCACAACAGCTTTAAGGACTTCGAGGACTTTGCACATCCTTATCTAACATACACATTTTTATTTTCATATACAAGCTTTGCATCTGTATCACCAAGCACAAATAAAGCAAGAAGGAGTGCTCTATACCCAGAGTGTCAGAAAAAGACCAAAGCTGTCTTTCTTAATTGCACCTTCTCTCTCCCAGAGCCTCCTGTCCAAGACGTGCATACATTTGCTGCTATTCAATATGTAACTGCACTCCCTCTCTTAGTCACACAAACAGCAAAATGATGGCTGGAGGGCTTGCTAGGGAATCCAGCTGCTGAAATCACAGCACTGCAGGCTCTAGGTCACTTTGCAGTACATTGACTTAGTTTATGACAAAAAGCCAAGCAGTCGGATCCATATCCTGTGCTATCCTTGTTACTCCCCTCTCAGTGGAAGGAATGAGCCAACACAGACTAGACAGAAGGTCCTTCTGCCATAAGACAACATGAATGACTTAAAAAAAAAAAAAAAAAAAAAAAAAAAAAAGAGCATGATTCGGGTGCTACCCCAGACACAGCCTTCCTCAGTGCATCTTCATTAAGATGAGGGGAATGCATGTACAGTCACTATCATGGAATGGTTTGACTTGGAAGGGAACTTAAAAGCCATCCAGTTCCACACCCTTGCCATGGGCAGAATTGCCAGCCAGTGTATCAGCCTGCCCAGGGCCCCATCCAACTTGGCCTTGAATGCCTCCAAGGATAGGTCATCCACAGCTTCTCCAGACAGCCTGTGCCACTGTCTTACCACCCGAACAGCCAAGAATTTCTTCCCTATATCTAATCCCAATCTGCCCTCTTTTAGTTTAAAACCATTACCTCTTGTCCCATTCCTACATGACCTTGCAAATGTCCCATCCCAGTTTTCCTGTAGGCCTATTTTTATTTAGGTCCTGAAAGGCCGCAATAAGGTCTCCCCAGAGCCTTCTCCTCTCCAGGCTGAACAAGCCCAGCTGCCTCAGACTGGAGACGAGTTTCAGGCCCCCGAGTAGTCCTGATTCTTCTGACATCAGTGTGAGACTAATACCTTAAGGAAGATTTGTACTGAAACATCACCAAAAGATACATATGAGTCCTAACTGAGGACAATATACACTCTGCCATGGAAATATTTGGTCAACACCATCAAAACAATTATATGCATAGAATCAGAAATAAGATGCAGTTTTCCCCCCCTCCTGATAGCAGTTATGAACTACAAGTTTCTCTACGGATTTCTATTTAAACTCATGAGAGCAATCTTCAGGTAAAACTGCCAGGGGAAAGCAAGCAAATGCAGTCTGAATCAGCCTTCAGAGCTACAGACTGAGCACCCAACATTTTTCAAGGCACTTGCAGTTGTATTTCTTTTAAGTTTCTCTGCTGTACCCTCTAGAGCAGTTTTGGATAGTAGAAACTGTCTCCAGAGCAACACCATTTTAACAAATTTCTCTCACTGCAAGCTTTGTTTTCTTAACATCACAGGCCCTGTACTCTAAAAGTTGATCCAAAACCAAGCAAGCTACGGTTCATGATCTGATCTTAGACTCCAAGGGAAACTGTCCAGGACTACATTCCTATCGAGGGCACATGGCAAGTCCAGATGAAAACTCACACTGAACTTTCAAAAAGACCTGAGAGGAGGCTGACAACTGCACACAGTTTGAACATGCAGAACTTCATAATGTAAGCTGTCCTCACAACAAAACCCATCAGTAATTGGCAGGGAGGCTGGAACTAGGTGATCTTTAAGGTTCCTGCTTATCTGAACCATTCTATGATTCTGTAACTGTTCAGAGACTGAGCTAGAGCACACTGTCAACATCAAGAGGGAAAAAAAATCTTCCAAAGTATCATCCTTGACATAAAATAGTGAGTAAGAATGATGTGAGAGTAGTGTTCAAGAATTCTCTTCAACAAGAAGCCTGTAGTAGGGTACAATTAAAACAAACGTGTTTGTTTAAGATACTTCAGTTTTGAAGCACAGCATGTGTTGGCTGTTTGAAGTCACACCTACAATCTGTCCCCCAATCAATCTTGAGTGAAGTGGGAAAGAAAAAGCAGAACAACCATGCAGCAACATCTCCATTTCAAGTACTGGTATTATGTCTCTCAACAAGTATCATATACAAGTAGGATACTTTAGCAAGAAAGAAAAAAAATAAATGTTACTTTTTAACACTATTTTATTAATACTATTTTATCTAAGAAAAAATATCTACTGACTGAAGGGTTGTTTGTTTGTTGCTTATTTTTGTTCCCAACAGCCCAAAGAACAAGTGAAAAGAGGTAACAGAATGCATAAAAAGATCACGAACAGCAAGCCAAGTAACAATATTACTGACTTGCAAATGAAAAGCAAGAAACAGACTGATTTGATTACTGGCATGGATGTGCAGTTCTGAAAGAAAGTTACTGAGCTGAAAATGGATATGCTTCTACAAGGACAAAGTGGTTATAATCTGTGGAGACAGAAGTACTAGCGTTATTTAACAAACAAGGCAGAAAAAAAGGCAAGAGTCTTTTAAGATTCAAACATCAGAGACAACAGTTTTTGACTGAGTGATTTTCAGCAGCTTATTGACAAACACTTTTAAGAATACTATTCCATATTATCTAATTCATTTTGAAGGTAGGGAGGTTCTGCCTATGTGCCAACTCCATGCTTTCCAGGTTTGACATCTTCATTTCCTGAGCAGCTTTAACAAGGCTCCTGGTAGAAGACTGACCACTTCCTGATGCAGACGGAAAGGATATTTTCTACGGTAAAACAGGAGGGCTACCAGGAGGGCTAACAGAACATGGTGTTCTGAGGAAGCACTCAGCTGCCAGCAGCTGAGCATGCCGCTCCAGCAATTCTGCAAGCCATTGTGAGCCAGTGGTGCGGGGAGCTCAGAAATCAGCAGCCCACAGCCTCCCGCGTGCACTGCACCCTGACTCTTTTTCACTGCTTCAGAGGCAGAGCTTAAAAATTGAGCGAGTTATTCTTTAGAAGGTACACAGTAAGAAGAGAAAAGTACTTTTTTTTCTCCCAACATTCCACCCCCACAACAAACTGTGCATTTGCACAGGCTCAAGACAAATCACACGTGCAGAATAATTCCAGTAAGAATGTACTATTTTTGCAGCATTGCTTTTCAGAAATAGGTGACCTTGTATTTCCACAGATCAAAGTTTCATGAAGTAAACTATTGAAATTCAAGTACCTACATCAGCAGGACACATGATAGACAACAAACCTCTAGCAATTCACTTCAGTATCCCATTACTGATTTTCAGGAGACAACAAATCCGAGGAAAAAGAGATTCAAGCCCTTTTGGATGCTAAATTTCTTAAAAGAAGTCTTGCAGTACAGACTTCAGCGAGGCTATGTTTTAGCCTTAACTCATTCTATCTTGTCACTACCTGTACTACAAGAAAAGGATTTATAAATCACAGTACAGAACTTCAGTGATAAAAGCTCAACCAACCAAACCAAAATACTCCATGAAGTATCAAGTAAACAAATTCCTTTTAAACAGATATCTGCTGTAGGATAAGCTACCTTGCTTGCCTATGTACAAACAGATATCTGCTGTAGGATAAGCTACCTTGCTTGCCTATGTACAACAGCTCTTGCTACTACAAAGTGCTGTCACTTCAATGCACGCAACCAATATTCTTTCTGATTTCTGTTAACAATTTCTACCAATATCTCAGTAGACTACTTTCATTCAAGATGAAAAATCTGAATTAGAAATTATATTATCTTCTGTACATTTTAAGAACAACAAACCTGGTGAAGCAGGTGAGAGTTCATTATATCCTCCAAAGGAAGCATTCCGGACAAGTTTTCGGCCATCAGCTCTTGCAGAAAACACAGATGAAATCCCAGCACATGAGGAAAACCTACGTCGCAGTGCACCCTCTTCCTTCATGAGTTAAGATGTTTGTACAAGGATTATGTTCTCTGTGAAAGCTGGTTAGCATTAGCTGGCTGGAACAAGAGTGTTGCAGTAACAGCCTTCTACCTCATATTCTGATGAGTAAGATACAAAAGGAAAAAAACAAACGAAGGGCATACATGAAAAATGCAGTGAAGAGACAGAGGCTGCCAAATCAGCAGCAAGCCAAGCAATATTATACTGTTCTCGTCAAATCCATTAGAACATTTAAAGGTGAACAGCTGCGTTTCAGCTTTTCTTCTCCACATACACAGAACACTTCATTTTTTTTACATCTCAGCTTTGGTCCTATTCATCTCTGCTTTCTAAGAGCACTAAAACGACCATTATTTAGGTTTTAAGGGTTCATTAAATCAAATCTTCTTCATGTTAGTCTTCCAAGTCCCAAACTTAAATTGCACTTAGGAGCTAATGTGGCTTCCCTATTTGATATTTCAGTACACAATGGGAACCTAAAAAGGAAGCCAATGTTTGCTTTATGCAGCCATGCTGAACTCCCCTGTTCAGGCACTTACCTAGCTAATTTTCACCAGCTGATTATTACGGCTTCTACATCTTCATCTCTTACTTTTTTTTAAAAGGTGAGGTTATAGCATATTCTTCTCTAACACACTGCCACATTTATTTATGTAATCTGTCTCACTCCCGGAAGAGCTGCACGAAATAAGTTCCACAATTATTTTCAATGGCCCAAGTATTTTGTGCAATGAATACAACGCTTAAACTAATCGTCCTAAATTTTAAACACAAAAAATAATTCCAGTAAATTATGCTTCAAGACTAGGAATCAGATGATCCAAACTGTTCATTGCTGGTAGCAGAACGAAGCTAGATAAGCTCTCCCTAATCTCCTTTCATGCACCCCACTTTTCACTGGCTGTTTCTCTGCCCTGTTCCATATGCTTCCACATTCCATTCTTCTATCACCTGGATCTGATAGACTCACACCATATTTCTGACAAACTACATTTTGAAACCTGCTTTCTTAGCTGGAAAGGAGAAAAACAAAACACTAAAAATAGCCTTGAAATAAAGTCTCGTGTGCTCCCTTACTTGGCACAGGAGGTCTTCTCACAAAGTGAAACGCATACCCTAAATCAAATTAGTGTAATGTGAATTCAACTAATTCTTAAATAATCCTGTGTAACCCAGCTGTTTGTGTAAAGAAATGTAGTATTTGCAGATAAGCAATCTCAGTTTGCACTGGCTTAAAGATAATACAGTAGACTGAAACATTCTTTAATTCCATGACAGGTTTAAACTGTGCAGAATGTTCATATATTTGCATCTATGAATATACTAAAATACATACAGAAATCACTGAAAATTAACTTTTCTGATTATGAAGCATAACAGCTTCCAGGATGCTATGAACTGCTACAATTTCCTCATGCCTCTTACCAGAAAAATGTTCCAATATATTTCAAGCAATGTAAGAAAAACAAAACACGAGATGGAACCTTCACTTATTTTGTATGAGAAGTGAAAAACTTATGGGCATGGTGAACAGAGAAATTAGACGTTACGTTCATTTTACTGAGAAGTGGCTACATATCCAGGGGGAAACAATAAAATCTTGAAGGTTTATCCGTCATTTCCAGCCCCATTGTCTCAGGTCCCTTGGCACTGTTTCATGTTGCCAAGCTGTACCGGAGTACGGTCTAAAACCTTTCTCCGTATGCCTTTTCCTCCATTTAGAAGAAAAGTAAAATCTTTGGCTAGCCTTCCAATTGTGATAATGTTACAGCTGCATCTCTCCTCTCTCAAGTTACCTCCCAGCCAAGGAAGCTGCTACTAAGCACCTCTTCCTTTAATCCAACAGCAGCACAGGAGCAGCAGACTCTGAGCCTTTTGTCTAAAGATGACTATCTCAGCACTACAATGGAGAGGGGAAAAAGTAGTTCATCTCCCTTTCGCCAAATCATCCTCATATCTCACTTCCTCATGCAGTGGTAGAACACTTCATACCAGGCTTTGGCTATAAAAATTCCACCTCTGGAACAGCTTGTGATTTCTTATGACTTCTAATACTTGTACATGTATGCTCAATTACTTTAAAGCAGAAGCAGATAACTGACACATTACAAAAGCTGTGAAACCAAAAGAAATCTGTAACTTTTGATAAAAAATGAGCATTCTTCTCTATAGCGTGACTGCAAATGAAAGTTTATTATCATTCTTGGGAATCAGTCTGCAGTATTAAAAAGGTTTTTGTTCCTCAGACACTCCGCACTCTAAGTTTCCAGAAACCCTCTTCATTCTCTGCAACTAATTTTATTCCTGAAACAGCCTGCGAAGATGTTTCAAGTAGCTTGGAAGCACTCTTATCTGCACATTCTGTATACAACAACAGCAAGGTGCACTTCATAAGCCACCATATATTAAACAAAATCCTTTTTCTCCCTTTTTCCAACCTAACCATAAATTAATACAGAATGAGCCAATCTATTGATATAAACATAATTAGCATTGTTCATTAAACTAACATCCCGGGGAGTCTTCTATTCTTTTGATATATTCAGTGCACAGTGCTTTAATAAATGGTATACTTAGAAAATGCACTAACATACAAAGCTTGAAAGTTTAAGAGTTTCCAAATATTCCCAAATAGAACTACAGTCAAGTCCAATGGCAGACAGTAGATAACTATCAATGTCTATGTAAACAGGAAAATAACCACACTCTGGTCTAAATGTATTCAGGTGCATGCCACAGTGCAAAAGTTAAGTATTTCATAAAAGCAGACTTAAAGGGAGAAAACATCTTCCGTTTTCTGTTTTATGTAATAGCTACATCAGCAGAAAGAAGAGAAAGTCCATGAGTGGAATACTGATCTATCTCAAGGGAAAAACAAACAAAACAAAAAATCCATTCCTAATCATAAACTATCGAACATCTTTTCAGAGAAGGAAAACTTATGCATTGTTCATATTTTCTCAAGGACAGAATATATTTCTCACATCACCTACTCAATCAGAGCTTCTTTACTAGTAAATGCTGGCTGAAAACATTGTGGTCCTGTGCATAAGGCATTCTTTCAGGATATTGCCTTAAATCTTAGCACACAAACTCTAAAAAGCAAGTAAGCAATGCATGCAGTTCCAACAACACATGAGCTCTTTTGATAAAGCATGGTTATAACCTTAAAATATTTATTAAAAAAAATAAATATCCAGTGTTGAAATAAAGCACAGACTTACAAAAAAACTTCTTGGAATTGCATAGGTAGGAATTGCCAACCATGAAAACTGAATTCTAAAAATCAAACCATATTCTAAACTATCCTACTGAGGAACTGTAAACAATTATTTTTACACAGATGTTAGTAACTTAAAATGATGAAGATTTTAAACAAATTCATACTGCTGTAATAATACAACTCTGAGAACACCTACTGATGCAAAGTAAAAAATATTTTCTCTTAGAGTTGTGCAAGCGAAGCCCAAAAATCTTAAAACCAAACTCTGTAAAAGCTGAAGGGAGGAGAAAGAGAAAGGAAAACTGATAGCATAGCAGAGAAGCTGGAAGCTTTTTACACTCACTCTTCAAGTCTGACAATAATCTGCTCTGACAGCTCAACAACATGACGCTTCCAGCAGGCTTCTCCTTCCAGTCCAGCAAATGAAAACATTGTAAATAATTTTCTACATGTAGTATATGCACATTCTGTACAGTATGCAGAAAACAGTAAAAGCAAACTGCTAGGCTACCGTACCTACAAGTAAGTTTTATCCAACACACAATTTTTGCATGTGGATTTTAAGCAAAAGTGTTCTTCTTCTATTCAAGAAAAAAAAAAGAAGATGTACTTGCCTTCAGATACTAATATTTGACTAACAAAAATGACATCTGAACCACGAGGCTACACGTTGTGCTGGCAGTTTTCAGTGGCAAATTTCTTTCACAAAATCTTCTTTTGTTCTCTACTGTTTCCAGGCCAAGTGCAGTCTAGCTGAGGAGTAATTCCAGAGGCATGCCTAAGAATGGTTTATGAAATAACACCAAGACTCCCAGCGCCTTGCTGGCAACTGTACTTGCCTCCACCTCATCACTTGCTAAGGCTCTTGTTCAGCTCCTCCCACCCAAAGCAAATAGCCTTGCTCACTCGCTGCTCAGGTTTCAGCACTTTTCATCTCAGCACTTACAGAATTCAAGGTCACAGTTCAGGTTCAAGTACACCAGCTTTCCTGAGATTTACATGGAGAAAAAGAACTCGTTTGAGAAGTTTCATAGTAATAAGCCCTACTGTGCCCTTCAAACCCAGCACCATTCTTTCACAAAGCTATAACTCACAGAGAAAGGAGCACACATAATTTACCCAAGCCACAAATGCTGGGTGGAGCAGCACTTCAGAAATGGCAAGTTTTAATAAATACACAATGACTTGCAGAGGAATGTGCCAGAGCGTGCATTACAGTAAGAAAGCAGGACATCAAGATAATACATTCAGAAGACTAATCACACACAGCTAAACATATTCGCCTTCAGTTTGGCAACATAAACCGAAAATAAATTACATAGGGTCAAACTCCTTCCCCCTCTTTTCTGTGAACAGAACCACATTAACGTTCTCCCTGACAAAAGTATCAGTGAAGCTACTCCAAGTAAGAGGCACAATTTTACAGAGGCTTCACCTGGGTGATGCTATGCACAAAGCTGAAAAATGACCACTCATGTCACTGAGGCCAGTTACCTGTGCCAGCCTGCAGCAATATACAGATAGGAATCCAGAACTACCTGAAGAACCACCAGTCCACGTGGTTTCTATACATTCCAGATTACAAAACACTTCTTCAGCATCAAAAGACAAAGTAAGACAAACTACAGCAATAGAAACCAGACAAAGTACTGAGGGTTGCAAGATTTTAGGCAGAAATAACCACGTGGCAATAGAAAACATTTCTAAGATGTTAGCTATACTTAATACGAAAGAGAAGGTGCTTGGCATCAGAAGTACCATTTGCTGCTAATATGGAATTGCTAAAACAAATTAAAAAACAAAACAAAACAAAACAAGTCTCACCAAACCTCTAGCAGTTTCCTTGTTAGTGCTGAGTCAGTTTTAAGTGAGGACGAACTAAGTTTAAAAACAAACAAAAAACCTCACATGACACGCTTGATAATAAGTTGCTCATACTATAATCAATTATTTAGTCATTCTTCAGTTTCTCTGTTCAAAGGATAGATACAGAAGAGTGAAACAGGAGACTGCATGAAGTTATTTGCACGATTAAACCTGTCTGGATGTACAGCAGAAAAGTCAAAGGAAACATTAGAAGAAAACCAGAAATCATTATCAACCATTCAATATAACCCAACTGCCCAGAAAGCAATTTGATTTGGAACCAGGCAGATGGGGAAGATCTATCATCTGCAAGCATCATATTCAAAAAGCAGTATTAACACTTTGAAAGTGCTAGTTGAAAGAAAAGTAGAAGCTGTCATTTAATCAGAGATCAGAATTTAGAGTCCTGGAACGACAGAGGTTGGAAGGGGACCTCTGGAGGTTATCCAGTCCAATCTCCGTATTCTGATAACCCTGTACCTGGAGATACGGGCACAGAGAACTTTTCTCTCCAACTCCAGCACAGACCACCTTTGCTGCTGTTTCAACTCTGTTCACTCCCATGAACAGGCTCTCACCAACCTGCCCAAAGGTCCAAAACAAAACATCCATCTCAGAAATAGCTGCTAGTGAATTAAAAAGGCTCAACTCAAATAACACAGGACTGAACTTTTCCTTCCATTGAATCACAGTAACCCAAATTCTACATCTCAAGAGCCTCCTGACGCTACCTGCCAGTGGGTCACAACAGTCACCTCCATGGGATCCCAAGTCCGGAGTGCTATGTTATTTCTTGCCATGTAATCAAGCTGTCGGCTGAGCCAACCCACCTGAAAACAAATGGTTTTAAAAGCTGCAAGTTGTATGGATTTACAGTGAACCACCTTTAACTTGTCAGCTGCTCAGGTAGATGGCAATTTTTGTAAGTCTTACGTTCTCTTGGTCAGTACAGCTGCAAAGGCATCTCATCCCTCCAGGAGTTAACAAGTGTTCTTCAGCAGCTAATGCTTGAAAACATTTAATTTTCATCCACCATCTTCTCTCTCATATAAAAAATAGTGAAATTTGTATTTTCTCTCCAAATTTTTCTCCAAAGCTTCCTACAGATTAAAATCCTACCACGTCCTTTAGATATTTACTAGAGAGCAAGCAGTATTTTAGCACAAGGTCTGCACAGCCAAAAATGCTCTTTTTTTTTGCAAAAGGAGCATCAACTTCTCCTTTCTATTCATCATGATCACCATCATTACTCACAGCACAAACGTCGTTTCCACCATCAACCCATCTCCCTGCACCTAAGCCACTCTCAGTTACAGGCAATACACATTCATCCTTGTGCAAAATGAATTAACAGCTACTACTGCTCTACTAGAAAGGAGGAGCAGATCCTGCTTCTTAGCTCAGTTCAAGCTCTTTCTGGACACCTTCGTCCAGGGCTTATCCTTATGTGACAAGCATTCACTTAGTCATACAGTACGTCAGTTTAACACATTAAAACAATCAAGCCCTTAAAATCCAACACAAAGAGCTCTCTCTCTTTCTCCCTTCACTCCTAATCAACAAACTGAAACAACTTCTTTGTAAACTTTGTAAGCTCCAGGAAATAATGTGGGGGGCAGCAAACTTCAAAAAAAGAGCAGGAAGCTGTTTATCTAGAACAAAGATTTACATTATTGTAAAATATCGCCTCCTTAATCTTTATCATGGTAACATACTTTTCCTAGATACTACTCACATTTTCACTCATTGATGCCTCCTGTAAAAATAGAAATACTGAGCTTTGATGCAATTAAATTGAGCCAGGAAGGTTGTCTGCACAGGTCACTGTTGACCACAGGAAATAAAGGAATCAGAGCTCCAAAACCCTAATGCATCATCTGCTGAGTTTACAGCCTTAAAGTGTAAGTTAGAATACTATCAACACAAGCACCACTGGTATTTGCTCTTGTTCAGGTCAGGATGATGCTCCCATTATTGCAACCTGCAAGTTGTTCAACCTGCAAGAATTCAAATTCACTAAAATCTAGAATGGTAAAATTTCCCAAAAATGGATGCAGTGAATTTTGTATTCCTCTTTGTGGATTTTCACTTCCTCACACTCTTAAAAATTAATCTCAGAGACTACTTCCCGAGGAAATAAACACACATGAATGCTACCAGCATGATCAAAACCAAAAAAACATTTCTTTTCGCCATGTATGCTTTGTAACATACGCTCAGTGGTACACAAAAAAAACAACTGCACAGCTCTCATTAAATAGCGCCATAGAGAGACGATACAAATTCCTTAAAAAAAGTCTGACATTTTCAAACACCTTATTATGAAATGCTTAATGTTGCTACCTCAATTAAATTTCTCTCTTTATCACAAGAACAACTTATCAGTTAAGCCGTATATATTTTATTTTCAAAAGAAGTTTGAAATGTTTTAACTGCATATTTACAAGTTGGAAGGTGTCCCCTTCCTGAGGAGGCTTCTGATTTTTTCATATATTTTAAGAGATCAGTATTTCTATATTAATCCCCTTTATCAAACAGAAATAAAGGGGCGTGCCGATGTCAGTCTGAGTTAACAAGATTTACAAGAATCCAATTTAGCAGAGATAATTTGTGTAACAACATAAACAGCTTACATCAACGAGCGCATTTCTGACTTACAGTTTTTGAAAATGCAGTCCCAGACTCAGTATTTCTGATGCTCCTTTTTAACCGTAATAGCATAGTTTTGTCAAAGATTCCTTTCTATTGCACTGATATTTTGGTTAAAAAAAAACCAAAAAACCCCAAAGTTTCCATATACAGCACTGACAAGTCACAGACAGGGCCAATGTGGCAGTATTAGGAAAGGACGGGTACAAACACAGACTTCAAAAGTCACAGTTAGAGATTGTATAAGGAAAAAAAGATCTGCTTTAAAAAATTTGTTGTGCATATTATTACCAAATCCTTATCTCTCTTTGATCACTTCCCACATTGATTTAAGAAGCAAAGTAGCCTTATTGAGTGAGCTGCTGAATGTAAGAATCTAGAAATGGCTGTTTAAACATATACCACAAAAAGTGGGGGGTGAGGAGGGTGGAAATCAGTAAATGTCTTCAACATCTACTCAACATGGAGCTGGTTGAGCCCACTCTCACAAGTGGTTCCTGAGTCATGATGCTGAGAATGTCTGTAATCAGAACATCATCATCTGTGCAACTGAGTTTAGAGCTCCCACAAAAAGTTGCATTGCTGGCTTTCCAGAATTAAACTATTTCTTGCATGCTATGGAGGCAACAGGCTAGTTTCTATGTTTGTTTTCATGTCACTTGAACCTCAGCATGAGTGTCTCAGTTATTATACTAGATAGCACTTCGTTTTTGTGTACTATGCGACTTAAAGCCACGACATTTGGAGGTGCAGTACTTCTAGAACAAAATATAATTGCAGCCAATCAAGTCTGGCTTATTCTGACACTAGATAAAAAGATGGGCATGGCAGAAAGAAACTGAATCCATATTAATTAAAATTACAAGTCAATCTTAGGACCAAGGCTATACAGAGCTGACTTAAACTTTCAGCACTAAAACTCTGAAGTTTCTGTTTAAACTGATGAGATCATGAAGGCATAACTCCCATGATCAGCTTATAAAACAGATCTGCACTGGAAAGGAATGAGGAAGGACGAAGTATTTCACACTAAGAAGCCAAGTGTAGGAAAAAAGGAACTTTCTGAAATCAAGAACTACATTAATGTAAGTTAAAACCCACTATTTATACATGAGAGTACTTGAAATTATGAAATATACACCACTTAAAACTTCACAATGGTATGTTATATTGCTCACTCTTTGTTCCAAATAGGAGGCCAATGGCTAAAAATAACTGAACATTTAAAATCTTTACCTCTGCTCCCTTATATTAAGATACAACTTCTCGTCTATTTTAACTATACTTGTAGTCATTACTGTTAGGATCTTAAGACATGAACAGAAGACACAAATCAAGTTAGTTCCAGTAGATGTGCCAAGGACAGGCACCAGGTTACCCCTCTCCCTGGACCATTGCTGGTTGGCCAAAGAATTTGACACACGTTGTGTTTGTCGACCTGTTCCTCTTTGCCCATTAACACCAGCATGTCCACTAGCTGCTTCAACTCATTCATTTTTAGCCGTAAGTTTTATAAAAAACTGGATTTGCCATGAAAATTACTTTATTCAGGCAGTAGGAATTATAACTTAGATAATGGTGGATAAACCATCCAGCAGCAGAAGCCAAAATACTGATGTGATAGCTTCCCTACACATATATTCAACCAGATCCTTGCAGACCGTATCATACATTTTTCAGTTCCGATTCTCTTTTGTGCTGTGCCTAGTAAGACTTTCCAGACTGTTGGTTTAGATTACCCATTTCGTAAGGGTGCATTCAGGTACAAGTAGCTAGACATGTCTCCATTTAGTTTGTAAGAAATACCTATAAAAACTGTATCTAAACATTTCCTATATTTCTGCATATCCTCATCACACAGTGCCATGGGTGTATCATACAGTAAAAGAAAGCACTTACCATAATATTTAAATAATCTTAAATAACTGCATCACTTCTCAAGTAAGGGATCTGACACAGAACACAGAGTAACACAACATTTATTTGAACAATAAATGTTACAAAGAAGTTACATATACATATGCTACAGAAAATATTTCCAGACTCAGCGCAGCGTAAGCCAAAAACCATCAAGCACTGTTCCAGTGAGATAAGAGCAGCTTTTAGAAAATGTATCAGAGGTAGCTATGCGTATCACTGAAGATATTGCTGTAATTCTTAAAATACAATAAAAGACTACCAGATTCAACATAGTAACAACTATATTTGATGTAAAAGTATTTCCCCTGTTATGTCAATGACATGGAATGGGAAAACAGCAAAGTGATTCAAAGACACCTCAGAATCTGGCTTTATTACTATGACTAACATCATTACTTGGACAAATCACATTAGAGGAGTTTGGGAAGCTTGTAC
This sequence comes from Meleagris gallopavo, assembly GCF_905368555.1. Taxonomy (NCBI): domain Eukaryota; kingdom Metazoa; phylum Chordata; class Aves; order Galliformes; family Phasianidae; genus Meleagris; species Meleagris gallopavo. The sequence continues at coordinate 37,573,381 of NC_139404.1, forward strand.
AAAGTTGACTCAGAAACACTACTCATGTTGAGAACTGAAATAATCATAGCTGATTAGCGCAGCTGACAAGATCAAAAAAGAGTATCAATTAAAAAAAAAAAAGACTCTATACACCACCACAAACATTTACATTCTAGCCAGTAAGACAAACAGTTTCAAATTCAAATAAGTACAAGGAGAGCAACTGCAGCTTGTTTTTTATTTTTGCTTTTAAACAACCTATCAGCACATCAGGTCAACTGGTATGTTTCACTATGGATGGATCTGGTCACACAGATTTACTGAGAGTTTGTTTTTAACAGGTTTAGCAAAGCAGAGAATGGGGTGAAGACTGGCAGGCAGAGCTGAGACTTTTACCTTTCAAATGGAGAAGGATCTTAGAGAAGCAATTAATGAACAAGGGCTCCAGGCTTAGGTGATGTATCGTAACACTTCTGCATACCAGAGACATTAATGTGACCATCAATTACAGGGTTATACACAGATAGTGATTTTCCATCATGTGGGCTGTTCTCTCACAAGTCACAGCACACTTCATTAAAGTACTGCACCATGTGGTAATTTTTTTCTGTTTCAGATTAACATGTAAGGACAAAAGAAATTACCTGCAATACTTTAACACACTTTCTTCCTTACTTCTTTACTGTGGAGGGCAGTGTTTTTGAACTAATATTTGAAATAGGTAATGTCAGCATTTAAGTTCTTCAAAACCTCTGGGAAAAAAAAAAAAAAGAAAAAAAAAAAAAAAGCTTTGTCTTACCATGGCTGTGAGCAGTTGCTGGGCTGAGAGATGGCTGGAGTAACTCTTTGGTTGGAGTAAAATAAGCTTCTTTCCCCTGGCGCTGGCTCATTTTTCCTGGAGTTAAAAGCTGTGATTCATCGCTGTTTGTTACCACTGCTGAAATACAAAATGGATGCTCAATCTTGTGTGCTTGTGTATACATTTATATCAACTTCAATGCTTTTCATGAAACAGAGATTAAATGCTATCTTGTGAAATACTTCTTTCTATAAAATGAAAATTTCAAACCAGAGATTTGCTTGGGAGGGGATGGCAGAAAGGAGCCAGAAAGATTGGTCTAAGATATGAGTCAGAAGATGAAAACAAGAACTAGTAGATGTATGAAAGCTGCAGGCTACTACTGAATACAGACACAGTGCTGAGCTGTTATTTAAGTTCTGAAATTAGGATTTCTTTGCTACTTTTTTTACTTGGTTTAACTAGTCACAAGAGAGTTGACCCAGGAAACAACTTGCTAGGTCAAGCTATACTAGCATCCCAGAAAGCTAAGATGAATGAATGTATACATTAACATCAAAGAAATGCATCTTATTAATAAAGATCATGTAGAGAATATATCAAGGGAAAGGTTTAAAGTGGAACAGTTTCTCTCCTTGAACCTTATCAGTTTGAAAAGGACTTGTTTGATCCCTTCTAGCTATTCGTAGCTAGACAGCCATCCTGTTTATGCTGTTCGTACTTAAGCTGCACATAACAGAACTGTAAGTTTTTTGATAGAGGAAGAATGGCTGACTCAGTAATATCTCTCCTTTGGAACTAGATGTATGGGCAAAAGGAGATAAAAAGAAATACAGGAGATGCTTGCTAAGCAACATTCTGTCTAAAAGATTCTAACTTACAATACTGCTCACTTTAAAGAGTTCCCCAGCTTTCCTCAAAATAGTTTTAAAAGTTCAGAAGAATATGTAGGCAAAATAAGTAAGTTCAATTTTCTAGATAGAACCTGCAAGTATAGAGGCTGTTGTATAGGGCTGCTGAATCACGGCCTGAACCTTTGATTGATCACCTGAGGTGAGCAATGAGTCAGCCATGGGAGCACAGGTGAAGGCAATTCACCTGCGCTACAGGAAGAGGTGGAGCCAGGCTCCACCTCTCCTAGACCCATTTAAGAGCTGACTGCCAGGGGGGAAGGATCTCTCTGGAGATCCACTCCATCAGGAGTTCATCTCGTGAGCCCAAGACAGGGTGAGTGACTTTCTCTCATTTCCTCCAATATAAATTATATTAGCCAAGCTCCTGGATATATATATCTGTATATTGATTAAACAGGCTGTCTTCTTAGCTTTATTACTACTATTATTATAGTAGCTCAAATGTGCTTTTTGAGCAAAGCCTAAAAAAACCACAAGGCGTTAAGATGAATGTAAGGATGCTAAGATACCCATCTAAGACAAATCATCTAGAGCTCTTCTCCAGATAAATTATACCATGACTACTGCTCAAGAAAAGTGAGCAGGTAGAAAAGGAAGCAAAAAGCTCATTTTCCTAGCTCAGGGTTCAAATGTGTCCCTTTTTAACCTTTTACAAAGGTTTTTACACAGATTTGTTTGGTTAGTTTTTTAACTATCAAGATGCAATGATTTTGCAGATGGTATCTGCCCGTAGTTTAGTAGGCAAGCAAGCTCTGCACTCAAGTTCTAGAAAAGCATGAACTAAATTCCATGATATTAACCCAGCAACAACCATAGCAAGCTTCAGATTCCCCATTGAAACTCGTGCTCCTCTATCAGCCTGCAGACTCAGTCTGAGTCTTGAAAAGATTGCTAGCACTGCCAGAAACGCTCCTTCTCCATGAAAGAAAGGTTATGTATCACTTTGTATATAACATCTTGTGCACATACCTACTGCTTTAGGCTGAAATTCTTAAATCAAGTGGACTTTTCAGAAATTCAATCTGTGAAGTTGGCAAATGATTAACAAGAGATTTTTAACATTCCTTTCTTAATACAAAACATCAAAGTGCTAAACAAATGGAAATAAATCAGTTAAGACCATGCATGTCTATGTACACTGGAGCAGTGAACAAGAAGTTACCTCCCTACTTTCCAATGCCTGATCCTGATGCTCCAAGATATTTGCTTTAGGGCAAGGGGGAAGACAACAACAGACAGAACAAAAGCCCAGGATCATTTAGGCTGGAAATAGAGCTTTAAGATAATCAAGTCCAATCACCCACCTAGCACTATCAGCCCACTGCTAAACTGTGTCCCAAGTAACATTCACTGTTTCATCCTTCAGGTAACAGGTATAAGATTACTAAGACGACTTCATCATTTCTATATAAAGGATAAACTAATGACCTAGTTTTTTAAGACGCCAATCCTGTGTGGAGCCAAGAGATGGTCTCAAAGATCTTTGTGGGTCCCTTCCAACTCAGGGTATTCTATAATTCTATGCTTGGCAACCTATATAAATATAAACCTTAAGCATCTTATGGCAGGAGCTCTGGAGCCTTAGACAGAAACAAAGAAAACTATTTCAAAGGAAAGGAAAAAGTATTGGGAATGAGAAAGGAGGAGAAGTTCTGCATGTCATGAAGCTCAGTCTTTAAGATGTCATCAAATCAACACCTAACACTTGAAATAAGACCTTTTAAGAGGGAATATTTAATTATTACAAATTAATAAAAAGCTCAGCAATTTGAAGAGGCTCTTTGGCTGCTGTTCATAGTTTCTGATGGACTGATTTTATGAACACTAAAAAAATTTGTGGCACATACTTAAATTATCCATTTACTGACTATGCTTGATGGTTCTACAGCTAATTTCTAACTTATTTGAAGTCAGAAATGATTTTATCCTGGAATTTCAGTAAATTCACAAAATAAAGTAGATTCATCTCAGAAAAAGAGCAATGGTCATTTACTCTAGTGTCTTGTTCACTTGTGAAAGTTTAACATAAATGAATGATATTCCTAGTTAAATGTGTTACTTCTCATTTGCCCAAAATACCAAACTGAAGCTTCTAGTTTAAAATTGGGTGTCCACATGTACCTGAAGTAAAATCTTGACAAACTAATGAAACCTGTAAGTCTCAAAACCCATACTCAAATGCTGACTAATCTTCAAAGCACTCAAACATTCTAGAGAGTAAGGCTTTAGCTTCTTAATCGGGTCTTTATGGCACGGATATCCAAAATCTGATTTTTCTAATGATCCCAGGGAACATGTCATTTAATTCTTAGGTTTCATATGTCATCTTTGCAACTTGAGAAATGGATTTAGTAGATACATACTCCAGCATGCACATCAAGTAAGATACAATAACACTGCCAACCATTTCTTCCACTCAATGGCCTTGAAGTGGTTATGTATTTTCAGACTTCAGCTCAGGCTTCAGAGCGCTCATTCAAAACAGAGATCTTAGTTCATCCTATCCTTTACCTGAATGGGCTTAAACTCATATAATCTATCTCCTTGAAGCTAAGCAGAATGCTATTTTAGAAAAGAAACATCAAGTAGTAAACATCAAAGTCTCTTTGTGAATCTTCAGAGGGCACATTTGAATACCAACAGAACTGTTAGAGACGATAATTCAAACTTCATTCTGTTTCTCACTACTAGCAATCAAATTACTAATTATAGATTGTCAGCAAGATTTATGTATCAGAAGAAATACAAATTGAGGTCTTTACAGCTAATTTAGTTCATCAGATGAAGTTATGAAAAAAAAATAACTGAAGTGGTAGATTGCCAATTCTTCTGTTCCATAATGAGCATATCATATCAAAGTGCCTACACACTTAAAAACAATACAAGGACATGAGATTTAGGAAAAGGTTTATACAAATTCAGTTCTGCATTAGTTTTTACTAAGTAGCAACAGTAGCTCCATTTGCAGAAAATCCAGAAGATTGTAAGTTGGTAAATTAAAAGCATTATTTAGGTAGTTATTTTAGCAGTAAGATTTTAAATACTCTGTTCAGGAATTTTCTAGCACCTAGCATGGCTACTTTGTCCACTGGAAAAAAAAAAAATATCAAAAAATAACTTCAAAATGCAGGATAAAGAGGCTTCAGGAACTCTATGCATGTACATGAGTACACTCTAGTAAATGCCAGCTTTTCAGATCAAACATTAATATAGCACAGCTGTCTCATATTTTTTTCAAAGAATCAGAGTAGTCAAGGTTGGAAGGAATCTCTGGAGCTCATCTGTTCTATCTCCTCACTCAAGCAGATACACTTAGAGAAAGTTGCCCATTTTTACATTAGACTGTGAGGTTTTTTTGCAATCAAATTCTGGGAGACTGTACCTGCTATCTACAGCTCACAAGACACAGAAGCTGTGGATGCCATTAACTATATACCGTAAATTCAGACAAGAGGCCAGCAGCAGCCTGTACATTAATCTGCAAGACAGAGTTAAAAACCTCAAATAAGTTTATTTTGTACATCTAATATCACAGAAAGTAGCAACATGTATTAATTTGAAAAATGAACAGTCGGATGCTAAAAGAACTCTTTCCATTGTCAAAAAGGTAAATATTTCAATGATTAAATATCATTTTCATATTAAGAATGTGCCTCATCAAAATGTGTTCTTCATAAAGTGAAAACCTCTACCTGCATGGGGTACATGGACAGCCCACAAAAGCTGTTTAAAATCATAGCTTCTGCACAGATTTCTTACAAAGGAGAAAGTTCATGCCTGCACCTGTCCCTCCCTCACATACACAGACTCTAAATCCCAGGCAAAATTATTCTGCCAATCACACAATCACATTGATGCACATGAAGCAGTGGCACTGGTCAATCTTTGACTGCATGCTCATGAACACACAGAAGTTTTCTCTATTGAAACAGCAGAGTCAATCTTTGAGTATTACAGTTCATGCACCGGTTGATTTCTCATGACTTACTGAAATAACTTAGTGAAATTAAACAAACCATACAGCACCATAAACATAAAACTGCAAAAATGGATTTATTTATGAACCACTATTTCCTTGTCTTTATTATCTACACTACAGTAGCTTCTGAAGGATTTTTTTGCAAAACAGTATATTTTCCACTCTATCTCAGCTTCTGGATTTGAAGACAGAAAAAAATCAAATATTTAGCCTACGGACTCACAGAGAAAGAGACTACCTATTATGCACATATATCCAAAATACCATAGTAAAGATGTGTTCACTTACTTGATGGTCCATGAGAGTCTCTGTTATCACCATGATGCTGTGTACACATACAATTGAAGAACGAAGTACAGCAAACAAAAAGATCCAGGCCAGGAAGAAGCAAGTGCACAAAAGCAGCAGCAGCAGGAAAGAAGGACAATGAAAACAGAGTTAGTTCATGGCTAAAATATAACATGCACCTCAATACCAAAGGCGAGACCTCAAGAGAATTAGCAGCTTAGAAAAGTCAAAGCAACAAAAAATTGACACATACACTAATAAAGCAGCCAGTAGAAGCCATCACTGTATGGTTAGTGTACATGATGAGCAACTGACCAAGCTGCTAATTCTGAGTGGAATCTCCCACTGCTCCTATGACTTGATATATAATGAACACTAAGAAATTTCCAGCTGAAATGTTTTCAGAAGGCTAAAGCTCAAAAGAAAGTTGAAATAACATTCATTTCCAAAACTGGACCACTTTCAGACAGGTATTTCAGAAATAAAAAAAGCTCTTAAATGATCGCTAGTGTGCAAACAAGCACAAAAGCACTAAAGCCATATCCAAGCCAATGGCTTCAGTAGGCAAACATTGACCCAGAAGCCACATTTTGTATCAAAATATACCCAAAGAACTAACTAACTTGCATTAAAACATTATCTTCCTCCATTGAGATACATGAAATGTGGCTACTGCAGGAGAACAATCACACAATAACAGTCTGGACACCCTTCTGACATTGGAATTGGAATCACTTAAAAGTCATTACTACCCAAAGCCACAATGGGCTTAAGATCCCACTGTGCTTAGCAGTATACAAACAGGGTTAGTTTCACCCATGTCTCAAAAGGTTTACTACTTTCGAGACACACACAAAAAACATAGAAGAGTGAAAGCCAGCACACCAGCATGAAATGCCGTTTCCTTTCTAAGACCAAAATAAATCCAAAAAAAGCTGTACCTACTATACCTCAGACAAAAACCTTCTGCTCTGTTTCCATATAGAAAGGAAATCTTTGTCCTGCTTTGTAAAGCATTCAGTTTTACCTCTCTGTTATCAGGACTAGTTAACAGCAAATTTGAAAAAAGTAAAAATCTTTGCAAGCAGTGCAACATGCAGTGACAAGCAAACCTAAAATACTGCAACAAGAATTCTGAAACTGAAGGGCAAATCAGTGGAAAGATGAGGGAACACTTCTTTCATAATGTTGCACTTCATGGAAATAGATGTGATTGAACGAGAGAAGCTGAAATAAAGTGTGCTTGGTAAACAGCCTTCTGCCCCTTGTCAGACACTTTAGGTCAGAGGGAAACACTCCTAAAGGAACCCATGAACTTACCAGACAAGTTTAAGTACCAGCATATGAAATGCATACAAGAAGTCAACAGTTTTGAATGTACAGCTTTTTAGCAATGTACAGCAGACTAGGAGAAAACTTCTGTTTGGACTGTAACTGTGCTACCCCTATGCTCTTTACAGATTGAAGAGAATTACTGACAAGAGAGCAAGGAAAGAGCCTGCAGTAACAGATCCAGCAGCTGATGGAAGGACTTGAAGCGCCAATGCTCAGTGCTGGTCTGCTTTATTTCACACTGCAAGTCAGAAAGCAAGAGAATAGAACTGGAAAAATAAATTACTAACAGGCACACAGATCAGAAGTTTCTGATGCACGGTTGCTAACAGCACATACTTACGCGCTGAAGAAACACAGAGAAAAAGCACAGCAGAGGGTTCTGTCTCACTGCCTGCTTCTCAAGCAGTTTGACCAAGATACAACATGACACCACAGAGCAGGGCAGCCGGTCATCCGAGACGATGCAGGGACTTTTGCGTAAATATTTTAGCATTGCCTGGTTAATCCTATGCACCGGTACAAACAGCTCCCATGCCAGGGACTGAAACACAAGCCTGCCTAACTCTGTCCCTGATCTTCCCCAATAAACATTCTGTTTACACATCAAACCACGTTCCTTGCTGGTCAGTGTCCCCTTCATTAGAAAAAGCTGGGCCTGTGCATTTACCTAAAATCAAGTGAATATTCTGAACACGATATGAGGCATAAAAATACTGAAATGGGATTATCTCAGTCTGGAAGACCTCTCTATTTTCCAATAGCCTATTGCACCTCAACGATTTGTAATTCCTATCCCTGCAGATCAGCAATTCAAACCCATCAGGAAACAAAAAATGATCATTTTACTACATTGGTGACTGCTTTGAAAAGAATGCTCCCTCAGGGCATTCCCGTTCCTCATCTCCCTTTGATTTTTATTTTAAATACAAAGAATTAAGAGAAATCAATATACACTTATTTCCAGAGACACAGCCCACTGTATTTTCACATTTACTTAATTGATGACAAACTTCAGTTACAGAAGTTACATAAATCTTCTGACAAGGGAGGTTCTCCACATTAAATGATTTAGTTTCTGCTGCGGCATATTCAATTAAAAATGAATATTTTTACCAAACCATACAAAGCTCAGCACTCCTCCCAGTAACATTTCAGCTACTCAATACCACGAAAAGAAGAACAGCGACACGGACCACCTCATGCAACAGCAGCAAGAATACTGTTTTCATACAAAAGCTGCTCTATGCTTCAGAAAAGCATTATTTTTAGACATTCATTTCTCAGGGATAAAGCTTATAATAACTGCCACTAAGCCTAAAATTACATCTGCCAACTTGTCCTATAAAACAAAATCCTTCTCCTATTGTGGATTAGGCAAAAGCAAAAGTGAATGTCATGCTAGCGTGTCCCAATCTCACACTATAAGAGATCAATTTGTTAAAAATATTTACTAGACTTACAATCTAAACCTACAATTAAATTCTTAATAGAGTTTGAATACGTATTTTAAAGCCAAATTAGAATTTTTAGCCTGCTGAAGAGAGATATTTTCAGGAAGCCATCTTTATTACATATAATCACTAACATTAGTCATATTTCAATTAAATTCAGGACCACTAACCCAGCCTGCAGAGCTGATCAGTAAAAAGGACCAATAAACTACAGTTTGAGGGGGGGAAAAAAAGGTACTTTGTCATCTGCTGATGCCTTTAAATAAAAGTACATCTTCCCGATTTCACATATAGCCTGTTAGCTTCCAATGCAGCAAACAGTTTTGCTTCCAATCATGTACTTCCTATAGAAATGCTGTAGAATAAAAATTTACCACTGATTTGAAGTACTTACTGATTGAACTCAGGCTTAACGCTTAATGGAAAGTATGATATAAGATGATCACTTTTATCCCAGTTTGTGCTGGATCTACCCAATTTCAGATTTCTATGTAGTAAAATGTAGACAGCCTCACTTCAGGACACCTTTTTAAAAAAACATGCTTTTGTGAAGGCTTGTCACAAAAACAGAAGCAGCAAATTTCAATTACCTTCAACTTTACAGTGGATTTTTTTTTTTTTTTAGATTAAGGAGCACAGCAATTGAACTGGTGGTATTTTTTTTAATAAAATATCCTATCAGAGAGTTGAAAGATGATACTCAAAGTGCATTGTGCATGGGATGTACACATATTTGTCCAGCACAATTCAGGGAAATTTTAACTATAGGAAAAAAACCTCACAATTTTTAAAATGTATTGTAAAACAATCTCAAAATGATTGTCTCAAAAGTATTTTATTACTGCTTTTACCTTATCAAATGAATAACTTCATGTGGTAGTTGAACCATCACAAAAAAAAGTTTGTTTCTAATTGTTAAAACCTCAGATTCACCTCAATTTACAGAATCCAATTTTGCCTTTTGGAGGCAGCACTTTGGATCAGAAAACAACTTTGGAAGGAAAAAATCATTTCCTACTTCAGTTATTAGAGTGCTTTCACATAACATAGCTTGTGGAAAAAAACAAGTTCTTAAATAATTCTGACAGTCTGATGATGACTAAGTATCACAGTACCCTCTGTGCTCTTCCTGTTTTTAACTTGTGCTTAGAAAGAGAATTGGGATACTCACTACTTCAGAAAATTTATAATCTGCACGGATTACCAACTTTTGTACCTGAAATGAGCCTGAAAATACATAATTACCTCTCTTCCTTTCTTTTCTGCCCCTCATTCCACCAAGAATTATTTTTCTTTTTGTCCATAGTAAGTAACTGGCAAAGTGTTAACAAGTGAGACTGACAGGAATATTTTTCTTTTGGGATTCAGATGCATGAAGTATCAAATCCAAGAACCAGACATTTCTTGACATCCAGCCCTCTTGCCATTAGAGTCTACCAAATTATGGTTGATAGGACATAATGTACCAAGTGCATTACCAGAAAAGTATTGACTCCAACAGAAATAATTCAAGCTGTTTGACCCTTCTCCTAGGAAAAACATCTTTGTTTTCATTTGAATACATGAAGCCACATTTAAGTTACTCACAGAATTTTTGTCAAGTTCCCCATCAGCCAGAACAGTCTCCATGCTGAAAGAGCGTGTTGTGTCTCTCCTTCAGCTACAGTTCTTCCATCCTGCCAGTCAATGTCCTGGAGAGAAAACAAAACAAAACAAAAAGTAACGCCCAGTGTCTGAAATCTATTAAAAATCTCTCACATTCTCTCTTAAAAGAACAAAGAGTCTTCTCCTGTATGCCCTCTGTATTACAAGGTTCCTTGCAAAATGCACACACTACCTATAAAACTCAGCCTTTTAGGAGTGAAAGGAGAGGTCAGCTTCTGAAAAAATGGCCAAAACAAAAGCTATTCCAGCCTTTACATTTAGTCACACTTGCAACAAATGAGGTAGAACTGCAAAAACATAAGAAAAAAAAAAAAAAGATAGCTAGATAGAGGGAAATCCTTCGTTTTTCCCTTGTATTTTTCCTTCATTCCAGACATCATCAGCAGCACAGGAGCTGTTCTGGAATAGCAGAGATAAAGAGCTTCTCAGATTAACTTTGGAAACAGCCACTTTGATTTCGTGGAACCACAACAGAGAAATTAAATTATTCAAGCCAGCCAGCCCCTCTGTGGCACGCCTGGGCATTCAGCTCATGGTCACTGCCCTGGAATCAGGCAAACAATGCCTCATTCTCTTGATACTTCCTATTTACTTCTCTGATAGAGAACAAAAGCTATTAAAAAAAAAACAAAAAAAAAAAAACAACCTCAGTACTACACCACGTTTGAAGTCAACGGTGAGACCGGAAAGAGATTTGGAAACAGAACTCAGTGGGAAGGCTTAATCATGTGCTTAGTGGGTTCAAAAAGGGAAGCAGATGAAGATGGGATGAGCGCAGAGATGCCCACCTCTACCCACCGCTCTGCCCCTCTTTCCATGGCCTCAGAGAAGAGACAGAAGCAGAAGTGAGGGCTGCAAGACAGCCCATACAGAATAGAGGAAGTCAACATCCCACAGGAGAACAACCAGCTGTCCCAGCAGCCTCAAAGCACATTCACAACGTCTGCCCTCTTGCCAAAGCAAGCAGTCAGCAGGGTATTAGCCCAAGGACATTTTCTTCTTCCTTTCTAAGAAAGGCTGGGCAGGAAGAAGCTGAGTCAGAAGCCAGATGCTGAACATTTGGGCAAGAAGAGGAGCATGAAGAAGATGGAATTTTCTTTAAGCTACAGTATCAGCATATTGTGTTTGGGTATACATGAAGCTGCAGCTTCAGCTCAAGCAGAAGGAGTAACTGAGCAGAGAGGAAGGTGGTCCCACAGCCTTCTGGGAGCTGGAGGCTGCAGGAGGATGGAGAGAGAGATGGGAAAAGAGGAGTGGGGAGAGCACACCAACCTGGCTGTGCAGCTCCAAGCCTGCCTTGGGAAATACACACTCGTGGAAGAAAATCTCACTAGAAAGAACGAGTATTTGTTCAACTATTCCATTATTACCATAGTTTTTGTTCTTGTATTACATAAAGCACATTAGAATTAAAACTCCCTTAGGCAGAACAAATAGAATTAACACACTATAGCAAATTGAAATACTAAATTACCATAACATACGCCATTGAAACACAAAAGAAAGTGATAACTCTTTTAAACAAAGTCATAGTCTGCCATTGTGCTTAAGAAATTGCAAAGTTATTGTTCTCCATGACTCAGTTCAAGAACCAAGGAAGACCTTATTGATGTACCTCAGCAAGTTCTGAGATGACACGTAACTGGGAAGTGTATACCTGGATGTTCTCATTTAAATTAAAAACACTATCCATTGGAAAGGAGATTATTATAAGGGATTAACTGCCATTACTGAGGTGAAAGACAACGTTACCACGGGCAGAACTTACCCCACCGCTTTACTTCCAGGAGCAGCCGGGGTGCAGACCACCGAGGCACAACCGCTTCACGCTCCTGCAGGCCGCCCCTTTTCATCTCTTCACCCCACACCCATTTGGGGCTCTATTATTAGAAGGCTATTCAACAGCACCAGGATGGCTGCACACACATTCAATTTACGGAAACACTAAGCACTCTCAAAGGAGGATGAAAAAGGAGTGACACTACAAACAGATATACACACTGATACCTAAAGCAGTTAGTCAGCTGTCGGAGTTGCATGAACTCGCTGCCACACTCAGTTATCCAAATAAACAGATCTTTTCTGACATTGGAACATTCACCCTAAAGCTGTTTTAAACAGATCTCTATTTTTACCAGATATCTTTGACTTATGATTTTTATTGGTAGCACTCCTGGTGCATTCTGGTTCTGTCTGTCCACAAAACTGCAACCCCTTCTTCATCTTCCCTCCTTTCAGTCCCAAAGGTGGTACCCATGACATCTACCCTAATATCCACTTCTTGGTATTTGCTGCCTTTTGTGGTGGCCAGGCAGCAGACAATCCAGCACAGCCCAGTGCACCACAGAGGAGTTACAGGGGAGAGAAGGCTTTGCCTGCCCACGTTGGAACAGTCGCAAGAATAGAGCAGGTGCAGGACTGGTAGAGGACTGCATTCCCCCACGCTGTTTCACAGATCAGCAGACAGTGGGCTACACTTATTTCTCTTGGCAAAACAGAGGCTGAAAATGTACAACATTGGTTCTGAATGTGCCAAAATAAATACCAAAAGCAGGAAAAGGGATCTCTAACAAAAGGATATTGCCAAAAAGGAAAATAAGTCCCAGCACTGAGAAGAAATTTATTTTGAAAATTACAGATTTTAGGACGAGGGAGATGTATTTTTCAGCTGCAGCCAGGTCACTGTGTGGGTGCTTCCAAGAGCAAGTGCAGTCTTTTCTACTTCAAACAACCCAAACATTAGGTTTGAAAATACAACCCCAATTTTAAATCACCACCTTCTTAGCTTTTGGGAGGCATTTATGATGTGCTTCTGCTGTTCTCATCATATACACCAACACTGACAATCTCTCTGTCAGGCTGGCCGGCTTGGGTTTTTTAATTTACAGATGTTTTCATTCTATAAATCACACCTCTTAAGAGATTAAACATTCAGAAGAGCTCACAAACTGAAATTGTTTCAAGATAAATATATGATGATAGCCCAGCTAATCCCGTTTCTTTTATAAACAACAGATACAAACAGGCATTTAGAAAGGCATTGCTCATTTTAAAGCAGCTGTAACAGTTGGACAAATCATGCTATAAAGCAAGCTATTTCTCTCCAACTGTGAAAATAATCTAGGGTGATTAGTTCAGAAGCATACATTTCAAGCAAAAAGGGAGATCCAACTTAGCACACAACCAACAACCTGTCATGCTAACACCTCTATTTCATTTCCATTGCTGTTTCATCAACGGACCGAGTTATTTGAATCTTTGCAGACTGTATATGATTTAGGTAGGTTTTAGCTTTGTCCTTAAATACTGTCACCTGCAGTCATCAGATATCCCATTTGCACTGTGCTGCTTCCTCATCTGCTGTAGTATCACGGTTTACACTGCAACACAGTAACTCGTAGACAAGTGCACAGCCCCGACTGTGACCCGCTAATGGGCCCCAGAGAGCGCTTGCTGAAATGGATACCGAGCACTGCTCTGGCCTGCCCAAGGGGGAAGTATTCTCCAGGGCTCTGACCTTAAAACAGACCTGCTAATCTGTTGGACACCTGCCTTCTTTCTTTAAGGTCTAGAATAAGTTACTGCACTTCAAACGCCCAAGATGGTTATCAGCTAACAGTACACTCTAAATTTTGTTATGATGACACGGGTGTAATGACTTCAAAGATCAGTGTGGCAACAAACACAGACAGGCACACTAAAAAAAATGAAACCTAGCTGTTTGCATTGGCATCAGGAAGGGTAAGAATTGACCTAAGTCCTTTTTGCAGTCACAACAGCACCTGAGAAACACTCCATGGGGAATCACTGAATCATTTAGGTTGGCAGTGCCCCTGAGCCAATCTGCTCCAACCTCTGCTCAGCAGGGACACTCAGAGCAGGGTGTCCAGGACCGTGTCCATGTGAATTCTGAAGATGTGCAAGGAAGAGACTCCACAGCCTCTCTGAGCAGCTTTCTGCCAGTGCTCTGTTTCTTGGTGCTCAGAGGGAACCTCTTGTGCTCCAGTTTGTGCCCACTGGCTCTCGTCCTGGCACTGGGCACCCTGGAAAAAGCCTGGTTCCATCCTCTTTGAATCCTGCCTTCAGGATCACTAAGAGGTCTTTTTCTGGCTGAACAGTTCCAGCTCTTCCAGCTTTTTCCTCCTCTGAGGCCCTTTGCTGATCTCCAGTATGTCTATGCCTCTTTTGTACTGGGGAGCCCAGAACTGGACACAGCACTTCGAGTATGGCCTCAATGCTGAGTGGTAGGGAATAATCACCTCTCTTGACCAGCACTCTATTGCAGCCCAGAGCATCATTGTCCTCCTTTGCAACAAGGGCACATTGCTCCTTCACAGTAAATTTGGTGTCCACGAGGATCACCAGGTAGTCCCACATAAGCAGTTCTCAGCTGTGGTTATCAGTGGATTCAGTTCAGTAAAGCCTGTATGAAAGCTTAAAATAGTACCCCTGAGAACAGTATAGGTGCTTAAAAAAAATAATGATAAGTTTCTTAAAAATTAAAAGCTTATGGGAACAGGATAAGTTTTAAGAAATTCAAGAAGTCTAAATCCTAAATCTAACTAGGATAATCAAACTAAGGCTCTCAAATAATTCAAGTATCTTTCAGGGAGATGACAGGGAGAAGGCACTTTCAGTCTGGTCCAGGCAGTGGGAGACATGCAGGAACACTGAACTCTGAAGAAGATATACATCTCCCATCTGAATGTCCGAAGTCAGTGCACCAGAAGAAATAGAGCACCCTGGAAGCAGCATAAGACCACACACCAGCTCTTTCAGTTCATGAGTACGCACTGAGCACGCTCTATTAACAAGCTACAGATCGGGCCAGCTTCTTGCAGGTAACACAATGTCACCACATGCCAAGGACCGCATGTTTATTGAGAGCAGTTCCAAGAAAGCAGAAACTGAAGCTGAGTTACTGGTAAAAATGGCATCGGTCCACAGAGGTCAAAAGCGAGTAGAAGACCTTGTTAAAAAAAAATAAATCACATTTTCTTCAGCTACCAAAGTAAACATATTATGCATGCTAACAAGAATTTGTAAGAACTAGGGAGAGATTTTACTCTGCAATTCTCTAAAAGAGAAATCTGAGAGCTGAATAAACCTTCCAGTTCCATGTCTCTTACTGTAAAGTCAGGCCAAATACAAATGCTTGACAAAGCCAGTGATAATCTAGGGGAAGTTGTACATGAGTAACTGCATGGTTAGCTCTGAACCACAATATTTAAATCCTCAAAGTTTAAACACCAAATTCAACAAATGCCTCACATGTGCCCCCCTCACATATATTGTGGCCATGTAATGTTTTAAGTCAACAAATACACTCTTTTGAAATGCTTCCTTCCACTGCCAGTTTCATCACCTGCCTTCTCATTTCCTGAATAAATAGCTCACGTGCAAAGAAACTCTTTCCTCTGTTTCTCTATTGCTGTTTTCAGAAGGAAGAAAACAGGAAGGGTGAAACACTTAAGAAAGACTTGAAAAAATTCTCACCTAGAAAAAACTTGAAAAGTAGATGTATAGTTCTGATAGTTCAGCTATACTTTGTTAGTGGTAGATTACAATGAATGCCAAGAAAAGGATACCAACCTTCTGAACAGCCACTGCAACTTTAATGAATTACAACCTTAAATAGGCATCCCACAGGCAAACTTATTTTGGTAAAACAATGCTAACATCCTCTCAGAGCTTATGTCAGGTATTCTGGAACCCTTTTGCCATTCATGTACACTTCAAAGCTCCCCAGCCTGTCCTAGTTTTCATGATGCACATTTTGCATGATTGCTCCCAACATTCAAAGGAATTGTTGGTCTCAGTGGTAAAAATGGCTATTTCTTTGCATAAGGGTGTCTAGTTATCGAAGCATTAGTCCCATTGCTTCCTCAAGGCAGTTTTATCGAGGGCTAAATCTAGTTTTTGAACATAAGAATGAAAGGCAATATTACTAGTATTTCTGCACTTACTAAAATTGAAACAGAGACCATCTATGAAGCTTCATAAAATATCCAAAGGACTTGTCTGGCTTTGTTGTGATGATGTAGGAAAAGAAGACTGAATCACACCTTTCATAGGCAAATCCAGTACTTTATTTTTTATCCCAAGATGCTGCAGTACCAACCAGCAAAATAACCAAGTGGACACCACACCGACCTTATAGCAGACACAGTTCTATCACTACTCATTGTTTAAAAGAGATTATGTTGCTCAAGGACAGCCTTTGTTTGAAGGAAAAAGATGCACTCTGACAAAGTGGTTAGACACCTTTCAAACTGTTTACCTTTCAGAACCCCACCCTGGGGCACACTGGCCTTGTGTTTCTCCTGCCCAAAGATGACAAGTTAGAAAATGTTTTAGGAGAGTGACAAGGTCAATCATTTTAATTTTAGGGAATCCTGCCTTTTTTTCTAACAGTGTTAGAAATTCTCATTCCCAACTATAAAGTTACTCCTAGTGCCAGACACACACATTAGCTACCCAACTCATGCTCATCTCCTTAGAGGCTTGCATTAGAAGCCAAGACACTCCCAGTAATACACCTTGCGCTGTGCTGAAGCCAGTTGGTACTTTCTATGTCTTCATATCTCTCATTCTGACACTTGTATGAGGCCGCAGCAGGACAACCCCTGTGGTCACAGCTGAACAGGTCTCCAAGCCAACCCGCCCTCCACGCTGGGCTGCTCTGGTGGCTGCTTTCAGAGTGGCCTGCATGTACAGGATGTGCTCCCAGCCCACCCCAGCCACATTAGGACAAACTGCTTTACACAGTCACAGGCAGATGACTTCAGCAGGGCTAGGGCAAGTGACTTTTTACATGCCTCTCTGCTTATACATCCAGCACGGCAGCAGCACAGAGCTTCAGCCTCTGCCACGCCGCTTTGTGAAGACGTGGGCTATGCCTACAGCTGTAGACCCGTCCAACGCTGGCTGGAAACCAATGAGGAAACAAAAGGAGTCAAGCCATTGGAAAATAAAAAGCAGTGTTTTTGTGAAAGGTTTTTCTGAAATGAAAAAGAAAGGTAAGTCAGCAGAGATGTTTGCATTGACAAGATGGATAGGCGACAGAATATTTCCTTCCGTTTCTGATGCCAAAGTCACCATTCTGATAAACAGAGACAGACCCGCGTTTCCTTTGCATGGAACTTTCCAAAACAAAATCCAACCTTGTTTCTCCTAAAAGGATTTTTTTTTTTTTTCCCCTTGACAGACATAACTGTTAGGTACAGAGCCAAAAATTAAAAAGACGGACACCTACTATTCCAAACCTATGAAAACTACTTTAATCATATTAAGTATAAGACTTGAAAAAGCCTCAACAAGGGGATGCTGTAAGTCTATTTTAATACTCCAAAAGAAACAGAATACTATTTTCAGTGATGAAATTCTCTAAACATCTCAGTTACAACACAATCATAGATACAGAACTATTTTACGGGTCATATGAAAGTCAAAAGTACCATCGACTTCATAAGGAATAAAGCTTCAAAGAAAACTATTCTGAGATGACATGCAGTTAATTGCAAGGAATCACACAGACCCAATCAAACTAAAGCAAATTCAGATTAATACCACAGCCAGGAGTACCACCCTGCTCAAACTCAGAATATGCTAAACATACTCAACTTAAAAAGTAACCAAAAAAACCCAAACATACACACATCCTTCCCAAAGAGCATAAATGTGGAAGGAATCAACTAGAAATGAATTACAGTATCATATATTCAGTTGTACACGAGGTCCTTCCCAGTAACTAGAGTAATTAACCAAAAAAGATACCAGTCTTTACTTTCCTTACTGCATTTCTTAACTAATAGTTGTCAGTGTTTGACTGTAGGCTCCTTAGAGCACAAACTATTTCTTTGTTCTGTATCTGTGCTATTAAACTCAATTTGATCCAAACGCATCAAGGCCTCTCAAGTTCAAAGCAATATAAACGGTAACTGTCGACTAATAAGAAAGTTAAGGGAAAATATCATCCTAATGCACATTACAGCAAAAAGAAGAAAATGAAATTCATAAAATGAATAATATTCCTCCAAAACTGAGTCAGTGTAAGGTTTTAACCTTTCCTCTGCGCTGTGTATTTTGCCACTTCTCAGAACTGAAAAGGATGACAAATCCACTTTAACACTTTCTTTAATAGATTTCTGTCCCTGTTAAAATAGAACTAAGTTTTACAAAAAGGAGATGAAGGGAGGGTAGTGAAAAAACCCTCAAAATGATGCTTAGTTGACTCACTAACACATGTGCAACAAGAGTATGATGGCTGTAACTCGGAGTGTGCTGCCATTTACCTACATTCATTTAGAAATACCACTGAACTACAGGCTTCCAAAAGTCCAACAGTGGTAAAGCTTTTTTTTTCTTCTTTTTTTCTTTTTTCCCCCTTATTAGCAAGCACTGTTAAGGAATAGCTTTAATATGAAGAGAATAAAACAGACCATCTATCTTTCCTTGCCCAGAGCTACCCAACCTACCAGTACAGAATCGCATTTCTACACCTAAGGACTTAGTTTAACCACGTCTCTGGATGCTGCTTTTAAGAACCATAAACTTCCAAGGGATTCCATTAAGATCAGCTATGATCCTAATTTCAGATCTAAAGTGAGACACACATAAGAGAAAATCAGTGAAAGATGTAAACCCTCTTTCATGCTTTTAGTCTCAACACAAATCTCAGCTGAGCTGTGCAGAGCTGCAATAGAGTTACATTGTGTGAAGGAGGTTTTCATGAGATGGATATCTGCAGTATTAAACATGGTGATTATTTCAAACAGGAACCTAATGTTCTCTGGTACAATTTAGTTTTCCATATCTTAGCAGCCGTGTCTCTTCTTGATATTAAAATAGAGTCAGTGACATAAGAGACGGCCTTCCTTTGGGTTTCTTTAAGCCAGTGCTAGAAGGTAGTTCCTACAATAGAATTTAAGAGCAAAAGGTCAGAGAAGTGCATGGCAAAAGGAAAAACCCTAGAAATTGTAACTTAAAGTAGCAGCAGTTCAAGCAAGCACTGATAGCATCTCGCTTACACATCATGGTTTATTAAGAAGCTTTAGAAAGTCTAATTTAGATTTCCGTTCTTTATGCCAAGTTTTTTTCCTTTGCTTAAATAAAATAAGTTCATGCACCTAACTTCTGGGTCTTTATGTGTCAGTGCTATCCTACCTGTTTGCGGTTTGGGATCTGTCATAGAGTTCTTCAGTTTTATTTTCTGTTGTGGAGTTTCTCTTTATTATTATTTTTAAAGTCATGAACAAATGTTTCAAATAGCCTGTGCACAGGTTTAGCAAGGACTAATGCTTTTAGTGTCAAAAATTCAAGTTTGTCTTTCTGAAGCAACTAAGCGACTTTCATATGGAAGTGCTTCATGAATGTCATACATCTTTTAGTGACAACATGAACTAAGAGCACTTAAACAATATAAGCTGGCTTTGTGGTTTAAGCCAGCAGGCACCTCCACGCCACACAGCTGTTCACTGTGGGATGGGGGAGAGAGTCAGAAAAAGGCAAAACTCACGGGCTGGGATAAAGACAGTTCAACAGGACAAAAATGGAAGAGCAAGCAACAATGCTAACAATAATTATAGTATATACAAAATAAGTGATGCAGCTGCTTACCACACTGTGCCATTCCAGACCTTGTCAAGTTACCCAGCTCTTAATTCTTGGACAGACCTCCTGTTTCCCTATTCACTTCTATCCATTAAATTGCCTGTTCCCCATGGAATTTCTTTAGGTGATGAGAAGTACTGAATCTTCCATGAAAGCAGTAATGGAAGAGATACAAGCATAATCAAATGACAACGTACCTGCAATTCACAGTCCTCAGAAATCAACTTGATATTTCTCATCATCATCATAGAAACATCACAGAATGGCCTGGCTTGAAAATAACCACAATGATCACCCAGTTTCACCCCCCTTCTGTGTGCAGGGTCACCAACCACCAGACCAGGCTGCTTAGAGCCACATCCAGCCTGGCCTTGAATGCCTGCAGGGATGGGGCATCCACAACATCCTTGGGCAGCCTGTTCCAGTGTGTCACCACCCTCTGTGTGAAAAACTTCCTCCTAATATCTAACCTAAACCTCCCCTGTCTCAGTTTAAGACCACTCTCCCTTGTCCTATCACTATCCACCCTCATAAACAGCCATTCCCCCTCCTGTTTATATGCTCCCTTCAAGTACTGGAAGGCCACAATGAGGACTCCGCGGAGCCTTCTCTTCTGCAAGCTAAACAAGCCCAGTTCCCTCAACCTTTCCTCATAGGAGAGATGAATTCCTTTCTAATGCAAGTAAGGCAACTGCTCATATTGTTTACAACAAATAAGTACATAAAAAGAGTTTTTGCCAATGGAAGAATGCAAGTCTTTCAGAGGTCAAAGCCAATCCTTGAACAGTTAAATAGCAACAAGTAGCAACATTATCACAACATTATCAGAATACATTCGATGTCCTCCCTTAGGGGCTTATGCAGAAGACATTAAATACATTCAAGCAGAAAAGAAAGTATGTGCCGTGGTTGGGATAATAAGGTTCTGTCCCTTTACAGCCTGAGTGTGGTTGTAAGTTTGCTTTGTGCTGCACAACCAGGAAATGAAGCCTTGAGACTTCCTTGGAAGTTCTTTGAGATGCTCCAGAGAACAAAGCAAATAAAGAAAAGGAAGCATTTATTCAATTCAAGGCCCAAGGAATCTTGAATGGACAAGAACCTCCTTCCTCCCTTCCATCTAGTCTACTCACATAGTAGGAATTTGTTCTGCTATAAAATGGATTAACAGAGTCATCATTAATTAATTAGCTAGATAAGTAAAATAAGAACAACGTGGTCTGGGTTTTGAAAATATATCTTTCTGTTTAGGAGGCCAGGGACAGACTGAAGGCAAACAAACACCCAGACAGAAGGCTGCAATGCTTGTGTACTCCAGTAAAATCTGTTTTCATCAGTTCTCAATCAGTTTCTAATAGCATGTCATTGTTTAGTTTTATATAGAAAATTGCACCCACTACTGAGATAACATTAGCTTAACTACCAAGATAATATTAGCTTAAAGCAATTTGATACCTGTATCTCTGCCACAGCAGTTAACTACACCTGGAAGTGTCCCATTACACTTCATATTCCCTCGAGGGCACTCACACGTGTATTCTGAAGTCTAGCACCTAGGAGAAGAATAAAACACTAATTTCCATTCTTCATGATGCAAATTAATCTAGGTAGCAACAGCTAAGGTGTCAGAGACATAACTCAACAAGAAATTATGTGTCCTGAATTAGGCAGATCTGAGCTTCCATTTCCTTGCATGTATACAATGTCTGACATTTATTTTCAAACACAGCACTGAGATGTCAGAAGAAGGAAAACCGAATGTATCAGTTTGGATTGCCTGCAGAGGTAGCTACATATCTGGAACCACACGTTTCCAATTATGAGCTATGCTAAAAGCGACAACTAGAAAATTGTAGCACCCTGCATTCTCACTCATTTACTGAGAGCCCAGACTGACTATTCAAAATCAGTGGTCAGAAATACAAACCTGTTGAGTTCAGCAGATACACTGTACTCTGATCTCTCTAAGATGTCTCATAACATGCTCTCTTTTTACCCCAAGTAGTCATGAAAAAGTACCTGTAATATTCATTTTAATGAAAGCAGCAAGCATGCAGAGCCCTTTATTCTCAAAACCAGCTTGGCATGTGTAACTTTTCCTATGAGAAAGTATTTCCTTCCTCCATTTTGCAGCCCTCAGCAGAACTCAGAAAGCGATGATCTGCCCACTCCTATTGATCACGACTTGGGGAAAAAAATAAACCAAGATAAATCAGTAGCTCTTAAAGCAATGTCATGTTCTACTTTCCCACAATAGCTTTCAGAAATTCTCTGATGTTCACAGATTCAGCTTTTATTTCTCATGTCTGGATTACCTGCTAGACACATGCAATATGGAATTACGATCTGGTAACTCCAGGAATGCTATTAACTTCATAAATTCCAGACTGTAAGTGAATGGCCTTTTGGACATTTCAATGCTGTTTAAAAGCACCAACTGTAAAATAACCAAGATGTTTACCCACCCAAACCACCTAACCAAGACAAACACACAAGTACTCAGTAATAAAAGCCTATTGCCATCCCCCATACCACGAGTTCTGTGCCAATACGTCATAAATAATGAGACTGACTGTTTGCAAACGCTGATAAGTATAATTAACCTTCACAACCCTGTCTCTGGCCTTGAACATTGAAGCCGAATTCATCTTGAAAACCAATTAAAATGCTAAGTAGTCTATACACTTTGGGACTAGAAAATGGCATACCACATTCAACAAAAATATGAAAAGTACAATTGTCTCCTTAGCATCAAGGATTTATTGGTTATTTAAGCAAAAGTCTTAACTACATCATGCTTTCAAATAATTGAAGAACTCTTCAGATCTCCTTTAAAACCGCGAAACATGTAAGATTTATGCAGGGGTACAGATCTCCCATCTCAACAAAACTGAAGGTTTAACAAAAAAATATACAGGCAAAGAAACAAAGGAAAGAGTTAAGTGCGTCACAAGGTTTGATGCTGCCTTTTTGTGCTTATCTGTAATGACAGACATCAGCTGTATCAATAAGGGCCAAGGGCTCGTTCTCAGCTCACACAGCACGCTCCGCACTTCATTTAGCCTTTAACTTCATTCTCCCCCAGCAGGGTGCCCTTCCTCATTCTGCCCTCTAGATGGAATATTGACAAGGAAAGATACTTAGAATTTATGTTGCTGAAATGGCCTTTCTAGGGCTGACAGTTTTAAATGAGCAGAACAGCATGGCAGGCAAATGGATCTGGAATTTTCATTTTTCTGATGCTTCTTTCCTGAATGAAAAGCATGGAAAATTTTGGACTGCAGTGCTTAATTGTAAGCTAAGGTTTCAGACAGACCTCACAGCCAGCTAAAAGCTGCCTACATATCGAGAGCTTTTTAGAAATATATTAAAAAACAACATTTCAGAATGGTGGAGTCTACTTGGAGATCACTTCTGTAATCCATCTAGCTTTAAGATAACAGAAACATGCCAAATCACATGCAGTCATCCATTTTCAAGAATATTTCTGAATGTGGCAGCATTCCAGTTTAGACAGTGCTCTAAGCTGATTACAAATGGTTCTGAAGTTTTAAAATATTCTACCAAATAACGGTAGGATTTTTTAGATCTTATTGAGACAAAAATATCTTTAAGATCTTTACAGTGGATGTCATATTTCCTCTAACAACATAAAACAAACATGTTGTCTTGCCATGAAATTCAGATGCTTGTGCATTTGCAGCTGTAGCTTAAGGCTTTTTTTCCAGTCCTTTAGTTTTGTCAAAGTTGAAGCAACATGTATGTTATTCTATTACCACATCCCCAAATAATGAAGGGAATCAAAGATTATAGTCATATCCCTAAACAGTGAAGCAAACAGAAGCTTATAACAGACTGCTGCCCATACACTCACACGAGCATTTCAGAGTCTACAGACCTGACCAAGTATTATTTTGCATGTCAAAATACAAACACTGTCACAGGTGGGGAGCAAAAGCACTCTGTAGCTTTGCTTAAAAAACAAATCACTATCATTTCCTGCTTTCCATCCTTCATGACCTAAGCTCAAAATTCACATTATAACATTTTAAACCAGGTACGAAATTCTGCTCATTTAGTAACATCACAACTTTTTCCATGCTATTCTGTATAGAAGGCTGCCACAATATGATCACAGAGGTAAAATCTGTATATCTTTATAGATGATTATTACATCTATTCCTTCACATTAATCATCACTGTTATTCACTCTGGTACTAATTAAATTCATGGTTGTTGTTGTTGTTTTTCCAGTTAAAACAGTAGGTAGAGACATAACTTTCTTGACTGAAAGAAAAGTAGGTAAGGTGATTTCTAATTCTGCAATGAACCTGAGCTGCTTATCAGCATTTAAAAGTTACTACTCTGTTCTACCATCAGAATATTGTTTCCACTGATCTGTGTGTATATCTAAGTAGTCCTCAATGCTGTCAAGTTATCCTTGACATCTAATGCGCGTACAGCTGTGCTGTAGATAGCAGCATTTTATGCAACTCACCTCTTTACCTTCAGTTAAATAGTGCAATACGAAGGATATACTGCAAGGCTGTTGCAAGAACCTTCAATTTAAGCATTTGCAGAACTTACTGTCCATAATAAGTATACAAGATGTATCAATTTGAAAAGCAAAACCTTGGTTCCTTCTCCACAGAGGAAGGAAGGACCTGCGCCTTGGTCTGATCAATCACAGAAATTTAGCTTACTACAGCTGAGGTAACATCCTTCAAAAGAGAGTCCCACAAACTGTTCCTGTGTATGTGATCTGAGCATCCTCAGACATCTCACTTCAGCTGACCAAAGCCAAAATGAGCTTTATGTGATGATCTAAATCCTCAAGGTCTGCAGTGTGCCTGGAATCCTGGCACATACTTCCCAGAAAGCAGTGGCCTTCCCAGCAAACTGGAGTTTTGCAATGAACTCTCCAACTCCTTAAGTTGACTCTGGCCCACTGGCAACCAGCTTGCTATGCAGAGCCTCCTGGAAGCAGTCACTTTCTCCAAAAGGTGACTTCACACACCTCACAACACATACGGCACAAGCTTCACAAAAGTAAACTGTCACAGGAAGCGAAGAGCAGTTCAGTCCAAAAATCAAAACAAAAACCGAACATAACAAAAAGAAACAAGCAAACAAAGAAACAAGTCACACTTCCTTCCCTCCCTCCAAGACTTCACAGATAAAGAGATAAATTCAACAGTCACCTCAATGAAGACTCTGAACTATATTCAGAAATTCACGTTACGAGTGAAGAGGTTGCTTCTGCAACACATCCCCCAACATCTTCAAGAATTATGAATCACAACAGATGCTACTCATCCTTGGAGAGACAACCTAAGTATCTCAAGTCTGAATTTAAGACAGAAATATCCTCTAAGGCAACAGTTTACATTTCATTCACCCACAAGAATCTAACATTTCTTGTTGTTTTTTTTTTTATCTCATGAAATTACATTGACTGTTACTGCTGGAATTGTAAGCATTACTTTTGAAACCCTCAAAAATGTCTACAATGAATAACAGCTGGGATTTGCGTGCCATGTCTCAGATGTTTCAGCTATCACTTCTGGACACTGTACATTCGGAGTAACATCAGTTCTCTGTCACTCGAGCTTCCTTTTCCTCTGCCGTCACTACCAGCACCAATGCTTTTGTACATGCTGTTTCTGCAAAAGGTCAGCTGCCAGACCACATTCCACATTCAGATGTAGAAGTAAAAAAATAAAAAACTCAGTCTGCAATCCATAGTTCTCAAGAATAACTATTGAGTTACCCTTTATACTATTAACCTAAGATGCAGCAAAGCCTTCCTGAAGTTTAAAACTAAAAGACTAAACTAAAACTAAAACAAAACTGAAAGACTCAAAGTTTCAAGAGCTCTAAGCCTCCCATTCCTACTCAGCAGTACCCAGAGATCATGTTGCTGACAACTTACTGATCTTTTTCCAAAAGCAGAAAAAGCCATTGAGAAGTTTAATTTTTGAGCCGAATCTTCAGTAACCTGAAGAACAAACCACTGTTGAAAGCTCTGCTGAAGAACTTACAATATAATTGTTAAGTATTCACAGCCAAGATGGTATGAATTTCAGAGATCTAAAGAATTCTGTGCACATACTAAGAGAACGGAAGATGCCACAATTTATTATATAGAATAATTGAAGAACAGAGTTAAAAAGATATGCCAAAACCTATAAAAAAGTACTAAACTTGCATTTGTCAAAAACATGCTTCTTAAATATGAAGCGGCACAATTTGTAACCTGTGAGCTGCAAGGCTGGCAGTGCCCAAATGACAGGTCCTCTACAAATGAAGAACAAACCAACCAACCTCATGCACCACAAGCCTCACTGCCTTACCTTCCTTCTTTACATAAAATAAAAGCATGTCTACCTGTTCCAAGCTGAGAACCAGTTGGAGTTGATGACAGGTGTGTCTGTGCACTCAGATTTATTTTCATCAGTTTTTCTCTAATTTTATAGGGCATCTTATTGCTTTTCATTCTGTTGTTTTGTTTTTTTTGTTTTTTTTTTTTTAACCTTGCTTGGCAAGCATAAGTTTGCTATGTGGAGCTCCTTTACTTCAGTGAGGCTCTTTTTTTTAATGATAGGAGAATCTTTTCTAAAGAAAAACATTATTTTTGGTTGTTGATTTCAAAGATTGGTCTGAAGCTCTTACGCAGTAGCTTTGTGAGTTATTCAAATAAATAGAATCTGCACTTTGCTTTTAAATATCATACGCCTGAAGCTCGTTTATTCCCCTGAAGAGTTTCTACTACTGGCATTGTAACATAGCTGTTTGCACTGAGATTTATCCACTCTTGTCACAGCAGCACAGCCAGGGCAGTTGCATATAAATCCAATCTTGAATCACAGTATTATCTTGACAAACGCCAAGCAGCACATCCTCATAGGAAGGTATGCTTGGAGTCTTTAATTTAACTTACAAAGCATGCTTCGTGTGATATTGGCTTCTCTCCACAGGCACAAAGACTGCATTTTTATTCCTGATGGGATATTCATTTGATCACAAAAGAAACATCACAAAAATTGTAAATCCTGTGCAGGAGAAATGCAGTGCTACATGAGTCTTTCAGCCTCTAACAGATCAAAATGGTCAATCTAGTAACATTACAAGATAAATTTTGAAGCCAGAATTACTGGCTTAGAATTGCAACTTCATGCATATTGTGCAAACTCAATTTAGATTTTTAAAGAGACGCGAATCAAAGCAAAGAGTTATCTCCAAAGTCTTCAATTTGCATCTTAGAGGTTATACAAATTTGCTTTGCTTACCCACACAAAAGCCTCATTTTTCCAAAGGAAGCTGCAAAGAATATGAAGGACTTCAGGTGCAGCCTGCCCCTACTGTTGTGCTTATTTGAAGGCCACGGCTCTGAACAGATGACTGTCAGTTCACAGAAAGGAATCTGTTTCTGATATATTACTAGTACTGCTCCTTTACACATGTAAATAGATACACTCCTGCATGCAAACTATGTTCTACAGGTTTAGCAAGTCCTTGAAGCCAGGCGGATGCTTCACAGGCATTGTCTGTTTGACAGGCAGATAGCACATACCACTGTCTCTATTTCACCTGCAAGCATACCACCTTAGAAAAAACAAAAACACAAGAATTCACGCTCACCTCAAACCAGTAGCCTTCCAAAGTGTCTGAGTTATCCAGAGGGAATACAAGGTTATGATTGTTCCCTCTTCTAAAGCTATATCCTTCTGAAAAAAGCTAAGGCCACCATTAGTCATATGGTGCCCAGAGATTGCAAGAAATGAGACAGAAATCTCCCTGCAGCCATTTAACCACAATCTGTGCAGGAGACCAAGTTCGAAGAAAGATGAGAAGTAATCAAAGAAATCAGAGCAGGCAGTTTAGATGGAACTACAGGAGAGAGTAGACAGGACATTCACCACAGGAATAAGCAGCAATCCCAGATGTCCTTTCCTAAATAAAACACTCAGAAGGCACTCAGCATCCTGCTCAGGCAGCAAGAGAGAAGCAAAACAGCCATCTCAACTCAGGCAGAGAATTGTCCACCAGGTGTGTGTGCAGCCACTGCATCAAGTGTAACTCTGCACTGACAAATGGTATTCCTCCATTTGTGACATACATGCTAGATCTACCTCAAGTATTAAACGTATCAGCCACCAGCAGCACGGGTAGGAGGGCAGTCACACTGTCTTGACCAACACTGCCTCAGTGAGGCTTTTACAGCTCTCCTCTATCCTCCACCTGTCCCCACCTCTGTCACTCACCTTTCATAACAGCTCCAAACAGAAAAGACAAAAAAGGTAACATGCCACAAAGGACAGAGCACTGTAATTTCTCACCATAAGCAAACAGCATGTCTTAGAGACTGGTATCTAGAGAACTGGAAGACACATAAATCTGAACACCAACACTGATCCTGAAATTTCTTCTTGCACACCTCACACAAGACTTCTATGACTTCTGACACACACACCTCTCTCTTTCCCAAAGGTCTTCTGTATTAACTTCTGATGATGCATGCTGTTACTCAATCATACAACCCACAGTAACAAGATGTAACACGTTTTTGTGTTGAGGGACATGGTTTAATGAGTACTATAGGTGATAGGTGGATGGCCGGACTGGATGATCTTGAAGGTCTTTTCCAACCTTGGTGATTCCGTGATTCTGTTTTCAAAATTTGGAAAGAACCTGGTCTACTATACTCAGAATAACTGCATGTTGGCTGTACAGTGCATGTAACAATCCCAGGCATACTGGTTAAAGTCAAATTACCACTGCACTTGCCCCAGGTTTTAGCAGTGCAGCCAATAAACAGTGCTCCGCTACGTCAATGTCAGCTAAAAAGAGACCAATCTGTTAGAAATACTGAATTCTCACCCAGTCCACACCTGTTCCTGACTGGCAACCACAGAACTTCTCCTTTGCAATTTTTCTTCCCTATCCTACTAGCTATTATTTGAGTCTTCAGAAAGTCTTTTTTGGTTTAAGCTTTATTTTAACTCTGTTTCAGTTCATGCACAAATTTTGTTTCATCTAGACTTGAACCAAACAAAAAGTACTCAAAGATTAGTGACAATTATACACTAAAAGGAGTAACAGCTGTGTCCCTTTTTTTCAGTTCTTCACATATTCATCACACTAATATTTCATCTTGGGACCACTCCCATATTTTTAAGACCAGTACACTAGGAAAAGATAAAACTTTCCTTACTTACCACGCTCCACATACCATCATAACATCTCTGGATATTGTATTCTTCATTTCCACTTGGACTATACCTTGATTTAAAAAATCAAGTGTCTTCCAAGTACATACGTAGTCTTAGTCTTCCAGATGATATTACAATAACAACAAATCTTCAGTGTCCAATAACCTCTCAAGGAGTAGAACAGTAGCTTTTAAGGTTTGTAAAAAGCAGGCCCACAATGGCATTAGTCTTATATCCACCAACAGCTCAACTAACAGATTCTGAAAAATGTTTTGTGCAAGAAGGATAGATGGCATTCCTGCCTTTCCTATTACAAGGCATTTATAAACTAATTTATTTTTCATCATCTTGTGAAAAATTGAGGCAGAACAACTCTACTCTTTGTACAAGCCACGAGCCTTCTCACAGCAAAAGATGGCTGGTACCAGACCATCCCATCGTAAGGCAGTACATAAAGCATAAACCCCTTCTTCTGAAGCAGTACCTGGACGTCTATGCCTGCTTTTAGTATGGATCATGCTACACCAGTTTTACTGCAGTTACACATGCCATATGCTGAAACCAGTAACACCAACAGGCCTCCACAATATAAAGTTCACAGCTATCTTTTCGTGTTCTGTGCGAGTACTGACCTAACACGAAGTTGTTTTTTTTTATTTAATTTTTTATTTAAAAAGATGACAAAGACTTTATACTTCACAAATTTTATTCATCTTGACTGGAAAGACTTCCTGATACTTTGTTTTCATCAAGGAACCAACACAAAATGAATTACAACAACTCTTTTGGCCAGACTCCAAAAATGGACTTAACTGTGTTTTATTTGCTTGGGTAGGGCTTGTTTTTTCCCCCACAGAATCACAGAACTGTGGGGTTGAAAGGGATCTCTGGAGATCATCTAGTCCAACCTCCTGCAATGGCAGGCTCCCTACAGTAGGTTAGACAGGAAGATGTCCAGGCAGGCTTTGAGCATCTCCAGAGAAGATGGCACCACAACCTCTCTGGCCAGCTTGCTCCAGTGCTCTGCCACCCTCACAGTAAAGTTTTGTCTCAAGTTGTGATGGAACTTCTGTGTTCCACTATGTTAGGACCCATTGCCTCCTTTCCTGTTGCTGAACACCACTGAAAAGAGCCTGGCCCCACTTAGCATCCACTCTGGGTATCTGCAACTGTTGATAACCCCCCTTCCCCCTCCCCAATCTTCTATTATGCAGGTTGAACAGCCCCACATCCCTCAGCCTTTCCTCATAAGGGAGACGCTCATGGCCCCTCATCATCACTGATGCCATCCACTGGACTCTCTTCAGCAGTTCCTTGTCTTTCTTGAACTGGGGAGCCCAGAACTAGGCACAGCACTCCAGATGTGGCCTCACCAGGGCAGTGCAGAAGGGAAGATAACTTCCCTTAAACTTTAGATCATGCTCTTTTTAATGTACCCCCAGATACCATCGATCTTCTTAGCTCCAAGGGCACACAGTGCTGGCTCACAGCCAACCTGTTGTCCACTAGGACACCCAGCTCCTTCTCTGAAAGCTCTTTTCCAGCAGGTCAGCCCCTAATCTGTAGTGATGCATGCAATTGCTTTTTCCCCAGGTGTGGGATTCTACATTTTGCCTTTGTTGAACCTTGGTCAACTTCCTGTCCAGGTCTCCTGAATGGCAGCACAGCCTTCCAGTCAGTCACTGTTCTCAGCTTTTTGTCATGAGTGGTTTTTTTAGTTGGTTTGAGGTTTGTTTTTTTTTTTTGCTGTTGTTTCAATTACACAGGCTGTTATCAAGTGCAGTTGACAGAACTGACTAGCTGAGATACTAGAATCTATAAGAATGTCCATGACTAATTGGATTCATTTTAGATAATAAACTACACTGAAATTATTTGCATAAGTACTTTTAGTTCATTCACTATTATTAGATTCTTTAATTAACATATGGCAATTTTATAAAGCATACTGTGGGGTCGGGAAAAAAGAACAATAGTGACACGACTTCTAAAACAAGTATTGAGTAACCAAATTCCAACAGCAGCAAAGTTGGCACTGAAGACAAAGAGATTCATAGCATTATGCCAAAATCATCAAAAGCAGCAGCACTCACAAACTGGTAAATACGCCAACATAGCTTGTGAAAGCACTCGTATACCTAATTTCTTCTCCCTTGTCACAGCCTTCTTTTTTTTTTCTGAGCACTTCAGAAGACAGTAGTTCTAACAATTTTATATCTGTGTGTAACTTTCAAACATGCACAAGCAGTAAAAAAAAAACCAGCACTGGAAATGTGTTCAGAATATAACCTGTATTTGAATCACACGTTACATGCAGTACATTTGTCCAAAATGCAGAATGGTTGGTGTAAAAAGTTAACACAGAATTGAATCCAAAGTTTTCTGCAATACCTCCAAAAGCAGTCTCTGCTGCTTACAATAATGACCATCACGCAGTTTCCTAAATAAGTTCATACAGTAACAGGAAATACCATGGAGTTACATCTTGCACAGTTTCTTCAGACATTAAAACCCTGGGCAAGTGCATGGCAGAGTGGAAGTAATGCAGGTGCAACCTTTATTTGCACAGAAGTCCTGTGACTCTGTAAGAACTTCACCATGTGAAAGTAAGATTTAAAATTTAGAGCACAGAAGAAGTGACTTCTTCCAAAAAAGTGAAATTGTAAACACACAACACTTAGAGGAGAAGAAGTCCATTTCCAGTGTGCCCGGATGGCTCCATTGGCTTCATTCTGTTGGGCAGGACTGAAGCACAACAGAGCTTCCCCCGTCCATCAATCTGCAGGACCAGAGATACCATTTTCTCAGCAACTATTTGCAAAGCAGGGCAGAGGGTGCTGAGCAAAGCCTGTGCATAGGTGCTGCATCCTTCCAGTGGACAGAGTGTGGACGGCAATGTGGATAGGAAGCAGATAGCACTGCCATTCTCCTTTGCTGGAAGTCCCTTCTACAGGCCTGGAAGCACATTGCTACAATCTCTAAAAGGGACAAAAGCACAAAGTGAACCCAGTAAGTAAATGGGTTGCCTTTATTCCATGATACATGCGAGAGTGGGAATCAGTGGAAAGTAAAAGTTAGACGACTAGCAATCAGAGGCAGGCCCCAGTACACACATTACATGATAGTCGTGGCATGATAATTTATTTATTTCAACCAATATATTTTCTCTGTATTATTAGTACGTGTTCTCAGTGGTTGCTTACACTACTCCAAACAGTTATCTAAACCATCTCAGCTCTCAGCAGGCCACAGATAAACTAACTCTTATGATGGCTTCCCACTGGAAAAACACAGAGAGGAACATCACAAGAGCTCTTGACAATGCAAAAAGAAACTTACATTGAAGGCCTTACAATGGAGCTCTTATCGGACAAAGGTAATGTCATGCGAGGAGGGAGACTGGTGATCTTCTAGGCCACATTAAATATTTGCCTTTAGGCCGCACACACTCTGAGCAGTCCTTCAACAACAAACAATGGTAAACCCATTCCCTTGGTACAATACAGCACTGCAGTTTTGACCCCCACAGCTACAAAACAAAGACCTGTAGTTTATCTAGCCCAAATGTTTCCATGTCTACACAATATCCTAGCTATGCTTCCCGTGCTCAAGAACAGTGTTTGCTTTACAAAGGGTAAAGGTTTGCAGGCCACACTGTAAGAAGAGCCGCATTGCTCTGCTCTCCGCACCACACCCCACCTCACGCAGAAGAGGCCTCCTGCCCACCTACTTCCCACACAGCAGCCCCTCAGGGCTCCAGCAGTGTGATGTGTCAGTCCCCTGGCTCAGCTAAGGGGACCAGTCCTACAGCATTGATGTCACTGCAGACGTGCACCATGCAGAGCTCTCTAATTGCTGCTTGTGCCAAAGAGAACGGAGACCTGCAAGCAGCTATTTCCATTGGTCAGTTTAACATGCAGCAATAATGGAAAAAAAATAATAATTGCTATTTAGCACTGCAAATGTCTTCTATCTATCATTGAATTCCCATACTGAGTGATCTCCCTCGTTACTTCACAGCTGGAAGAGGGAAGCTAAGCTCTCAAGTAAACGTATGTTTCTTAATTCAGCACCACTTGACAAGTATCTAATCACACATCATCACATCACATACTTCTGTAAACTTGCAAAGACTGCAAGAATGTACAATCTGAGCATGTTAACCAAAAAACAGCAAGAAAGAATCCTCAGTGCACTGCCTGAACAAAAGCTGCCCGTGCTTTGCCTAGGAGAGTGCTCACTTGGCTTGCAGAACTATCCTTATTACTACATGTTGAAACAGTAATTAGAAAAAAAATTCCACAGAAAATCTCATGCAAAGGAACCTAGTGTGTACCTGTCAAAAAGTGTTCATGTCTCTTAAAATGAATCATATTTCTCCTTCAGAATGCTGCCAAGAACCTTCAGTAGTTCACGAATTAGACAGCGACTGAACCAGCATTCATTGCCCAAATCTCATATTAAGAATGCCATCCCTATTACTTAATATTTCCAGTTTTAAGTAACATGCTGTTTGCCTTAACTCTCCAAACCATCTATAAACACATATGTAGAGAACATCTTTCTGAGGAAAATAAGCCAGCTGCTGAGATGAGGCACTCCATATGTATTCATAAAAAAGCCTACTGTATACTGGAAAATCCCAGTGTTGGAATGATGGTTCTGCCATTTGTCATTTGAGGAGTCAAGTAAATCATCTATGAGTATTGTTACTTTTGTGGAGGGGGAAGAGGAAAAAAATGTTACAGAACTTACTGAAGCTATTCCTAAGGAAAGACAAATAAAGACCAACCTCAGTCAAGTATCCTCTTCAGTATACTGCGCACCAGCTTACTATCAGCTTCAAACCACGAGCATTAAAACCAGCTTATCTTCTGATGCACGGTTCCTTCAACAAACACACTTCCTTAAGTTGTGTAACAATACTTTTATTTAAAAAAAAAAAATTATGTGTTTAAATTGGGAGTAACATGCCACCCTGTGAATTCTAAGCCTTTAAAAAAAAAAAAAAAAACCCCAATCAGCTGGTCTTCAGAATACCACAGCTTCTGTTTGCAGGCAAGGTAAAGATAACTGAAAGAAACAAGCTGTTTTCCCTTGCCTCAAATGAACAGCCATATCAACATCTTCTGCATTACTTCTAAACAAATGCTGGGTGACAGGATTACAGCACTGGAAAATACATGAACGTATAGATAGTGCATGAGTTTATTCAAGCCTAGATTCTATGAGAACTTGAAATGAGATGCGGTGCAGGGAAATGGTTGAATTAAAAAAAAAAAAAGGGGAGGAAGGTCAGATACAACACTTCAGTTCTGTGTCAAAGTCACTGCAAACTCAGGAGCTTGTAAAGAGACAGATGTAACATTTTTACTGGACGATCGATATTGCACATTGAGGGAAAAGGCAAACTAAGCTCAAACTCACATCTACTGCTAACAGCATGAAGAAAATGAGGCTTATTTCTTCATCTTGTACCAGAAGTCCACGTTACTTCCTCAAAATGAAAATCTCACTTTCCAAATGCCTCTTACCATCTGTCAAACACTTCTAGTTGTTCTCAAGAGGCTTTTTTTTATGCTACCACATACGTTACATCTGCAACAGATTTTCCTGTTGTAGAGTCCAGATGGAATAAAACATTGTTTTATAACAAACATACCAAAATACTGTGCAGAATTCAAAGTGTGTACAATCCAGAACCAGCTACTCTGAACAGAACACTTCATACTAACATATCTGCTGTTAAACAGCACCTTATTACAAGAACTGTTTCCTAAACATCCCTCAGTTTATAATGTTCAGTGCTGCATATATACCTTCCTCTTAGAGGTGAAGGTCAGTCCTTGAAACAAGCTCCTTCAAGTCTACAGTCCAACATGACAAAAAATGAATCAACTGAGACAAACTACTGGAGAAGTATGCAACTTGTTATTGGCCAAAGTTTTCTTCAGATAATGCCACAAGCAGCAGCTTCTACTGAGTTTAAATTGATCAACTGTTTAGGTAGAGAAACCATTTCCTTGATCAGAAATTGATTTATAAAAAGCATCTCCAAAATGATGCCAATTGTTTAAGTCTGGGCTCAAAGCAAGTGCACAAAGTAACAACGTATTTTCCCTTTAATTCCAAAGATTGTGGAAGTGAATACTATTTTTTCAAAGGAAATAATTTTTTTTTTTTTAAGTATACTTTCTGGTTATAATTAGACCTTCTGACATCTGAAAAACTTGTAAAAGCCACACTAGCCTCAATATCTGCTGGTACCTTTTCAAGGAAAGCAAGAGGCTCTTCAAGTGGCTCCAGCTGTAAGCCCTTCACTTCGCATTAGTGGAAGAGCTGTAGCAGCAGAGGGAAGGAAGCAAACTACTGGCAGTAAACAGAGCGGCTATCAACTTTATCCACAGCACAACAGCAAAATAAATCATTCAAGCAAAATCCAGAAGCAGCCCTCTAAAAGGACAAAGCCTTCAGGAAAAATCTTTTTCACCCCTAAGACTGTGTATCTCTAAAAGACAGACTGCTGAAACATAACTATCAATTGTGTTGTTAACTATTAGTATTGACTATTGCTACATGCCTTGTAATGAAAGTTAACTAGAAAGGCAGTCTAATTCAATATCAGTATGAGCATAGAATAACAAAGGGGGGTGGAGGAGAAACGATGGGTCACTCAGAACAGCACCATTTGACATTTAGCAGCAGGGCTTCTTTCGTCCTCACCAATTCACTGAATCCCCCTAGCTGAAGAGCTGCACTGCTTGGTTTCATGTAACAGCAGGGGCTGCGTAAGGACCCATCTCAAAAACCTTTCAGCTGCTTCTCATCTCCTCAGAAGCACACCTGCCATGGAAGCAAGATCTGACCAAGATTTACATAGTACCATTTTGGGAACACAATCATAACCCTCTGTTCTGCTTGCATTACACTGAATGCAACTTCAGAAAAATCCTCACTTTCAGGTAACTTACTGCCTTACTCTTAACTACTTTGATTCCTAGAAAACAGTTCTCTGTTTCTTCACTGATGGGCTTCTTCTGTTTTCCTTTATTCGTATCTTGTCTGCTGTGCATTAGAAGTTTTTCTGTTTTTAATCAGAAATCTGAGTACCTCAGAGCTTGATATAGGCTCAAAAAGAAAAGCCTGTTGGCCCATTTGAAATAGTTAACTATATGATGTCATGCGTTTTCTGTATCAAATTCATTTTCTGTTCCAAAACAAAAGCCCAAGAGACTAACATGAGAAATTGCTTGGCGGATAGCCTAACATGACAGATATTTCATACCACATGGGGGAGAAGGGAGAAACCCCCTCAGAAAATTACCCAAGAGGTGTCAGAGAACAGTTGTGTGAAATGCAATAGGGAGGCAGGTGGTGGGACAGCTACCAGGGAAGAGAGGAGAGCCAAATCAGCAGCACAGTTGATTAAACGCTGGCAAAGTGTTCCAAACAAAGATTTACCAGAGAGAGAGGGAGCTGGAGCACAACTCCATAGGGCACAAGCATGCATAGGTTCTTGCAGTACAAGGGTGGCTGCACGAGCATTTCCTTGAAAGCATGACAACAGAAAAAAAAAGTGGGATGCTTACATGTACTGCATTAGACATGTATTGCATTCCCTAATGCAGTACATGTAATTCCCTGGCCCACCTTGACCAGTTCAACAGAATATTTATCACCCCCCAAAACACAGCAGTCCTAAACTTCTATTTTCTACTAATTCCAGCACTTCAGCTCCCTTAGGAGTAAGACCCTGAAGCAATACAGTAAGATCTAATGAAAAACCACTAGTATATCAGCCTGCCTTTCACCCCAGTTCTGTTCCCTGTAAGAAGCACACAAGCCCAACAGTCTTTTGTGCAGCCTCAGGAAATTCTTCCTTACACAGTAAAAGTTAACAAGTTTAAACAAACACTGATGACAATTCAAGCACAGAACATGAAGTACCCCGAGAAGTTCACTGCTGTGTGTGGACACAAGAGCTGCACGGTCATTTTCTGAGAAGTTCATTTTACAGTAATTTGACAGGAAAGCATCTTTAAACAGAGCCCTCTCCTTTAACCACGTTCGACCAAAGAAAAGAAAAACATATAATGCTTGTTGCATTCTAAGTTATATCTGTCTCAGCAACTCCCTCTACTTACAGCACCTGTGCAACTCCCCAACAAGACAAAAATTAAGCCAGCACCCACAAGTGAGCAGATTAGTGCTTCAGTTTTGAAACAGACTGCGCTAAGTCAGAGTTCAGAAAGGAGCTCTAAAAAGTTGTTGCTCAGGAAACAAACTGCTTCAAAGCTCAGGAGTTGCGATGCAAAACCAACATGAGACCAAAGCAACAAACACCCTCAGAAGCTGTCAGGGAACTCTAAAGTGGAGCAGCACGCAGAATTCAGTGCCTTTGGAAGGTACCAGGTGTCAGCCGCACCGAGCCATTCTCCTCCCGCACTCAGAGCAGCGCTGCAGCGGCGCCGGACTCACCGTAGAGCAGCCGTGACGGGAGCTGCACTCTGTGCCCAGTTCTCCTACACTGACGTTGACTGAGAGCTTCAATTCAGTATCCACGGCTCTCTCCCCAAAATTTTGAACGCTAGGTTAATATCGAACAAGCACCAACAGCGACTCAACTGCGTAACGGCGACCAAACAGATCTATATTTTCCGTACTTCAGTTTAAACGACTGAAGTTAGGAAAACTTCCAGATGTGAGCAGAGGCCTCCCGCCCTCCGCCTCGAGAGCTCGCTTCGCTCAGACCGCGCTCTGCGAGCGGCACAGCCCGCGTCAGGAGTCGGTTGTCGCCGGGTGTCGGTCACCGCCGAGCTGTCAGCGGCCCGCCGGGTGCAGAGCCCCACGCAGACCGCACACTGCGGGGCTGCGGTTCCGCTCGCCCAGCACGCAGCACTCCCGGCGCGGCCGACCCCCGCGGGACCCCCGCAGCGCCCAACAGCCAGCCAACCCGCCCGCCCCGCAGCCGCCACCCCCGGCCGAGCGGGCGGCACCGCGGAGCCACGCAGACGGCCCCTCCGCCCTGCGACCCCGGCGGGGCACCGGCTCACCTGTCCCCGCGGTCGGGTCCGGGCGGGAGACGCGACTCGGCCCACCCGGTGCGGCCGGGAGCGGGAGCGGCACCGGGACCCTCCCCGCCCCCGCGCCGTCCCCGCCCCTCTCGCTCCGCTGCAGCCCCGCCCGCCACGCGCACGCGCCCGGTCGCTGGTTGATCCGCTCATCCGCCGCCGCCGCCGCCGCCGTGGCCCGAGCGCAGGCGCGCGCCGCCCTGTCACGCGGATGCTGTTGGTGGCTGGGGGGGGCGCGAGGGTTGGCGTTGGGAGCTGCCCGCGCCAGGGGGACACGGGGGGATGGCTGGTAACGGGGAGCGGGAGATCATCGAGTCCTTGCTGAAGTGGACTCCCTGCAGACGCACAGAGAGGCGTCTAGGCGAGGCCTGAGTATCTCCATAGGAGGAAACTGCACAGCCTCTCTGGGTATCCTGCTCCTGTGCTCCGTCACCCCCACAGCGAAGGAGCTCTTCATGTTTGTATGGAACTGAGTTCAGTGTCCTCTCATAGCAGTTTTAGCCGTGTATTTGTTGGTAATATAAACCCACAGCACATATTGCCATATTTAAAAAAAAAAAAAAAAAAAGGCATACTTTGGGTTTTCATCGCCTGCCAGTTGCTGTAACTGGGAGCAGCTGCGAATTGCTGAGTAACTTTGGAAATGCTGAGCATCCTCCTTCCACTTATGTCAAGAGGGATTGCTGTCAGTACAGACAGAAGACATTTGGTGCCTCCAGTGCTGCCCAACTAGTGGCACAGAAATTGCCAAAGGATGAATGCTTCCAACCCTGAAAGTACAACTTCAGCTCCATCCGTTTTTCAGTGTTATCTCATTATGTGTCAGTGTCACTGGGAGTCCATTATCTCCAGCCAATGTTCCACACACAGTCTTTTCATTCTATTCCTCAAATAGGCAGAGTTAATTAAAAGGCTGAGTATTCTTCCAGCAGCATTTCTTTTTCTTTCAAATACATCTGTAGAAATATACGCAC
The DNA here is from genome assembly GCF_905368555.1 of Meleagris gallopavo. Lineage (NCBI taxonomy): Eukaryota > Metazoa > Chordata > Aves > Galliformes > Phasianidae > Meleagris > Meleagris gallopavo. The sequence continues at coordinate 37,612,639 of NC_139404.1, forward strand.
GTATCTCCGGCTGCAGAACACCGCTTTTCCCCTCAGCAGCTAGGTACAGAATGCTGAAGAACGCAGCAAACAATTGTTTTCATTCTCAGAAATAACTTGGGAGTTTTTTCTGCACGAAGCTTTCTATAATTCAACACCACTTCTTGCCAAAAGAAGCAGTGGGATGGGATAATTCTCTCTGATGAGAGAACACACAGGCTCTCTCCGTTCAGCTTTAACTCACAAGGCTGTGGCCTAGCTAACTGGCCTAGTCTGGCAGTGGGAGGCAGTTGTGTGCAATTTGTGACTCACTCACCTCTAGCCTTGTGGCAAAGGGCAGTTCTTACAAAGCTGCTTTCAGAATCACCATGTTTGCCCTGTCTCTTAAACCCCGTTAAGAGAGCTGCAGAAAGAAAACAGAGCACCTGAAGTCCCACAGGACAACCATGGGCAGGTCACGGTGTCGGATGTGTGAGGAACGTGACACCAGGCAGTCAGGCAGCGAGGAACTGGTCTGTGTAGAGATCATACCAGCTGAATCCATGCCACATTCTTTGCCTCTCCTGGAGGTAACCAGTAAACTCCTCTTACTCATCTCTTAGAGTGCTTTCTTAGCATTACAGTTCTTGTATTTCAGTCTGCAGTAGGAGGAGAGGCTGCCAGCACGCCAAAACAGCAATCCTTTATGGAGAAGCCCAGTTCTCTGATCACATGATGGCAGCTGAACTGAATAAATGCTGACATAGGTTTCATTAGGTTGTGCAATTAGGGTTACATCACAGAAATTGTGTTAACTGGCTTCTTTTAGCAAGGGGATAATGACCATGCACTATTATATATTCATGTTTGAGGACCTAAAATGCTGATGGATAATAGGAATTTGTATCTCAGTCATTAGGACTTCAAGTGGAAGAAATACATGATTGGCACCACTGATATGTTGAGTGGTGAAAGCATTTGCCTACATTGCATGTCCATAGGAAGCATGAATGGCAGTAGGAAAAGAAAGAACCAATTTTCCTGTAGGAAGGCCACAGCTACCAACCCTCTTAGTTGGAGGCAGAGGAAAGAAGAGATGGAAACTGCTGTGTAAAATTGGACAAGCTCTGTTCCATCTTTGATACCAAGCTTTGATTAGGGCATGTTTTCCTTTGAAATTGCAAGGATACAGAGAATTTAAGGGTGGACCTAGTGTTTGAAATAGTCGGAGAACAGTACAAGCAGGTTGCTCCCCAAGAAAATGTGAGTTGGGAGTCCAAGGGGATAACACAGTTGGCAGGATAGGAGCTTTGCCAGCCAGGGCTCAGTTTCATAGAATAAAATTTGAGGACAGAAGCAGCCCCCACCTGAGGGTGGGAGCTTAGGACAACGCTGCCACCACACAGCTCCTTCCTAGGTTTGTGTATCCTCTACTGTTGCTCAGAAAACAAGATAAAGTACTTTACAGTGTAAGGGGAACAGTAGGAGGGCAGAGTGCTTTGTTTTGTGGTTGGGCTATGATTAGGAATGGTAGATGGCACAGGAACACAAACAGGTTTTGTAAAGAAAAGAAGATAAGAAAATTTGCATTATTCTCAGATAACATACTCGCAGAGTCACCAGAGGATAATTCATTGTAATCCTTTTAAGGGTTATCATATTATCTAGTGGTAACATGTACCACATAGGGTTTCACTGGTAAAGTAAAACAGAGGAAGTCTAAAAGCAGCAGCAGAGTCTGAAGTAAAGTGAGATTTTTGCAGTCTTAACAAGGGAGCTTTTGGCACCCTGACTTCTTTTTACTTTCTCAGGAACACATGACAGCTTCCTGACATATCCACAGGGGTGGGCATCTTCAAAATTAGAAGGAAAAAATTCCCACCGATAAATGAACTAAAAATCTTGTATTAAGAACCATTAATATGAAGGAAAGAATGGTTTTCTGTTTTCGGGAAAGCTATTTCTTCTTTGCTCTTCCTAGAAATTCCAGCTTCCCAAACTTTCAAAGAGAATGGACGCGTTTTTCTCAGCTTGAAAAGGTTTCTACAGCGAAGGTTGATATAATTGATTATGAGTATAAAAAAGCTTGGCTGTAACTAAAAAGCAGCTGGGGTTGGACAGGGGCAGAATAGCAAAAGACTTGTAACTTGATGTTCACCTAAAACATTTTTAGCCTCCAGGTTACGAGGACTCTCAGAGAGCCTCCGTTGCCCTCTAGGGGAGAGCTTCGGCATCGCTTATAGAGCTCAGTTCTGCTGCCTCTCAACACTTCTAGCCCCACTGACTGCATTTCCCTTTGTGCTCTTTTGGAGAAGTTAAAAGCATTGTGGCATCAACATTTGAATTAAAAATTTGAAAGAGTTATTATATGTTTCCGGGAAGACTGTGATGGAAGACAACATTAATTTTATCACACTGTTTGGTAATGCTTGGGCATTTCTGAATAAATACTTTGAAATTTTAAAATTATTTAGATTACTGACAATGGTTTGGTACTAAGCATGGTTGTACTAATTGAAACTAGAAATAAGACAGCAGAAAAAGAGATTAATTGCAAATATCAGAGATATGTCTGTTTTGCATTATGGTAATTCTTGTTTTCAGTTTGTTCATAGTTATGCCTGCTATCCTTATGAAACAAATTTTGTCCGCTGTAATCTATAAATTTCCCCACTAACTCACAATATAACAGTCCATTTTTATTTTTTCCACTCTCGGATCATTTTTTCGTTTTGTAAGCTTCTAGAACTGCTCATTCTGTCACAGGCATTGGCACTCCATAATGCCATTGCATATGTTCTTCCTTCCTTTTGATCTAAGCTTGTCTCTATGAAATATGTCAGTCCCGCTCTTCTGTGTTATATTTAATTATTTAGGACATGATGTTATAGCATTTTTTTTTATTTTTTTTTTAATTCAACTCAGTCACTTTGTCAATTAGCAGAATATTTATTTTTATTCTTTTGCATCCAGAGTGTTCAAGTGTTTTTAACCCTGGTCTGGTTTGTCTTTTTTTTTTTTTTTTTTTTTTTTCAGTTTTCAGTTTGCTCTTGTCTGACAAGTCCTCTTTAAACATCTGCTGTATCAGCTCCTCTGCTATCTTGGAAAAGCTCCTTCTCTCTGCACATCTCTGTGGCTTCCATTTTCTTGCTGAGTGCTGTTATCTTTTTAGCCTCCAACTTCCATGTTGAGAACCTCTCATTTCTCACGCACTCTGAACTGAGCTTGATAAGATTATATTTATCTGTATGAGTAGGATTCAAATCCAGTAATCCTGCTGAGAAGTTTTTGTCAGCAAGGAGACCTAAAGCACATTTTACCTCCTATGTAATTTGCATGCCTTTGTACTCAGCCTCCTCAAAACCCTTTGTGTTAATGTCTGTTACTGTGAAAAAAAAAATAAATGTTAAAGGATGCAAGATGTAAAGGTACTTTTCATGCAGAAAGTCAGCTCTTTCCTGGGTTTGAAATAATCCTTTCCAGTAATGACCTTCTCAAGTCTTCTATAAGACTCTCTCTGCAAACATCAGATGCATCAGACCTAAGTGGCACTGTCAGGCTACCTGCTTTCCAGGTTTGAAACTGTTTGTTTTGGAAACTCCATATTGAGGAGATTCTTGAGGAAGGGAAGGTCAAAGAGGGAGAAGGTGAAAAGAACCAATGCAATTACCAATTACAGTACAGCTGTATCTGGCTGTTGGCACTACTGACCTGTTCTGGCCAAAGGTACACAGTTAATGAAGTGATTAATAAATCCAGATCAGAACTTTGCAGTTGGAAAGTGTAGGGCTTGTTCTGCACCATCACATATCATTGTCAGTTGTTCGTAGGTGGAATTCTTCCTCAGCCTAAAAGTAGCTACATGATTAATATAATCCTCCCAGGCAATAAAGCTGGTAGTGAGAACCAGACCTGGGTGGCTGTGCAGTCCTCATCGTCTGCACAGGGTATCCCTGTCATCCACGTTTTCCATCCATCTCAAGTGGTTACTCCTGGCAAGAATTCCTAATATTTGTTCTTTCCAAGCTTATCACATAGACCCTCACTTACCACATCTAAAGTCTAAGTCTAAATTTTTGGAATGTTAGATTGGGAGGAATGTAAATCCAGTACTCACTGCATACTTGCATGTTTTGTCAAAGGTATGTAGCAGCAATTCCTACAGAGATCAGTAGGGTTACTGGAGTTGCATTGACATAATTCCTACATCTCATGCCGGTTTTGCAGGAAAGAAGAAAGATGTGCACACATTTTAATAAGTGTGCCTTTTTATCAAGAACTTCTCCCTTTTGTTTTCTTCTTCAGTGTAAAAACTTGTGCAGAATAAGACATACTTAAAGAAGTATACTTACAGAGTATACAGTATACTTACAGAAGACATACTTAAAGCCATGAATCTGTCTTCTGAAAGGAGATTATCTACTTGTAGGGAAAGTGAGGGACCTCCAGAGCTGTGAGAATTTTCTGGTCTGTTACTGAGTCAGTAGGCAGTATCTGCTTTTCTCTCAATAACAGGATTTTTACCAAGGCTTTTGGTGTCCTTGTGTGATTTTTTTTCCTGGGTTGTCTCCTTTCCCTTGTTTTTCCAACAGAAGTCTACTATACTAGATGGAATACCATCTGTGGCCTGTTCAGGACAGAACGGAGTGCTTGTAACTTGGAGTGAGTCAAGGCCCTCCTTGCTTTTAAACCTGTTGGCAGTAAGCAATCCCATTCAGCTAGATCATGACAGCTACAAATATAGTCCCTTTGTGACTGGTTGCTGAGATTGATGCCTTAGGTGGTGTAGCAACTTCAACTGATCCTTAGCATATTGCATATGAAACCTTCTATCTTGCTACAAGCCTCCCTCCTAAACTTTGATTGCTAATTGAATTCACACCCATAACGTGTGTACTATTTATGTCTTTATCCTTATTTCCTTAATACATAATCCTCAAAGCATATTCTATTTCCAGGCCTCATCCTAATCTTATGGATTGCTGGCACATCTCAGCTCCTTCATCTTCTTGGTAGATAGCTAAATTCACTTATCTTGTAAATGCTTGGTCTCTAGCACATTATTACTAAAAACATATTATCTGAACTGAGAATATCTCAGCTGTTCAGGGTAGTTATCTAGTCTGTGCTTGGGGGATTTGGTCAAAAAAAGGCCTACTGTCACATTTGATTTTTCTTTCACAGTCAAGAATTCATTAATCCAGAGCAAAACACCGGAATCTGTGATGATCCATTCTATGATTCTGTTATCTCTCACAGTCTTGTTAAGATTGTTATTTAGCAGGGCAATTGAATAAAGACTCCATCCACCTCTGCAAATGTGTGTTGTGATTATGTGGTCTCCAGGCTGTCAGAAACATTTTCTAATCAGGGAAAGGCAACTCAAGCAATGTTTCTCTTTTTTAGTTCTTGTACCACACAGCTCCTTCATTATCTGACACTTTATTTCTATCTTAAGAAAGCCTGATACATAGAAATCTATGCTGAAGCAAATCATCCCTTCTGTTTCTAGGTCCTTTCCATGTTATACAATACTACTTTTCATTGTTAACCGTATTTTTATTACTTTCTTATATATTAAAGGCCAGTGTCTCTCATCTGGACCTTGACAGGTTGACTCTGTTAAGCTGAGAGTTATACCCTCCATTTTGGCATGTATTTTATATCTATAAGCGAATGAAATACAACGTGTGAAGCTCATCATTGACTCAGCTACTGGAAACTTCTTGTCATTCCTCTCTGATGAAACCCTGTGATCTATGAATTTAGCTGGATTTCCATCTCACAAAATATCTGAATATCTGAACTGTCATTTTCTTTTTATATGTTCTTATATATGTTACAGTTGTCATGAACTTTGACAATGAAGCACATTCCAGAAGACTTGATCCCTTTTTTTTTTTTCCAGAAGAAAATAGAGTAAGTGATAGTAGCTCAAATCTCCCAAACATCCCAAAGTTGTGTCATATCTTCCCTATAGGGATCTTTTTGAGGGAGAGAATAAACCAGCCTTCCTATCAACAACAGTGTGTGCATAGTTATAACAGCATTGCTGGAGGGAGTATTTATTGCATCATCAAGGATAAAGGAAATTCTGGAGGCTTGGAAAATGAAAGTCACAGTTCCCATTTTTGAAAGGAGTGTGAGAAGAATTGACCAAAGGAATTATATTTTGTACCCTTTCTGTTTCTAGAAATAGGTAAGAATAAATCATCTACTTGTAAGCACTAAAAGACAATAGTGTAATGAGCAATTGTATGTATTAATTGACATTAATAAATCAGAACAAATCACACCAAATTAATTTCCTCTCTGCAAGGAACATTCTGAATAGGAAAGCAGTGTGTAAGATCTTAAATTTAGTAATACCTTAGAAAGTATGAAAATACAGTCTGAATAAAGCTTCCTAAGGAAGGGATAGATATAACGCTACCTCTAAACCTAGAAAAAATATTAGTGGTTCCTGTGGGATCAAGAAAAGGAGACGTGACAATGCCATTGAATGGATATTTTCTTTTGAAATGAAACTGTAAATTCTCTGGCAATAACAGTTATTCTGGCTTTAATTTTCCTCCGTCATTACATTTAAATCATGGAAAATAACAACCCAAATTGATATTAAATCAGTTTTCCACTGGGCAGCTGTTGCTGTGAAAGATGCTTTTGAACAAGGTAGAGTCCAGGAGTAGACAGGAGTAGAATTGAAGTGATTATCTCAAACAAAGAGTCTTCCAAGAACTGTAATTAAAAAAAAGAAAAAAAAAATAATCAGAAAACATTTCTGGAAGTTTCAAGTAGCATAAAAAAATCTAGTGAAGCTTGTAAATGTTCTAGATGCTCAAGTGGTCCAGGAGGCTTTTTGACAGGGCAAAATATTCTGTTCCTCTCTAAAAGATACTCCTACTTCAGGAATATTTCAGTACATACATGACTGAAGATAAACAGGTTATATCTGGAAATCAGGCATTCAGGAATATGATGGGTGCTTTATGCCTCATTTATGGTTCCAAAATGACTTTTTCTAGCTGTTATTGTTATTCACTACATTAATCAGGAGGAGCTTTTGGTAATATATTTGCCTAAATGGGTAGTTCTTCTTTTCAAAAACATGAAAGCTAGAATCTAGTTATTTTTACTCTGGTTGGGATTACAGAGTAATACTTTTCTTTTTCAGTTTTCTTATGTGGTACAATGATCTCACAAATGCTTAATATAAAATCAGAGAGAGAATTACATGACTCTAATGCAAATGAATAAATATTAAGCCTTTATAACAGTTCAGAGTGTTCAATAGTTTCTCCTGAACAAAGTCCAACCAGAAACAGAAAGACATATAGAAATGTACAGTTTTTATTTAGCTCTATGAAACTAGGATAGAAGAAGGCTGAAATCTACTTGCATGTTTTGTTGCATTATGGTCTTTTGCTAATATAACAGAAGCCAGTTTCTAATAATAAAAGTTCCAGAGGAGAATCAATTGAAAGAATGCTGGAAGACTGGGAATATCTGCTGGGTAGGTGGAACTATGAAATTCCACACAACATAGGCATACTATTCCTACAGTTCAAGTTTTGAACAAACTTGACCGTATTCAGTAAAAATGTTAAAAACATTTATTTCAACAAGTGCTAAAAAGACCTTCTTCCTCTGCAGCAGGACACTTTATTACATATTCTTCACTGTGTGTTTCTAACCTAATTCCTCTCTGCATCCTCAAGTATCACAAGAAATGAACCACTTCTGCCAAGTGAGTTGCAAGTGGGTCCAAATTCTAGCTTACTGCATTCAGAAAATGCTGAAAACCAGAATTTCATGGTCTGATTTTTTTCATGAAGGTTTTAACTTAGCAAATAGCTCAATTGAATAATGAAATTCATCACTAAAAAATGCTGATTCTGAGTCTAGCTGATTATTTCCAGCAACCTGTGTGTTCACTGAAATGTAACTGTGGGCAGAATGAAAAAAAGACCACCCCTTCCCCAGCACTTTTCATGCTCCTTTGCTGAGAGAATGTGCTCTTCTCTGACAGCTCTGCAATACAAATGATAACAGCTGTGAAGCACAGAATGAAAAGCAACAGCAGAGGGAGGCATACGAATAGGCACAAGACAAAATCTGCAGAAAGGAGACCTGAAAGCAAATGCAAGGAAAAGAGAAAGCCTGTCTGACAGGGTCAGAGAAGGGTAGGACTGCACAAGTGGAATGGATGATCTTTAAGATCTTTTCCAACCTGAGCAATTCTATGATTCTGTGATGGAAAGGGACCACTCTTGTGAGTCTCAGTTAATCCATTGCTTGGATTAACTGAAGGAAGGGCAAAGAGCAACTTTGAACTTCCAGGAACTGCAGGGAGGATGTGAGGGAGTTAGGTTTGAAGATTTTTATTTGGGTTTCATTGCAGGTAAAACACTCCACTCAGGGGATTTTAACACTAACTTCTGCTCGCTGATTTGGGTACTGGGAGAAAAAAAGTCATTACAAACACTTTGGGAAACATCTTTCCTTTGCTCAACATTCCCTGCCCCGTACAGCCTCTTGTTTTGCTTCATGTTACACTCAGTCATCCTAGATGGTAGGCAGCGTCTAGGTGTGATGGCTGCTCTCTGCCCTCCTCAGTAGTCACCCTTCATCCTCCTTGGTGCCAAATGAACCCAGAGGCATCCTCCTTGTTGATCCCAAAGCCTCGGACATCTCCCTTGCACTGAAGAGGGAGCCCTGGCACTCTCTGAGGCTGGTGACTGGCTGCCAAAATGCCCTGCCTTCAGAAGCATAGGAAAACTCTGCCCCAATAAGCATGTCCGAGTCATATACTGGGGCATCTTCTGCAGGACTCCTCTTTCAGCAGAAAACTGAGATGTACTACGTTTCCCAGGGAACTTAAAATCTTCATTACTTCTGACCTTATTATATTTCTGCTCACTGCCACTTGTGTATTAGGAATCTTCTTGCTGGTGTGAACTTGAGATATAATGAATAGACTGAAGGATCAGCGCATAAAGCTTGCAGATGGCTCCAATAAACACTCTCACTTATCTCCTGTTCCTGACTATGCATAAATCACTAGTTCCATCTGTCTGCTGTTTCTTTCTGCATCTTGGGCATTATAACTCATTAGGAGGTAGCAGAGAAGCTCATCCCAAGCTGCAAAGGTTTTTGCCAAATAGCACGAGGCACTGAACTCAACCTTCAGGAAAACACACGCGTCAGCGTTTTGCTGATGATTCTTTTGCAGAAAGAAATGCCTGTTTTATTTTAAACTCCTGTCAAGGCAGAGAACAGGCTATTTGAGAGCCTGGGGTATCAGACAAGAAATCCTCACTCCCTATTTTTCTGCACTTCGCAGTGAGAGAGAATAATGGCAAGCACAGAAATCCTGACAGATTTCACCATCGTTCTGCTTGGCCCAGAGTCACTTACAGTCCCCAGTTTCCTGCTTACTATAAATAATAACCTGTCAGGAAAAAAAAAAAAAAAAAGAAGGAAAGAAAAGAAAGAAAGGAAAGAATTTGCAGCTTCTTAGTTGCTGGCAATAGGAAGGCATTTTCATGCTGTTTGTCAAGTATTTGAGGCTCTGCTTTAGATTTCTATAATGACTATAATAAACACAGATTGGCTGTGGGCTTTGCAAGACATCAGGTGATGGAAGCACTCAAACAGGCTCATCTGCAGAAAGAGAGCAATACAGGCTGATGCAGTCTGAGAGAGAAAAGACTACAGGAAAAAAAGTGAGAGTTAACCTGAAACCCTGAGGGCTTAGGAGGAAAAGAGCTTGCGAGTGAGAGGAAGACATCTTTTGATGGAGCACAATGCCCATGAGCAATGGTGACTGCAGGGAAGTGGTGAGCATGCTCTCAGGTGAGAATTCTCATTTCTGCTTATGGGTGTATTTCCTAATTAAAAAGCTTTACACATTTTTTAATGACATTGACCTTTTGAACTCAATTTGGAAGCTGAATGAAGGTTTCCAGTGTCAGAATTCACTACTACAATATGTAGCTTATTAAGATATCCTTGTTTTGACCCTTGGAGGTTTACTTGCTGTTGCTCACTGCTAGTTTATACCAGAGGAGGTATGTCCTCTTTGCTGTGTCAGACACAAGTCTGATCTGAAATTGCACTGTGTAGAGGCCATGTCCTGCCATGCACGTGTGTTCTTTTGACACAAGTGTTTGCAATGTTTGGCCCCGTGTGCATAAATGTGAGATTCCAGGTATCTCAAGGAGCAACACGGTGAGGGCAGGGGAAGAGGAATACAGCTATATGGCCCTTGGCTTGCCAGCTGCCACATCAGTCTTGTCTCCCTTGTTTGACAGAGTGACCCATGACAGGAAAAATCTCTCCACGAAGGACAAGATCGAGTTGCTCTGGCCTCTTACAGTTGTTTGCTGAGATCAGGACACTGTTATTCATTAAAAATCTCCTTTTTTTTTTTTTTTTAACTCCTCGTCCTTCAGAGACCTGTGTTCTGATGGTAGAGCTTTTCTCACTGAAGAAGTGCCATGAGAACTTGTTCATTGTCAGCAGTTTGCTGCGTCCTCACTCAGTGGGCAGACAGGTTTAACCCAGACTGAAGTGAAGCACATCACACGTACTGTTTGCTAGCCCAGCACAGGTTTCTTTGTGGCTTGTTTCTTGCTTCTCATCTCACATTAAACTTTCTGGCTTATTTGTACCTTTTAGACAAAGTGGCCATGGGAGATACATTTTCACAGCTCACCATGCTGCTGTCTGAAGAGATCCCAGCCCCGGGCCTGCATGAGTTCAAGGAACATTTGGTCAGCACTCTCAGATGTAGAATTTTGGGTCCTGTGTGCGGCCAGGAGTTGGATTTGGTGATCCTTGTGGGTCTCTTCCAACTTGGGATATTCTGTGATTTTATGATTTTTGAAATGAATGCAGCCCATTCCCTCTCTCACTTCTATATGGCAACTTCTGTATTGGCAATGAAACATCAGCATGCTTACAGCCATTTCACTCAGAGGTATGTGAGCACTGGCAAAAAAAATCCATTTTTCTCTAACTCATTTCCAGAACGATGGAACTGATGTAGGTGCATTCATCAGAAGTATTTTTCCTATTCTAATCACTTACAGTCCAGTGAGATATTTTAAATCTTAACGATACACAGAATTTGAAGACATTTTTAAATGCAGTTTGAGAAGACCAGTGCAGGCCATTATGCAGGAATCCTTAAGTTGTTTCTTTGGACAAAAGATTTCAGAAAAAAATTGATAAAGAACAACAGATTAAATAATGCGGGTGTCTGTAGAGGAGTGTTACACTGGATTAAACATTTTACATCACAATTTAGCTGAATTAATAGAGGTGTTTCAGCAGGCAAGATTCTGGTGTGAATTTTCTATTCTTGCTCAAACATCATGGGAATTACGTGTTATAATTCTTCCAAGCTTTTTTTGTTTTGTTTTGTTTCTCCTGCATCTCTCACATATCCTCCTGCATATACAACAGCACCTCATAACTAGGTATATGCCATTTAAATTATTTACCACATTGATGCTTTCTGACAGTCTCTGAGAAAATGTATGATGCTCTTGTTTAGCCTACCTTGCGCATACTGAGGGACTAATTTTGGTGCAAACAAATATTTTTCTGGTACTTTTTTCATCCCTGTGTATAGCTTCACATCAAAAAAGCCCATTTCCACTAGAACGTTAAGCATCACAGGATTCCAGCATTATAATCCTTTTTGGATGTATGAAGCAAAAAAATTATAATCTATAGCAGCAGGAACAAACTGATAACAAGAACGTTCTGCCTAATGCCCAATACATTTCAGTCAGGCTGAAGTTTGTGGTAACTGGTGGATGGCTGCTATGTATCAGGTGTGCCCCATAACCACTGCTCCAGGCTATGGCCTCATATGAAACCTCCCAGAGACCTCACTTTCTGGCAGCTCATACTTCCTTTATTTAGAAAATACCCTGTCAACTCAGCAATCTGCCAAATTATGCAGCCTTTGGATACACTGTAGAGCTGATCTTGTCTTTCGTATTTCCCTGCCTGTCCTGGAAGGAACAAGCTGCTGATGATTTTCACCTTTTCGTAATAAGGTTGTTAGACATGGGCCCTTTCACATGATTCAGTATTTTTATTGCAGTTATAAGATGCACAGAATCCAGAGCAAAGCCTTCTGTTTTATTTTATGTACTCAAAGAGGTAAATAATATATAAGATCAAAGATATTTTTGCTACCTTCCTGGCTTTTTGTTTTACTGTTTCATTATGCAGACAGCTACTTGTTAGGCTTTGTATCATTCTGTTTCTTTTGATGGTGTTGCTGCCTATACTCAAAGCAGAATAACAGTATTCAAAATACAGGTCACTTTTCTTTTGTTTTCTTTACTTACACACGGTAGAATAAATAATGTTTTGTTTTGTTTTTTAAACCTGTGACTTACAGAATTCTGGAAGAGTTGGGCTTTTATACAGTATATTGATTATAAATAGCATTTGAAAACTGTGAGTCTAAATAGATAACATGTCAGACTTTGGGATTATATATATTTTTTGAACTGGAAGAGGGTAGATTTAGACTGGATACTAGGAAGAAATTCTTTTCTGTGAGGATGGTGAGATACTGGAACAGGTTGCCCAGAGAGGCTGTGGGTGCCCCTCCCTGGCATTCAAGACCAGGCTGGATGGGGCTGTGAACAACCTGGTCTAGAGGGAGGTGTCCCTACCCATAGCAGGGGGTTGGAACTAGAGGATTTTAAAGGTCTCTTTCAACCCGAACCATTCTACAATTCTCTGATTCTATGATTCTATGTTATATTACATATTATTTCACTGAGTAATGAAACTGAGGGGGAATAGAGGAAAGCTTCTCTCCAGAATGTCAGTGATGGGTTTGTTACCGTAGCACAAAGGCTAAAGTTAGCTCTGTGTAAGAGGAAACACCAAGGAGGTTTACATGCATAAAAACCAGATGAAGCTGTACTAAATGTCTGCAGTACTGCACATCTCAGTTAGACTCCAGCAGCCCCACCCATGCACTCCTGTTGTGCCCTTGCGGTTGGTCTTGGTGCAGAAATGAGGATGATACTCCTGGAGAAGGGAGGGTCAGAACTGTTGATTTGGCTCCTACCAGTGCATCCATCAAAGCCCTGTCAGGAGCCATCATGCACATACAAGTTTGGAGGCATGGGTGTACACTTGCATGTGAGAATCATGCCCTATGTCTAATGTAGGATGTGACCACCATGCACTAAACTAGGCAAATATGCTGGCCTTCTGATTTTTATAATCAGTTTATGAAATCTGATGTCCTAAGGTAGCAAGTGGGATTGCCATTATGTGCTCTTTCTTCTCATCAGATGAACTATGTTGAGGCACCAGGCTGGCAGGCCTGGCTTAGCATGACCATCAGCTGTTCCAGCCAGCATAAAAAGCCTGCTTTTCAGAAACACACTGGATCAAGTCACCTTATATTTCAAGAAGTAATGAAAAAATGATGAAGTCAGTTTTTTCTCCCCATGCAAAACTTCTAGTTAGTACGAATGAGATGAGGCTGTATGCCTCACTGTGAAACAGCAGCGGGAGTTAAAGTGTAGAGTGAATATCTGAAACACTGACACAGAATGACTCAGCCAAATTGCTGTGCACATATGATAATGAAACAAAGAAAAGGAGAACCAAAGCAAAAATGAGACAAGGGCACATGAGACTCAGGAAGATGAAATTACATTTATGGAAACTGGAGCAGATTTTCTTTTCTCCAGCAGATGGTAGGATTTTCTCAGCTACAGTCAGGCAACAGCAAGAAAAATCACCCAAATCCTTATCTCTGAAAAGCTATCTCCGGCCTTTTTTGACTTGTAGATTCCTACAATTCTAGGGGAATTAGGATAATAAAATTAAGCTGCTGGAAGAAATGTGCAAGGTACCTGGCATGTCTGCTAGCACTAGTCTGTGCAGCTGAGGTTTAAGCTACATGTCTTATCTTTTCCAGAATATAAGTGAAAGCCCATAGACAGCGTCTTCCCACCCAGCTTTAACATGCAGTTTAGGGATATCAGATAAGAAAATGTGCCTGATAGAAGGCTATTTCAGCTTTTGAGCCTGAGCTTTGCTGAAACTTCAATGAAAGGCAAAGCTATCTGTGCTCTCTCAATGCAAGCAGAATTTAAAATAGATGGAAATTCAAGAACGTTTTCCCACTCTTCAAGAAGGCAGTCAGAGAGGACTGAACAAGGCAGTACGGTTTCTGCATGAGCACATGCATTCTTTTCAAAATCAAGGTCAGTGGAGCAGAGATAAAGTCGCTGAAAGTTGGCTCCCTCATTTTTCTCTTTTTTCTACTGAGCCATATGTGGTGAGGGTAAGGAAGAACTAATTCATCTCTATGGATGTGGAGGTGTTATTTATGCTCTTTTGTTTCTGGGTGAGCTTACTCTCTATCTTTTGTACATGCTTAAAATTTGCAAATTAGGGTTTGCCATACTCTTCCCTATATTAACAACTTCTGAGTGGATAGATATTCAACCATCTGCCAGGGGTAATGTGTAGGAGGTGGCCAAGTCACTCTGTCAGCTCTAGGAAGGTAAAGAGGCTCTGAGTAATTTTCCTGCTGCTTTTACTGTAAACATTTGCAGTTATCTGCAATCCCTCGAGCATCACGGACATCCTCAGAGCTTCTAAACCTATTTTCCATCTGTTGCCTCTGCACCTACAGCAGCAATAATGTGCCCCAGAAGACTTTACTGCTTTTCCCAACAGCAAGAGCAACATTTGGATCCTTCTGTTGTGTGCTGGTGTTGATGGAGCTGGCAGACAGCAGGAGTTAACAGCTTCAGAGCCCTGCATATAGGGTTGGATGCAGAGCTGGTCTATGACTGAAGCCATATTCTGACTGTGCTGGAAAGTGTGAAGCTCACGTATGATCTGAAGGACACTGCTGTGACCTGACACTTGCATGCCCAGAGCTGTTAATGTGATTGCCTCCACCTCTGCAAAGGGCAGAGCATTGGCTCCGCTTGGATCTCCTTTCTGGCCAGAGCAGCTAACCCAACAAATAAAAACCAATCTACTGCTCTTCACCAGGAGGAGGAAGGGTGAAAGTGGATTTGCTGTGTCTTCTGGGCATAACCCACTGGTGGGATAACTCGCTGACCCCTCTGCTGCTGGGGCCAACAGCTGTGAGCACAACTACACTCTACAAGAAGAGGGGGAATAAGGAACTGGGGAGGTGTCTCCTTGTGTCTGGGGATACAGCTGGAGGCAGGAAGAAGCTCCCAGAGCTATTAGAGGGATTGACTTGGGAAGAATATATCTAAAAAGAAATAATATCTATTGATTCTGTGACCTTTGCTCTGGCCTGATATACTGAATTGATTTCTCTTAGCCATGGATGCATTTCGGTAGTGTATAGTTTCCATCCAGGCACTCCTTCCCTCAGTGCTTCACCTCCCAAAGCCTATACCAGCCATGAGGTGGGGGGCTGGAGGAAGCTGCCATTCCTCTCAGATCTTCTCTGCCACAGCTGGATTCACAGATCCAGGTTTCACAGAAAAGTTGATGGCCACACACAGAAAGAACAATTTGAGTGCTCACTTTTATTTTCCCTAGGTACTAAGGTACATTACTAAAACACCAACCAATTATTTCCTAATGATGAGCTTTTATGTGACTGTGATGAGAAGATGGGAAGGCATTAGGGGGTGTGTTTCTGAAAAGGAGAGAAATTGAGTGAGAAGATGATGAAGTCTACTGGTAAAAAGAAAAGAGGGATAAATGGAGGTGGATATACCTCTGCCCTGTTTCAGGAACCAAAAACGTTCCTTACATAACAGAGCGGAACTGAAACTATGTGATGAAATTTGTGCTGTGGTGACATAGCTGTGACTGTTGCCACCACCATTTGATTTCATGTCACTTGGGGAAATAACCCAGTCCTTCACTGTGATCTCAGGAGCCTCCCTTGGCAAGCACTAACACACTGGTTACCCTGTTCTCCACCTCCCTGAGCTTAGAATAGCAGCAACCAACAACAGTGAGGCCTGGAGGCTTCCATGCCACCCCCACCAGGCAGACAGAAGCTCCCTCCCATCCTGGCAGCCTTGCTGAGTGCTGGTGCCAGTGCTGCTCTGGGCCTGCTGTTCTTCTGCCTCTCTGGTGACTGCAGTAGCGCTCCTCACAATGCTGTGAGAGCCAGGCTGAGGGCAAAGACAGCAGGGAGGTGCTGCAGGCCTGGAGAGCATCCTGTTGGAAAGGTGGACTCAGACACAGTCTTCATCTGTGCCTTTTGCATGTGTCCTACGAGAGCCTGCTGCGCTCAGGATGAGGTTCTCAGAGAGGTCCTGCTGAGATCTACTGTCTCCTGGGCCTTGTCTCCATCATGCTTGCTGATAATCACAGGAACAGCTTACCGTTGTGCCCGGGAACACTTCCTCACTGGAGTCTCTCTGCCGTTTTAGGCCTCAGTGAAAGAAAAAGAAAAACTTGGATACTGCTAGTGTCACTGGGGACACTCTGACCCTGGTGTAGCCTGGTGACCACAAAACGTGACAGATACCATCTACAGCAATGCACAGCAAGCACTGAACATACTGAGAGCTCCAAAGGGATCACTTCCATCTCCCTGAGCATGGTTTCCATGTCCACAAGCAGCTTGTAGCAGCTTACATTAGGTGGGTTGACAAAGCCTCAAGAAACTAGAATAAGATGGCCAGGGACCTGTAATGCTGGCAGAGCACTTAGTGTGGCCAGATTGGAGCACAGAGACCAGCTTTATGCTGCCTAAAGATCTGGAGAGGTCATAAGCAGACAGTTATATACCTCTGTTGTCAAAGCAGAACAAATATGTAAACAATTTCAACAGTACTTCAGAAATCAGCGAGACGCATTTCTGAGAACGAGAATAATGGAAAATGTGTTTTTGGTTCATACTAAAAATAAAAAGTTCTCTGGTGCCTTCCTGCTTTAGAGATGGAAGTTGATATTTGGCAGGGGGATGACCTCATGTCAAAAATGTGCCATTTTCATGTCTCCTGACAATAGCCCATTTTGAAAAGGTTATAAATCTCTCTGATAGCTCAGCTAATATGTACTCCATAAAGACTTGTCAGAGCTTGGTACCCATACTCCCAGGAAATGCGATCTGCAAGCACATATGTTGCCCAAGCTGCAGCACAGAGACTAAGAGCCCTGCAGCAGCTGCTTGTGGTTGATGCGGGCTCTGTGGTACTTGACACCAGGGCCGAGAGCAACAAGACTGTCCCACAGGGATTTCCTGTGTTCCTTCTCCTGGAGGAATCCCAGCAGCAGGACAAGAACTGGAGAACAGCCAGGAGTTATGAAGAAGTGGCAGAGAAGAGTGAAAAAGGGCAGCACTAAGAATGAAGACTGGAGCTATGGGAAGAAGGCCAACACATTGTGATGACGGAAAAAGATAAGGAATTTGGCTCTTTCAGGTGCTTTGAGAAGCAACTGGAATGCTGGAAAACAGATTTTCCTAAGGAAAAATAACTGTAATTGTGTAACAGTGAAAGACCAGAAAGCACTTTTAAAATGAGAAGGAAGCAAAATTCCTAATAATTTTAATGGAACAGTAATGGAAATTGAAGAGTAGGGGATACGAGAAACAGAAGTCAGAATAGCAAGAAATTAGAGCTGTAAAGATGTTGCTCAAGGCATCTGGATACTGAGAGGCAGAGCAGGGAACAGGGAATAAGAAAGTAATTTAAAATATAAGACCGGTCAGGGCTAGTAAAAATAAACACAAAGATGACAAGTGTTCTCATGAGCTCTTAACAGACCTGCCGTACAACCAGAAACAGCAAACTCCTACACACCTACATGAGTGTAGTACATAAGTATCTTCTCTTGTACAACTGTTCTTTCTAGAGGAATTTACCCTCCAGCTTCCCACATTAATTGTTGTTGTAGGACAGTTATGCCTGTGATTTCTTTTATAGTGTTAACAATGTAGAGGAACTGGTAAGGTTCAGTCATCGATAAAATCATCAGATTTCTCCCTTCACTTCAGAGTGCTCCAGGCACAATGAACAAAGGAAGGGAGTTTAATTAACAGGATACTGGAAGTTTCATTACTCTTTCTGTGTAGAGCTCTTCGCAAAAAGGCTGAACAAAATTAAATGCTCAGATGGAGGGGGAAGTGGAGAATGAAAAGGGAAGAACAAAGAGAGAAGTGAAAATGGACTCTAGCATGTAATGATCTGATTTGGCACTCTGTCGTACCCTGTGTCAGACCACAAGAAGATTTATCCTTGCTGCTAGCCCAATGGTTCAACTGGAGACAAAATCAAATTAAGTAGAGCCCCAGCATTCTCAAATACATGTTCTTTTCACAGTGGGCATCTAAGTTAATTGTGCCTATGTGAAATATGTGGAAGAAAAATGAGGTTCTGCTACTGACTTGCCAAAACAGCACTGTTTACGTGGTTAACTTATATGTGAGATTGCCTTCTGCTCAGCCCTTTTTCCTTGTGCCAGGCTCAGCTATTTGTGCCTTTGGATGTAGGGAATCCAACATTGTCCCATGCAGCAGAGAATAGGGATGGAGCATACAGCCCATGATCAAGAGTGGGGTTTCAAAAGCAGCAGTGTTCCCGTTGTGAAAGGATATCAGAGCATGGCACCTTTTCCTGCAGTTGCTGTTTTGTTTGCTGCTGACAAAAGGCCTCTGTGAGAAATGGCAAATGGACCTGCAGATCCACCACACCTTTCAGTGAAAGCAGAAGCTCAAAGTGGTCCTGCTCACTGCTGCTTCTGCACTTCACTTTTCCTTCATTCCTCCTGCCAGAAAAATACTCTCATGTCTCACCCATGAGTGTCTCTGAGGCTCTTTGATTTCTGGAGGAAAGGCTTTACAATAACAACTATGAGGCTGCAATCTGATATTAATCTCTGGATCTTCAGTACAGACAGGACAAGAATTTGTGTACATTTCAATTTAATAAAGAGCAACGTGGTGCTGAGTGACCTCTCCTGGCTTAAACAAACAATAGACCTAGATTTGTTAAGGTCTGGCAGCACCATCTTCTAGTAGAAGATGTTTTCTCCCTGTCTGGAAACTGAAGACTACATTACTCTGTCAGAGGAAGCTGTGTTTGTTTAATATTGCTACTTCTCTCCTGTCCAGCCCCCTACACCTTAATCAATATCTCAGTTTGTTTTCTTTCTTTCTTTCTTTTTTTTTTTGCTTGTTTGGGTTGTATTATGACCATACAATTTACTTGTCACTAAACATTTTGCATCAACCCAAAGCATCTACCATGTTCCATCTACCACAGAAACCAGTTTAAATCATCAGCATCTTCTGCATGCAGTGGTTATTCTACTCTCTAAAGAGAGAATGTTAACAAATCTACAAGTGCATATTCAGTTATTTGCCTACGTAGGTTTCAAGGATTAAGAAAGATGTGATACTGTGAAAAGATAAACTAGAGACACATATGCCTGAAAGGAACGATTATTGCTAAATTAGCAGCAAGTTTTTGCCAAGGCACAGTCAGTAAAGAAAAGCTGTAACTGCCAAAAGGACACCTCCCTGGAGCACGTTTGGCTGAGTGATAACCAGATCTATAAGCAAATGTGACACTGATGGATAGCTCAGTTACACCTCTGATGTGAATAAGGAAAGGTATCATGTGTTCAAGTGCAGATACAAGACTAAAACCAACATGCCCAGAAGATTGTAGTATAAGTACAGAAAATCAATGAATGACTTAATATGGTTTACAAGTTATCTTTTAACCCCTTCTGAATTTGGGGGTGTTTCTGTGAACAGACAATGGAAGACTTAAAAAAGGAAAGTCAAGCTAGAAGACAATTCAAGTTGTAGTCTAACTAAAAGGTCTGTGCTTTTTAGTCTTCTTGTTGCCTCATATTTGAAATTGTTTATCTGGGTGGTGGGGGGGGGGGAATGGGGTTCTCATCTCCCATTCTCTCTTTGTTGTGTCAACTTTTTGAGTCCAGGGCTAAAGCCTTCCTTCTTTGCAGACAGAGGGCAGCATCCATGCCATGTGTACCTGCCCTTCCCCAGAGCAGAGCAAGGGAAGCAAGTGCCTGGGTTGAGTCCTGCATGTGACCGGGAGCAAGGATGACTTCATTACGTGGTGAAGGAAGTTGGGGAGTGATTAGGTGATGTGATGGAGGTGTTTGACTCTTTCTGGGGAAGAGTGAATGATTGGGTCAGAACTGCTGGGGAGAGAGAGATTCACAGGAGCTTTCTGTGAAGTCAGCAGGTAGGGGGATACTGTCTGTATCTGTGGAAAGTAAGAGAAAATTAGGAGAACATCTGTAATTGGCACCAGTGAAGTACCGTTGTTTGAAAGTATGGATAGTCACAGCAGCAACTGGAGAAGTTTCATGCTAATCATGTGACCCTCTCAGCTCATTAAAAAGCAAAACTCAAGGCAGAGAGCAGACAAGATGCTGAATAAGACTGCTCATTACTCAAGTCAGTGGAAACTGAGTGAGGAGCTAGAATATATTCCAGAGAAGTGATGAAGAGAAGGCAATTTGCATGAGGGCAGATGCACTAGGCACTCACCTCCCTTATTAGGGGAAAATTCTTTTCACTCAAAGAAAAAGAATTGCAGGAAATACAGTAGTCAGTCTACAGTGGTCTGAGATGATTCACTATTCTCACGTGGGGAAGAGTTGCTTTCATCAGTTACACATTATGAAGGCCTTTGTGCAGTGTTACGTATGGCAGGATGGCCAAAGAGGATGAAAGTTGCTTTTAATATGGCTCCTGATTCTCTGTAAGTAGTCTGTCATTTTTATGTATTTCTTCTTACTTCTAAGACCTTGGATCCACAAAACTCAATTATTGGAGGCAGGTCTTCAAATCCATACCTGAAGTAAGGAACCTCAGAATGGGGAGCTGGAAATTCAGAAATGGAATAAGGAGAAGGCTGTGTGCTAAGAAGATGGGCTGAAGAAAAGGCAGCCACCAGTTACACACTGCAGGGAGTGTTCCTGAAATCCCAGCTCTCTCCTAATGCCAGGACAGATTTCCTTTTCTCACAGGCACCTAACCTGACTTTTGGGTACCCTCCTCTTACACATTAAGAGGAGCATAGCATAGATGAAAATTCAACATTCTGGGGACAGAGAAAAGGAGAGAAAGATGGGGTAGGAAGTGAGTTCCTGTCTTCACACCATTCAGAACAAGTCCTCTTTTCACTGCATACAGATTCATGTTTTCTCTTGTTTTCCGGTTCGCTGCCTTGGGTTTCTTCATCTTTGCTGCATGCTTGCTGGTTCAGCTCTAATAAGAAAATCGAGAGAATCTTTTTTATTATCTTTTCTATTTTTTTATTTTGCTGTCAGTGTCCTAGCAGACAGATTTGTGAACACTTTTAGAGAAGAGTTTATTTACTCAGGGCAGCCCATTCAGAAGAGAGACCTCATTGCAGCTGCGTAAGTCCCAGTCTGTCACCCCAGCAGCTCAATTGAGGAAACCACATTTCTAGAAGTGCTGCAGATATTTGAGAAGCTGATCTCACTCCAGCAAAACTTCTGCTGTCTTCAGTGTGCCACCTCGTACCAAGATACAGCTCATACTTAAATGCATTTTCTTTGAAGAGTACATCTGTCATTGAAAGTCCATTGAAATGGCACCTAATGGGTAACACTGTCTGAATTAACACACATTGGTGTCTTAATACCTAGCCTTGTTCTATTCTCTTCTTGGAAGGAACCACACTTTCTCTGTTTAGTTATTCATTCATTTCAGTGGGACCTCTAGCAATAAAATCAGCCATGTGTGGTTCAAGGTGCTATAATCAGAGTTTTCTGTCCTGGCTTTAGAAACTGAATTTATGAAGTAGTAGCATAGAGAAGTGACAGTGGAAGAATAAAGGGAACAACAGAAAGGAGGAATTAATCTATTTTTACTTTGAATCAAGTTCATCCTGTGATAAGTATTCCAAAGCCTAATTTTTCTTTGCTCTGACTGCTCACAGCATTTCTCAGCACCACAAACAGAGGCACACTTGAGCTTATGATGATGCGCACATTAAACTGCAGGAGTCCTACTTGGCCTCTTCTTCGGGGGATGTCTCAAACAGCGGATGCTGGGCTAGAGTAGGACAAGCTTTGATTAGAAGGAGGACTCTCTTTGGAACATGTAATAGTGTCATAATGATGTACAGACAGTAGCCACTGTGTTTATGCTGGTGGATGTCAGGCTCCCATAGCCTCCATCTATCACGATTTCACTGCAGCAGGCTCACACTGGTTTCCTACTGCAGTTAGCAGCTGATGCTGTTGGTTACCTGGAGCTTTAAGAGGTGCTCTGGAGGTCATTGGCTCACATTTCAGATTCCCTGGCAAGCTGCCTGGCAGCAGTCTTTTGATTTCTTGGTGCAGGAAAGCACAGCAGCTTGGCTTTGTAACCCTGGGTTAAGGCAGACATGGCCTGGCGCAGGCAGTGCTCTGCTAACATGCTGGACACCTCCACTGTGCTGCGGAGAGGTTTCTGCACACCTCTGGACTGCTGGACCCAGCATAAGCAGTGGGAGAACTACTTCAGAGCACTTAGAGGGCTCAGCCTGGCACACAAATGAGCACAGTTTGCTTACTGATAGGAAAGATTTGCTTGCTGCCTCCAGGGCAAGCTGCTTTTCCTTGCATCACTCTGCAAGAAATGTCTGCGTGCATCTGAGCTCTCCCATTTCCCCAGCAGCTGAGAACATCCAGCTACAGTAAGGTCACCTCCAGTAAAGTTGATTTTCAGCACCACTTCTTTCATAGAGAGGAGATTTTTGATGTCAGCAAAGGTGAAATATTTGTCTTCTGAAACAGAAGCACAGCGTATCTGTTACACATCCTGCTGCAGACAAACTCAGTCCCATCCATGTCAGTACATCTGCATCCCTGCCTGCAGCCCAAAGACATAGAAAGCTACAAGGGAAAGTACACCAGGCTTTCATGGTATTTCAGACCACTGTTTTCAGTTAATTGTGATTTAAAAGCAATGATGTACCTCTCCATACTAGTCTGAACATAGAATGTTCATTTCCTACTGATCAAAGAAATACCAGCTAATTTTTGTTTTTCCTCCAGGTAATGTAACCAATTCCTCCTTCCTAGCAGGTGGAAAGCAGTTCTGGTCCTGCAGAAGAATTCTAGCAGCACTCACATGCCCAGAAATACCAGGTGAAAGCAACACAGAGGAGAGAGATTGTCCAGAAGACTCTTTTTAGCATAGAAAAATAAAGGAGAGATCCTTCCGTGTGACTGGCATGTGAGGTTCTGCATCACCAAACCACTACCACAATGTCAGTGTGGTAAACTGGCAGCTGTCCTACACTGTGGTAACATTTGTGCAATAACATTCACTGAAATATGTAATAAATAATAATATTAAAAAATCCAATAAAATAAATAAACAAAAGAGGACAGTCCTTTGAGGGTGGCTTTAGTGCTATTTCTTTTATACATACCTATACTAGGAAAGAAACAATTTTGTTGGCACAAGTGGTGTTTTTTTGAGGGCAGCCATTAAGCACCTGTTGCTCTCATTGCAGTAAGGCAGAGCTTCCCACCACAAGATGAGTCTTTTCCTACGTGCAGCTCCCATGGTTGGTCTGCTTTCCATACTCCAGCACTTACTGTGTGTTTATCTTTTTGATAACTCTGATCAAAAACTGGCAAGTGACTTCAATGCCAGAGTTAAATAAAATCACTTTTTTATATACAATTTTTTAAAGTAGAACCCTTTGCAGTGAGTGTTGAACAGAGTACTTACCTGAGGTTTGTTTCACTGGGAATCTCTTTCTGAAAGAAGAGGCAGTCTTGAAATGACAGGTAAAGGCACACAAATGAGAGCAACAAATGGAGTACTCAGGGATATCCAAACACATCTGACGTTGGCATCCGCTAACAAGACTGTCAAGTGCCTGTCGAAATTCAAATGTTTTTGTTGTGAGGCTTGGCAGTACCTATGAGCACTGCTGACAGTTTGTTAAAAATAACCCCAGAAATGCATCCTTTCTAGGTCAAAACTGACTATGAAGCTGAGTGCACTGTAATTACAGTGCACTAAATGAGTTACAGCTTGAGCTAATCACACCCCACTGCACTAAAAGCTGTAATTACACAGAG
The DNA here is from genome assembly GCF_905368555.1 of Meleagris gallopavo. Classification (NCBI taxonomy): domain Eukaryota; kingdom Metazoa; phylum Chordata; class Aves; order Galliformes; family Phasianidae; genus Meleagris; species Meleagris gallopavo. The sequence continues at coordinate 37,636,693 of NC_139404.1, forward strand.
ATAGTGTGAACTTGGCAGCATCTCCTATGGCAGTCCATAGCTCTGAGTGAAGTCTGGCACTCAGTTTGCTGTCACTGCTGGCTGGGCCTCTGCTGGGCCAAAGCATGGCTCAACAGGTGGAATGAGCTGATGTGTGTGCTCAACAGAGTAAAGCACAGTATTTAACTAGCAAAGATGTATAAAGAAGTGCCAAATGGCAAACTTACTTGAAAACATGCAGCTAATGAGGGACATTTCTCAAGCCCACCAAAGCTGTGCTGGTTTTATGGCAGCAGAATGCTGCTGGGAGCTTTTATAATTTATTGGTGTGACCACGTAGAGAACTGGGACCTCTGTATTTTTAATGCATTGCATATTCTCCTCTTTTGTAGGGTACCTCAAAGCAGATATCTGGATGAGTTACTGAATTTAGGGTTTGACACTTCATTTTTGATTTCTTGGTTTTCTGAAATGTTCACTTCTGCATTACCATGGCTTTTTGGAAGGGTACGAAATACTATTTTTGGCAATTTAGCCTTGTGTCATCCAAGCTTTTCATCATTGATTAATAAATTACTTTGGGTTATTTGTGGTGCATCTCTGCTTTTGTTATGAGTGAAGCATTTTGGCAGGATCGTAGAAATCCTGTGGTTCAAACAATAACCATATTAACCTTAAATAAAATTCCAGATCATAGAAACATAGAATGGCTTGGAAGGACCGCAAGGATCAAGTTCCAGCTCCCTGCCACAGGCAGGGTGGACAGACAGTAGATCAAGTACTAGATCAGGTTGTTGAGGTCCCCATCCATCGTATTTGTTAAGAACCTCATTGTCATCCCTTCTTCACAGAGGAGTAAAGCTGTGATAAAGGTAAATAAGATTGGAGGAGTTGAATTAATGTGAAACAAAGAGGAAAAGAAGACAGATTGGAGAAAAATATCAGACAGATAACCTGCAGAGAAATGGTGTACTGTGTGTAGGTCTGGGCTCCAACACGAGAGAGAGACATGAACATACTGGAGAGAGACCAGTGGAAGGCCACCAAGATAATCAAGGGACTGGGGCACTGGCAAAAGCTGCTGAGAGAGGCTGCAATGACTCCTCCTTGGAGATCTTCAGACGTCACATGGGTCTGGGCACCCTGCTCCAGGAGTCCCTGCTGGGCAGGGGTTGGAGCAGATGGACACAGGGGGCTCTGCAAACCCCAGCCATTCTGGGACTCTGTGAAATTACACTGCCTGAGGCGATTCCTGAGCTTCTGGCTGGAATGTTTCTAAAGACCTGGCAGACCGTGTTTCATCAATGATGGCTTTTAGTCTTCACCCATAGCTTTAGTTGAATTTGAGTTGAATTTAAACTTTGTGTTTATTCAAGCAGTATCGAGCGCAAACTTCTTCTACAACAGCAGCTACAGAAACTGCCTGACTACTACAAATACCATTGTTGCTGTTAAACACAATCTGATAACTCAGACAACTAAAAGCCAGCTATAAGCATGGTGCCACTTCTGTTCACTGGAGAATGTGTCACATTTCAGCTACACCCTCCATGCCTTTGGCTGTTAGATCTGTGCAACAAAGGTTGCTCTAATTTTCTGGAATGCGTGACTCATCAGATGATGGTGACCAGATGATCCCTTGTGCCAAGGAGCAGCAGATATGGCAGGGGCACCCTCCTGCAGAAGCAGTGGTGTGAAGAATGGAGGTGGGGGAAGAGCAGTGGGGGTTTTGTGTCAGGAGCGGTTCTGGTGAGCTGGACCTGTTTTGTTGCTGTGAGCCCTTGTTCTCTTTCCTTCTTTTCTATGAAGGAGCAAGACAGAGGTGGAACATGGGGTTAGGAAGCCCTGCACACACTTGACAGGCAGTCCCGGGACACGGCAACACTTCCTTCCTCTGAGTATGGAAACTTTCACGTTCAGAAGATATCTATGCTAAGCTTAAACTTGTGGCCTTGCCTCCTTCAGAAGTGCTTGTCTCCTGGACTTCTCTGAGAAAATATGCATGAAAGCCTCAGAGAGCCTGACAAACCCAACTAGTGATTTCTTGAACAAATCTGGACCAAGGGGGATGAGAACAAGGGATGGACATTTTTGCAATGATCCCTCAAGGAATGGAACAAGAGACCAACAATGAAATGATCTGCAGGATGCTTTTACTTCTTGCAGTGTGAGAACTACAAAGGGGAGGGGGGCGGGGGAAGGTGAACTATACAGCTTCATTTTATCAGTAACCTGTAGAATTGCTATAACATCAATGGGAGAATTTCTGAGGTGAATAAAAGCCAAGAAGTGGATCCTGTAAGGAAAAGATGTATAAAGCAATGTGCTGGCATTCCCCACCACAGTGAGTGAGTGCCTGCTCTGCTCTGGGGGTATGGGCTTGTGCCCAGGCAGTGCAAGCCTGGGAACTAGGCTCTGCATGGGATCCATGCTTCAGGCTGCTTTCACCCTCTGAGGTGGAGACAGATAGGTGTGTGCTGGGTGCAGGCTGTCCTGAGGGATGAGTGGAGTTCTTAATGCACAGGGAAGAGTGTGGCGTTTGCACCAATGCCATTCTCCAGATAGCAGTCAGAAGGCAGGCTGTTTTGTCAGTAGGAGGCAGTTAGGAACGGGGATGCTGGTGTCAGCTGTAAGGCCACAGTGCTCAGCAGCAAGGGATAACCAACAGAGAGCAGAGGGAACCACATTCAGGTCCTTTGCCAGGAGTAAATTAATGCCCAGGGTCAGTGAATCATCTTGCAAGGACCTAGGCCCAGCAGGAGAAGGGCTGCTAAGTGCAATTATCAACACTCACCAGCTGCAGAATAGCAGTTATGGAGTCATCAGGTTTGCTGCAGGCACAGAAGTGGTGTCTCCAGACAGTTTGATGTAGATCTGCTGCCCCTCTGCTCCTGGTGAAATGTGTACCAGAAGGAAAGGATCTCACAGCTGTAAGGATGTGATAATTACTGAGATTTTGATGATGCCTCAGTGGAAGTGAGTGCCCACACACTCCCATCCTTAGCAGAAATGACTGATTAGGAGTTTGGTTCATTTAGTTAAGGTTTTCCTTGTCCATATGTACTGAGACAAAAGACCCAGCGTGGAGCCTTGAGAATGACAAACACCGTATAAATAACAAAAAGTAACTGGGAGAACAGTGTAAGGCAACACTCAAAGTTCCTCGTGCTATCACAGCAACACAGAAAGGCTGCAGTCAACAGAAGGTTTGGACTTAGCCTTGGATTCAGCAGAGGCTTTGGGCTCAAAAGAGCTGCACTCTGAGGCGGAGGGTACTCAGGTGCTGGAACAGATTCTCTGAGTGTTGTGGGCTTTTGTCCTTGGAGATGTCCAGGAGGGGAGTCAACTCTTTGAGAGAATAGATAACGGCAGGACAAGGGGAAATGTCTTTAAGTTGAAGGAGGAAAGATTTAGGTTGGATGTCAGGGGGAAGTTCTTTGCTATGAGACTGGTGAGGTGCTGGCACAGGCTGCCCAGAGAGGCTGTGGATGCCCCATCCCTGGAGGTGTTCAAGGCCAGGTTGGATGGGGCCCTGGGCAGCCTGATCTAGTATTAAATGGAAGTTGGTGGCCCTGCCTGTGGTGGGGAGGTTGGAGCTTCATGATCCTTGAGATCCCTTCCAACCTGGGCCACCCTGTGATTAGATATCCAAGACCCGAATGCACCCTAAACAGCCTGCTCTTACTCTATCTTCCCTGAGCCAGCAACTACACTGAGTGACCTCCAGAGGTCCCTTGTGACTTGAGATGTACTTCCATTTTACCATCCTGTCAGAAAGTCCCTCACTGCTGGATCCCCTTGAACATGCAAACCTGATTTAAATTACAGGTAAGTAAAGAACAAAGCTTTTATTGCTTTATTTGTTGGAAGTACCCTTGGTTTCTTGTAACTCTCAATAACAGATGAATTTTATCTAAGCCCATATATAAAGTTGTCTAAATACAGCATCAGAATATTTTTTTCAGTTTCACCCATGTACTGCAGATCCTCTGTAAGGTGGTGCTGGCTCTTCCAGTTTTCTCCATTACCGAGGCTTGTGCTTATGTTCCAGTCTACCTATTACAATAAATAAAGCAGCAGATGAGATTTTGAAGAAATCCTTGGCATTTTAACAGCAGTTAAAATGCAGTGGGGTTCCATCTAGGGTAATGCTGGACCTATTTCACTATCAGCTGGGGAACTTCTCAAACCAAGACCCCAGTTAAGTACACAGTACTCAAGAGCAATGTCTGCATTGTTTATAGAATTCACTTCATTAATTAACACAATTTTGTACCATGGTTAATGACATCTAACATAATAACCATAACTTGAGTAGATGATTGCTTCTGAGTTATAACAAAAAAAGTTACTCTGAGATTTGAGATGGTGACTTTATTGGATTAGTGCTCTTTTATTATTTTTCCTCTAATTTTCACTAAGTACATTTTTATTAAAATACAAGGAAAAAAAGTAAATTAGTTGTTAAAGTTGTTAACAAAGGTGCTTTGGTATCACTGTAAGGAACTGCTAGCTTTGCGATGGCTGGAGGCTGCCCTCTGCTCACCCAGGCTCTGCTTTCTCTGTGTTTGCATAGCACAGATCCACCTCACTCACCCAATTTTATCAGAGTAACCCATGTGATTAAACTTTAATTGTCAGGTGATTTCTCAAACTGCATGCAATCACATTTCATTTTAGATGCTGAGGTCTAAAGTTTACTCAACACTTCCATGGCTTATTTCAGTTTACAAAATAAATGATATTTCCCATCCTTTCAGCAAAAATAAATCTTCATGCACCCCTAGTTTCTCCCTGTTCCAAGGAAGCAATCCTTAATCTGAGATCCTTAAAACCAGTATAAGCAGTAAATCAAAGCCAGAGGTAGAAGTTCTAAGAACATTTTTCATATTCTTTGCTGGAGATTCAGGCTACATTCCCCTTTTTGCTTTAGTCAGCATGGGGCTTACTTGAGGATGATTCATGGGATGTTTTCAGAAATGACAAGCTGAAATCTTTCATCTCTTGTTTATACACAGTCACTACAGCTTGTCATAAGCAGTTTGGATGTTTCCCAATTCTTGCAATGAAATGCTATCATTACTTTTTGCATGAAAAATATTTACCATGTACAAATAAGGATATATTAATTACATATGGGTTCCAAGAAGTTTGCTCATTTTGATTCCATTAATTTCTCCCCAGTTTAAAAGTGCTGTTTTGTTTTAATTATTATTATTATTATTATTTACATTTCAGATCTTTAACGCCTTCTTTGTTGACTGTAACACTATCATGGCCAGTGCAGCAACAACAGCAAAGTTCTAAGCTACAGCAAACGAAGACTTGCTTAAAATCAACAGCTGTGGACACAGAAACAAAAAAAAAAACCCTCTTCTTACCCTTAAAATGCCTCAGTTACATGGAGAACTCCAACAAGACAACCTCACCTTCACTACCAACTCTTAAACAAGGCCTGGGAAGGGGTGGATCCTGGCTCCACCCCTTCTGGTCACTGAGGTGCACTGCATGCACCTGAGCTCCCATGGGTTGGCCCTGCCTTTACACCAGGTGCTCAATCACTGCTTCAGGCTGTGACTCAGCATTTCTGCTACATTGGGTCACCTCTTAACCAAGCTATCTTTTCAGTTTATTGCTTAGTAATGCTTTGTAAGTATTTTCTTTTCCCCTTTTCTTGAACTAATGCAGTGGAAACAAAGTTAATGGTATCTTTTAGTTTTCTTGTCAGATCACCTGGGATGTTCATAATGGCAACCAGCAAGAGAGAGAGAAAAAGCATAGTCTACTTTGATCACGTTTTTGCTACAGGTTCTTTATGAGGAGATAGTAAAAAACAAACAAACAAACAAAAAACAACGAAACAAATCAACGCCCCCCCCCCCCAAAAAGCAACATTTCAGTTTGGAGAAGGAGAGGTTCAATGCATATTGGTGGGTTTGGGAATAATTAGCACAGAGACAATATTCAGAACATGTTTTCACAAGTAGTTGCTCAAACTGCACCAAACTTTGTGAAGCAAGGGGTAGGAGCTTTTATTGCCTAGGGAAAAAATGCACTATGCTTAGGTGTTAGAAGCACTGTATCTACAGTACGGTGCTGTTTGCTGAGATTGAATGTATCTGGTTTCTCAGCAGACCTAATTAGCCAGTGAGAACTCAGGATGTGCTTGTGCAGCTGGATCCGAGTCCACAGCAGCATACCATGCACCACTGGGCTGCTCAGCACCAAAAGATATCTGAAGGAGCATCTGAGGCACTCCCTGAGGGGATCTCTGGCTGAAAGCAAGAGCTAAAAGAGATGATGCTCCACCACAGGAGAAAATGCAGGAATAATCTGGAAGGAAAACACAGAGCTTACATGGAATGATATAGCAACCCTCCACAGAGTTTTGAAAACAAGGTTATGTTTAGTGACTCTGATGGATGGCACTTGCTAATTAGGGCCAGATACAAATATCTAATGTCTGTATATTCCAGTCCAGTAGAGACTAAGAGGAGAAACAGACTGAAAAGTGTTCACTCTCAGAGTAAAACAGGCAGTTGTTTCATCTGCTGAGAATCCTATCAGTGCTGAAAAGGCTCTGGTGCAACCAAGAATATCCATGGAGAATGGAGGAGCCATTAGGAAAGCACCATGCTTTTTGGTAAGGATGGCAGCAAGATGATGGAGGTCTGTGATCCAAAAAACTGTCATTGCAAACAATAATACACCTGAGAGGGAGAGAAGGAGGGACATTGCTAGGGTTGTACTATGTCTTAATACCCCTAAACAGGGGGAAATAAGGCAACAAAAACCTACCAAAAATTCAGTGTGGAAGTCGTACTGCGTGGTGCTTCCAGTATATGCTCTTCCTGGTGAGAGAGAGGCACTTCAAGCAAGATATAACTCTCCCATTCTGATTATTTATCCTTTGATAGGAAAAGTGCAGGCACAAGGACACCAGTCCTGTACATAGTTAAGAACAGAGACATAGATATTACTTTCTTAGTTGCTGTTTTGCACCAGAAGATGATAGTTTCTTATGAATCCAGTAAGAAAGGGCCTCCGACTTTGCATTGTTTTAAAGGCTCTCTATTAGTGTCAACAGTATAAAGAAAGAGAAGGTAGTATAGCTAACCACATGTGCCTTCAGATGCTGGGAGCTCCAAATTGTGCAGTATCAAACAGGACTCTGATCTGCCATAAAGACCCCAACCACGGACGAGTTACACCGTTTTCAGTCAGTGAATCCTTTACATGATATTCTTAAAAGAAAACAACCCTATTCATCATTTCTATATTGTCATCAGAACATCAACGTGTTGCTGCAGTTTTAGATAAAGGAAAGGACAAGCAGGTGGTGTAATTGCGGGTACAGTGGAGGAACTGCCTGCAGGCTCCTCTGATAAAGTCATCTGTCTTCAGCTTGTCCTGCAGCCAAGAGATGATTGCAGTGTGGCACATGCCTCTGCCTATTCAGGCAAACTCTTACATGGACCACCAGCTCCTCGGTATGCAGTGGTCTTCTGGTCAGGAGCACTGTGGCTGGCTGCATCTAATTTCCCTATCTCAACAGCTACATTAAGCATTTCTGTCCCCATACCTTTATTTAACTTGGTAACTTTTATGAGCAAACCAAATAAACCATGACCACAAATAAAAAACATTGCATATTAAATAGGGAAGGTATTTACCTAAGTCAAGCATGCATTTTGCTCAGTAGGATGATGTAATCTGCATGCATGGAGAGAGAACATTAACTGAACCATTAAGGCTGGAGAGGTTAAACATCTGAAACATGGTTGCTGGCAGGTTTGGATGCTTTTCTCTGGAGACCCTTTAGTAAAATGCTTCATATATTGGACTACTTGTGCAGTGACAGCCATAAATATGCCAACTGAAATACAAGTTAATTAGGAAGCACTTATTCTACTTCTCCAGAGTGTATTAAAATAAAGAGTTTCACTTTCAGGCTACAACTTCCTCCTTTCACTTCTAGCTCCACTCTTACGCTTTTTAATTTCTGAGAGTTTCTTCTCCATTCAGTGACAGGGCAGTGCATCTAGCAGGCTTTCCAATGGAGATTTATTTCTGTGCTGAGTAGAAAAGGTCATTGCCTGGGAAAGCAGATAACAAAAGTCCTTCAGGAAGTGTAACACTGGTTTCTTCATCTACCCCATCAATTTCCTCTTGGTCTCCTTCCTTTAAGTAAACATATATATCTCCTTAAAATACAGAACTGGTAGAAATGGGCTACCTCCATGTAGGGCTACAGGACTCATCAGATGCAGAACTGACATTAATTTTCTGCTAGCATTATAAACCGCTCCCCATTGGGAGCCCAACTCCCCTGTTGCTTTGCTTGGTGTGCCCGGTAAATTTGAACAGTGAATTTGCTGAAGAAAACAATCTAGAGAGACCACGTAAATGCGTTTAATGGCAAGCAAGCTGCTTGAAAATAGGATGGTGATGGTAAAGAGTGATATGAAATTACATCATATCTTGGCATTCTTTGACATTTTTGAGATAAAAAAATTGAATTTCTCAAGTTCTTATAATAAAACTAACCTCTTTTGCAGCATCATCCTTGTCTGCATTTCTGTTTCTGAAGTGATACCTCACCTTGGGTTGTGATTATAGCTTAAATCTAAGATAAACTTGCTTGGACTATTCCCTACAAGTGAAATCTTGGCTCCGTTGAAGAGAGTTGTCTTTTTTCTTCAGTCAGAAAATTGATTGTTTGCGTGCTGATTTTACTTCTATTCATCTGTACTTGTAACCAATAACTCATCTTTCTTGTCCTTGTTTGAATACCACAATTTAGGGAAGAAAAATGTAGGCTTGTGTCAGGCTGGTCTATCTGATTCTCAAACTTTCATATTTTCAAATCTGGGGATCTGGAAAGGACTCTGGCCTTCTTTGTTACTCTTAGAAGTTATGTATCAAGAATGTGTCTGCCTTTGGAGCTGGAGGGAAGATGTCGCCAGTAGATGTTGCCAGGAGAGCAGCCCTTAAGCTGGGCAGTTTTCAGACTGGATTAAAGGGTGAGCATTGGAATATGTTACTTGGACAGATGTGATGGGCAGGGAATGATGGCCTAAAGTGAAGACAGATGTTGAGTTTATGGTTTCGGTTTTGCAAGTTGAGGACCAAAGGCTGTGTCTGTATTTTATTTTATTGGGTTGCTTGGGTCGGCTGGGATTGGTGTGCAAGGTAGATTTTGATATCTGAATTAGAAGACTCCTAGGTAAGTGTTGCCATAATTTAGTCTCAAGAGAACTCTGTTAAGAAGCTTTCCTGCTCCCAAATGACCAATTAGGTGATGGGGAAAGGAATACAGACTGTCTCAGGTGTAGTGTTGGTGCAGCAGTCACTGCATCGATCATTTCACCAGGACAAGATTTTGGGCCTAAGGCACAAATCTCCCACTCCCCCGCCATCCTTGTGAGAGTGCTGCAGCTCACAGGTCAGATCTTGAACAGGAGAGAAGGAGGCAAACAAGGGAAAACTGTATCTTGTGTATGTCACAGAATTTGAGCTCTGTATTGCTAATATCCTCTTTTATAAGGCATATTAGACAGTTGTGATGCCAGGTATAGGCAGAGAGAAAAGTCTGTGGATCTGCTTTCTTTGACATATCATAGATTGGCCACAATTAGAACTAGATCAGGGCAAAAATCTGACAGACTTCTCAGATTGCCAGTTGCCATATCTTGTTCATATTCCTCAGGCTAAGCAAATTGACAGATTTGAGGTTAATGTGAAGATTAATCTTTTCCTTGGTGTCAGATTGGCAGAGACTGAACAGCTTTTCCTTCCCTTTGGGGCATGATGCGGGGTCCATCTGCTCGAAATTCTCCAGGGATATTTCAGCTAATGGCAGTGCTGTGCATGTCTTCTGTTCACTTTCTGTGCAATAGTGAATTTTTGAGGCTTTTTGCCTGCTGTACGGATGGCGTTGCATTTTACATGCTATCAGAGACGTACTCTGGTACGTATACAGGCGGAGCAGCAGATATTCAGAGGATCCATCTGAGCCAAATGTCAACACCATCACAGCATAACTGTGGTGAGCCGCATTCAAGGGACCCTGGAGCTTCCCTCCAGCCCTACACTCTGCCTCACACCAGGTCAGCTCAGACAGATGATTTGTCACCCTTTTCAGTCTTATTCTCCTGTCTCTCTACTACTCTTTGGTTTTCTCTTATGTGGATATATCTTCTTCTATCTGCTTATGAGACAACCTAATAATATAAACAAAGCATTTCCGAAATAATTGAACATGGTAAATGATACCATCCTTTGAAGCATTACTATTCTGATAATTCTTACACATCTTTCAATTCCTGCATTTGGAGCTTTGGAGGCCATATTTCCACAAACATGTGGAATTGGGTTTGAAAACTTTTGTGCACCTTGGAAGTTGTGATTAAAGGTTTTCAGATGAAAAATTTTCATTGTTTCAATCATAAATCAGTTTATAGGCTGTAGCCATTAAAAATTGGTCAGAATTGAAGTGAATCAATGTGAGCAGAGAGGATGTTAACAAAAGTAATGTGATTTTTATTTTCAAAATCTCATGAAGCACTTGGCCTAGAAAACAAACTGCCATATGTCTTTGGAGGGATGGGATGGATGATTAGCCTTTCTGTGACATGGAGCTTCCATTCTTAGTGATCCCAAATCAATAATTAATGACTTTTCAAATTAGGAAAACTTTCAGGCCTTTTTCTGGTTGGGGCAGGATGTTTTCTGTATCTCACGTATTTTCAAACCACTTACCTGACATTATCCATGTGAAATAAATCTACCCCACAGGAGTAAATAGAATTTTAAGAAAATATTTTTTGTTCTCCTAGTGTGGGAGAGTAAAAAATGCAGACATAGATGTATAAAAGGAACTGCCTGCATGAGGCCTTCTTCTGAAAGGCTCACACGTGGAGTGTAAAGCTCTTCTTAATCACTCACTTCTCAGTCAATGGTACAAACCTCACACTGTGCACACAGTCTTCAGTTTTGATAGCATTAAGTGTGGGTAAAAAGGAGGATCTGTTGCTTGATTTTCTAATTCTGTCTGCATTGTTTTGGGAAACATTATTTCTGCATAGAGCTCTGGGGAAGAAAGGCAATTCTTTTCTATTTTTTGAGAGCCTAGGATTTGTGAACCCTAGAAACAGACCAAAACCTCGATGCCATTTTTGACATTCCAAAGTCAGAAAAGCTCAAATACTGCTTAGTCACAGAAAGAATGAAACCCTGTTGCTTCCTTGCTCCCTTGCCCCAGCCTATAGGTTATTTGCATCATGTGGGAGAAGATAGAGCACAACTCAAAGATTAGATTAAATAACAGCAACTTCATGATTAACCAACACTTGATGAAATTAAACATTTTTCAAGGGATAGTGAGTAAGAAATGCCCCTTCTTTTTTTTTTTTTCTCCACTTATCTTTTGCTTCTTTAATAACCACCTTTCTTTATCTTTACTGCCTGCTTTAGGCAGTAAATTGTCCCCCTGCCTGCCATTCTCTCTCTGTTCTCTAAATCTTTACTGACTCGTGTTCTTTCCTTTCTACTCAGAGCTCTTTTTCTGTTTTTTTTTTGTGTTTTTTTTTTTCATGTGTTCCCAGTCACCTACTCCTTCATTTTGAACCTTGGCTTACTCTGTTCCTATTTCTACATCTCTACCTCTATATCAAGGTTGCTGCCAACTTAAGACAAGGCTATCAGCAAAGGGCAGACTCCACAGATGAACTCTTGAAAGAACGAACAGTTTGGGAAGCCAGTAGGCTTCAGAAATCTGCACTACATCCTTGTAGACAAAGTGTTGAAATTCCTTAGTGTCTAATGCAATAAGCACAAATACAGAGTGATAGCACTACTAGAAGAAGATGGGAGAAAAGGCTGTTCACAGTGTACGGAGTGATGGAAATTTTCAATAATCCTATTGCTATTAATGGACTCATACTGTCTACTTCAGTGCTTGCAAAGGTACCAACAATACTCACTTCTCCTTTCTCTTAAGAGATGATCCCTGCAAATACTGAACCTGATTCACAGCTATTTGTGCTGAAATTTTGCACCAGTGTAACTTCACTGATTTCATTGGAAACAGGCCAGGCTTAGCAATATAAATGAGATCAGGAGTAGTAAACCTAGCCCGTATATTTCCCTCTGAGTGCCTTAGATAGTCTTCTATTGTGTTTTGAGAGCCTCTGCATTTCCACTCAAATTCAATTATTCATGTTTGACAGAACTTGCTCCAGCATTGTTGTGCTCTAAAAACTGGAAACTCCTCCAAGGTATAACAGAAAAATACCTCCCCCCCTCATTGTCCTTGAAGGGAACACTGGAAGGTTGCTGGTTCTGTTCTTTCAAGCAGACTGATAGATTTTTGTCCTATTGTGTCAGTTCATGGTTGCTGAATGTATTCTAAAACATCTCAATTACTTTCTACTATACAGATGTTTTTATTAGATCTATAATCTCATGCCTCATATCCTTAGAGCGTCCTCAGTGTTCTGCCATTGCTAAGCAATTACCAAGGGGATGTATTTTCTCCCCTGATGGATTCTAAGCTTTTCTTCCAGAGGCTGAACTTTATTGCAGATTTTATGTCAGGACAGCGGAGGATTATTGTTTCTTCTTAATTTTTCCCACTAGAAGTCAAAAACATAAATACAGAAAGAAGAGCCAGAGTGATAATCCAGGCAAGAGATAGAGTGGTTTTAGATGTCCAATACTCTCATAAAAATTCATTTCATGTTCCTGCTGACCTTCGTCTTGTTAACTCATGACAGATAACGGAATGCTTCTCTCTTTTTTCTGCTGTTGTGAGGCATCACAGAGGCCAAGCTCATCTCTTACACGGTCTCTTTACTACAGAATAACAAGCTACAGGATGGCAAAGAATTTTGCATTTCTTCATACTTTGTTCTTTCTGCCCCTATCTCTATTAATTCATCCTCTTCGTATCCTGAAAAACTTCATCTGCTTTGCACTTAGGTGCAAAGAAACATACAAACAATTTCTCAGCTTTACAAATATGGCCATTATGTATGTTTATTAAATTTCTAATTAATCTTTAATTCCAGCCTTTGCCTCCTATTTTTCTTCGGGCCTTGAAAATGAGCATGCCAAAAAATGGTAGGAGAAATTTTCTTTACTCCATAGTAAAGTAGCAGAGTAAAGAAATGCATGAGTTCTCAGGAATATGACATTCCATGCATGTAGAAGACATTCTCAGATATTTTAAGGTATACATGCATTAATGAATTAAAAGGCAGCAATTGAAGGAATAAGTCTAGACTCATTGGTCTCAGCATTATGGGAGATACCTTGCCAGCTGGCAGCTTTGGGTAACCAACTCACTGAAACTACAGGCTGCTGGTGTGCTTTGGTCTCAAAGGAGGCGTTTTGGGAAAAGAATAAGCAGTTCAGCTGCAAGGCTGTAAACAGACCTGCTCAGTGTAATTCCAGTGGTTCCTGAATTCGGCAGACTCATGCACATAAGAGAATAGAGTTAGTTTTTTCACTAAATGCTAAAATTATTCTGAGATCTACAGAATTCTCACAGTCTGAATCAATTGCTACCAATTTATTTATTTGTTGATTCAGCCATTCTGAATGCCTTCTTCCCCATGCATTTGACAAGCACTTGAAATATCACCACTAAATAAATGCACATGAATTCAAGCCAGCATCCTTTTGTATAAATGTAGTACTTCTGAAGATCCTGTATTATTTTGGAGCCAAGACAATTTTTAAAGTGGATCTCAGATCTCCAAGCAATTCAGATGCCTTGGAAAGTGAATTCTAGGCTAGATCAAAGATAATGTCCACAAAAATTTCTTACAAGCACAAAACTCACAGAGAGGCAACCTTCAGCTTTAGATGATTACAGGTGTGTTGTGCTTCTTCCAGCACTGCTACCTTTCCAGAATAAAGCAGATGTAGCTGGGTCCTTTCACTGTATATTCCACTTCTGCTTGGCCTTCTGTGTAGATTTACCCACAGTTTAGGACAGGAAATGAACATTTGCAAAGGGCAAGCTATGAGCATGGAGTGACATTCCAATTAAGCAGCACTATGCTTATACAATACAGGTCACTCCTGGTTGTTATTGTGTGAGGCAACTCTGGATTTCTGTCTGCGAAGTCTCTTCATTTTCTCCTTTATATCAAAGACTTGTTTTGATTTGTTGTCTCTATCTACAGTAATTGTGTAAAATCAATATAGTAAAAATCTTCAGAGCTTGGCTCTAACATGCATCTCTGACCACAGGCATCCAGTGCTGCATGTTACCATCCCCAGCTGGGAGGGGGCTGGATGCACAAGTTGTGTGCACTGACTCTGCTCACCCCAAGGCCTTAGCATGCTACTCAGTCTGCACCTGCAGAAGTACCAGGGGGCAATCCCCAGGCCCATATATCAGCCACAAGGCCTCAGTAGGTCTCCCCATGGCCCTGCCCAGCAAGTAGCAGCTCTGCTCCTTTGCCTCAGCATGCAGAAGCTCTGAAGCGTGGTGCTAAAAAGCATTACTTAGTTGAAAACTAAGAAAACCAGGCATGGGCAGTCAGGAAAAAGGAAGCCATTTCTAAGAAATTAAGCATATGGTGCTGTGGTCTGTGTTATTTCTCATTTCATCCTTAGAGAACAATGCTGCATTTCTCTGAAACCACTAGTGTTATACAGGGGAGCTCACATTCATGCAGCATGGAATGGGCTCACCTACAAATGCTGATCTGCAGTTCTATAACTGAAATTGATTATTTTTGCTGTTAGCCCCCTCCTTCCCTATTAAAATTCAGTGTTATGTGCAGCATTCCTGATAGAGGTGTTCCGTCATTTTTTCCCAGGCGTGCTGGAAGCATGTATGTGCTTCTAGCAAATGCTGAAACCTAAACTAAAAGGCTTATGAATTAGCAGTGGCAGGCTACACTACAATAAACTGCTTAAATTTTTGTTGCCGTACAACGTGTGACCATTTGTAACAGTTTTAAAGCCCAGCTATACACCCATCTATTAAATACCATTCTGCCTGCCAAACCTTTTAGTTCTGCTGTATTAAATGATAGTCTTTTTTTTTTTTTTGTATGCTGATAAAAAAGTCAGCAGTAAATTAAGTCCAAAGTGACCAAGGTCTTGATCCTGCTAGTTCCTGAGCACTGCACTTCCCATTAACATCAAGCTGTGTAGTTAGAGTGCTGGGAAGTCTCTCTTTCAAGAGATATTTTGGCACTTTTGAGAACAGGGCCTTTGCAGCAGTTCAAGGGAACTCTGTCTTAATGCATTATAGGAGTCATCTATGCTATTTTGTCTGTATTACCTCAGCATATAAAGGAAGATAACACACTCACTTCATTTAAAATGTCTTAGCAACTAGAGATCCTTTTTTTTTTTTTTTTTCCCCAGAAAAAAATGGGGAATAGGATTAAATCATCCACCTCTCTTTGGAATTATCTGCATTCCCATCATTTTGTAATGTTTCTAACCATGTATGAGTTTTTATTTTCATCCGCGCTTTCAGAAAGGCAGCCTTGGAATCTAAGGGTTATCATCCTCTCCTAATCCCAATATTTGTACAGCAGATTAGAGCTGTGCAACAGCACTTCAGTCTTCGTATGACAGCTTTGTTCTCTTGCATTTATTCCAAAAATGGTTCATTTCTTACAGCTTCTAAGCTTGATTATACTGGCTATACACCACCTATACATGTCTCTAGTGATTCCCAAACACGCTGTCTAAATGTACAACTCAATAGTCTGCATTTTTTATTTTGAAGAATGAAATTTCATGCAACAGTTTAATATACTAATATAATATACCATTAATACTGAATATCAATCATAGAATCATAGAATCATAGAACCGCTTGGGTTGGAAGGGACCTCAAGGATCATGAATCTCCAACCCCCCTGCCACATGCAGGGCCACCAACCTCCACATTTAATACTAGAGCAGGCTGCCCAGGGCCCCATCCAACCTGGCCTTGAACACCTCCAGGAATGGGGCATCCACAGCCTCTCTGGGCAGCCTGTGCCAGCACCTCACTACTCTCTTGGTAATCATGCATGTGAAAGCTTGAGTTTGTAGTTCAGATTGACCATTTTCATCTAATGTTTGCTCTGTGTTTTATTTTAAAGCCTAACTATGGGGATTTATTCTTCATTTGGTAGCTTCAGTAGTCTGGCAGTTATTATAAGAATATAATACAGGAAATTCAACCCTAAAACCTCGTCCATTCTTCCCCCTGCTCTATCAATGAGACAGTAGAGGTTGCTGCTCCCTACATATCCTTGCTTAGTCAAATACAGCCACTGGTTCTACCCCTCCTTCCGACTGAAGCATAGCCTAGATCTCATCAGCACCTCTGAACAGAGTACTTGCTTGCTTGTAATAATCAATGATATTAATAAATATTTATTCATCACAAATCTAAATAAGATGGTAACTCATGCAACACTTTCCATCACCATTTTGAAGCTTTTCATGAGTGGTGTTGGCTTCTTATTTATTGTCCTTAATTCCAGTGATATAGTAAATCTAAAATACCTTCATGGCATGATTTAAATACTTCAAACAGCCAACTAATTGTCTGCTACAGAATTTAAACCGTGGAGAAATAAAGTATCTCCCATGAAAAGCAAACGGACAATAGGAATAGCAGGAGGTTTCTGGTTTTAATTTTTCATTTTCCTAATACTTTGATAAAAGTATTGATCTTTTATATTTTGTTCCTGATACTATTCCTTTTTTTCTTTTACGTGAATGCAAACAACCTTTCATATTCAATCAATGAGCAGGTTCATCTCTGGCAATATGCTGCCTCTCACAATGGTCTTTAGATGTCTAACTAGATGACTGTTATGATGCTCATGACTGCAGTTCCTGATTACATGTATTACAGAAAGTATTCCATGATCATGCTACTTATAAAATTGTCTTATTGTTGTACATTTGGGCATCATCTTAATCATGGAAAATTATTTCAATCAAGCTAACAAATTTTAGTTTGTAAACGGGAGCAGTGTTAATTTTCCTGTTCCTCTGGTCTGAGGACCAAGTGGAGAAAATATTTATTTCATTTGATATAAATTACAAAAAAAACTTAATTTATTGGCTTTCATCCAGAGATGTTAAATTAAACTCCTAACTGTATTTTATTTTAATATTCATCCTGCTTCAAATTCAGTTCCTGAGAAAGAAGTCCATGAAATACACTGTAACTGAGTATTTATTGCTTCACTCTCATTAATACTGTTCTGAAACAGTGGCATGGCTACTGATTTCCTTTTCTTGGTCTATTTTTGTTTTTCAGTTTGTGAGAGAGCTCCTCCCTCAGCAGTTACACGTGTTTCGATAATACACTGTTTGGACATGTTTTCTATCTTCTTCAAAGGCAGTTGGAATAACGAGCCCAACAAGTGCAAAAGAGGTCTGGGATAAGAAATGGGCAATGAAAAATAGCCATGGACATTCATGAAGAGTAAGTCAGCCTTCAGCCCCAAATGTGTTCATCTTGCCTTACAAATATTAAACATACATAATCCAGTACCAGCTGTTGCACAGGGCTGGTGTAGGTTTGCCCCAGAGAATGAGCACAGACAGACATTAGCAGAACAAACTGATATCTGCAGCATTTTCCTGGATATGTTAATAAAAGAGCTGCAGGGTAAAGCTCAGAGGAGACTAATAACTATGTAAAAAAAATATTTTAGTATTCCTTTTAGACATATTTAAGCATTAGGCAGTCTAAGCAGTGAGAACATTAAGTAACAGTAAGTTTGGCTACAGTGAATAAAGAAAAAATAGATTATGCTTTGATAGCAGCAAAGCCATCCATGAATATGATATGATATCAAGATCAAATGTTCAAATTAAGATGAGTGGAAAAGATATGAACATTGTCTTAGAGGGGAAAAAGAAGGGCATAAGAATGTTAAATAAGATGAAGCCGCCCATTTTTCTATACTTCTAAATCACTATGAATCACTGACAAATTTGTCAGCATGTGGAGTACTACATTTGAAGGCTCCCTTCAAATGAAACATGTAACATCATTTAACATTGAAATGGGATTTCCAGCTTCTTTTAAGACTGCATTCTCCTCAAGTGTTTCCACAGGAGAAAAGCAGACTTCCTTGGGCAGGCTTTCCCAGTTTCATACCAACAGTCCAGCAGAATACCTGTTATCTGCAGACCAGTAGCTAAATCATGGCTTGCTTTCCCATCAAAACAAGTTTGCCTCCAGTAGATTTGCACAGGAGCAGTGAAAAAGAAGGCAGCCATCTCTGTTAGTATCATTGTCCATGTCACAAATTACAATTTCCAATGGTTATCAGAGCACAGACATCAGATAATAGTTAAGCTGAGATTTTTCTACCATTTTCCCTCTGTTCTGGGAGGATCACTGATGCTGCATGGTATGTAAAACTGCCCTGCATGAAATGTGGTAGTGTATGAGAAATACTGACGGTAGTATAGACATTGTGTCTGACTTTCCTTTCTTCGCAACATTGTAAATCAACACAAACAGCACTGAAATTCAGAAACCCATCACTAGAAAGCAGGTGTAAGAGAACTGTCAAGCTCTCTGATGCGATCTGCAGAAACGAATAGACTGCTACAACTGCCTAGCGCAGCCACTGTGACTGTTTCTCTTTGCTGGCTGTGCAGAGAAGAGGAGCCTGACAGTGCATGGCAGTAAGGCAAAGCACAACACTCACTGATCTCTCACACCTCAGAACTTTGACTGACGGACGGTGGCACATTGCAGTCACAGAGCTGAGTTGCTACTGTCCCCAGTCATCCTCATCAACTCTTTGATTTCTGATGTGAGTGAGTTCTGGATACTTAATATCCTCCCTAATGTGCTTGCTTTAAGAGCATCCTCATCCGGGTTATAATTCTGAAGACAAATTCCATGGAGCTGTTTGGACAGAAGGAAGCATAATAAAGTATCTTAATTTTGCCACCAACTGTGGATTTCACTTGTATTGTTCTTACAATGACTGGTTCTAATTTGAATTCAGATGTAACTCCCTGCCCAGTACAGGGGAAGAACTGTTTGTTGTCAGTTTAAATATTTTTTCTGATTTATCAAACTGTGCATTTTGCGATATCACAACCTATCTTAACTTCAGGAAAGTGTGAAAGGAAATTCAGTAATACCAGCATGATCCTGTCTGTGACATTCATATATAAATGGCTTCTACTGAACGCTAAAGACATTTCTCCTCAAAAAGAAAAATGATCATACCAGATGCAGTAGGAGGTGATTGTCTCCCTTTAAGCTGCCCTCTGAGATCCCTGCTTCCAGGCCTGGGGCACTCAGAACAAGACGGATGTGGAGCCATTGGAGCAGGTCCAGGGGAGGGCCAAAAGATGGGAGGGCTGGAGCACCTCTCCTGTGAAGATCCAGCATCCTGCCCATGCGTGAGGGTTGGAGCCTGATGTTCTTCAAGTTCCTTCCAACCTGAGCCATTCTGTGATAATATGATTCTATAATACTGTGTTGCAGTAGCTTGGCCTGTAGAAGTACCTTATACAAAGATTTCAGGGAACTAGAGCCCCAAACATCTGAAAAAAGGAGGGCATCAGGAGTGGCTGTACTCATGGGTTGTTGGTGACCCAAGCTGGTCAGCACTGCTTGAGAACTGGGTGCTTTCCACCTGGAAGTGAATACAGAGAGTAAGCACAGACTTGGACAAACCCAAGCAGAATTTCATGTTTCACGTGTTCATCCACATTTAGATGGGTGGATGTAATTATCAATTGAGAAAACACAGAGCACACAAACTAACATGATTAGAAAATGCACTGCAGAGATCTAATAACAAAGATGTAAAACATAGGGTCACTGGAGTGCTGAGGATGTCACTCTAGCAATATTTCATTTTCCCTGTTAATTACATTACTCATTCTGATCATAGCTGCTCTGCAAACATACCCAGGGAACAGGAATGCAATAAGTCTTACACAGATATTTTAGCCATTGTCAGTGAAGCTATTTTTTTTTTTTGGATGACTGAAGAAAGGAAAATTTCAGAGAGGCCTCAATATGGTGGTAAATCCAATACATGGTGTTTTAATTAGAGTAGGATTAGTGAAAATTACAGATGAAAAGTGAAGGACAAATGCAGTTCTTATCAAGATGTTCATTCGTGTAGAGTTAGGAACGGTATTCTTGACTTAGTACTTATTTTTGCACTGATACATTTCCAATATTTTCACTACAAGATTTTGCTTGCCAAGAGTGCAAACATTTGCCTTGAGCTGTGGTATTTAAGTGCAAATATAAACACTGCTCAGTTGCGCTTTTAGTCACTGTAAATGGTAACACCGTCATACAAAAATACTACTAAAACATGTGTTTTATTTCATGTTTCAAAGTTTAGTAGAAGATACAATATAAAATAGCTGTACAATCATCTATAGTGACTGGACCTGTAGCTGGATGCTTTTTTTTTTCTTTTTTTGCAAATATACTATGACTTGTCTCTGTCAAAGATTTTTTTGTTTTTGTTTTTGTTTTGTAATAGTTAATTCAGAAAATTGAAATTCATGCTGTGTAATAGAATCATAAGAATTTGTGCTAATTCCCAGTTAAGCTGGAAGGGAAGTAGGGAAGAAAAAGGAAAATGGAAGAAAAGTTGAGGGTCCATAGTATTGATGAATTGTGTTTTCCTTTTTTTTCAGACTAAAATCTAGAAGCATTTTTCAGTGCACACCGTGTTTGGTCAATATTATAGACTTGTCCCTCCTCGTAGAAAGTAGCATTGGATAAAATCTTTGGTCAATATGGAGAACATTTCACACATCAGCAATTGATCATTCTACGAAACCAAACAGAATAGCATTTTCTGCTATTGGACAACAGTAATTCCTGGCATTTACAAGAGTTTTTAATCTGAGAATCTTGTATTGCTCTGCAATAACTCTCTAGCCCTTTACATTTGTGCAAAAGACGTGCAAGTTTTGTTACCAAAACAGGTCATTAGGTTTGTACCTGCTGCTCAGATACTCTACGTAGTTGTTAAGTGTATCTGTAGTGACAACATAAGACGGTAAAGAACCGTGTTTCTGAGCAACTGTATTACAGACTAGGAAATGACTGGGAATAAAAGAGAGATTCAATTCTGAAAAGGATATAATGGGCCACACATGAACTATATGCACAGATAGAGCCTTAAGTGTAATGGCAAACATTCTCTGTGCAGATGTCTTTGAGAACAGAATCAGTTACAAAATGTGTGGACCTGTGAAGAACAGAGTATAAATAAGGAAATGTCAGGGCTTGCCTTTACAATCCAGTTCAGAGAAGAAATTGAATGTGCCATGGAATGAAGCATAGCTTCTTTAGACTTCTGGAGAAATATAACATTTATAGTAAAAATGCTATCAAGAATTTTGGTTGTTTTATGATCCTTTCCTTTATTATGCATAAGAAAAGAACAGTAGTGATTTACAGGATTTCTGTTTCTGAGGTTTGCAGAAGGTTGAAAACTCTCTTCTTTACACAAATCAGATTGCAAATTATATCTAAACTCTCGTACATTTAATAATATACAGTTAAAAAAAATCCTCTTCTGTATATTGTGCGCTGTGTTCTGCTCTTTCAGCACTTCAGTACCTCAAGGTTTCAAGTCTATGCTTTCATACCCGTTTCATAGTCCTGGTTTCTAAATCTCATGTCATTCTTCTTCTTGACAATTGCAAATTTACATTTATTTATACAGCAAAAAGATATTTATGGCTTAACATTTTAATAATGCTGTAGTCAAATTTTATTAGTGATTCTCTGTTACATTTTATATGAGACAGGAGAGTAATGAAGAACATATCATTGTGGGTTTTTAGGCTTACAAGCCTAATGTATTATGATATAACAAAACGTATTATATAAAGTCCCTTTCTCAGGAAGGCAAGTGAGAGCACCATAGATATGACAACATAAAGCAGCAATCAAACCAGCAATAACATTCTGTAACTGGAAAAACATTTTTTATAAAACATAACGTATAAAGGCAGATAATTTTTAAATAAAGAGCTTTCAGATTGCCAACAGTGGCTGTACGCATATTACACAGGTAGTAAGAACAGAGAATACAAATAAAACAGAACCTATTGCCTCACAAGATCTAATTTGGTCTCCAAATCTGCAGCAGACAGCTTGTCCATCTGGATAATGTATGTGACAGGATGTAAGAAACCATCAGTTCATCTCGGTACCAGCAAGTGGAAAGAATCCTTTGGAGACTTTCTTAGAAAGATGAGGGGTTTTCAGTAGCCTTAGAAATCACTCTTGATTTCTTCCTGTGCTGTCTTAGCTACTTGCAGACATGAACATAACCTCCAAAGAGAACCGGACAAGCATTACTTTGTTTGGAAACAAATTAACATAAACCACAGAGGAGTCCTCATTTTGCTTTCATTACAAATTAGAATGAACTTAATTAAGTTGAAATTTCTCCCCAAACCTAAATTACATAAGCATCCCTTTCAGAAGCACCGGCACTGGCCTCCCCAGATGCCAAGAGGACGTTTGCCTTCCCTCAGGCATCAAGGGCAGCCGGCTGTCAGTGTGTGCTGGCAGCCACTGGGGCAGGCCTTAAGGCAGGCAGCCTAAAGGACAGCACACCAGAGTTCCTCACCGCAGGCTTTGAACCCGCTGGCAGTTCGGTCCATGGAGTGGCTGCTTTGAGCCTGTATGGTCACTGAGTGATTTTAAGGATTGCATTGGAGGACCTTTTGGTGCCCGGTGGGCACTTGCACATATGGGCAAGGTCTGCAGAGCGTGGGAGAGCAGGCAGTGAGCACTGCCACATCCGGGCAGGCTGTGGGGCAAAGCAGGGGCCTGGTGGGAGTGAGATGCGAGAAGCACCGCAGGGAACGGCTGTCACGAGCACCACACACTCATACTATGGCCATTAAAACAACGGAAGAATATTTATTTCAAAATATGAAAAAAACCACAAAACTAAACACACAAACAAAACACCACAGGCTGGCCCCGACGCCTGACGCCGAGCAGAAGCCCACCGGCCACAGCCGAGGCCTGCGGCCTCAGGCCGCGCTCCCGCCCCGCACGCCCCCGCAGCGCGGCGCGGCGCAGCGCATCCCGCCTCCGCGCGGCCCCGCCTCCTCCCCTCAGCCGCCGCCGGGGGCGCGGGGGGCCGCGCGCGCGCAGTACCCGGCATGCAGCGGGCGGGCGGCTCGCACCAAGATGGCGGCGCCGCTGGACGAGTATGAGAAAGAAGCGGGCTGCGTCCCCATCCTGCACCCCGAGGTGAGGCCGGGCCCGCCGGACGCGGCGGCGGGGCGCGGGTTCGGGGCGCGGCGGGAGCGGTGCTCGGCGCCGCGGGTAGGCGAGGCGGGCGGGGCGCGGGAGGTGCGCCGCCGCCCCCCGCTCCCGGCCTGGGTGTGCGCGGCGGGGCGGGATGGGGCGGGCCGGGCGGAGGAGGGCGCGGATGCCGCTGTGCGTGTGGCGGAGAGCGGGGCGCGCGGCGCGCAGCGGGTCCTGCGCGGAACCGGGCCGAGGAGGGGAGCGAGGCCCGGCCGCCCCCGGCCCGCTGCGACCGAACCTCTCTCTCCGGCGCCGCCCCGCGCAGCCCGCCCGGCCCCGCCGACCCGAGGGAAGCGCTCCGGGGGCGGAACGGACGCTTCCTCTGGCTCCGTGCGCTGCCTGCGCGCCGCTCTGCTCCCATCCAGCCGCCGGTGCGTGGGCTTATTCAGGAGCCGGCTGCGTACCGTGCTCGGTGTGTCGGCCGGGCGGTGGGAGCAGTGCTGACAGGTAACGTGCAGAGGTCGTTTCGTGTCGTGTTTTTCTTCTCCTTTGTGCCACCTGCCTTTGTCAGCAGCATCTGTGCTCTCTTGAGGACTGCTGTGATTGTTTCGAAGGGTATTTTGAACAGTTTGTAAAGCCTTATATGCGAGCTTCTTACCTGATAGTCCCTACCGTCCTCAGTCTAATTTTCCAGCCTACGAAAAAGACGAGTGCATATGCTTGCCTCCACTTTCTGCTAAACAGATGGCACTCTTTTTTTCATAAACAACATCTTAAAGGCACTTCTGTTTTTGTTGATGACTGAAGGGGCTCTATAGGCATCTGTATATGGCTGTGTATCCTACCCGCTCTTCTCTGCCTCTCCAAACTGTGCGTACTTAAGACTTTGAAATAGAGCAGTCTATTTGAATGTTGATGCATGCACCCCTAACATGGCTTGATGGTTTCTTAAAATTTATTTTAAGTGATGTCCAAAGACTGGTGCTATGTGTTTCTGTAGAGTAGCAGGAGAAATACTCTCTTTTCATGCTTTTCAGAAGTGACAGCAGTTGACAGTAACCATCCAAACCGATATCTATATTTGGAAGAAGATGCTCTGAACTTGTTGAAAACTTAGAGGGCAGGATGAAAGCTATAAAATGTAGTAACAAACACATACAGACTGTTAGAAAACCTCATATTTTTTTTAAAGACTGAAAATTAGTATTCAATAAATTGTCTTTGAGTAAGGCCTGCATAGTCAAGAAGTGTCTTAATGTAAGCTGATGGAAAATCCTGGGTGAGGTGATCTGGTAGAATGTGATATTTAACTTTATACATTGAAGGAATATATTTACAATAGATGAGGAAGTTTAATCTAACATACTGTATACCACAGCACCAGCCCTGATTTGTTAATGTGCAGTAAATACCACTAGTCTTGAGGTTTTTATAGATGGATCTGTTTGGAAATGCTGAGCATCTGACTATAATGACTGAGTATCTGACAGCACTGAAGAAGAGTGTTTACATAGATTTCAGTGGGTGTTCACTTAGTCCTTAAAATTCCTTTATGCAGATAAGCTCTCAAAGAGGAGGATGCTTTTAATGTTGGTGGTGATGGCTGTTTAAAGTGTGTTTCTGGAGTGTTTTATTAAAGACTTGAGGATTCTGTACCATCATAGGGCTGTATTTGTTGCAGACCTGCTCAGTGAAACAACATAGTACCATCTGTGTTTTTTTTCCTCTGAGGTTTAGATGCCTTTGTACTCAGTGACTTCCACTTTTTAAGAAAGTAGCACCATATCCTTATGTAAGTGGTGACGTTGGAGCACATAATCTGTTCTTACATTTGTATACACAGCAAATGATGCTTTTTATAGGACTGTCATAACCTTTCCCAGTTTCTCATGTTTCATGCTAGTGTTAATCTCAGTGTCATGCATCGTTTTCGGATATCTTTTTGTGCTTTTAAATTCTCTTTTTTTGTTGTTCCTTTTTTTTTTTTTTTTTGTTAATTTATACTACTTTCTAAGTTTAAGGAACTTTTCTGAAGAGGGAAGTGTTTTTATGCAAATAGTTTTGCATTTTCCTGTGAGGTGCTTTTGGACGCTGTCTGCAAATGATGTAGGAAAGATGTCTTAGAAATAAAAATTAGTTAAATACTCAAGTGCTGAAAGATTTATTTATTTGTGAAAGGAACAGCAGAAAGTGACTCCAATCATTTTTTGTTAAGAAGGGGTAAAAACTCTGAAAGTCTGACTACTAGTGATGGGATGGCTTTTTATGTGGGTGTAGGGTTTTTTTACGGGAGGTGATGTGGGTGTTGGAATGGGGAGGGTATCTTGTGACTGTGTATATAGGAACTGTTGAATCATGGCCTGAACTTCTGATTGATCGCCTGAGGTGAGCACTGAGTCAGCCACAGAAACGCAGGTGAAGGCAGTTCAGCTGGATGGGGTGGAGCCTGGCTGCACCTCTCCTAGACCCCATTTAAGGACTCACTGCCACAGAGGGAGGATCTCTTTCTGGAGATCACTCCCTTTGGAGTTTTCATGGGAGCCCAGGACACAATGAACATTTTCATTTATTTTCGATTATCCCTTTCCACTGTCATAATCTTTCTAGCTATATGATCTGAAGATACCAACCTAACCACACCATTGTATATTTGTTGATTGTACACTGTCATTGTGAGTCTTCCTCCTTCACTTGAAAGGTAGCCTGATTTTTATCAGGAAAACTTATTTCAAGGGACATCCTCTCTCTTTTTTTAATAATCAAAGTTCAGATCAGTGTTGCAGTGTAGAATCATAGAATTGTTTGAGGTGGAAGGGACCTTTAAAGGCTGTCTAGTCCAACTCCCTTGCAGTGAAGAGGGATCCCTACAGCTAGATCAGATTGCTCAGAGCCCCATCCAGTCTGACCTTGAGTGTTTCCAGGGATGGGGCTTCCACCACCTCTCTGGGCAACCTGTTCCAGTGCCCCACCACCCTCGCTGTAAAAGACTTTTTCCTTACAACCAACCTAAAATGGCCCAGTTCCTCTTGTCCTATTATCACAGACCCTGCTAGATCCTACTCTTCCGCTAACATAGTTATAAGACCAATAATGCAGTAAAGCATATAAACATTTTTTTTTCCACAAAGTACAATAATTAACATCCACTTTGCATTGTATGAGCATTACATGGTCCTATAGCAATAATAAATGGATGGAGTTGGCTGGCTAACTGTAGCTTTCAGAAGTGGTTGAATGGAGGGAACTGTTCCTGAAAGTCTTATGGGAACAAATCTACTAGACTAAGGACACTTTTATGAATAATTTGGGAGGAATTACAAAACTATCACTAATACAACTTGCAGATGAACAGGGCAGGCAGATATTAGGCAGTGAGGACAAAACAATGACACAAACCCATCTAGAACTCATGTTCAAGCAAAGTCCATCTTTGTGCAGCCATGTTCTAAATCGCACATTGAAGGTGAGGAGCGTGGGCACGGGGCTGTAGGTGGTTCTATAACCAGGTGGATGTAAATATGAACAAGCAGAGCAGTCTGTTCCATAATTAGTTTTAAAGGTGGTTTACTGATCAGGAACAAGAAGGTGTTTTTTGGCTAAGCATGTAATAATAAACGAAGTGCTGCACAGAAGATGTGATTTCTTAAAAGTCATTGTTAGGCTTTGGAAACTGTGGAGAAGTTTAAAAATGGTTTTAGTATTGCGTTATGGTGGAAGAGTTGGAAAAACTGTTCGTGCTACTAGAAATAGTGAGAAGTGACTTCTGCACAGCACGCTTAGTGAGATGCAGTGGTTAGTATATACTTAATAAGATCAGGTGGCTGGAAAGTGAAAACGGATGGGATCAAACTGAAAGGCACAAGTGGTAAACAGGGTGAGTGACAAAGCAAGAAAGAAAACGGTGGATTATCCATCTCTTGATGCTTTCAGCTCAAGTTTGCATGCCTTTCTGGAGACCAAATGTAGTCTTTGAATTTGGTACATGAATAACTGGTGTTTCAGATCTGTGGCTATAAAGGAGCTGTACCACGATGGGCTGGTGCAGGTTCTCTGAATGATGTGTCCGTGCTTTCATACCCATGCATCCTTCAGCGTGGTGCTGGGGGGTGCAGAGGCCATCAGCTGTCCTGGGCTGTGAGAGCTCTTCTCTAAGGAATGGGATGTGTGCAGAGCACCCTGGTCAGCACATATATGGTTGGAGCAGGCCCTGCTGGTTTGCCTCCACCTTTCAGTGTTCGCATTACATATGGCAGTAACAGTGGCAAGCAGCTCAACTTCCAGCTGTGCCCGTAGCTGTAGTATGGGAGTGGTTGTGCTGTTTGTACTAAATGATTGTAGTAGTCCTTCTGACCTTAAATTCCTTGGAACTTCTGATGGTTCTTGGAACCCTGATGGTTCTGTAGTAGGTAGTGATAGGCTTGAAATAAAGGAACTGCGAGGGAATTTAGAAAATGGCTTTTGTTTTTATCATTCCTTCTCTTTGTTTGCAAAATATTCTTAGTGTGCGAGCTGATACTGCCTGAACTGCCAAAGGTATTTCAGCTGTCCAGGGCTGTACCTGTTCTCAACTGATGGAGAGGAAGCTCTGCTTTGTTACTGCTATGTCATGTGCTCTCCAGCTTTGTTGGGTCGTGTTGGATGTGTGTGAGAGAGGTGGAAGTTGTCAAGTATTACCAAATTCCTTTGGCACTGGAAAAGTTTTGGCTGTGAATTTAGATTATTTGTTGTTTAATCTGAAGTCAGAGATAAATCTTCCTGCGAAGTTGAAAGAAGATTGTAAGAGTTGTGTGTTCTGATAGATATTATCCCAGTTGGAAGCCTGTTATGTTTAGCTTAGTTTTTGTTTTGTTTCTATCTCTGTGGTATGTAACAATGTAGGAAGTCAGAAGCACGGAGGTGGGTAAACCTACTGCAGCTAACTTTGGCTCTCCTTTTTTCCATCTTAGGAAATACACGATTTTCACAGTCCGAGTCTATTCGCAGTGAGGTTTGGTTAATGTCATTGAGGCTGTGCTGGCGTGCACATTGTCCTTGCTTGTCCTGTAAATGAGTGGAAATTATTCCTTAATTTAGTGAGGGACTCTCTGGGAGCTAAACATCTATTTGTGATCTTATTAAGACCAGTTATTATTTATTGGGATAGTTTTAGAAAGAAAATGGAACCATGAAGTCTCAGGCAAGTTAGCATGCTTAATATTGAAATTAGTCTTGTCTTATTTAATGTGTCACAGTTGGCTCATAGACTATGAGGCCTGAAGGGACTGAAAATCTAATATGACCTTCTAACATGACCATTGAAAGGTTTTCTTTAAGAAAAAAATTCTTTTTATAACCAGGATACTGCTTCTACTGTGAAGAAGAAAATAAACACAGTTTTACAGTAATAGTTATTACGGTATAGCTGGGCAAGTTGCCCCTAAATTTAATTATTCTGTTTAAATACTTAAACCCGCCTTTAGAATAAATTAAATTTATTTCAGATCATTTGGTCTTGAGTTATATCTGTCCAAACACAGATCTATCTGTATGTAGTTAATAATCTGATGATTATCAGATCCTTAATTGCAATTATGGTCTACAGTCATACTGAATCTGAGTATCTTGTTAAGATATAGGTGTTTTTTTCCCTCCTTCTTTAACAGTTCTCGTAGTTTGTTCTTAGAATGGTCTGGTAGTGGACTCTGGAGCAGCAGTGGGTTTGAGAACAGAGCACTTTTCTGGTATTTGCATGGGGCCAGGTGCAGCTGTAAAACGTCTTCATGTTCTCGCTTGGTTTTATAGGCCATTGTAGCAGTCTTGTTGGAAGCTTGTGCAGATGATTTCTGACTAGTTTGTTATCACTTCTTTTGCTCACCATCGAAACCTGTCTGTAAGTTGTTTGTTCCAGGGCTGTAAGGAAACGTGAAGAAGAGTGGGATCAAAATACGAACTCTGTAAACTGCTTAGTGCCATTTAAGTGTTTTCACATTGGCGTTCCATGGAAGCTTTAAAAATATGTATGAGCTGTTGAACAGCCTTCTTTTGGCCCGCACAGTTAAGGACAGTCTATAGTACTCACAAAATGAGCAATAAAGCTCATTGATCTAGCTTTTAATATATAAGCAACATTTTTGTGTTGACTCCATTTGTCTTTGTGTGTTGCACACACTCTTAGTCTCCCTGATTACATGTATCTCACTGTGTCTGTGTACCCTTCTGCTCAGGAAATCAGAGGGGCATAAAAATTAGGGAGAAGGGTAACACTGACTTCTCAGAAGTTTAGTTTAAGGGAATAAGGAAGAAAATGCTTAAAAGGTTTGCTGGTTGCTTAAAAACTAGCTAATGCTGTCATTGACATCTAAACATGGCAGCATCAGTGTGTGCTCTATTCCATGCTGCTTTTCAAAGATTGTATGAAATAAGAATTCAACTTCTATAGCATCCCTGTAGTTGAGCAAGACTCTGGAGTCTGTTAGAAAGGAGACTGCTCAAAAAACTTCTCATGTCAGAGAGGGAGTCTGTCTAAACCGTACCCCCAGGCCTGCTGTGTGATGCAACGTTAGATTACTATTTGTCTCATACAATCTTGAGATGTAGTAATTCCTTCCTATGCTCCTAAGGTACCTACTACAACACTCTGTTCAGGAGGGAGGTACCAAAACTGGAGAGTGGAGAGAGGCGGTGGTCAGCTCGGATGGCTGCTTGTGTCACATCCAGAGGAAGATGACTCAAGGAGAGACAGCAAAGTGTGCCTTGAAAGCCCCTATGTTGCTGTACTGTGCTTAAGCTGATCCAAAGCGCGGAGCAATCCAAACGCAGTCCCTCATTCTTCCTCTTGCAGTGTGTGGTCAGTAGGTGAGCTGGGACACAGATTGCTTTGTGGGTCTGTGGTCTGATCTGACTGCGCTGTTGGGAGAGCTGGTAGGGAGAGGGAGGGCTGGTGGAGAATGGATGACCGGGACTATGAGTGATAGCACCCCATCTGGTGGCAGGGCAATATTTTAGCTGGACTTAAGCTTGCCTTTAAACACTTCTGGCTGCATTCCTCTGTGTCTTTGACTTATCATAGAATGAACTAGTTCTGGGAAGTAAATTGAGAGAGGTTTAGTCCCATACAGTTTAAAACAAAAATGAAAAACAATGTGAGTTCACTAGTCCTGGTTATTGTAGAATCATAGAATGGCCTGGGTTGAAAAGAACCACAATGATCATCTAGTTCCAACCTCCCCTGCTATGTGCAGCGTCACCAACCACCAAACCAGGCTACCCAGAGCCACATCCCGCCTGGCCCTGAATGCCTGCAGGGATGGGGGCATCCACAACCTCCTTGGGCAACCTGTTCCAGTGCATCACCAACCTCTGAATGAAAAAATTCCTCCTAATACCTAACCTGAACCTCCTCTGTCTCAGTTTAAAGCCATTCCCCCTTATCCTATCGCTACCCACCCTCGTAAACAGCCATTCCCTTTCCTGTTTATATGCTTCCTTCAAGTACTGGAAGGGTGAGATGTGCTTCAGTACTGATGGAAGTATGAAGGAAGAGGGGTGTGACCAATTTGGAAGGTGAGGAGTTAGTGAGACTGCTCTCACACAGCAGCACACCACAGATTTGTTGAACTGTTACAATACCTGACCTTTGGCCACCTACTGGGCTGCGGGTACCTTTCCTGTGCTTCTTGCTTCAAGGAGGTGAACTGGCCTGTGCTTGTTGTAAGTGGGAATGAGAAGTTACAGAGCCATTGGTCTGAAGGTCTTTTTGCTGAGTGAGGATTGGCCAATTGAAGTTTTCCATGAGAGCTTACTGCATGCTGTACTGATGGTTTTTTTGTTGTTGTTTTCTGATATGTGCTAAAGAGAAAAGAAAGGGTTCACAGCCAGACACATGGCTGGTTCTGTAATGCTTGCTTGCCAGTTTGGTAATCCTTGATTTAATTTTTCCCTGTTTCTCAGAGATGAGTTAGTTACAAACTCACTAAGTGGCATCACTTACATTTGATGTCTGTGCCTTGGCAGCTTGTTGAATAAGACAGAGCTTTCAGTATGCTTTTTTTTTTTATAATTATTTTTGATAATGTAATGGTAGGAGAGTTTAATAAAGAATCAGAATCATAGAATGGTTTGGGTTGGAAGGGACCTTTAAGATCACCTAATTCCAACCCCCTGCTATGGGCAGGGACACCTCTCTCTAGACCAGGTTGCTCACAGCCCCATCCAGCCTCCCTTGAATGCCTGCGGGGAGGGGCATCCACAAACTCTCCAGGCAACCTGTTCCAGTGTCTCAACACACTCACAGTAAAGAATTTCTTCCTGATATCTAGGCTAAAAGAGTCTAAAGAATCTTCTGATTGCTCCTTTCAGGGAATTTTAATGAGTTGTTTTTCTCTAAGTAGTTGAGTGTCAGGATTCAGCTGCATGTGTGCTTAAGTGCATTTATGAAATTTGATCTTGGTGGGTAAAAAAGGAAAATTTTTTGTCGGTTTTAAGTTACTCTCACAATAGCTAAATACTAATGCTGCGTCTCTGGGGTGTGTTTGATGTATGTTGTGAGGTCTGCAAGCTCTCATGCTCTTGAGACCCGGATATGTTTAAATTACTTGGAAAAATGTAATTTTGTTTCTGTTAAAATGTTCTGGTCGTGGATGAGAATACAAAACAAAACTCTTTGAAAAGAAAGCCAAGGAAGATGGAGGCGTGTGTTAGTAGAAAGTAAGGCAGAAGCTGTATGGATTTACCTTGGTAGGAGGAGGAAAGGAGTTAGAGCTGGTAATAATGTCAGTGGACTTTGAGCTGTGAGTATCTGTAGTTATTGCGATTTTTAAGGCAATTATGTGATTTGATAAACAGTATAAAGAAATTGATAGCTCAGGACATCCTTACTCTTTTGAACGTTTTATTGCCATGTATTTATGAGAATCTCTGGTTATTGATATGAAGTCCTGTAAGTGCATAAATACAGCTGGGATCAGAAAGGAGCTTCAAAGAGTCAAGTTTGGGATGAAGATTTCAGCATGCATCTGTCTGTGGCCCAACCTGGCCAACCTCCTGTGGCACCACTGCTTCTGGTGGTTATTGCTACTGAAAGGCTTTGCATTTCCCACTGCTAAGAAAAAATATCATTTAGAGTAGAGCATGTAGTCAATTTAATATTTTCTAGCACTCAGCAGTTATATTTTGCCTGTTTTTATTCACTTTCCTAGGATATAAACTGTTTTTTTTTTTTTTTTAATTCTGATTGAACAGCCTTCTCTCCAGCACACTTCTTTTGTTGGGTTTAACTGGTGATGTTTTGGTTTCATGCTGAATACTTTATTAGATAAGCTTCTGCTGCTGAATGGCAAAGACATTTCGTTTTAATAACTTAAAATGACAGTAAACTCATTTATTTGAAATACGCTCACCTGTAAAAGGAAATAGGAAAAACGTACAATTAGAAAATACCACAGAATGTGGGATATTTATGCTATTCAGATAGTTCCTTAGACCTGTAAGTAATGTAACCAAGCATTTTAACTCACACTTCTCTTAATAAGTAAATAACTTGTGTACATACCTGCAATTGGAGCTGGTTATTGGTATGGGGTACCTAAGTATTTCTGTACTGTCAATAAACCTCTTGTATGGGAGCTGTTGAGTCATAGCCTGAAGCACTGATTGGTCACCTGAGGCAAGGACTGGGTCAGCCGTGGGAGCAGAGGTGTAGGCAAATCCTAGACCCCATTGAAGGGCTGACTACCACTGGAGAAGGATCTGTTCTGGGAGATCCCTGCTTCGCGAGCCTGAATCTTTGAATACGGGTTAGCATTCCTTCTGTTTGTTTCTTTCCGTTTCTCCACAATATTCTTTCCAGCTGTAATGCCCATGTTTACTGTTTTTTGAGGACTTAAAGGCATTTGAATGGATAGTAGTGTGATAAGTATATTTTAAATTATATTACTGTAAGCTTTTAATTGTTTTAACCATTTCAAATGCTAGTAAACATGGCTGTCTTCATGCTTGCTGGTGACACAACCTGTGCAAATGGGAGGTGTTCTGATTAGCCTCTGTGTGAAGCTGACGTGGACAAAAAGGTAATCATCTTCAATTCAGAAGCACCTGTAAGTAAATGATGAGGAGGTGGCTGGTTGGCGATGGACACTTGTGCTTTGTGCAAACAAGACTGAGTTGTTGCCAGCTGTGCCTTAAATCCCCAGATCTCTGACCTCTGTGCAGTGGTTGGATTAAAGGCTCTGGCTGAGCGGCTCCGGCTCCTTGTTACGTAAAAGCAGAGGTTTGCATTGGGGTGTGTGGGGTTATTCATTCGCACGATGGCTGGCTGTTCTTGTAGGTGGAACTCTGCAGCAGCAGCAGAACTTCGTTGTGTTTGAGATGAGGCTTTGCTCAGTTTATCTCACTTTTTTTTTTTAAAGAAAGTGCCATCTTCAACTGTAACTTGCTTTCAAAATAAAATCAGAATGTTATTTTAGCCTCAGAATGTTTTTCCATTGTTTGTTAATTTTGTAATTAGCTTCTCTGGGGATTTCCATAAGTTATCTTGCTTTCTGTGAGCATGCCAAGGATCCATACAAATAGGGTAAATTTAAGAAACCATGAAACAGACTTAACAAGATGCTGTCAAATGTGAAAAGTAACAGGAAATGGTGATGGAATTGACATTGAGTGGAAAATTTTTGTCACATCACATGAATTTTGTGTAATTTAATGCTGTTCTGAAGGGCAGTGAGAATCCTATTGTACACTGCGTGTGTCCAAGTAAAAGATGGCTTTTTTCTAAGGTGTTAGGTGGCTAGTTAAGATTCAAATGAAAGTGGCATTGAACATCCTCTCATGGGCAATGCAGACTGGTTTGGATGAGAGTTTTCTGGCATGTATTATCTGAATGGAAGGTGTGTGCACACATCACCCCAGCTTAGCAATCAAACAGCTCGTAGTTGTGTCCTGCAGCAGATGAACCCATACAGCCCTGCAGGCTGTTCTTCTGTTTGGGTCTTCATGTGAATGAATGTAAGAAAGGTGAGGCTCCCATTGGATGTCAGTCAGCAGGTAGGTTAGCTGTACACCTGCAGTGCTAGCACTGTTTCTGGAGAAGAAGAAACTGTGCTGATGTGATTCTGACTGAAATCAAGGCACAGTTTCTGTGACTTGCAGCATTAGCTGAAGGGGCAGGGAAAGGAAAGTAAGTGTCACCTGTCTTTAGAAAAGAGACTTGCAGTAAAAATGTTATATCAGCAACATGATCTTTTTCAGTACTGTTATTAATTGATTTGCTTTGATTATTTTGTATTTTTCTGTTAGCGTGTGAGAGGCTGGCTAAGGGGTGCGTGTTCAGTCTGTATGTGTTACATGCAGTCAGTATCAATCCATTGGTCTTCACAGATTCTGCCCTTAAAAGTGGGAGGAGTGTTGCTTCTAAGGTTTCCCAATGCATTCTAACAAATGAAGAACATAGAAGTTGAATATATAATGTGGGCGAAGGAATTCATTAGTATTAACTCCCAATATTCTGTATTAAATATAGTAAACATGTACAAGAGTTGGTTTATTATTTAGCTACCGTGACATACTATGCCTGGCTGCTGGCTATGATTTTATCAAGATTTTTTCAATTGCAGCCACATATGACATATGTATATATAAAATATATCTGACTGTCTAAACGTTATGTTTTTTTCCTCTTTTCAATTAAAAAACACAGGAAATAGCACGCAGTATTTTACTGCTCCCATTTCTATGTTTTTATTTCAGACCTTGTTAGTATTTTCTTTCCAAGCGTCTGTTAGTTAACTTGGTTCCCATTCAGAATTTGACTGGCTGACTTCGATCATGATATCTCTTCCTTGCAGCAATATTGCATAATGTTAAAGGAAAAGCAGCCCTAGCCATCTGCTGATGCCTACCA
Source organism: Meleagris gallopavo (assembly GCF_905368555.1). Classification (NCBI taxonomy): domain Eukaryota; kingdom Metazoa; phylum Chordata; class Aves; order Galliformes; family Phasianidae; genus Meleagris; species Meleagris gallopavo. The sequence continues at coordinate 37,671,810 of NC_139404.1, forward strand.
GAGCCATATGCAGCAGCTATAAGCAGCAGTGTTTTCCTCCCTTCCTTATGTCCAAACAGGCATACTGACCTATTCATATCCTCCTGCTAAATATAATTGAGAATTAGGAAACAAATCGGAACAATTCCATCTTTGTCATCTTATTCTTTCACACGTAACTTTTTTTTTCCTGTGATTACTGTTTTTGGAATTATCTTTAAACTTATGTCTCATTCGGCTTTTTTTAATTGGAAGAGATTAAGATTCAAGTACTGAGGGGAAATTGGCATAGCTGGAGCACTTGGTAATGAAAAGTGAGCAGGAATGCTGGTATTGCTTGTATTTGGGAGTCATCCTCCCCCACCTCCTCTTCCTTCCCTTCTAGCCATGTTTTCCATATTTCGCTCTATTTTCTGTTTCCCCAGCTTATTGCTCCTGTTTTCCAGAGGAGATCCCTTTTTTTCTCGCACCCTGTTTTTTTTCTCTGCCTTATTCTTTCCTTACCCTTCATTGCTTATGTATCTGTGCATGCAGTCTGCACAATTTGTGACTAATGAGTAATGACAAGCTAACCACAGATGCATGCGAGTCATTAGGGTGCTGTCAGAGGACACTCATTGAAGTGGGAAGCTTGTCTCAAATAAATGCCCCTTAGAAGTAATGAGGGAACCGAGTTCAATTATAAAACAGACAGAAATCTGTTTCTCTTGCATCCTTCCCAGCTGACCAACTCGTTCTTAGAAGCAGCATCATTCTGTTCATCCTGTCAGCCTGGTGTCCTTCAGTATTTCAACACATGTGTACAGGTCTCTGACTGCTTTGTCAGATGCACAATTGGCAGCTGCCACTCTGTTCTTGGTGCCTTTTCTTGTTTCTCCCTTACCAGTGGCTCGTGTATCTGCAGCAAAAACGGATTCAGCGTGCTGCCCTAGGGGAGGAATCAAACAAGGAACGGCAGAATCGAGTCTGTTTTCCTCTCAGAGTGGCACTGGCTGATTGTGGCGGTGACGTGATGGACCCAGGCTGGCTGAGTTGGGCTCAGGGAGTGCATGGCCAAGAGCAGCAGGAAGGTCGGTGGAGCACTGACCTTTCTCTTCTAGAAGTGCTGTGCTGCTCCTTCGGCTCCAGTCGACCTTGGAATCAGCTGCTTAAAACAGGGTGCAGTAGAGATGTAGCATTTGCAGCCTGCTTATCTGGAGGCAGTAAAGTCAGGCCTCATTTCTAACACCTCGCATTTAGCTTTCCTGGCATTCAGGCTGTGTACGGTGGGAGATGGGAAACCTATTGACAGTCGATAGCAAAATAAATATAAAATTTTCAGTCATGTTTTCATCTGTTAGTTAGCTGATAGTGGTTTTTAAGTGGATCATCATCATACAATTAATGTTTCTTGAAATAACTGTTACATTGTTACTTTACCCTCAGTCTGTCATATGTTTAGAAATAAATAATTAAAAAACACCCCCACTGAAAAACAAACAAACAGCTGTAGTGATTGCAAGGATTTTAACTGTTTTTGTTTGTGAAAGGAAATGACAGTGAAAGTGACAAGACAAAATGGCCTATGACATGCATAATGTAAACAGGGCATCATTTCTCACTTGTTTTAATGCTTTTTCCTGTTCCTTTAAAAATGGTTTAACTGTATCAGAGGGGGATTTCTAATCAGAGCTTTCTCTTCCAACAAGTCAAAGGAAATAATCTGTGTTTTTGTGCGTTTTAATCTTCTTTTGACCTCCAAAAATAGATGTCTGAATACTAGGACTTACGATTTCTTCTATTGTAGTTGCTGAGTGACCGGTGTTGGGAAACACATCTCTGGTACACCACCACTGTAGTCAGTTTTACCAGGGATGAGCAGGACATAGCACATCTTTATTTGAAATCAGGCTTTATTTTTTCCCTCCCTGATCCATTTATATATTGCCCTTACGAAAGCAGAGATAGTGTAGTTGACTTCTGTTGACCAGAGGTTGGAATATCACAAGCCAGGAAATCTGAGGTATTAAATACAACAGCTTATAGTTTCCTGAGATGTTAGTGTTCAGTCTAATGACACACTGGAACAGGTTGCCCAAGGAGGCTGTGGTGGCATTCAAGGCCAGGCTGGATGTGGCTCTGGGCAGCCTGGTCTGGTGGTTGGTGACCCTGCACATAGCAGGGGGGTGACACTGGGTGATCACTGTGGTCCTTTTCAACCCGGGCCATTCTGTGATTCTATTGAGTAAGCAGAGACATGCAGAAACCAAACTGTCCACTGCAATGACTGAGGCTGGTAGTGAGTGCCAGAGGAAAAAGTAGAAGTCCAAGGGAAGCTGTGCTCAGTAGACTGAGACAGTCTATGTTCATTGGTTTTGGGCTCACCTGTTGAAAACAGTACAGAAGAGGATATCAGAAGATAAATTTTCAATGCTAACGACAGTGTCCTTAACATTTTAAGTGCCTAGTAGACGTGGGAGTAGGGGCTAATACATTTTTTTTCACATTATTTTAGATATGACATTATTAATAATTAATATTCAGGCTTTTGCTATATGTTTATAAACCTTTTTGTGAAAGCATTGGTATCATAAGGCTGTGGTTTCATGGTCACTGACATAATCATCACTTTTAAGTGAGCAGCTCTCTTGACCTCATGGGATGGGAAGCCTGATTTGTGTGCTGGAAGTGTTCAGGAAAAAGCAGCTGAAGAGAAATGGTGTTTCCTAGTAAATTCACAAATGCCTGAATATAAGACAGTTTCTCAGTTTGCTTTTAATGCCTGCTGGATAACAAGATGGCAGGCTTTTTTTTTTTTTTTTTTTTTTTTTTTTTTTTTTTTTTTTTTTTTTTTTTTCCTTTTTTCAGTATCTGTGGAAGGCTAAGAAATGTGCACCTGCTGTAGGGGGCCTGCTGTGCAGGGGGCTGGAACTCGATGGTCTCTAGAGGTCCCTTCCAGCCTCTGTGATTCTAGGAAATATATCTCCTCATCAGGGTATTCCAGGATAGCAGATTTCCTTTGTTCTGGCCTCTGCCTGTTAGATTTTTCCTTTAGATTTTAAAGGTCTGAGAGTTATTGTTTGAAAAATACTGGTGTGATTTTATAGTGTAATAGGAGAACAGAGTTGGTACAAATCCTGTTTTTTCTAATAGGAGGAGAAAGAGAAAATTGCACGGCACAAAATAATGAATTTAGTATGCTATTATGTTTTGCTTTGTTTTCATTGTAATACCATTTTTGGTGCCTTTTGCAGCTTTATTCCAGAGAGCACGCTGGCTTATCTAGTAGCTGGGATGGAGTGGGTTTGGTTAAGCTGTTGCTGCCTTAAAATGCAAAATGAAGCAGTGCTTTTGGGTAGTAAGAGAGTTGGTTGTGACCTGCAATTTGGATGGCAGCAGATGCCCTGTTACAGTTTTAGGTTTTATCCTGTAGAGATGGCAACAGAGCAGCCTTCCTGCTGGGCTGGCAATGCTTAAGTGGTTAATCTAGTTAGTCTTCAGGCTTAGAAAAACAATGAGAAGATTGAGCACCACAGAAAACGTTGCAGTCGTGTATTGATGCTCTCTGGTTGTCTGAGTACTGAGGGAAACTGAAGAAAATCATTCTTTTTAACAAAAGCCTATGAACAGGAATAAATCTGTTTTGGTAATTGCGTTTGGGGTCATTTGTTGTTAAGGTGATACTCCTGATGCAGTCAGTGGGTGCAGTAAGAAGATGCTAATGCTTCCTTTTCCAGAAGTAAGTGCAGGGATGAGAGAGTGTATGAAGTAGGAGACCTGCTCATCCTGATAGCAGCATGTCCCAGGGCTAATACATCTTCAGTCACTTAGGTTAGCTGGGGAATGTTTGTTTTCAAGAAGTTTGTGGAGATTTGAGACTGCAGATCTTTCTGTTAAGGTTAGGTGTGTTGTAGCGTGATTGTCTTGGCTCAGGATAGCTTTGTTTGTAAATAGAAATCTGTCTCGTATGAAGAAAACGTCAATTACTAACTTTAATAACCTTTCAAAAGGCATTTCAAAATGTTTCCTTGTAAATATATTAAATAATTTCTGCTCATGTAAATACTTGTGAAGGGAAACTGAATAAAAGTACAGGTGTAAGACGGAAATAACACTTTATTAAAATCAGTTCAAATACATTTTTTGAACTTTCAGGGAGCTTACTACTCTATCTGTATGCCTTGCTGTTCTAGTTCTCCTATTTTATGCAGCTATGCTGAATTAAACAATTGTTACCCAAGACTAACAATTTATGTGCCTTACTTGTAAGGTGCAGAAAACTGTAAACTGTATAAAATCCATTCTATTTCAACTTGCTGAGCTGATTTATCTGAATTTCTATATGCATTCAGCTTTTAAAGAAAAATGTAATGTTGCTACCGGAGTGATTTGTCAGCGCAGTATTTTAATGTAAATTCCACCAAGGGAAATGTTAAGGGTTGAAGTGTTTCCATTCATCAAAATAATTAAGCAAATAGGGAATGCTATCTTACAAAGGACTTCATACTGATGCCATCTATTTCTGTGCTGAGGAGCCCTGGCAAAGTATTAAATTCCATTCTTTATGTTTTGCATCAAAAAGGGGCCTGTTGATGAAATATACGTAAATGACCTCTGAAGCTGGGACTTGAGCTGAAGAATTGGTGAAGTATCAGTAGATTCTAGGCACTATTATTAACCGTTCCCAAGTAGTTAGCTTACAGAAGATACTTGACTGCAATTTGGTGTCAGTTACAAAATGAAGAAATTTGAGTAGTCATCTACCAGATTCAGGTAGATTTACAGCATGTATAGGGTACTACTCAATTACATTTCAGTTTTCTTAAATGATCTTTTAGCTGTGCTGATTTTAGTGTCCTAACAACAAATTTCTTTTTTAGGAAATAAAGCCTCAAAGCCATTACAACCATGGATACAGTGAATCTCTTGGACGAAAAAGCCACATTGACGATTACAGCACTTGGGACATTGTCAAAGCCACACAGTAAGCTTATTTTTGAGCTTTAGATTTGTCTTTCTGTATTAATTGAATAATATTTCTTAAGGTGAAGACAGTTCAAGGCTGACTGTATTTGTGTATACAGTAATGCAAGATCTTGTAAATGAACTGTATTGTTTAAGATCTGTGAGCGTTGTGTGAAGCATTGGCATTAACTGTAAATACAGGTGGTTGCTGGGAGGATTGTTGGAAAAGAAAGCAATTTTTTCATGTTCGTGCTGGAGTTTGTTTTCTCTAACTGACGATTAAAAGGTAGGTGGGCAACATGTTGATAAGCAGACAGGAGGGTTTCCTTGATTTCTTGGCATCGTTTATAGGTTAGAATATGTTATGTACAGATGAATTCTGTTTCTTATTCTGCAGTTTCAACACTGCTATGAAACTGAGTTATTGATAAGAGAAAGGACTGTAGGAATAAATGGAGAGAAAATCTAACTTACAATTATTTTCTTAATGCAGATTAATTATACAGATTTGTCTTCTGTAAAGTCCTGTAATACGTTCTAATTTGCAAGACTTTCTGAAGAATTGTCATTGAGCTACCTTTCAACTTTCCATTATTTACCGTTCAGAAACTACCGACGTCACTTTCATCTATCTTCTTCAGTAAGCTGAAAACACGATAGTTATATAAAAAAAAAAGTCTTACATTATTTTGAATGCCTACATGATTATGTATATTGCCAGGCTATTTGCCTCTTATGTATATTTTTATATACATTTTCATTTATTTTCTAAAAATTATCTTTAATTAGTACATTTGCAGCTCATTTCCTGACTTATGCCACATTTAGGTGTAGGAGATATGTGCTTTCCTTCACTTTCTGAATGGATGGAAATTTTAAACTTCCTGATATAGACGTTGACTGAACCGACGATTGTAACTCTAAAGATTTAAATAGTAATACTAACCTATAATCCTCTTAGCGAGGGATTCCTTGAAATGAAACCACTGGTATAACATGAAACAAGGTGCTTCTTAAAGACTTGGGACTATGACAGCGGAAGTGATGATTTTGCAGGTTACTTTATTCCATTTCTCTGTGCTCGTTATGTGCTTGAAAACCTAAAACACATTTGTTATCCATCAAATTTAGGTTGATCTGTGCTTACAACTGATGGATTTTAATTCTTTTCAGGTCTCTTCTAACCTGTAACTGACAGGCCTGTTAATTGTTACGCTCCTTCACAGTATTGTTGTGATGAGATTGGTGAGATGTCTATACATGCAGACTGGGGGATGAAGCACTGGTGAGCCACTCTCACCAAGTTGAACATGAGTCAGCAGTGTGCCCAAGCAGCCAGGAAGGCCAGCCATGACCTGGAATGCATCAAGCACAGCATCACCAGCAGACCAATGGAAGTGATTGTGCTGTTCTTCACTGCGCTGGTGTGGCCTCACCTTGAGTATTGTGTGCAGTTTTGGGAGACTATGAGAGCCTCCAAAGGAGGGATGCAAAGATGAAGAGTCTAGAGGGGGAGGTGTATCAAGAGCAGCTGAAGTTGGTTTGTATAGCCCAGAGAAGAAGAGACTGAAGGAAGAACTCATTGAAGCTTATAGCTTTTCAGGAGGGGAGCAGAGGGGCAGCGCTGATCTATTCTCTCTAGTGGTGACAGGACCCGAGGGAGTGGCATGGAGCTGCATCTGGGAAGGTCAGGTTGAGTGTTAATAAAAGGTTCTCACTAGAGGGTAGTCAGGTAGTAGAACAGGCTGCCCAGGGCGGTGGTCATGATGCTGAGCTTTCCAGAGTTCAAGAAGCATCTGGACAATGATTTCAGACGTAGTCTGATTTTTATTTTTTTTTTTTCAGGTGGTCTTGTGTTGTACCAGGAGTTGGACTTGATGATCCTTATGGGTCACCTCCAATTCAGTGTGTTCTATGATCCTGTGTTCTCCTGTCTGCAAGAGAGAACTCTGTTTGCCATCATAGCTCAGGGATAGGTGGCTGTCAGCATAGGTATACGATCAAGTTATGTTAGTAGTATTCCATGAAAACAATCAGACTAGAGGAAACCACCTCTACTTTAAGTTTTCACTGGGTTAAGTTTTTACAGCAGTTTGAAAGCCCTGTTACGTAAAATGTGGGAAACTCTGAAGTTTAAGGTAGAAAATAACCCTACCAAGTATTGTAAGGCTTGGAATAAAATAAAGCTGCTACTACATTAACTCAGCGGTAACTTACCAGCAACAACAAAATCTTTAGAAATATGGTGTCCACATTAGTATCGAAAGTGAAGTTTCGCTTGATGAGCAGCTATTGGGAAGAGGTGCATCACTGATACACAGTTCCTATTAAAATGAACAATGTAGTGACTTTTGCAGAAATATAACCTCTCTTACTTGAATGAAAATAGATGACCTTACCTTCTAGCACTTGTCCTTAAAACTCATGGTTCATTTTGATTAAAATAAAGTGATTTAGTTTACTTTTCAGTTCATTGCTAACGTAAGTTAGATGCCACAAAAAGCTTTGCTAAAAAGGAAAAATACAAAAGAATGCTTATCTGTCTTCTAGAACTTCTCTAACTAAATCAGTAAGTTCAAGAAAAAGGTAGCAAAACAGAATAGGAATTATTTTCATTCTTCTAAGTTCTGGTGGTGGTTTGTTGGCTTTTTTGTGTTTTTTTTTTTTCTTTGTTTTCAATTCAGTGTTTTACATTGAATGCATATCATTCAATGAAAGTTGGCAGCACCATTTTTTTTTTTTTTTTTTTTTTCCCCTTTCAGAACATTTTCAACCTTCCCTAGAAGAAGGGAAGTTATGGTTTTCATAGAATGATAACATTAAATGATACCTGGGGTGCTTACTGGTAGTGGAAGAAACTCAATTGGTCTCAGGACTGACTGGATAGCCTAATTATAATACAGTTGCATATCATGTTGTTTCCTTTTAAAACAAAATAAAAACCCACAATGCTTCAAAAGACAAATATGTCATCCAAAATATTTGACATTTGACGTAAGACCATTGAAACTGTAGGCTTCTTGACAGATGGAAGGTGCATTTCAGAGTAGAACTGTGGGCTCTCAAGTTTCTGATAATCTGTGGAGAAAGCAGTCACAACTTTTGAGTAGCTGGTCAGTTATTTAACTTATTGTCAGTCATTGTTCATGCTGTTTTTCATGTACTGCACTATTAAAAGTTTCTGCTGTGAAATCAGCTGTTTGTTATTTTTGTACAAAATTGAAATGAGAAACAGCTCCTTAAACTATAAAGTTGATTAAAAAAAAATGAATAAAAATGTTTTAGTTTCTCTGCATTCTATAGATACTGTTTGTAAAATTTGACTTTAAAATGTTGATTTTCTTGACACTTAATTACAGAGAAATAAAGTGTTAGTAAAATGATGCATTCAGCAGGTGAAAATAAAAGCTTGCTAACTCTACATGCTTTTCCAGAATTTTTATTCTTTGCCATTCATCTCCTGCTGGAATGTTTATGTGCTTTATCTTACTTTGTAGTTTGGACACTTATTCAATTAACGTGCTTATGCACTGAACTACAAAATCTGATAACCTCTTATGATCAAGTTAAAGCTTTGTATAGGAAAGAACAGTTCAGTCAATGTTCTCATAGCAAAGAGGATTGTGCGTTTCTCCTGTTACGTTCCTCCTAAGATCTTGCCTAGAAATGGATCTATTGATTTACCAACAGAATACTTTCCTTGTTTTGCAGAAACTTCTGCTGAAGTAAAAACCAACTACTATCATTTTTACACACATCTATAAGAAGGGGCATTTTTCACTGGCAATGTTATAACATGTCCAAAGACATCTAGTTAGAGTTAATAGACAAGATACTAGTACTTTTTCCATCTCTTATGTTAAGCACCTGCATCGTTCAAGACTGGAGTTAACTTTGAATGTGACTTAGAAGAGGCACCATGTTAATGTAGTGACTTAAAGTTGATTGCTGACTGTTTAAAATTGGTCAAGCCATGAAACTATGAAAAGGTAGTTATTGTTCACAGATGGAGAAGTTTATGGTGGGTTATGACTAGAACCACCTCTGAGACAATTTAATCCAGCTATGCTGGAAGTGTGTTAAGTAATATTCTGAACGTTAGTGTTAAACATTAATGATATTAAGAACTACTTTCCTGGCTTCTGCAAGATTGATTCCTTGTGCCCCAAGTATGATTTTCTTATTGCAAGATTAACTTTCTATTAGTTTTAGCACTGAGATCATTCAAAATGAGATTTGTGTGCATTGTGAAATAGTGCAGTGCAGTGCTTGCAGGATCTGTGCTGAAGCTTGCTGAGGAAATAAAGAATTTGGATATATTTGAGAACATTCATAGTATACTTACGAAAGAAGAAAAAAATCCTCCAGAATTGTGGTAATTGGTGAGGGCTGGCCAATGTTACAAATACTACTGTTATTTTCAACCATTTAGAGGACAGGATGGGCAGACTTTGACAGAGGTATGCATGCTCTTTACCTGCTTGTTGTTTTAGCCCGTGGATTTTTTTTGTGGATATACACATACCATTTTCAGCAATATAATCATAGTTCAAATGGAATGGTGTGAGTTTCCTTTTCTGTAAACCAATCACCAATATAACCACAACTACCTACCTGCTCTGAGACTTTGGAATGCATGCAACAACTGACTTTTTCATTTCTCAACATCATTGTTCATGGTTCATTAAGCAGCTCTTGAGTTTGCTCAGGAGCAGCTTTGCTGTTGAAAACAAAGCTGCCTTTCTGTTTCACATATTCCTATATTGTTTGTGTGTTAATAACTGCCATCGTTAATGGAATGAGACTTGAAAAGAGTAAGGGGAAAAAATGATAATTTTGTTACTAATTGCATTTCCAGCTAAAATAGCTTTGATTGAATTTGCAGTGATAGCAAGATGAGGGAGTAAACTCTTGGCTTGGCTTGGCTTAGAGATGTGTTCTCTGAGAAGAGATTCCTTCCTAGTATTGTGTATTTTGTGTTGATCTTATGGCAAAGCTGGCAGTGTCTGTTTCTAACACTCTGTGCTTGCCGACAAAAATGGATTCCATATTTAACATGGAAAGGGATTCTACAACACTATTTTTGAAATGAGTTTCTAATTAAATTTAGGTATCTTTGACTTATGATGAAAAATGAGATACTACGTTAGTTACTGCTGACATTAGATTGTAATAATGAAATGAGCTTACACAATGTTATTCTTGCTCTAGAAGAGCTAGTCAAATTTTTCCCAAGAACAAAACAAGCTTAGTAATATACCTTCATAATTATACTCCGTTGATATTTACAAATATCATCCTCCAGAATTCACCCAAGTGCAGAATTTGTTATATTAATGTACAAACCTCTTGTGAGATTTGATTTTTTTTCCTCCTTCCTCTTTCTTGAAGGGAATTGCCAGAACAGGTTGTTCGGAGGGATTGTGGATGCCCCATCTCTGGGGGTATTTAAGGCCAGGTTGGGTGGGGCCCTGGGCAAGCTGATCTAGTCGTTGGTCTAATGGCTGCCAACCCCACCTGTGGAAGGGAGATTGGAACTTTATGATCCTTGAGGTCCTTTCCAACTCAAGCCATTCTATGATACTCCTATATAGCTACATTATGAGTATGGTGAGTATAATGTATATTTTGTAATCTAACAGTGTGTCATGAACTCTTGCAGAAGATAGTGCCAAGTCAACTGTGGCAAACTGATGAAAGAAGACTAGCTATTATGTAAGAGAAGGGTGCTGTGCTTCTAGGGCAGAGTTCAAGAAACCAGGACTGCATCAAATTCACTGTTTTCTTGTGGAGTGCGTGCTTTTTCCTGGAACAGGAATGAATTGCTGTAAATTCGTGATCTTTTCTGCCTGGTGATTTTTGTGTGTTTAGAACCTTATGGCCTCTTGTGACAATAAATTAGATAGTTACTGAATTCCACCTCACATTAAAGCTTTTATAATCAGTTATAACCTCTGGACGTTGTAAAATGTCTGCGTGAGATAAGCAAGTCTGGGAAATTCCTAAGGCATGTTGAAGGCTATTTCCTGTTACAAGTACTTAGTGAGCTAACCAGGAAAGTTACACTCTTAAATCTGTTGCTTGAGAATAGAGAAGGCCTTATGGGAGATACGATGGTAGTTGGCTGTCTTAGCCACAGATCATGAAATAGTTGAGCTCAAAGTTTTTGACGAAATGAGAAAAGAAGTCAGCAGAGTTGCCACCCTGGATTGTAGGAGAGCAAGCTTGAAGCTAGTTGGGGAGTTAGCTGTCAGTGTGCCTTGGGAATCACACCCAGTGGGTTTGCAGATCTCTTAGAGGATTGCTTTTCAAGAACCACCTTTTAAAAGCCCAGCGGTTTGCAGTCCCACTCTGCCACAAACGAAGCAAGTGGGGTAGAAGACTAGCTTGACTGAATGGGGAACTCTTGGAACAAGGGCAGCAGAAGAAAATATATGTCTGGAAGCAAAGTCTTGCTTCGCAGGGGCAGTACAGTGCTGCAGTTTACATCTCCTGGGAGAGAACAAAAAAAACCGGAGCTCAACTTGTCAGTATAATGTCAGACAATGAAAAAAGGCAAGGTCTGAGGAAAACATTGGACTGATACTTGATGGTCACCTAGGAAGTAAGGATGAGTAAAAGGCAGAGGGATTTAATGCCTTTTCTTTTTCTTTCTTTTTTTTTTTTTTTGTACATCAATGTTTAACATAATGACTTGGACTGCCTGGTCCTCTGTGCTGGAGAACCATGGGAGAGAAACAACTTTTCAGTTGCAAGGGACCATGAGTTGAATGTTCATGGGATCTGATGAGATTCACCCCATAGTATTGAAGGAGTTAGCAGATATTTTATAGCTGGATTCCTGCGGGTCTTTGTAGGCTGGGGAGGTTCCCACTGACTGGAAATGTTCCCTTCCAACTGCCCTATTCAACTCTATGTACTGCCCAGTAAGACCAGAATTTGCTATCTTGCTTTCAGAAGCCCTGCTGTTACCCCTCTTGCTGTGTTTTTTCACTTCTCCTCATTTTTGGCTGATTTGTCTTTGGTTTCCATAAACCTTTTTCAGTGGTGCTTTTGACTGCATGAACATCCAGGAATTGTATCTTAACCCATTTGAGCAATCACTTGTCAGGTCATATTTTTGATCTAGACTTGAACTTCAAAGATTGGCCAGACTAAGAACCTTCTTGATTTTCTTGGCAGTTACACATGTCTGAGCATGTGTTTTACCTAACTGGTTGCATATCTGAGTCTTCATAAACCACACTGTCCTTCCGTGCACCTCCTTCTCCCCCCACCTGATTGAAAACAAAGCTTTATTGTCCAAATTATTTGTGACATAGCTGCTTTTCTACTAGGTCTGAGGAATCAAGCTGTATCTGGTTGCAATTAGTACGTGTGGCAGGCAGTAATCTTTGACCTGTTCCTTGGCAAAGCTTTCGAAAGATTAGAGAAATGGCAATAATATCTTGTGTTTTTTATAATTTCCAGCGTAACTTTCCTGAGAAGTTGAGAACAGCATACGTTAGTAGGTTCTGTCTAATACTTCTTTTTAATACTTCTTTTTTTAATACTGTCCAGCTGTGGGCTTGGAAAGTGTTACTGACTTTGACTTGAGTCAATTGAGATTTCACTGTGGCATTACCGTCTGGGTTGAAGATCCATTCAACTATATTAAAGAAAAAGTAAGAATGGTAACTACCCTAAGAAAAAAAGTCTAAACGATAGTTAAACTGGGTGACTGAAGTGGAGCAAAGAGGCCTTCTGTTGTCGAAGTCTGTGTCATCTCTAAAAAAGAAAATGTACTGAAATTCCAGCTTTGAGAGGATGTTAAACTTCTGCTCCAGTAGAGGTCAGATATTGCATGGAGAGGAAGGTTTGGCCTTGATTGAAGGTTTTGCTTTTGACTTGGGAAATCCTTGTGGGTTGTACAAACATTCAAGTGTACTCTTTACAAGCCTTTCTACATTGCTTTTATTGCCACTAAGAACGGGACAAATATTTAATGTTAGAGTTAGGTGCTCTTTGTTTGTTATTTAAGAAGGAAAAATGGAAAATGTCTGAAATATGTTTGTTACGTTTGTAACTGATCTGATGATCTTGTTATCTGCTGTACTGATTTTTTGGAAAATATTTTCATATTGGGTGGTCCAATTATTGAGGTCTTCAAGAGCTGGGAAGGAAGGAAAACGGGCATGTGAGAAACAAATACAGCAGAGTTTCCTGTGGAGAGAAGTCCTTCATAAAGTCTTGAGTTGGTTCATGTAACTTCTACAAGTGGAAAGCTATTGTTGCAACAGATCTGTGTTCACTTAGAAACTGAATGTTTCTGCTTCATTTCCGCTTTGTTGAAGATGGAGTATCATAATCATTATGGTGTTTGTCCAATTCATTTTTTTCCCAAGATAACAGCTTTGAAAATAATGTTTTCTTCTTCAAGGTATGGAATATATGAACGATGTAGAGAGTTAGTGGAAGCAGGTTATGATGTGCGACAACCAGACAAAGAAAATGTGACACTTCTCCACTGGGCTGCAATCAACAACAGGATAGATCTGGTGAAGTATGTACTATATATAAAGATTTATATGAACTAATCACATTCTTTAAAATGTTGATTTTATTATTTTTTTTAATGACCATTAGGTGCAGTGGCTACTTACATTAAATATGTTGTCTAGTGAGCTTGGTATCACATAAGCGATGTTTAGGTCTAAGTGATCTTCTCTTGCAATAGCAGATCTCAGTGCCTGTCTTACCAGCTGTGGGCTATTTTCATCCCAATGAAGGAGTTTAGAGTTTGTATGTGGAGAGTGCAAAGTTGGAATTAGACTTCCCTTGTTTTTTTTTTATGTTCTTCTGTTGCAAAACCTGGGATTCAGCCTAGATAGGTATGAAGTCCATGGATGCTTCATAATGAAAACTACAGAAACCCTTTTTTATTTCTACAGGATCAGGGAAAAGTGTTCCATAAGTGTCAGACATTTATAATGTAGTTCTGTTTAAATGACTGCACTGATTTTTTTGTTTGTTTTTGACTCAATTTTATGAAAAGGCAAAATTAGCCATGTACCTCTACAGTTACCTAGTGACTGCATTTCACCAGATGCTGCCCTTAATATTCTCCAGACAAGGATCTGTCTTCTGCTTTTCCTCTTTCTAGCAACAGCAACTGCATGCACTTTAATTCCACAGCTTCTGAATCCAAGCATTGGCAGTTTTCAAGAGCTTGGCCAAGACTTAGTGATTCTAATGCGGAAATCACTGGAAGTATTTTCTTCCTAAGCCAACCTATTATAAGATCTGCTTGCTTTGAATGTAAGTAGTTTGCTTAAGTAAGATTTGCACACCTGGCATGGATTTCTGGATGACTCACAGAGAGTCGAATCATTTAGTTTCTCCTTTCAATAATGTTCTCACCAAGCACAAAATTGAGAGAGATCTGCCTAGGCAAGATCAAGTTATTGGATTAGTTTTGCAAAAAACTCACCATCTATGTATACTGAAGTAGTGATAAATCTCAACTTAGTCTAGAACACCCTTAAATAAACATAAGTTATTTCAGTGCACCATCTGGCAGGAGATGGTCGCCTTGTCTTTTCTCAGTTGTCAAACTGTAAGTTTGTCATTCTAAATAAAATGTACTAGCCAGCAAGCAGTGCTGCCGCTCAGTAAAATCTGAACATATTCTGCATTTCTGCAGGGACTACTGTTTGAATGGAGACAATCTGTTTAATGTTCACCTCCCTGTGAGTGGCTGTCACATCAGTGAGATGGATCCAGGCTTTGCTTGTGAATTTCTGTATTGTCTTCTTCTCTAGACAAGATTGCCTTGGAAACTTCTTCCCCAAATGGACTAAATCTGCTTCTTGGTGTCTTTTTGAAATTTATATTTTGGTGTCTGAATCTTGCTTCACAATGAAACAAAGTCCCTTTGGCTTATATAAGCTTTGTCTATTCACTTACGTAGGACCAGGTCTTTCAGATAATCCTGCTTGTTCTCGTTGAATTGTCCAAAAGCTTCAGCAGGGAGATACTGCAGTTTTGTTCCTTTGGTGTCAGAAAGCAGTGGACTGTACTGCACTGATCAGGGCTAGATAACCAGTTTGTCTGACACTGGCGAGTCTTTGAATCTGATACCTTTAAACCTGCTGTGTAAAGGACTCTGCCTTTTAGCATGGATATTGTTAGCTAATGCACTCTTCAGTTACTCTTTCTGTAGGTATCCTCTGGACTCTCTTTGAAGCTTCAATCTGAGAATTGATAAGCACTTGAGCGAAAGAAGGTAGTTGCTTTCAGTAATGGTTTTCAGTCTGTTACTTTTGTTGTCCTCCTTGCCATCTGCCTTGAAATACATACAGAAAATTGAGGTATGAGAAACTCTATGCTGAGGATTTCGAAGGACGGTTTGTGTGGGTAGAAGAGTAGGATTCACATAGACCTTGAAGGTATTATGCAAGCAGAAAGTCTACAGGCAGAGGTACTTGAAATGTGCAAGCACTTAGAAATCTGTAGGTAGGTAGCACTTTTCAAAAATGTATTAGTTGTAACTCTTTGCCATTGGCACTTATGGTACTGAATGAAGAATCAGTGTTCTCAGCCTTACTTTTTTAAAAACATGAGTTTTTGTAATATGTGCATTTTCTTTCACAAAGGAAAAATAATACTGCTGGTTTTGTGTGCCAAATAAAACAGCAAGGAAAGCAGTTTGCAGAAACATTACAAATGACTGTGAATACGAGTTGCTACAGTTAAATAACAGATTACTTACTGTGTTCTTACAGGTAGCTTGTCTGTTTTAAAATGTTCTGGAAGAAGAAATAATTTTTAGGCTGTCATTTAAAAGTATTTTTAAAGTACTCAAATATTTCTGTTCTTTATTTAATATTGTACTTCAACAGAGAAAAGTGTAGAATCTTAAGAAGTGGTTTAAAATGTAACTTAAGCATAAAATCTTGGAACAGTGACATTAGCAGGGGTGTTCCAGTGGTGATGATACATGCTGTGAGATGAATTACATGCAGCTTTGTCATCTTTGCCAAATTTCTCTGTGCTAGTCTTCTAGCAGCATTTCTTTTACTTTTAATTCAGAATTATTTTTTATCCTAGTGAGCACCCCAACAAATTTAGAAGAAACTTTTTTTTTGAGATACTTATATGGTGGCATGGTTTTTATTAATATACATAGCAATTACTATGTTTTGCTTTAGAACCAAGCTAGGAAATAGCAGCATGCTTAATATACAGGAAGAGGTATACCTATTCTCCTCACCCATATCAAAAAGGCAAAAAATTGATCTCTGAAAAGGAAGTTTAAATGAAGACATGGTGTTTTCCATAATGTTGAACAACATGCCTACTGTGTGTCCTTTCTTTTGAAACAAGATGAGCATTAACATTTACTGTTTTTTTTGTCGTACAGATACTATATATCAAAAGGTGCAATCGTTGATCAGCTTGGAGGAGATTTAAATTCTACCCCACTGCACTGGGCAACAAGGTGAGGAAAAGTCTTGGGATTTTCCTCTGTGTTTTTCTTAACTTGGTATCTGCCACTGATTGATTTATACAGTGGCTGTATTTTATGGGAATGCTTGTGCAGGGATGAACTCAGTCACTGATGACAGGGAATGCTGTGAATGTGGCATGTTTGAGCTACAAGAGCTTTCAGCATGTGGTTTGATTTTTCTTATGTCTTTCTGATGCAGAGGAAGATTTCTGTGACAGGAGAAAATAAAATAAAGCCTGTAGTCTGTAATAAAATTAGAGTCTGTAGTCACTTGCTTTATTCTTATTTTGAAGATCTGTGCTTTATCAGTCTTCTGAAGATCAGTGTATGTCCATCTGGGGTTTGGGTTGATTTTGTGTGACACTGTCCTTGCAGTTTTCTAGTATGTGTGTAGATATTTTAAGAGGCACTTTAAATCAATCTTATGATGTAGAAGGCGGTCTGAGGATGATGACTGGCTGGAATAATTGAAGTCAGCCTTCAGTAGTGGCAGTCAACTGGTAGCAAATAGGCAGGAAAGTAAAGAAGACTGAGAAAATCAGTTTGTATCAAGATAATTTCTTCACTAAAGATGAGAACTGTCTTATTAGACCCCTTTAAAAATCTTAGCTTGTGTATTTCTTGCTGGTGCAGATCACGTTCTACTTTCTATATGTTAATAGCACAAATGTTTGATTACACTTCCTGGTGTTCATAAGTATAATCTGTTCTGTGAAGCATTGTGCGAAGCTGCTTCTGACACACATGAATTGTTTTTTAGCTCATGTCGGTAAGTGTGCTCATAATTGTACACCCTATCTGCTGGAAGGATAAGTCTATATTCTTTCTGCCAAATAGATGAGATTCAAATGTATGGAGAAAAAGTAGGCCTTCTATTTTCTTTTTTCTCCTGTACTGTTTTTAAAAGTAGAAAAACAATATATACTAGAAAAAAAATATACATATATATATATATAAAATCAGTCTGACCTCTTTTAAAACAAGGTTTCAGATGTGGATGGGAAGAAGTCACAATAGGCTAAATATCTGAGCTAATAACTTTGTTGTTGCTGACTTTGTTGTTTACTTCACAACACACCTAAGCCAATTGCATGGGATCTGTGTGTTGGCTGCATAGAATTGTTGGCTGCTCACGTGAAAGGATTTAAAAACTTGATTGCAGACTCAGGTCATGGCGATCACTTTTGTCAAAGTATATATTAAAGGTCATATTTGTTGTTTTGAAATATTTTAAAATTGCGTAGCATACCTGTATATAGTTATTCAGTTGTTTGTTTTCTGTGTTCTGTTGCATTTAGGCAGGGTCACTTATCCATGGTTGTACAGCTGATGAAATATGGGGCAGATCCGTCGCTAATAGATGGAGAAGGCTGTAGCTGTATTCATTTGGCTGCCCAGTTTGGACATACTTCAATTGTTGCTTACCTGATAGCAAAGGGACAGGTAAATTTTAAATAGTATCGTTTTAAAGTAGTTTCTACTCAAAACTGGAATAATGAAACAATTAAAAATTGTATCTATCAGTCAGAAAGTGCAAAACATTCACCTGACTAAAGATGAATCAATATCTTTTACTGTAGACCGCTGTATTTTACCTGGTGCACATGTATCTGTTAACTTAATTTCCTGCAGTACCTTGGCTTAAATTTACATCTTAGTGTAATATATGCAAATTCTAGGATGTATTCCTTTACTATTCTTTATTTCCAATTAAGTTAGTATTTAAATATTAACCAGGACTATTATAGCAAATGTGTAAGTCTTCATAGAAACATCAACTTAGGCATTGGTAAAGAGTCTAATAACTAAGAGTTGACATACATATTTAGATTTAAAAAAAAAACAATCTTGATGCCTCTTGTATTATTGCTAGATATGTAAGATGTGCAAGTATAGCACATGTACTCACTACTCTTCACATTGTCTCCCATCTTTCATTCTCTGTGCTCAAAACGTTGTTCACTTTTTTGCTACTTGATCTGCATTATTCTTCATAGATTCACTCAACCACAGGTATGTGCCTGAAGCACAAATTTTATTTACTTTGTAAGCCATATAGAGAAGTCAAAACCCTCCACTCTTTTTACAGTCTTGCAAATACTGTTCCAGCTCCATATTGTACTTGTTCTTTCAAATATCAAGTGAGGTACAATACAATCCAGTGACTCTGATAGAGTATGAATATGAAATTAATTGATTTAGGTCTGTTTTCAGCTGCAAAGTGCTACTGTATTGTAAAACAAATACTACATTTGCTACAGAAAATGATCTGTGTGTATACAATTTTTAAAAACTGCATTTTGCAACAATCATTTTTTATCTTAAAATTGTTTTTGGTGAAACAGTATTTAGGGTATGGTCGAGAGTAAGATAGGCACAAGAGGAGGCCAATCTTACATAATCACTATTTTTGCAAGCTAAATAATGCTCTTATCTTATCTTTGCAAGATAATAAAAACTCTTTGGTTAGGAACAAGTTTTATATTTTGTTCACAAGTTATCTAAAATGAAAAACCCATATTCTTACACTCGAAAAATCTTG
Source organism: Meleagris gallopavo (assembly GCF_905368555.1). NCBI lineage: Eukaryota > Metazoa > Chordata > Aves > Galliformes > Phasianidae > Meleagris > Meleagris gallopavo. The sequence goes on from NC_139404.1 coordinate 37,690,763, forward strand.
CAAATGTTCTGTATTTGCACAGTTGTTTAAAGCATAGCATTAATGAAGTATAGATATCCTTTATAATGTTTTGTCATTATGAAATCTCACTGTGTTTACTTGCCCTGATGTTTATATACAGACTTGGCCTATTTATTTATTTGAGCATATAATGCTTCACTATGAGAGAAGCTGTGTGTGTTGTGTACATGTGTACGTACATGGATGCTAAAATCTTACTTTAAAATTTGAGTCCTATTATCTTGCTAACAGGTCTCTTGACAATAACTCTTTCTTTTAAAGAGTAAGTCTTAATAAATCCCCGCCAGTGTAATCAAGCATGATTTCAGTGTCCTTTGCATGCCTTTCCAAGTTTGAATTAACACTTATTTCAAGCACTTCAGAAAAGATGAATTAAAGTTGTATATTGATTTGTATACTTAAAATATAATAAATAATATAATTATAAATGATATAAATAACACTGTAATAACAATCCCTGAACTCAAAGTTTTCTAGCTATACTACGGTAACTATTCAGCTTCTGTAGGGGCTATGGGAAATACATGATTTTACTTTTTATTCTTCTTTAGAAGTGCATACAAGTTTGTTAATCATGGAATAATGGAATCGTTTGAGTTGTAGTGGATCATTAAAGGTCCTCTAGTCCAACTCCCCTGAAATGAACAGGAACACCTACAGGTAGATAGGTTGCTCAGAGTCCTGTCTAGCTTGATCTTGAATATCTTCAGGGGTGGGGACTTCAGCTGCCTGTCTGGGCAACCTGTTCCACTGCTTCACCACTCTTAAAAAGCAAAAAAAAAACAAAAAAACCCAACATTTTCCTTATATCCAGTCTGAATCTCCCCTCATTTAGTTTGAAACCATATTCTCCTGTCCTATCACACCTGCTCTTTGCTGACATGAATATTTACTTCCTTTATAATATAATGATTTGGATTTGGAAACTTAAACTACTTTTGCTCATGTAGACTTACCCTATTAGTCTTGCAAGTTTTTCTCCTTTTTCCTTGACAGAGATGAGGCTCTCTTACATTCTGAGAATAGGCTTGTGTTTGTTCCGAACCTAATTGTAGTATCTGGGTGATGAAAGACATGTAGGTTTAAACAGAATCATGGAATGGCTGAAGTTGGAAAGATCGTCTGGTCCATCCTCCTAATCGAATACTGACATCTAGAACAGGTTGCCAGGCACCCAGTCCATGCAGCTTTTGAATCCACAAGGGGGATGATTTCACAACCTCTCTGGGCAACAACCTGTGCCAGCTCTCCATCGTCTGTCAACACTGAGCATCATTCTTGCAGCAGCACTAAGGCCAGGGGAAGCTGCTAAACCAAGCATTTGCTTCCTAAACCTACATAAGAGTGCATTAGTTACAGAATTCTGAGGCCAATCATGATTCTTCTTTATGGCTGTTGAAACAGACTCTGATGGATTTGATTGTTCAGAGCAGACCTCTTGTTCAGAAGAGCAAGGTCGCTTCTTTTGTTTGCCATACCTGGCTTGTTAAGTTGCCTGTCAGTCTGCACTAGATTTGTTTCTCTAGAATCCTATAAAGTCTTTTCTTTTGGAGAATAGCTGGTATGTATTTCCCAAATTAGAAAATGTTTTCAGTTGTACATCCACCTTCCTGATAAATTTTCTTTACTATTTGCTTTTATGTATTCTGTTTCTTTGAGAGTCTGTTTCGTTTTCTCTGGCTGACAGTCCGTGTAAGAGATCTTTTCCTTGTTCAGATTCCTATTCTTCATAAGCATATGATGGATTTTTTTATAAAGCCTATGATATGTGAAATAACCAGTAATGTTTCTGAAGATGATCAAATTCCCAGTCTGTTTTTGTGCAATTCAATGTATTTTTGGCTGGAATCCCCTTATGCTTTTTGTACTTTTGAGAAAACTGTATTATTGCAGAATCACAGAATGGCCAGGGTTGGAAGGGACCTCAAGGATCATGAATCTCCAACCCCCCTGCTACATGCAGGGCCACCAACCTCCCCATTTAATACTAGACCAGGCTGCCCAGGGCCCCATCCAACCTGGCCTTGAACACCTCCAGGGATGGGGCATCCACAACCTCTCTGGGCAGCCTGTTCCAGCACCTCACCACTCTCACAGCAAACAACTTCCCCCTCACATCCAATTGAAATCTCTTCTCCCTCAACTTAAAACCATTTTCCTTTGTCCTGCAGTTATCAATCCTTTCAAAGAGTGGATTCCCCTCCTGTTTGTGGGCTCCCTTTAGGTACTGAAAGGCTGCAGTAAGGTCACCCCGCAGCCTTCTTTTCTCCAGGCTGAACAAGCCCAGCTCCCTCAGCCTGTCTTCGCAGGGGAGGTGCTCCAGTCCCCTGATCATCTTCGTGACCCTCTTCTGGACCTCTCTAACAGCTCCCTTTTTTGTACTGGGGGCTCCACACTTGGACACAGTACTCCAGATGGGGCCTCACAAGAGCAGAGTAGAGGGGGACAATCACCTCCCTGTCCCTGCTGGCCACCCCTCTTTTGATGGAAGCAAGATGGATTATAACACAGGACTGGCTTGAGCACCACTATTAAAAAGCCCTGGTAAGCCAGAGTGTCGCTGTGATCTCTAGTGACTGTTCAGAAATCGAACTCATCAGCTGTGTTACTTCAAAAAGTGGTGTCAAGCAGCAGAATTAGTTGACACAGCTCCTTTTCATGTAAGAAGCTGTTTCCTCCCCTATGTTTTTTACCTCTGGAAGCTTCTTGTGGAATCCTGTATTAATGCTGTAGACTAAAATCTGGCTAATCTTTAGAGTCATTCTCTTTCAGAGCCAGAGTTATCCTATTTCAGATACATTTTAAATAATAACTGACGTTGATCTGTTGTGTTCTCTCATTTGAATTACATACACGGGATATAAGTATACTTTTTATCATTGCATCACTGTATTTAGTATTGAAATCTGCCCCTTGTAGTGCTCAAATTCCTGCCTTAGCAGCATGGACAGCTGTCCAAGAGCATTATCAGATTGATCTGTCACCAGGAGTTAACAAGAAGTTAATGCTGAGATGCCTGTTGGTTCACACGAGAACAGTCTTCTGATGCATTATACGTTGCTGAAGGCTTACTTTTTTGCCTCAGCACTCTGACACAGAAGAACAACAGAACTTTCTTTCTGAAATGTACTTTTTTGTTGTATGAATGTAGCATTCATCTGGCAGAATGACAAAGAATTTTTAACAGGAACTTTGGTAGACAGCAACTCTTCTGTCCATGTTGTGCATCATTTAATCATGCATATAAAACTGTGTGCAAGTGAGTCTTAGTTTCTTTGTCACTTGCTATAGTTACTTTGAAGAGGGATCTGCCTCAGCTCATGTTGAAGCTTAGTGTGACTAATAGGTGTAGCCGGCTCATCTCATATAATTTGGAGCTCATCTTCTTTTTTCCTCTTTTAACTGTCACCTAGTATGCAAAACGTAATTTCAGTTTGTCTGGTGGTATCACTGAAGGAGTCATTTTTACCTCCTTCCAAGCAATCAGGTGTCTGTTGATCACAAAGCATTGCATTTCTGCATGTAATCTAAAACTTAAGAGTGATTGTTTATGTCTCGTTAGTACATGCATGTTTAGAAACATGTAGTTCACACACTGTGACCTGTGAATCGAAGTCATGCTTCTTAAGGATAAATGACCTTGAGGCTGGGCTGTGGTTGTAATTTCCTTCGCAATCTTGGCAACAGGAGCTTGAAGGGAGCGAATGCCAGCAGTTGTGTGGCTTTAGGAGGTTCTAAAGGATATAGTCTGTGTGCATACATAGAGGAAATAGACTTAAATATTGGTCTTAGTATGTACAACTTGTTTCTCAATAAGCTGGGCAATGAAGTAGTGGTTCTCCTGCCCTCTTATTAATTGCTTTTTATTTCTGATTTTTAATTTTATTTTTTTAGCTTAGCAATTGAGTAAGAATTTTAAAATGCACAGGTATCTGCAATGTGGGGATCTTTTAAAAGCAGTTATTAAGTTATTTAATAGAAATAAATTGAATTTTGTGGATAACTGTTGTCTGTGTCAGGCTAGTAGCACAGTGGATGGGAGTCCCAGACTGCTGGATGTTTGGCAGATAGCAGAGCTGAGAAGTGGCAAGTAGGAAAGCTACTTCTATATTTTGGGTTTCTCTTAAGAGTTTCTGAAGTAAATGGTTTTATTAAAACACTTTCAGACTAATTTTCTTAGTAAGGGCTGAGGGAAGTAGCATAGGAGATACTGATATAGCTCTGCCACCTCTAAGTACAAATGTTCCGGTCTTGAATTAAGTTTAGTTTAGAGTAATTTTGTGCTGCCAGGCTGTGGAACTTGCTCACATGTGCTTGAGGGTCTGATCTGGCTCTGAATGTACATAGGAGCCACCAACTTGCTTGCCTCACCAAGCCAGAGATCTACAACAAGTCAAAACACTCTAGGTAGTAGATGCTTTACTTTCTGATAGAGGTTAAATAATCGTTTTATTTCAGATGTCCTGCATACTGCTGTTTTATCTACTTGAACAAACACACTTATCTCAGCAACTTTTTTTTTTTTTAGGATGTAGATATGATGGATCAAAATGGAATGACACCTCTAATGTGGGCAGCTTACAGAACACACAGGTAACACATATCCTCGCTGCAATTTTTACTTAATCTTGGTGTTAACTTCACACGTTGTTTGGAGTAATGACTTATTTTGAGTTTTTGAGAGTGCTTTGGTTTAATTAGTCAGTGTACTTTTCACAATTGCCACTTTATCTTTTTTAATTTGTGACCTATTCCAGAGAGAAGATACTATCAAGATATACTTAGTATTATGATTATTTTTTTTTAACTGAGTAAATCTTCCTATGGAGACTGCTGAAACAAATTGGTGTAAAAAGGCAATTCTCCAAAGAGCAAGTTAGTTTGAATTAGTTTTCTGCTTGGAAACTAACTTGTCTCCTTTGTTTTTTGAGTGAAGCATAAGTGAGTTTTTGCAAATACCTGCCATTTGCCACCAGCATTTTTTATTTGCATCTTTAGGAATGTGAAGTGGAAATCTGAAATATTTAGAACTTTGATATACTGTCTGTATAATCATTTGTTTTCTTTTACAAATCTATGTTAATACTGTTAGTTGTTGAGAGGCACGATAACAGAATTATGTACTAAATGTGTTGCATGACATTTCAGAAGAAACTCCTTTTAAATTCAACAAAATTGCAGTTGTTCTTTGGTGGGAGTAGAATTTGAGCCATTGATAATCATCAGCAAATATGTCACTTCTACATAATGTAAGTGATGAATATTCTGTATAGAAGTTGAACTCAATAACAAGAAGTTGGAATGTATTGAATTCTTTTGTAGATCTAATAAGACTTTTCTTTTCTAGTGTGGATCCAACCCGATTACTACTTACGTTTAATGTTTCTGTTAATCTTGGAGACAAGTATCACAAAAACACAGCATTGCACTGGGCTGTTCTAGCAGGAAATACTACAGTTATTAGTCTTCTGTTAGAAGCTGGAGCTAATGTTGACGCTCAGAATATAAAGGTAAACAGTCTGTTTTTATTGTAAGTGGTTTGAGATAGAAATCTGAAGAATAAATTATTCTTGTGGGTATGGCGGGATCGTGAAGATGGAGCAAAAATCATGCCATTAACTTTTATCCAAGTGTCAGTGTTTATTAACAGTGATGCGTAACTACTAAATCTGAACCTTCAAAAGTACCCATGTAAACAATTTATGAATGGTTAAGTATAAATACATATTTGGGGTGGGGTGCACCTTTAGATGGCATGCATGATGAGTCATTTATTTAGATGAAAAAGAAACCTGGCTGAACATATTCTAGTGAAGTTTTGGGGTGACTGTCTTTTTAAATATATTGAGATGTGGGAAAGTTCATCTCCCAGTGGCAAGGAAATTGAAGACAGAAAAATACCAGTAAGAGTAGATTACAAAATTGGGCTCTTTCTCGTATCAGAACTTCAAGTTGCCTGGTTATTTTGCCAGAACCACTTAATGAAGATTGATTCTACACTAACAGCCCATCCTTAGTATGTGTTAGACCAGCCACAAAGCTGTTAGAATTTATGTGGTAGGCATGGAGTCTGTAAGAGAAGCTTCTCTGATGGAGGGTGGGCCTATTCAATCTTTGCTCTGCAGTGTTTTTGTCCAGAGCTTGTGCATTACTGTTACGTATAGCAAATCAGATGTACTTTATCACCTGAGTTGTTTCTTTTGTGGTGTCAGAATTCAAGTTTAGAAAAAGAATTTTCCACTACTCCCTTTCTCTTCAAATATTCTCCCGTAATATTGAATGTTATAAATATTATAGATAGACTGCAAAAATACAGGTCCACACCTGCATTTATAAAACATTAAATATCTAATTAATTTGACCTTTCACCATTTTTCCTACCAGTTAAGATGGCCAGGCCTTACTTCAGTTGGAATAAGTGATAGAAATGTGCTTAAAACAAATAAAGCTAATAATCCATTTTCTTGAACAGCATGTAACAGTGTTTTTAGGGATGCATTTTAATTTACTTAGAGCTTTCTGGGTTCTTGTCAACGGTTTACGGGCTGGTTCGGCCCGGTTCCGTGACTAGAAGGGCGGAGGGATCCGCAGATCCGCGCCCCCGGAAAAAAAAAAAAAGAAAATAAGGGACCCCGAAATAATTGAAAACAGTGGCAACAATCTGAGGTAAAACAAAGTAATTTACTAAATATGGTATCAACAGAATTTTATAAGGAGAGAGAATGTGAAATTGATGGTGGATCGGCCTTACCACAACGCTGAGATGAGAAGCGCAGGCAGAGAAGCGCAGGCGAGAAGCGCAGGCAGAGAAGCGCAAGCGAAGCAGCGCAGGCAGAGAAGCGCAAGCGAAGCAGCGCAGGCAGAGAAGAGAGCATCAGGTGACCTTGCCGGGAGTTATATCTCCTCGCTGACCGCAAAGCCCCCTGGGGAAACGTAGCTGCTCTTCTCCGCTGGACAGGCACCCGGAACTTGAGCATCAGCAGTCAAACCCCCAGTACATTGCATGATGTTATGATGTGGAATACCGATAATGAAAAATCATGAAACCATGACATTCCACCCCTTATTCCACATCACTACATCATGCTTAATATAGACAAACAAAATATAAACACACGCACTAGGAATTACTGACTGCACTCCCTCAACATCAAGTTCCCTTGCGGTACACATTGAACATCCCCGTTTTCCTGCATCACCCACCAAGTGGACCCAGGTCCCTGGGCAAAAACAGTTCCACGAAGAGGTTTGTCCTTCTCAGAGGCTGGAATAACCCAAACTGCCTTTCCCAACATATTCTTTACATGTACAACAGGGACTTTATCTCCCTCTACGGTATGTAGGGAGCTGGACTGGGTTGGACCACCACGATTGATAGATCCTCTGGTATTGACTAACCAGGTGGCTTCTGCCAAATGCTTCTCCCAGTGCTTAAATGTACCGCCTCCCATTGCTTTCAGCATAGTTTTTAACAACCCATTGTATCGTTCAATCTTACCTGAGGCCGGTGCATGGTAGGGAATATGGTAAATCCACTCAATACCATGACCTTTAGCCCAGGTACCTACAAGAGAATTTTTAAAATGAGTCCCATTATCTGACTCAATTCTTTCTGGGGTACCATGTCGCCACAGGACTTGTGTCTCAAGACCTAGTATGGTATTTCGGGCGGTAGCGTGGGGTGCTGCATAGGTTTCAAGCCACCCAGTTGTTGCCTCCACCATGGTGAGCACATAACGCTTACCATTACGAGATCGTGGCAAGGTGATATAATCAACCTGCCATGCCTCCCCATATTTGTACTTTTGCCATCGCCCTTCCTCCCAGAGAGGTTTCATTCTCTTGGCTTGTTTAATTGTGGCACACGTGTCACAGTCGTGAATGATTTGCGCAATAGCATCCATAGTTAAATCCACCCCTCGGTCTCTAGCCCACTTATATGTCGCATCTCTCCCTTGATGGCCTGAGGTCTCATGGGCCCATCGGGCTAGAAATAATTCACCCTTGTTCTGCCAGTCCAGATCTATTTGGGCCACCTCAATTCTGGCAGCTCTGTCTACCTGATGGTTATTTTGCTGCTCTTCAGTAGCCCTATTCTTGGGCACATGGGCATCTACGTGACGCACCTTTATAACCATATTCTTTATTCGGGCAGCAATATCTTTCCACAGGTCAGCAGCCCAAATAGGTTTACCCTTTCTTTGCCAGTTGTTTTGCTCCCACTGCTGTAACCACCCCCATAGAGCATTTGCCACCATCCACGAGTCAGTGTAAACATAAAGCATTGGCCACCTCTCCCGTTCAGCAACATCCAAGGCCAGTTGGACAGCCTTTACCTCTGCAAATTGGCTCGATTCTCCTTTTCCTTCAGTGGCCTCTGCAACTTGTCGTGTGGGGCTCCACACAGCGGCTTTCCATCTGCGGTGTTTCCCCACAATACAACACGATCCATCTGTGAATAGGGCATATGTCTTCTCATTTTCGGGTAGTTCATTATATGGTGGGGCCTCTTTAGCACGTGATATCTCTTCTGCTGGCGGTGTTCCAAACTTTTTGCCTTCAGGCCAGTCCATGATCACCTCTAGGATTCCTGGACGGTTGAGATTCCCCATCCGCGCTCGCTGCGTAATCAGCGCAATCCACTTACTCCAAGTGGCATCAGTAGCATGATGGGTGGAGGGACCCTTTCCCTTGAACATCCAGTTCAGCACTGGCAGTCGAGGTGCCAGAAGGAGCTGTGTTTCTGTACCGATTACTTCGGAAGCAGCCCGAACCCCCTCATACGCGGCTAAGATCTCCTTCTCAGTTGGAGTGTAGCACTCTTCAGACCCTCTGTACGCCCGACTCCAGAATCCCAGGGGTCGGCCTCGGGTCTCTCCTGAGGCTCTTTGCCACAAACTCCAAGTGGGACCTTTCTCTCCAGCAGCAGTGTAGAGGATGTTCTTCGCATCCTGTTCCATCCGTACTGGCCCCAGGGCCACGGCACGGGCTATCTCTTGTTTAATCTGCTCAAAAGCCTGCTGCTGCTCAGGACCCCACATAAAATCATTCTTCTTCCGTGTCACCTGATAAAGGGGGCTTACAATGAGGCTGTAGTTTGGAACATGCATTCTCCAAAAACCCACTACACCCAGGAACGATTGTGTCTCTTTCTTATTAGTGGGTGGAGACATGGCACTGATTTTGTTGATCACATCTGTTGGGATGTGACGACGGCCATCTTGCCACTTTATACCTAGGAACTGAATTTCCTGGGCAGGCCCTTTCACTTTGCTTCGCTTAATAGCGAAACCAGCACGCAGAAGGATCTGGATTATTTGCTCTCCTTTCTCAAAAACTTCCTTTGCTGTGTTGCCCCACACGATGATGTCATCAATATACTGTAAGTGCTCAGGAGCACCTCCCTGTTCCAGTGCAGCTTGGATCAACCCATGGCAAATGGTTGGGCTATGTTTCCACCCCTGGGGCAAACGATTCCAGGTATACTGAATGCCCCTCCAGGTGAAAGCAAACTGTGGCCTAGATTCTTTGGTCAAAGGAATGGAGAAAAAGGCGTTAGCAATATCAATGGTGGCGTACCATTTGGCTGCCTTTGACTCCAATTCATATTGGAGTTCTAACATATCTGGCACAGCAGCACTCAATGGGGGTGTGACTTCATTCAGGCCACGGTAGTCCACCGTCAGCCTCCATTCTCCACTGGCTTTACGCACTGGCCATATGGGGCTGTTAAAAGGTGAGTGAGTCTTGCTAATCACTCCCTGATTCTCTAGTTGGTGAATCAGCTTCTGAATGGGGAGCAAGGAATCCCTGTTGGTGCGGTACTGCCGTCTGTGCACCGTTTTTGTAGCAATCGGTACTTGTTGCTCTTTCACTCGTAGCAACCCCACGGCAGATGGATCTTCTGACAGGCCAGGCAAAATAGACAACTGCTTAACACCTTCTGTGTCTACAGCAGCTATTCCAAAGGCCCATCGATACCCTTTGGGATCCTTAAAATATCCCCTTCTGAGGTAATCAATACCAAGTATGCATGGAGCCCCTGGGCCAGTCACAATAGGGTGCTTTTGCCAGTCTTTACCAGTGAGGCTGATTTCGGCCTCCAACATAGTTAGCTCTTGGGAACCTCCAGTCACCCCATGAATATAAATTGATTTTGTCCCTTGGTGACTCGAGGGCATTAGAGTGCACTGTGCACCAGTATCCACCAGGGCCTTATATTTTCGTGATTCTGATGTGCCAGGCCATCTAATCCACACAGTCCAATAAACTCTATTATCCCTTTCCCCCCCCTGGCTGGGGGCAGGGCCCCTCTATTTGTTACCTTCATTGTCTGCAGCAACTGGAGCAATCACCTTTTTGGAGAAGTTCACCTTGGTGGTTGATTTGTCTTGTAACTCTCTTACCCGTGCTTGAAGTACAGGAGTAGGTTGTTTATGCCACTCCTTCATATCTTCTCCATGGTCACGTAGGTAATGCCACAAGGCAAAACGTGATGTGGTCTTACTGTTGTCACTTGCTCGAGCAGGAGAACGTCTTCTTTTGATGGCTGAGACATTAGATGCCACCGGCTGGGAGGAAATCAAGTTGATGAGCCCCTCCAATAGGCTGTTTTGGGAATTCTGGTCCCCATTTGATGTATCCGTTACCTCCATGGATTTATCAGCTTCAGGCACGGTTGATAGTTTGTCTATTATATCTTCTTGTTTGTTTTCCATTCTGTCCAGCTTTTCAGCTACCTTTGTAATGGCTGAAACACAAGCTCGCAGAGGGCTTAAATGTAACTCAAAGTCTTGAAGTTTATTAACCAATTCACTTATAAGGGGTCTTCTTTCCCCTCTGCCATACATTGCTGCAAATGTGCTGGCGTACCTTTCTGGTGCGGTCTTTGTGAATGTACGCCACATGTTTGGTGTACACCTGACTCTCTCGGGATCATGCTCTTGGTCTGGCTCGTCAGGAATGAAATCGGGGCTATGTAGCATTTCCACCACAGCATATTCTCTTAAATAACAGATGCCTTCTTCCATATCAGCCCATTTCTTTTTCTCAGGCATCAGATCATCTTTGAAGGGGTATCTTTCTTTTACAGCTAACAACATCCGCTTCCAGAGGGTAAAGGCCTGGTTCTGGCATGTACTAATACCTCTGTCAATGGCTGAGTCCCTGGCAATGCCACCCAGTTGGCGAGCTTCTCTACTATCCAGCCACACACTGTTGGCCCCATTGTCCCAACATCGAAGTAACCAAGTGGCAATAGGCTCATTTGGGTGACGTGAAAAGTCTTTTCTCAGACTTCGAATTTCATTCATTTTCAGAGATCGATCAACAATAGTAACGATATCTTGCTCACCTCTTACTCTTTCGGGACTTCTTGTTGCCCTCATTGGCGCCGGTGACCGTGGTCTTACTGAGGGCCCCTCCCCTGGACTTAGGGGTGCTTCTTGTGGATCTTGGAGCCACTCCTCTGGACCTCTCTCCTCTTCTTTCTTCTCTTCTAACTGAGTCGAGATTCGTTTCATTTTCCGTCCTCTTACAGGGGCAAGTGACATCAATTGTGGTGCTTCTTGTAGTTGATCAGGTTGGTCAGTTCCAATGCTCTCATCCTCCAGTTCAGCTCGGAGCCTGTCTCGTTCGATTATGAGAGTATCTAGCTCAGATTGGAGGGTGTCTTGTTGAGATTGAAGACTGTTGAGTTTGGATTGCAGGGAGTCTCTCTCAATTCGGAGGGCATCTCTCTCAGATTGGAGGCTGTTTCTCTCGACCAGGATACTCTCTCGCTCATTTTGCACTGTTTCCCTGAGACTCTCCTTTTCAATTTCACAAACTCTCTCCCTCTCCAGGATAGTATTGAATAAGGCCCGGTAAGCATTAGCCAGGCCCCAAATAATTTGGGCCTCCTCAGATCTTCCTGAGCCGCGACATTCCTGTCTCAAATATCTGTTTAAATTTTCAGGGTCTTTCAGGTGTTCTGGAGTAAAGTTCCATGACACCGAAGATTTCCATCTCTCTAAAGTCTCACCCAGGCCTCTCCACATTCCCTGCCACTCAGTATTTACTGGTTTTGGGGCAGACTTCCTCAAAATATAATAAATACTAATAATAAGTGAAATGGTGAGCAGTACATTCACGGAGATTAATAACGTGATCAGGTGAGCATTGAAAATCCGCATAAAGAATTCAAAGGAGAGGCTGGAAACCTGCTTAAAAATCCCCAACCCTGTAAAATTAGCAGCTCCCTCTGGAATGGTATGCCACATAATATGCAGATGCCACATAGTTATTTCCATCCATGTTTTCAATTGGCTATATATACCTATTGCTCCATAGAGCAAAGTGGTGAACTTAATTAAGGCCCAGTATGTTTTTAGCATTAAGAAAGAAGAGACAGTGGCATGCAGCCCCTTAAAAGGCAGTTTCAGTAGAGAAAGCATTTTTTCTCTTTTTTTTTTTTTTTTTCTTTTACAGAAACAAGATAGCAAGGCTCAAAGTTTACAAATATCCTAGAGTATTGGCCGTCCGCCTGGACTTTTCAAGGTCACGCTTTCAGACAGTACTGGTGAAACAGATAAACTTTCCCAATGAAGCTGTCTGAGAGCGGAGAGAGAGATTTGTTCAAAAAGCTAAAAAGCAACTGTTGCCCGCATTCTCCACCAAGAATGTCAACGGTTTACGGGCTGGTTCGGCCCGGTTCCGTGACTAGAAGGGCGGAGGGATCCGCAGATCCGCGCCCCCGGAAAAAAAAAAAAAGAAAATAAGGGACCCCGAAATAATTGAAAACAGTGGCAACAATCTGAGGTAAAACAAAGTAATTTACTAAATATGGTATCAACAGAATTTTATAAGGAGAGAGAATGTGAAATTGATGGTGGATCGGCCTTACCACAACGCTGAGATGAGAAGCGCAGGCAGAGAAGCGCAGGCGAGAAGCGCAGGCAGAGAAGCGCAAGCGAAGCAGCGCAGGCAGAGAAGCGCAAGCGAAGCAGCGCAGGCAGAGAAGAGAGCATCAGGTGACCTTGCCGGGAGTTATATCTCCTCGCTGACCGCAAAGCCCCCTGGGGAAACGTAGCTGCTCTTCTCCGCTGGACAGGCACCCGGAACTTGAGCATCAGCAGTCAAACCCCCAGTACATTGCATGATGTTATGATGTGGAATACCGATAATGAAAAATCATGAAACCATGACAGTTCTACATGCAGTAGTTATGTATTTATGCAGATATGTTTCCTAGTTTGTAAGGTCAGTTGTGAGACAAATCGTAATGTAGCCACACTTCTTGCAAACTGTTAAGAAGCTCAAGCTTTTCTCTGTGCCACCTAATGGTAAAAATTAATAAGTAGGGTTTTTTTGTGGAAAAAAGATCAGTGTGTCATAACTTGCTTCCCATGACAAACTGATTAGTGTACCTGAAGTCCTCACCTTATCTACACTTCTGGACTCTTGTGAAATCTGTAATACAAATTGATATGTTTGGCCAACTGAAATGATAGCAGCTAGCCTGCAGCAGTTACGTTATTGACAGACAGCAGCAGTCAGTAGGAAAAATAGGCTTTTAAACCTGCTGGATCATGATGTCTTTCCAGTCATGCCAGAAGAGACACGTGCCAGGTTTCATTATCTGCAGTGGAGTCAGGATTACTTGTATTCCTTCCTGTTGGTTTCTAGGATCTTCAGATGTCAAAATCCTTCTAGCAGGGATGGTTTCAGTATTTATAAAGGGTGTTGATTTGGGTGATTTATTGCATGTTCATCACAAGCACATAATAAACATGAAATTGTTATCAACTCTAGGCAGGCTATATTAGAAAACGTCCTGTTGCTGGCTTTCTAGTTTTGGAGCAGGTTGGAATCAGTCACCTCAGTAAGGTCCTACTTCTACGTTGCATGAGAGTTTGAATGCTATAGTGGAGAAGACCTTAAAGGAAAATACAATCACACTGTTATTCCAGAATAAATCTTGAGAATTTGGAGGATAAAAAAAATAAAAAAGGAGAAGGAAAATGTCCATCCTGGAAGTAAAATTATATAAAGCAGCAATGTGGATTATTAACACCTAAATGTGTATATATCTTTGGTACAGTTGTTTCAAGTTAATCAAAGTGGATTTGTGCTGTTCTTGTTATTTATCCTATTTGTATTATGCTGTGCAAGAAAATAACAATTTTCTTTTGGTAGTAAGAAAGGTGTTTTTTTTGTGTTTTTTTTTTTCTTATGAGACTCAGATTACAATTGGAATTGGAAGCTTTTTAGTAATCAGGGGAGAGTTGTGGGTTTTTAAGTATCTTGCCTTAGTAGCAGACAGACTGGGCAGGTGAGGACAGGATTTCACAACAACTCAGCTTATAATTGGAATTAAATAGTTAAAATCTGTTAATAAATTGCTAAATAGATATTAGGTGTAGTCTGTTGATTATGCAGTGTATCCATAAGTTTGTCTGTGGAAGTCTACATATAAAGTTCCCTATGGTAATGATACTTCAGATTATTCTTTCTGTCTAAATCACTCAAAATATATACTCTTGAAACCTTATTGCTTTCTGTCAGTCCAAGTTGTTTACTGGACCAAGATCCCTGATTTTTTTTTTTAATTGCTTCTTAAGCAAGTCAGCCATCCATCCCTGTGAATACAAGGAAAATATTAAAATACCCAGATGATTAGACACATAGTCAAAGATTTCTTTAAAGCTCCCTCAATCTTTTTGTCTAGGCAGTTCCTAGGTGTCTCATGGCCCTCTAGTGGAAGGGATGCTCAGCTGGACCCCAAGACAACTTCAGGATTTACTTGGGAGATGAGCTCCCAGAGAGAATTGCTTGTCCACAGGTAATCTTTATGGTCTGGAAATATAAAGTGACATTAAGAAAGAAAAAAAAAAAAAAAGAAAAAAAAGAAAATCGCGTGATGTCTGGAGTTTTCCAGATACTAGCAATTCAAAATGAGATGCCATTAAATTTTGCGAAGCAGGCACCATAGTTTGATTTCAGGCATTTCTGCTGAGAATCAAGAGGCTTCAGTCTGTTTCTTAATCATCTATCAGAAGGATATTCTTTTCTTACCGATTTTGGTAGTTGAATTTTTTGGACAGGCAGCCTGTAAGATTCTGTTAGTCAGCAAAACGCTTCACCTCATAATCTGTAGCTTATGCTGTTTGCCCTTCTTTTAGAGATCTGGAGCAAGATTTCAAAGGCAAAGATGACAGCTAAGTCTTTCTGTGCCATATAGATAGCTAACTGTCTTTTTTGTTTTTGACACCTCTTCTGTCTATAGTAATGATTGCCCTTTGTGGGTAATTTCAGTTTCTGGTACCTGTCTCACTTTTTTTTTAGGAGGGGGCCAAGCGATGGAGGATTCAGCCATTTTTCAAGCCTCCATGAGTGCTTTGTTTAGGAGGGGATTTAACTCCAGTAGAAGAGAGGAGGAGTCAAATGCAAAACTGAAGCTGGAGGTACCTGCAATTGGTTGTCTCTTGCCTCCTCTATAATTTTAGACCCAGTCAATAGTTTTCATTTAGCTCTCTTCCTGGAAGTTTAAAAAGCAGTGATATCAAATCAGTTTGTTAGGCTCCTTTGGCCCCTGTATGTCTCTCTCTCTTTTTGCTTTGTCTGTCAGTTCTCTTAAGGTAGGGAATGTGAAAGCATGGACTGTTGCTGGCTTTGCACCTGATGTATGTGAAGCACAAGCCAAGCATCAAAGCTCAGTCTTATGGAATAAGTTGTACATGAGCAATCAGTTAATTCTTTCCCAATTTCTTCCTTGATCTTCATTAACTAGACAAACTTAGAACATTAAACTTTTGGAAAAAAAAAATCCTTATTTAATAAATTCTATGGTGTTAGTAACTTCACTCTGCCAAGAAAGCAGAGAATTAAGTCAGGCTTTAGACTGGGAGAGTTTCCATGATCCAGTGGGTTATGAGTTCTGTTTCTTTGCTGGATTTCTGCTGCCTGTCAATAGCTAAGGAAGAAGCACAGTCTTTCTTTTACAGACTAGTGGGCTGTGTATAGAGCAAGGAAACAGAGATGTTATGCCAAAGGCAACAATTACTACATTGTCAAGGCATGTATTGTCAGAATTACTTAATATTCTGTTTGACCACTTGTATAGTTATGAGAGTGTGAAAAAGATCAAAAGGAATGATGAATGAATGATGATTGGTGTCGAGTATGCTGTAAAGTAAAAAGTAAATAAATAATAAAAATCAATGCCATAATTCTGTTTCAGAAGTGCTCTGAATGCATTTTATTTTTAAATCAGATTTTTTCCCACTTTTATGCTCTTGGCAGGGAGAATCACCACTTGATCTAGCAAAACAGAGGAAAAACGTTTGGATGATCAATCACCTGCAGGAAGCAAGGCAGGCTAAGGGATATGACAGTCCATCCTTTCTGAGGAAGCTAAAAGCTGATAAGGTGAGAAGTAGTATAGCACTTATGTAAGTCAGTGTTACTGCTGACTTTGGTGGGAGGAAGGAGTCATGTTTGTTTAGTGTAAACAATTCAGTAATGTATATTCCCCATGTTTTAGTTCTAGGAAATGCTGTCTTTTTACACTAAAAATAATTACAAAAGAAAAATAAAACAGCAGAGCAAACAACAACAACAGCAACAAAACTGCAACCCACCGTAAGCCTCCACAGTAACCTTCAGCTTTTGTGCTGCTTTAACATTAAGAAAGTGCCAAGCAGTTGTACTGTTGGGGCAAATCCAAGATTATTACAAAGCTGATTCTCAAATATGTAAGAGAAAACAGTATTGTAGATACCCAGAACAATCATCTCCTCACTGTTATGTAATATTTTGCATTCAGTGATTAAAACAGTTGGTGTTGACAGTCTTACAATGTCATGAGAATCTTTAATGTGGAGGCCTTTTTCTGCTCAGGTTAGTATCTGATGCTGTGGAGAGGAGGAGACAAGAAATAAGGGTATAAAGGTTACACTAGCATGAGGAACTTCTGTTTGCCCATGGTCTGAGGACTTGTGTATTGTTAATGTTTTCTTATTGGTGAAAATACTGTGCTGAGTATTAAGTGTTGCTGTAATTTGTAATTGTTTCTTGATTTAAATATACATTGCATCTTGGTGATTACGGCACTGACTACAGCCTCTGCTATAATGGCATGGCCATACAGTAATGAACAAGTATGGCCCTTATGTGATCTGTGCGTTGCATTATCTGCACGTGTGCACTTTCAGTATCCAAAATAAGTTGAAAGTTCCTTAAACAGGAACGGTACCTACATAATACGACCTATCTTTCTTCGTATAGTCTTCAGTTTGGCAGTCTGTTTCGTACAACACTTTTGTCTAGGCAGTATTACGTGACCGGAGATTATCTGCACTATAGTCTATAATATGTCACTGCATTCCAGTGCTTTTAAAAAAGAACTGCTATTGCCTTCATTCTGGATTAGTAAAATCTCCAGAAGGTGATTCTTATAAAACAAGTAGTTAATTTGTTACAGATTTTAGGAAATTTTTTTTGCATGTATGCTGCAGATACATAAGTATAAGTTGATTAAAAAAAAAACTCGATACAAGTTTTTGTGACTGTCTTTTTTATTATAGAATATTATTTTACAATCTGTTCCTAAAAGCAGAATTACTTACAGATATTTGTTTCTATGTAGGAATTCCGTCAGAAGGTGATGCTGGGGACTCCTTTCCTAGTTATTTGGCTTGTTGGGTTCATAGCAGACCTAGACATTGATTCTTGGCTCATTAAAGGGCTGATGTACGGTGGTGTTTGGGCTATGGTGCAGTTTCTTTCAAAGTAAGTATTTAGCATGCGTACAAGAAGTGTTTTTTGGCATCTCATTTGTTGGATACGTAATCTTAAATTTGTTTTTCATGTGGTTTTTAGACGTGCTACTTTATTTACTTATTTGTATCATTATTCCTTGGAAAGTACTTGTGCAGCTTTGCTCCATTGTCTTGCAGATACATATGGAATTACCTTAGTTGGATACATTGAGTTTATAGAAGCTAAGAGCAAAGCAGAAATTCAGTCATTCTCCAGAGGAGGGTGCTGAATGTCTGTCTGACAAAGAGTTATCAGTGTAAATTGTATAGAAAGCAGTCAATGGAAAAGCTATAGGGACAGAAAAAAGGCCTGTGCAAGTATACTATCAAAACCCTGTTTTTGTGTAAAGAGGTGACTAAAGAAAACAGCTGCTTTTTAATAGTGTTGATTTGTTAACTAATCTTAAAGTGCTTTAAATGTGTTTGTGATTACTTAAATGACTGTAGATATACATAAATGTGTATATGCACAAGTGTACTTTAGCAGATTTTCAGGATCTTTAGACTTCTTAATTTGTGCTTTGCTTTGTCATGTGTGGTGTGTATAGAAGAATCTGCTATATAATTGTACTTACAAGCTATCTCCTTTTCTGGCACTGAATATCATGTTTTTTTTAGAACCACTTGCTCCTCCTTCCTTTCTACATAGAGGAAAATAAAATATTTCTGTTCCATAAAACAAGTTCATGGAATCTAAATGATGTTAATACATATGGGAAGGGTGGTCATCAGACTAATGCCTCTGAAAGATCTTTGAGAAAATTTCTTCAGTCTTTTTGTTATCTGAGGCTGTTCAATCTACTGACCTCCTTCTACTGCTAGATCCCTTGGTAATGCAAAGCCTCAACCACACTTCCTACAGTCAGGGATGACATTTCAGTTTCTCAAGATGTGTGTTGGCATCATTTCTGTTCTGTTTTTGATCTACTCGATACCTGCTCACGATTAACATTATTTCTCTTATCCTTTGCTTAATGTTCAGTTATGCATGATTTTCAAAGTGTTTTTCATAAAGTAGAGATTTGAATGATACTTTTGCTATTATTACAGTAATATTTCCTTTGCCTTTTGAATTTTAGCTAATTTGCTTAGCTCTGTTTTCTTCCCTCTCCATTCACCAAATAAAAAAGTGTGTAGGGATCACTGAAGGAATAGTTACTGCAGTGTAACTGCTGTGTATCCAAATTTATATTCACATTTTATTTACCACCTTAACTCATCACCTTAGCATTTCAGGATTTTCTCAAAAGATTTAAAAAGCTTATATTAAAGGAGTTAGAGCTACTACAAAGGGATACAGGAATAAAATGAAAACTATTAAGTGCCTGTTAGAGGAGAGTTACTACAAGGGACTAAAGGAGTAAAATGGAGGCTCTTCAGTATGCAGATAACCATGGCAGCTCAGAGGCACTGTCAGGACAGAAAGCCAAAAGCTTCAGTGTAAGGATGTTTAAACAGGAAATGGAAGAAGTTTTATTTCAAGGAGTTAAGCAGTTTAGAAGATGATTTTTCATATGTTTAGCAGCTCTTCTCTGAATATGGAGTTACCAAGTCACTAACATAGTTTGTCCCAACTAAATTCAAATTCTGTGCAGAATATTCTTTAAAATGCAGAGAATGAGAAGGTAAGAAGAATTCTGATGGCTTTATTTTTGTTTTCATTAATGTAGTAGCACTCAGGCTTGCAATTTGACAAATCTGTTGTTATGGGAAATAGCTAATTTTCCTCTGATTTTCTATTGGAAACTCTTACAGAAATGTAAGATTCAAGAATCCGAAATATTTCAACTGTGTAGGCTGATAACTCCAAAGTCTCTTAAACCTTTTCCTTCTTGAAGTAATTTTAACATCTATTTTCCATTGTACAGGTTTCGTGAGTATTTTTGGCATTGGAATCTTGTGTGTAAATGCAGCTTGCAACCACCATCCATGCTGTAGGTTAGGAATCTCACAGATGTGTAACTGCTATCAGTGTAGTTTTAGATAAATATCTAAGCATTTCACTTTTCTTGTGTAGTTCTTGATTGCTGCAGTTCTGTTTGCTTATAAAGCATTATGCTCAGTGAACCCTGGTACCTTCCAAAATAGCAACAGAAAAAACATTTTGGGTTTTCCAATATTGTGAACAATTTCAAAACGAACTGAAGACTTTTTTTTTCCTGTTGAGGACTCCGAGCATTTTGATTTAATGTATGTAACGAAGATATTATTTTTAAATCAGATAAGGAAATATTATGAGATTATATTAAAGTGGTGATGAGTCATTATAAACTAAGACTTATTAATGGATTTTTCTTAAATCAACTATTAACATTTTATTTTCTGTATAATACATATTTCTGTTATGGCTGTTATCTTGCCCAGGATGTTCAGATCACGTTTACCTCATTTATCTGGTATGGAGGTTTACTTAGGAAAAAAAAAAAAAAAAAAGTACAACATTCTGATGTACTTATGACATTGCTTCTGCTTTACAGGTCATTCTTTGATCACTCCATGCACAGTGCATTGCCTCTTGGAATATACTTGGCAACAAAATTCTGGATGTATGTGACGTGGTTCTTCTGGTTTTGGAATGATATCCTTTTCTGTGTACAGTAATATTTTCTTCATGCTAGTAGTATGAGGTAATATCCAGGGTTATTCTTCATGAAAGAGTAAGTATACTACTTAAAATTTTGGAGGACCTGTCTCCATTAAAAATTGTTTTGTGTCTTGATGGTAGTTATTTTTTTTTTTTTCTTTAAAAATATGATATTGCTATGCTTCAGAAAGTAGATTTTCTTCAAAACTGCCTTACAGCAGTCTGCAAAATCTCCTATGCTTTGCCAGTTTAAGTGGGGAAATGTAAGCAAGTCTGTAAGATATGCTATGGCTGTGAGCTGATGAATTTTAACTTCACAAAAAACAGTAGGCAGTTTGATCTGCATTCTAGTGGAGTTAACTTTGTAAGTACTTCTTAAAGGTTTTACAAATTTTGTCTCATGCAAACTGTAGATAAATTTGGTTTTAACTATTTTCAGTCTTTGAAGATGGATGCATTAGCAATACTAGATTACAGAGTACACCCATCTTTTTATGTTTTTGACTGTTTGCCTAGATATGAGCTTATGTATTCACTGGGGTAGAAATTGTTTCAGAGTTCAATGAAAAATGTCCCTTAGCCCCCCCAAGGAAACATATTGAAATTCTTAAACAACTTTCTTTTGTATTTTAATTACAATAACTTAAAAAATGAATAGACATTTAATGGTTTATTTAAAATGCTTAATGTTTGCAAATAGTTGAAGTGAATTTTATATTTATGATGGATATTGGTCATAAACTGTGCAGTTTCAGGCACCATAATATGAGGACTGGAGGGCTACAAAGGTGGGAAGAGGTCTGAAGGCAAAATGTGTGAGAAGCAGCTGAGGTCCCTTGGTTTTTCAGCCCAAAGCAGAGGAGCTGAGGGGAGGCCTCATGGTGGCATGCAACTCCTCAAGAAGGGAGCAGAGAGGCAGACTGAGCTCTGCTCTCTGTGACAGCAACAAGAGAATGGCATGGAGCAGTTTCAGGGGAGGATCAGGTTGGAGCTTAGGGGAAGGTTCTTTACCAGAGGCTGGTCAGGCCCTGCAACAGGCTGCCCAAAGCAGTGGGCATGGCCCCAAGCTGGTGAAATTCAAGGAATGTTAGGACAGTGCTCTTAGACATAGGGTTTGATTTTGTGTGCTCCTTTGTGGAATTGGAAGTTGTGGTGATCCTGGTGGAACCCTTCTAACTTGAGATATTCTGTCATTCTGTAATTTCCTGGAAAGGGTTTTTTTGCTTCAGAGAAATTATACCATGAAACAAGATAGTAGCAATGCAGTCATTTTATTATCTTCTCAATATGTTCGTCAATCTTAGCTCATGGTTTTGATTTCAGATGGAAGTGTAATTTTCCATGTCTGACAGAATGGAGTAGATAGTCTAAATACACCATGCCTTTAGAGTGAAGTTGCTTTTTCTGTTATTTTTTGGTGAGAAAACATGCCTGTCTTCTGGCAAGTAGTGAAATGAAACTTTCTCACGCAGGTTTAACAACTTCAACATCTCATTTCTGATCTCTCTGTATCTTGTACAGTTTGTTTAGGAACTCATGGTTGAGTAGCAAATGTTGAACTACCTTGAAAAGCTTTCTTGTGCTAACATAACATCATCTTGAACCGTATGTAAGTATGTGCTCAGTTTTAAGTCAGTCCTTCACTGGATTAGAATTGCTTCTACAGCCGACACGGCATGATGATGGCCTCCATCTTGATGTGAAAAGCTGTGTCTTAAGGCTAGCAAATAATCAGGTATTTTTCCTGGAGTGTATAGTTTGTTCATATTCCAATGAAAATTGATGTCTTTAATGTGTACCAGCTTGCTCAGATTTTTATTTCTGATAGCCATCCTGGTTAATGTAACTTGGAGTTTGTCACTGGGTAATGTTCACTAGAAGTAGTAAGCATAGATAATTAAGTAATCTGAAACTGTGACTTGAGAACATTGATAAAATACTGTACTGCTGCTGTAATTTAAGTTTGTCTCAAAACCTTTGCAAAAGTTTTTTAGATACAAAAGTAGTCTGAAAGATTCAGTTTCTACTGATTGCATTCATTAGAGCTGACGCAATTCTGTGTGACAAGCAGCTCTGGAGGCAGTACTTGGGGCCATCTTCCTTTAATTGATGATTTTAAATTGGAAGTCTTTGTAATAAGATTCTAGATCCATTCTTCTTCTGGAAAATTGCCCTGTAGCTTTATTGAAGGGGAAAAAAAAAAAAAAAAAAAAGAAATTGCATGCCTATTCTATTTTTATAGCATGAGGCACAATGCTGTGGTTGGGGAAAAGATTCTTGTATTTTTACAGCTTTATATAATTACTTATAGCAGACCAGAGTACTACTTTATACTCTGTAATGTTCATCCGATGATGAAACCTGTTCTGGTCATGTCATGAATTGTGACAATATTTTGCTCAGGAAAAATGTTTTGAACTTTAAACTGTCAAGTAATGCCTTCCTGGAACTTCAGATGTAATATTACAGGTAATACAAAAGTCTTTATTGCTGCAAGCATTACTTCAATATTCAAATATTTGTTAAGAGTTCTCTTTTGTAGATTTGTTGAAGGTGTCTGAAACAGCATCTGGTTTGCTGGTTTTAATCCTAACGAGGCAGGAAAGGGCAGTAGAAGCAGCGTATCATAAAGAACATACAAAACCAAAGTTATCAGTAATTTCTTGAATTTAAGGATTGTCGCGTGGAAAATAAGGTCTTCTATAAATTACATGACTTACTGATGTGTCATTTAAAGACCAATCTTGAAAGTAAATTTGAACAATTTATATGACTCTAATGTGCTTAATTTTGTGCATGTTTCCATTTGATTGAATTTTCTTTGTGTTTTCTGAGACTGATTTATTTGTTAAAATAGAATACTCTTCTTTATAGGAGTGAAGAAATTCCTGAACCATGCATTTACACTTCCCTTCTGCTGTTTTGCCTGTAATGAAGGATAGTTGTCCTATTCTCTTAGTTTATCTTCTACTGTTTGCGGAGCAGTGTTAAATAATAATAATAATAAAAATCCTATATACAGAATTACTGTATTTTAATTTACTTTTATTTTTAAGGGGGGGGGGAAATACATTGAAATTACAGTTACAAATAATAAATCCGTAGAGTATTTTATTCTTTTCCTTTAGCATTTTGTAGGTAGAACGTTCTCGTGTGTCCTACAGAAATTCAGGGCACAGATATTGAATTTCTTTGTCAGTTGTTCATGCCATCTTCCAGTTACAGCTGAACAAATTGAGCTTGTTGTGATAGAGGTTCTTTTGCTATTTTTTTTGTTTTTTTTTTTTTTTGTTTTTTTTTTAAGATTTCAGGGATTGCTATAATCCAAAATAATCACAGGATAATTTTTTTGTTCTAATGCTTCCATTTGATGCAATTTTTAGGATGTAACTTTCTTTCATTATGCTCTTTTGGTATGGTGTACCACTTGCAGTGCTGAGGTAATAAGATGCAAGGCAAATTCAAAATTGTTAAAGAATTGTCGCTGACCTTATTGGTTATCATTATGACTAATGCGCTTCATGTATTGACGTTTTTTAAGTGAAGGAAAACATGATTTCAATTAAATAGTTGTTAAAACTTGTTCTAAGAGAATGCATGATTATTTTCATGCTTTCGCAAAGCTGTTACAGTAGCATTCTGAGGCAGTGGCACAGGCTGCCTGGAGAAGCTGTGGATGCTCCATCCCTGGAGGTATTCAAGGCCTGGTTGGATGGGATCCTGGGTAGCCTGAGCCAGTGTGTGGCAGCCCTGCCCATGGTGAAGAGCTGCTACTGGATGGACCCTAAGATCCTTTCCAACCCAAGCTGTTCTTTGGTATTTTAAAATTAGTAACAAGTTAATTGGTACAGTTAAACAGTAAAAACAAACAAACAAAAAACAAAACAAACAAACAAAAAAACCCCAAACCCCATAGAATCAAAACTTAAAGGTTTCCATCAAGAAAGCATTAAAAAAAAGAGTATTAGCTGGAGAAAGAAAGAAGCAGTGACTTTGTTTCTGAAGGAATCTAAACAGGGAAAAAAAACGATCTCCAATTTCAGCTGTCCATAACTTCCATTTAAAAAGTAAAAAATTGTGGGATGGTAGTGAGTCAGTTACTTTTTGGAAGGTACGGGATTTTTCTTTATAAATAGAGGACAGAGGTCAGATGTAGAGGCCTTGCCAATCTTTAGCTGGTAAACATGGATATCATCTAATAAATATCTAGCCATATGAGACCTCTTGTATAACTGTAGGTGTGGATCTGAACGTACAGCTGTAACGAATTGGCAGATTCATTAGCTTGTGTTGATCTGACATCTGATCCTAGCTGCAGATCTTTAGGAGAAAAGAATTTATTATTGGCTTTGTAGTTAGTAGAAGGGAGCATCTTGATATAATGTGCTCTCTGGCTTGGTTTCAGTCTATTGTACGATGTGTAACTGTGATACCAGGAATTGGCATTTGTTTGGGCCGTTCTAAATAGGCTGCAGGTCAGGATAAAAAATTAGCTGATCGCATATTTGCGTCACTCATGGGGTTTGGAATGGGATGGGGATTGCTTGTTTGGTTTTGTTTCTTTCTAATGAGGCAGTCTTTAGGTTCCAAGTGGTTTCCTGGAATGATTTTCAGCCTCTTCTTGTTCTTAAACGTTATTGACTGTGACTGAAGGTAGGAAGCATTTTGTGTTTGTTTCTGCTTCATCTCTCGCAGTGAAAGGTGGGGAAACCTTATAAAAGGCAGAAGGTTAGTATGGTGCCAGAGGTAAATGTTGTATCATGCTTTTTCAGCCATTAACATGGTAATGGGTTTTTCTTTGTACAGTTGCAAATGAGGATGTTAGGACAAAATGAGGCACTGTCTCTGGAGAGCCAATTCTCTACTGGGTAGCTAATGCAAAGTTACAAGGATTTTGTTATGTATGGAGAATTTTGGGAGATGCTTGTGATACAAGTTGCTAAGATCTCTCTGGAAGTAAATGTCAGAGGAGAATTCATGATTTAAAAAAAAAGAAGAAATTGTATGGCACTGCTTGTCTGACTTAAGGGCCTTAATGCTGACAGTAGGATGTGGCTTTACTTCTAAACCCCTGTGTTTCTGTATGTTGCCGAGTGATTGAAGGTAGGTGAAGTGAGTCTCACGGTCTGAGTTGTTTGTCTACATGAGATTCTAGAAATGTCCTGGAAAGTACAATTCTTAATTTTCTTTCTCCTTTAGACTGTGGCTAGTTTTTATCCCCTTCTCTCCATTTTTGTTTAAAATTTATGAGCAGTATCTTGGGTTTATTTGAAGGTACTGGTTCTTACAGTCTTCACAATTTATGTAGTTATAGCTTGCCTGTACATAAATCACCTTTCTCATGTGATCTCCTAGCATCTCCTGTCTGTGGTATTTATCTGTCACAATTTATATCTGTCAGCATTACATTCATCTCATACCACCATGGTAAAAGGCAAAATTTAGAATCTGTGTTAGAGTTTCTTAGGCTTTCCCATGTATTTTATGGGGTAAAATGTAGGAAGGGCAGATGTAGAAAAATTCTGCATACTGAATTTCCTGTAGCTTGAATCCATAGACATGCCACATTGTACAAATTTTGATCAGTTGAAAGAAATTTAAAAACCTTAATGTTATAAAACCGTTTTATTAGATAGAAAATAAATTGTCTTTTCTCCTGTCTTTTTTAGAAGTCTAGACATGACGTATAGTAATTAGGAATGGTCCGTAACTTTTTTTAGTTGTACCTTTATTGTTTGTAAGAGCTGTCTGGTTAAGGTATTTCTAACGCGAAGTTTTCACTGTTGCAGCAAATAAAGCTCAATGACAATATGAGTATTATATAGAAAATTTAATTTCTCTGAAGCTATAAAAAACTTAAGTTGAACCAGCTTAGTTTTGGCAGCAGGTAAATTTAGAAAAAAAAGAGGAAGAAAGTAGATTTTACATATACTAAAGTCAGAGCTTTTCATCTGTAGTGTATCAAATAGAACTTCATTCAGTTTATAGTATAGCTGGTTGGTTGTTTTTTTCCCTGGAAACAGCTGTTAGAGGAAAGAGGAAAGGTGAGTCTTTAATAAGACTCCATGACCAGATTGGATGGGGTCTTGGGCTACCTAATCTAGTGGGAGATGTCCCTGCCCATGGCAGGGGAGTTGGAGCTAGATGGTCTTTAAGGTCCATTCCA
Organism: Meleagris gallopavo; assembly: GCF_905368555.1. Classification (NCBI taxonomy): domain Eukaryota; kingdom Metazoa; phylum Chordata; class Aves; order Galliformes; family Phasianidae; genus Meleagris; species Meleagris gallopavo. The sequence goes on from NC_139404.1 coordinate 37,717,332, forward strand.
ACACAGACCCTTATTTGATTCTATGATTTCCTAAGTACAAAAGAGGTCTTAACTGCATTTATTGCTATTTCAGGGTTCTTCCATGCCACCAGAGTGTTGCAGAAGGATTTGAGAGGCTTACTGTTATTCTTCAGAACTTTAATTTTCTTTCAGATAATATTTGCTTATATCTGTGCCACATAGATTTATTTACAAATGGTTTTTGTAATATTTTTCTAATACTTTTTAATGCCTTTCTTAATCTGTTTTTCCAAGAATACAAACAGAATAGAATGTATTTATATAGTGGAATATATTTGAATATCTATTCTAGCTTCAAAATGCAATTTTTGTCAAAGCTTGCAAAAATGCTTGTATTATGTTGCTTTTAAAGTCTTATATACCAGTTCCATACAAGTTGCCACATGATATTTTCAGCTTTATAATGTTTTCTGCTTGTATGCAGAGTTTTTTTAACACAAACATTAACATATACCATATTAAGCTTTAATTACAGAAGTCTCAATGACTACCAGAGTAGAGAGTAATATCCAGATAACTCAGAGTAACAAAATAATTTCTGCAGTGCTTTGTGACAGAGTAATAGGTGTCCTTTTTACCTGGAGCTTTGTCAGGTATAGCATCTCATTGCATTTGTGAGTAACAGCTGGCAGGTATCTTTAGTGTTTGTGAAGTCTTCTATAGGTCACTGAACAGAGTAAATACTCAGATTTAGGGGCAGAGGCATATCTGAAGGATTTGCTTTCCAACGTCATCGCTAAGAAATGTTCTAATTCTGTGAAGAAATGTCAAATGTTGCAAGACTATGCATGTTATGGAGAATCATTCAACACAGGAAATATATTTTAAACCTAATGGTTATTTTCTGCCTTAATATGGTAAATTGACATTATAAACACTTCCAGGGACCTCTGAGTCTTGTGGGTTTTTGTGTAAGCATTAGATATATTAGTATGTTAAAGATAACTTTCATTGGTGTGAAATATGGGTATTGCCTTATGATAGGACCAGGTTTCAATTAGTATCTTTCTTGGAGATAACTGATGGTTGTGACATGATTTGTGATCACAGTCCAGCATTGTTCCATTTAGTACAGTCCCTTAAAAGGCTGGAAACAGGCGTTTTGTCATCTAACTGGAATTTCAAGCCAATGAAGACTTATTAGTCAACTGATGATTTTATAAATAGAACTTTGAAATGTTTGTTGTGAAAACAGGAAATACTTTTGAGAAGATACATTTAATGGAATTTATCTAAAGAGGAAAATAATTACAAAAACTGAACTATCATTATTCATTTCTAGAGAACTAAGTACTTTAGAAGTATCTCATAGAGAACATTTTATAAATATGAGTTTGGGATTTTGAGCAATAGAAAATGCTGAATACAAAAAAAAAGTTAGATCAACATTGTGTATTGTTATTTCAGACAAAGGCATCATCTTAATTTCATTTCAGAATTATTAATGGGTGTTTTCAAGAGAAAGTTTGGTTTTAAACTTTAAATTCCTTGACTTCAAACACATCTCAATTTTTTCTTCATCCATCTTCCATTCCTTGCTAATAGCGTTGCACTTTTCTACAATTTTGGAAAATCCTGGAAGTCTGATCCAGGAATCATCAAAGCCACAGAAGAACAAAAGAAAAAGGTAAAGCTGTGAGCATGTCAGATTTGTTCTTCAGGTGCCTTCTGCCAGTTGGTTGGAGTATGCTGGATAATCCATGGCTTTTCAATAAAGTGTTGTATAAGAAAGAGTTTAAAATGTGGAACATTTCCTTTCGCTTGTCTCCCAGGTTTCTCTCTTCTGTTCAGAATAAGCATTCAAGTCTAACTGGTCCAAAGCTGCATTTAGATTGTTCTCAGCAAGAAAAAAATAAAAATGTTCAATTTAGGTTTTTTATAGGAAAAAGTTTAAAAAGTCATTGGATGAAAATGTAAAGGTTTAGAATTTTACCTTAATGTAAGAAGTGACTCATTATGGGTTAAGTGTTGCTAGTTTGATGCTATAAAAACTTTCCAGACTTTAAAGCATCCCTAGTCCTTCTTACGTTTGTAATTAAAAGCGTTAAGTTATTGAAGATTTCAAGTATAAAACAGCCCAAACCACTGGCAGTCTTGCTTTTTAGAAAAATTAAATATTAGAGAAATTACTGATGATCTTATGAGATCTAATGCTTGTTAGCACTAATGACATTACCTCTAATTTCTGTGCATTCTCAGCAGCCAAACTGAGCATTGACCATGCCAATTGCACCAGGAATGTGGGTTTTTTTGCTTCATTCTAAGTTTTCTGGAAGCTCACTTATCACCAAAAGCTGAGCTCTGTGTTTCTATTTCTTGCTTGTGACAACAGCTACGTGGATTACCATAAAGCCACTTGGAGTAATAGCCTTAGGAAGTGATAAAGATATCAGCGACTTTAAAAGATGGTTGTGATGGCTTGAATGATTTTTTTCTGATAGATTATTACTGAGTTCTGTTGATCAGTGTACAAATTTTCTGTTACTGCAAATTTGCCAAAGTAAAACCCAGGCTAAATTCTCTTACTTCAACAGGGCTAAAGTAAGTCCACAATTGCCTATTGGCTCAGATTCAGCAAATTGCACAAACATGCAATTCATTTTATCCACGTGCACCGGTAGTTATACATGGGGATGAAAACCTTGTTGAACTGTATAGGAATTGTAAAAGACAACTTCCTCATTTAGATGCACATCATTGTTAATGTGCAACTAACCCAAGTGTAAACTGATCTATTATCGGGGGCATAAACCTCTGTAGGATATGTCTTAACTGGGTGCACTGTAGTATTTTCTCATGTTTCCATAATTTGTCTCCAAGTGTGTTTACATTAAGTTTGCCTTAGCTTTTCAATAAGTAACCAAAAATTCTTTTAATTCCAGATGACTGAGTTAAGGATGTTTGGAAATGTTGCAGTAAGCAGCATTTTCAGATGTTTATTCTTTGGATGATATGTCATGTCATTTTTTTTATTTAGCGTTTCTCTATTACAAAGTAACCTGAGTTTTTCTTTAAGTAAGTCACTTTTCACAATCAAATGTTAATAACTTGAAAGCACAGAAGGTAGACCCCCAGGTCTCTCAAAGCACAAAAGTATGTTTGTAACATGTCCTCCTGGATCTCTCTGTGTTGTAAGTTCTAAGGAAAGCTTGATTTGAAAGCACTTTATATACACCTTTTCAGCTTTGTTTTAGGATGTTGCTTGTGGCTATATTGAACTCCAGTGTTGAGCATAGCATGTAAATTCCTTTGTGTATCTTCTCAATGGTGTGTAGTATAGTGCAAACTCCCACTGAAGTCAGAGGAACTACTTGTGGTTGCGTGGAGTGAGATTCTGGAAGGTTGCTTTGATGAATTCTGCACCAAAAGCAATCGGAAGTACAACAAGCAAAGCAAAAGAGAAGTCCAACTTTAGAGCTTAGTTAAGAAATGTTAGAAAATTGTACAGGACTGTTCCTCATTCATCTGAGATCAGCAAGAGAAGCGCTAAGACACTGATTACCCCTGGACTGTTGACTGTAGCTTTTCCCATCTACTTTGAGGCAAAGAATCCCATAAATGTTCCCTGACTAATTAAGTATAGTGCTGTGGGGAAAACTTCTGCACCTTTGGTCAAGTTAGCGCTTGTCATCTCATTAGGAAAGTGACAATTTTAGTGCTGTGATGAAATAATACTTGTAAGAACCATATTACTCTTTCTCCAATAAGAAGCCATGTTGATTCGTAAGCTATATGTTGTTTGAAAGGGAGCAATAGATCTGTTTACTGTTAGGCAATTTATGCTGAGTGAATTCCTTCTGGATCAAGGAAGGCTATTTTCGCAGAAGATGATTTCAGGATATTTTCCATATGTGGCAAGCATCATTTAAAAGTCTCATGTGAGACAGATTTCAGCTGCTGAATATTGGAATTTGTTGGAAAACATAATGGAATTGAAGGTTTCTTCTGTCAATGAAGAAGATACTGAGGGAATGCACTAAATAAAAAGTTACCATTTAGTGTGAAGGAAAAGGGATGCTTTAGCTGATACCTCTTTATGTTCTTCGGTTCAGTCATGAGTATAATATAATGTCTGTAGGAGAAGGTTTGGTTTGCATTCTTTTCTTTCTAGAAACTTCAACATTTGAGGAAAGAGGTAAAGGCAGATATAAAGTTTTTGATGGGATACCTCTAGAAATGATCTTTTTTAGACTAGCTGATCCCGCTATCTTCCTGGAAGGTCTTCATTGTGTTCCCCTTTAGAAATTTAGAAATCAGGCTTGAATTAACATTGGATTAACAGAGTATGTTTAAAATCAGTTTCAATTGAATTTAACTTGATCCTATATGTAAAGAGTACCTGAAATTTGTAGAGTTCACAGCCTTTGAGTCAAACACATTACAGTTCTTGTCAACATTTGTTTGTATGCTAAATCCTATTTCATCCTCTTTTTTTTTTTCTTTTTTTTTTCCTGCAGACAATAGTAGAGCTTGCAGAGACAGGAAGTCTGGACCTTAGTATATTCTGCAGTACCTGCTTGGTAGTGTATATATATATATTTTTTTTTTCTGTGCCAAAACCGGATGATCCTATTCTGAACACACTCTTGTTTTTACTAATTCCATATAAAGGGCAGAATTTATTTGCAATCTTTAATTCATGCAGTATTTTCAAGGAATAAAAGAATTTACACAAAAAGGCTTATGCAACAATAAGGAAGAAAAGTATTCATGGTGAATGAATGTGTTTCTTTTTTAAAAAAGGCAACTTCTTAATTATCAGGGCAGTCAGTATTGCACCTTAATGATCTGAGTTGTGTAGAACATGAATGATGTTATATTCTTAAAATCAAATCTGGAATATGATGGCAACTTAAAATTGTGTGTGTATCTGTGTATATCTCCAAATAGTTAATATCAGATCTTTTTTCTTTGTTACTATTTTATATTTCTTTCAAAACGCGAACTTGAAACAAATTGTTGAGAGTAATCAAGAATTTTGAGTTGTAGTTGCTGAATAGCATTCCTGTCTTTAGAAAATAAGCAGAACAGTTTAGGGCTTCATTATGAATACTGCTGACAGAATCATGGAGCTGGAACTCGTTGTGTATATTCATTGCTGAAAAGCTGAAATGAAACTGGTTGCTATACAAAGTTCAAGAGCTGGAGGGGATAGAAGAACTTTGGGGAAAAAAAAAATCCTTTATGCAAGAAAATTAAGGTTGCAGTCTGTGTGTTTGTGTTAAATAACATATAGGTTAAGATTAATACCTAAGATTGCTTTAAAAATTGACACTATCTGGGGAGTTAACAGAATAAGTTATTTTGCATTAAACTGTTCTTTTGGTGTTCTTAACAAATGTTAATAAACATTACAGATACGGAAGCCAGTGAGGTCTAAACACTGTGGTGTATGTAATCGATGTATAGCAAAGTTTGATCACCACTGCCCGTGGGTGGGTAATTGTGTAGGTAAGTAATCTCTGAAATCTGTAATAGATCAAGAAGGCAAAACCTTCTGGAAATGATCCTGTGTGTTGTATGGGATTTGGCCTGTTCTTCTTTCATTGTGAAAGTGAGTTGGCAGAAAAGCTATAGAGGACTTTTGGTAGAAGGAAGATAATTCTTAATATTGGTCCTAATTTTTCTTTTTACATGTGATTCTCTGTGTTAGTTTTACCTGTAGCCCTCTCAAGTATTAATAATAATAGATAGTCGCTGTAGTTTGACTGTCCTTAAGGAACAGGACAGTGCTGACATTTGAATTGTTAACAAAACACTAAAATCTCGTGGAGATGGGCTTGGGTTGTTCCATTCTATGGAACAATTTTTTTCCATATTTTTCATTTACTACTATTGTCTCTATATACGTTACTTTTGATTTGTATTTTAGATGTTTTACAGTGAAGAACTAAGAAATCTTTAATGAACACCAGCAAAAAGGCTGAGTGGGCACAAACTCAGATTTTGGAGATGCTGCTAAGTGACAGTTTGATATTTGTTTTGTGAGAGTGCTGAGAAGAACTCGTCAATGGGACAGAAAGATCCAGAGTTTTAACCAGTAATTTGAAAAGCAGAAAAATTGAGTGGGAAGGGAAAAAAGAGACCTCCTAGTTTGTGAATAATAAGAGAGTATGTGTGAAGCAGGATTAGGTTAGGGAGAGGTAATGTAGTGGACTTTTTCTTGGTTTTTTTTTATTATTATTATTTTGTTGTTTGGGGGGTTCTTTTTAGACTGGTGGTGGTGATTTGTTTTTTTTTTTTTTTCCCCCTAGAAACAGTAGATGAAAAAACAGAACCTTCATGGTCTTGAACAAATCAGAATAACTGTTGATAAAAGTAAACACTAGGAAACTGGAAAGTATGTTGGAAAAAAAAAAAGAGAAGTCACACCATGAGAAGGAAGTGATGGTCTAATGACCTTATATGGCTTTTCTGCCTCCAGTTCATAGATGGTGACTATGAGCACAGGATTACAAAACAGAATCCATTCTTAAAACTGCATTCATGGCATGTTTCCCAAATAGGGAAACATGAATTATGATGGAAAGGTTAAATTTGGAAATGTTTCGTATAGTCTTGAAATGTGTTAAAAGGACAAGAATTTTACTAAAGATATGATTGAGGAAAGAGTGTGTACAGACACTCTAAAAATAAATTCTTTTGGGTTTATTTGCTGTGCAAACAGATGAAAGGAAGGACAGGCTTCTTTAAAAAAAAAAAAGTTTGGCAATAAGGACAAATTATCTTCATCATATCTGCAGAAATGTCATTAATGTTGCAGTGAGCGGGTCTCTGAAGGTGATTGATTGTACCTGTCTTTCTAATGGAATATCAGAATGACAATATATTACATATTTCACAGGTTATTTAATAAAAAAAAAGCATTTCTTACTTTTAAACTTATAGTTAAGCAAATGCCATTTCAAAAGCAAAGTGTGGACTTGTAACAGAAATCTAGTTTTCAAAGAACAGCACAGAAGAAGCAGTAACCAAACCTTTTTTTTGCTGTTACGACGTGAGCTGTGCTGCCATTGAACTGAATTATTCTCAGCGCAGTGACTAAGAAGATAGGTCTCATAGCACAAATTACTTATGGTTTGGAATAATGATCTCTTCCCAACTCCAAATAATGATTCTCCAAAAGTAGGAGGAAGTCAAGGAATGAGCAATCCATCCAAATCATTTAACATACAACTCTATCGGATAAAATAACAATCAGTTGTCTTTACTATGTTATTACTTATGTATAATACAAAAAAAACCTATATAAAAAAAATTAGCAGTTGTTCTTAGTGCACTGTCTTCACTGTGAAGCCACTTACTACTTTCTTTAGAGTGAACATGTATAACACAGTGCTGTGTTTTACTCAGTCTTATTTAAGATGCAAAAGAAAGGTGGATTTACACTTTTCCAAAGTCTTTTAATAGTGACCAGGGCTGTGCATGTCTAGACATATATTTTCACCAAATAATGGGTTCTCCAGTTAAGTAGAACCATAGAATGGCCTGACTTGAAAAGGACCACAGTGATCATCTAGTTTCAACCCCCTGCTGTGTGCAGGGTTGCCAACTACCAGACCAGGCTGCCCAGAGCCACATCCAGCCTGGTCTTGAATGCCTCCAGGGATGGGGCATCCACAACCTCCCTGGACAACCTGTTCCAGTGCATCACCACCCTCTGTGTGAAAAGCCTCCTCTGAATTTCTCCTAGAATTTGATTCGGTATCGCTGGAGATGCTACTGAAAGGAACATTTCATTGAATACCTATCAGTTGGACCTCTTGATCTGACCATTTAACTTCCTGTTTTTGAATTTGTTTTTATGAAACCAAACAGTTCCAAAAGTGGAAGTAATATCTTAGGGGCATTCCCAACACTCTTTCTTATATACTCTTAGTTGATTGAAGGCAACATTGCAGCATATTTTACATCCAAAGGAACTTGTTTGATTTTCAAGGAAATGTCTTGTACTCAGTCTAGCTTGTGTTTATGGGTGTTTTTCCTCATCTCTTTTTTATGTAGTCATTCAGTTTGCTTGCAGAAAGCACTTGATTATTTTCTGCCTCCAGAGGATGCTCTTTATTTAGCAGGCAAAACATCTGATATAATGAAGAAGTAAATATTGTGCTTGTAGATGATGACAGCCAAATCTTTGTAGCCCATTACAGTCTCTGTGGGTTTAGCTTACAGCCTAGTGCTGTTAGAAGGTTAAAACAGTGGACATATTTTATAGATGGAAGGTTGAGTCCTTCAGAATTAGGGCCTGCTTGTGTAAGAGACATCATCTTAGCTGTACTAGTGTTTAAAATAGAGCATTCTTTTTAAAACTGATTTTTCTTGTTTTTAACTCCAGTTAAAATGTTGTACTTGATTTTGTGCTGTTCATTATGTTAGCCAGTTAATTAGGCCTTGTCTGCAGTTTTTATTCTGACTTCTGCTACATGTTTTGGTTGGGCTTAAACACCCTTGATGAAGCTAAGCTTTGACTTAATTTGTTCTCGTCAAAGATTGTATATTTTTTCATATTCCTGTTCATTTTAAGAACTCTGCAATCTGATGATTTTTTTCTACTGTCATTCTAAAAAAAATTACATACTGATGTGAAATTCCTCATTGTTCTGAGCTCTGTTAACGACACTGTTCTAAATATTGTATATTAATAATTGTATTAACTCGTGAGAGAGGTTGCCTATAATAGGAAGTTAAGCTTCCTGATGTGTTTTGTCTTTTGAAAGTGGAGTAATTTGATCTCTGTTGTTCTTGTGCAACTTTAGGAGCGGGGAATCATCGCTATTTTATGGGATACTTGTTCTTCCTGCTATTTATGATCTGCTGGATGATTTATGGATGTATCTCTTGTGAGTAGATGTGGGGGATTGGTTGGTTTGTTTGTTTTGTTTTTAATTACTTATAAATACTTCATCTCCTGGTATGGATTTCTACAGGGTTTTGCCTTATCAGAGTTTTTGATATTCTTTATTCTGGAGTTGAACTGCATATTAATCATTTCCCATGGTAATTTAACTTAAAAGATGTTTTTCTTGTCCTGTTTTTTTGTCTTCCTCACAACCACGTGTGTGCCTATGTCATATATTCAGTGACTTGGAAAAGGAAGGCAGAACAAGTGAAATTCTTTCGGTACACTGCTGTTTTCGTATTTCATTTTCGTAACGTGTTCTGATATGAGGTTTACATTGATGTATAGTAAGCATATCTTAAATCTTCCGTACGGTGTTTGTTGCTTTCTTTTTTCCTTAGACTGGGGTTTCCACTGTGAGACAAGTTATGCAAAGGATGGATTTTGGACCTATATTACACAGATTGCTACCTGTTCTCCTTGGATGTTTTGGATGTTTCTAAACAGTGTTTTTCACTTCATGTGGGTGGCTGTGTTACTCATGTGTCAGATGTATCAGGTATGGAAGAGCATTTCAATTTGGGAGTGCATGGCTATATCAGATAGTTGTTGTTTAAATGTTCATGTCCATTATGCAAGACCAAGTGTTCAGTCTCAGCCACAGCTGAAGGAGGTAGGCATCTGTTGTCTCTGCATAATAGAAGGCATCATTCACTTGTCATTCATTTGCACTTATTTTATTTTGTGCAAGTGATGAAAATACTTACCTCCCACTTTCCATTCTCAGAATGACAAAAAGGCAAAATAGACCAGAGAAAGGCAATAAAGACTAACAGAAGCCTAGAGGATAAAATCTGTGGGTAGAAGTAGGAATAATGCAGTATGTCATTAGCTGGGTGGTAACTTCAAATGGGACGCAATAATTTCTTAAACTGCTTCAGGGTGATTCGTCATCACATGACTTTACTGTAATCTGACCAAACCCATTTTTTTCTGTATCCTTTTTAATGAAAGACAAGTTCATGCTGGAAGCCTTTCAATATTACTTGTTATTAATGAGCAGCTAGACACTGATTTAAAAATCTGTCCACAGATCCTGGAAATAAAATCACGCTCTAAGACTTAAGTACAATTTCTTAAGAAATTGGAGTTTTATCCTCCTTTCTGTAGAATATTTATTAACAATATATGCCAATTTCAGAATCTTGTGTATGTGACGTTTGTCTTGACCAGCAAAGACCTTTACTAAAACAAATGAGCAAAGATAACTATGTTTATTTCATGTGTGTGGCTTTCAAGCCAGTTTGAACCACAAGACTTCTATAGCAGATGAGTGTGTAACTTTGCACAGAGCCTTCTGTCATATTTGACTCATTGAGCTCCACATTGAGAATCCCTGTAAATATGATCTGTGTTGCACTTAGAAAACTTAGGATCTTGTTTGACAAATCTTGCTGTGCAGTCTGACATAGGAATTGATGAAATTATTCTCCAAATTATTTCTTTGGCTGTGCAGCTACACAGTCTCTGCTATTGCTCCTTGTTTTTTCCCTCCATCATCAAGTTTTGACTTGCCCTTTATATTGAACTGGGTGAGACTCTTGCCAAAGTACTACGTATGAAAGAAAAGTAATTAAAAAACTGTACTTCCAACTTCAAAAGTTGGCCATTAACACCTCATTTATATACATAGAAATGAAACTCCACTGGGTTTCATGGAGGGAGAGAAAATGCCTGAGACAAGTAAATCCAAATGAGGCAAGCAAGCCCAAGTTTAATTTTCTCAGTGTTCATGTTTTTGTAACATGTAGCAGAGTTGATTTGATATTCCACTGGGAATTATAAGATTTTATCTTGCTGTAGACTATTAAGGGATTTCTCACAGTTCTGTTTCCAATTACATCACATTGCAATAAACTACAGTTTTATATGTGCCCTGTTAGGCTGAAGTAGTTGGGAAGTTATTACATAAAATTGTGTTCTTTTTAGCCAAACGACTGTGGTTTGAAACAAACAAACAAAAACCCCTTTTTCTAGTCAACTTTTTGTCTTAATGACAGAAAAGTTGTGCTACGAAGTTTTAAATGAGGGGGATATATAGCACTGTGACAATACCATATTATTATCAGAATGTCAAGAGGAAACGAAAGGATTCAAATGCTGTGTAAACTAACTCCTGAATCTGTTATTTACAGTGCACTTCAGTTGGTAATTAATAACGGCATCTCTACCCTATGAACTAGTAAGGCACAGTTTGTTCAGTGATCATGATTTATTTCTGATCACTCTTAAATATTTTCCACAACCTGGTACAGCGGTTGTATGGCATTTTATGTTGGGATCCAACAGTTTCAGCAGGACGAAAATTGTTCTTCAAAAGAACAAATATAAAAAAAAGAAATTCTTTTTCTGCCTGTTTTACGTAGGGCTTGTTTGCCCGTTTTTATGTTGGCTAATTTGCTTACTTTATTTTTTTGTCTTCAGATATCTTGCTTAGGAATCACTACAAATGAAAGAATGAATGCAAGACGATACAAGCACTTTAAAGTTACAACCACATCTATTGAAAGCCCATTCAAGTAAGTTTTAAAGCATAAACATGTGTTTCTCACTTGTGTTGCTCCTCATGTTTGAATTGTGCAGCTTTTTGAAACAGAACATAGCTAAATACTAGTGGAGAGGGGTGCAGGATGCCCCAGGAGCTGAAGTGGATGTTGTGTAGGTAAGATACAGGCTTTTCATTATCATGAAGAGTAGGGTATGGTGAGGTTCTAGTTTCTGTAGTGCGAAGAGTGCAAGCTAAGAGAGGAGAGCTTCAGGATGGTGTAGCACTGGGATGTTAGCACTTGAAGGAAGGGAATAAGGCAGAATGGAAAAGCTTGTAGAGTCAAAGCAGGAAATAAATGAAGGCATGAAGCTGGAATATTGGTGGGTTGAGGACATATTATGAAGGAGCAGAGAAAGGACAGAAGCACATCTCATCCTGCAGTGTATGCTGTCATTTTTGTGGGAGCTGCTGCTCTTTCAGACAGTACCCAAAGGAAGGACAGATAGAAGTCCTAGTTGTATTAGTTTGTAGTTTTGTGCTGGAATAGAAGTTTGTATGATTCTTTTAATATCTTCACATACGAAACCTTTATTGAGAGAAAGACAAGCAACTCTCTATGGTTGACATTTTCCTATAGATAAAAGTTTTAGCAAAATCAGGTGATGAAAAGAACACAGTGGTGGGCAGAATAGGAAAAAAACTACTGACTTTATCCCTATATTGATATCCACTTCATAACCCAGATTTGGTGGAACAGCTGCTATTATAAAAAGGACTCAAAAATTAACACAGTATCTAAAATAACTGATTGGCATCACCTGTTAAATGAAGGAGTAGTCATCTTGTTGCTTTGACCTTTTCTGGTGTGTTATTGCATAAGCTTCTCTTCCAGAAAATCATGAACATATTCAGCCTGTGTGCAATTATTAAAAAATAATGGAGTTCTGATGCAAGCATCTTAAACATATGATGGTGAACTAATTCAGCAGCAGAAAGCCCTTGAATGTGTCGTCTACTTCCTTAATGCTTCCTTAATGCTTCCTTAATTTTGTGTTGTCTAGGAACGTAATTGATCTTGACCTACAGCTGTGGACCACTAGGTGTGACAGAAATAAGTACTAAGAAAGATAGAAGTGATTCTGGGTAAGAACAGTGGATAGCTGAAGAAATAAGAGAGCAGATAGTGAAGGAAATTTAGTGTCACAATTGTGTCCAAGGACAAAAATTCACCAGTATAATGACTTATTTTAGAACTTGTTCCATCAGCAAGCACTAAGCCAGTTTTTATCTGAATTGGTTCTGTGCAGTTGGGAACTTAAAGAGTGAGAAACTGAATCTGTAAAAAGAAAAAAGAACGTACTTTGTTAGAAGAGCTTTGTTATTACTTACTAACATGTATTTCTGTTCTGTTTTTTAGCCATGGTTGTATAAGGAACATTATAGACTTCTTTGAATTCAGATGCTGTGGTCTTTTTCGGCCTGTTATCGTGGACTGGACGAGGCAGTATACGATTGAATACGACCAAACATCAGGATCAGGCTACCAGCTGGTGTAGCACCACCATCATCCTGTGAGCATATCGTATCTGAGTGGTGCCTGAAATTTTTTTTCTCTCTCTCTCTCGAAACCACATCCCTTGAAGAGTAGCATGCTATGTGTAGGGCTGGTGATGAATCTTAAGGTACCTTCTCTTCATCAGAATTTTATTAACAAAAGTAAAAATGGACAGAATAAACTGCCAAACCTGATAAGGAAGAGGAGGAGGATCAAAAAGGGATTTTAACAGTTCTTAACATGAGAATTATTCGCAACAGCATATTCACAGTATTTGTTGCTGTTTTTTTTTATTTAAGATCTCTCACAATGGAGCATGATATTATTGAAGTATTGACATAAGTAGTTATGTTGTGCTGAGCAGAAAAATGCATTTCCCAATATGAATAATTCCACTGAAATGAGAATCTAGAATATAAAGCTAAATTTCATGACACAAAGTTCACTGATTGCTTTGGTGTAGTTCCTGTAATGTGATTTTTTTATTTTTATTACAGATTTTCTGTAGTATTATGTACATTGAAAAATGTGCTTTTCAATACTGTGATAAACATCACGTGGCGGGTATCCCCTGTAGTGTTCAGTTATGGCAGTAATGCACAGCTGGTAATGCTAAGAAAAAAATACATTGCCCACGTTTTTTTGGTGATTATTATTGTCACCATTTACTGGTACAACTAAATACTTGTGGAAGCCCTGTTCTGAGATTGTATAGTCTGAAATAAAAGATTGCACAAATAAGGAAAGCTCTTCTGTCAAAGTTGAAGCTGTGCTTAGACGCATGATGCACCTGCAGAAGTAGGTTACAGTATATAATGTTCAAGAAAAAAAAATAGACAAGAAATCATTATCTTTGAAGTAAATGTATAAACATTTCACAAACTAGCAGTGCTTCAGTACTGGCTTTGGTCCCCAGACAGCACAATGTAATGTGGCTGCAAATGTCTTCGAAGAGTAGTTGCATGGGGGAAACCAAAGATGTGAAAACAAAAATCTCAATTATAAAAATATAAAGTAAAACAGTTTTAAATCAGCTGCAAATGCAGAAGAAGCCAGAGCCATCTGAAATGATTATTTTGTACGGGCATAAAATAATGGAAACCAAACTTTAAAAAGAAAAAAAAAAACAAGAAAAAAGCATATCTCCAAAATAGCACATGCACATTCTGAAGAAGGTAGTGTATTGGCAAGTGGGAATCACCCTTAGTGTTTTTAAGTTCTCATGCTACAGAAATGTTTGGAAGGTGAGGAATCAACTGAAATGGCATTCCAAGGGGGCTTTTCTTGACTGTAATGCACTGATTTTTGTTATGGTGTTTTCATATACTCATAGTGAATTGTTCACTGCTTCCTTAACTATTGTTTACAGAGAGACTGAGAATCAGGTTAGTTCTTTTCTAAGTGCTGTAGCAACCTAGTGGTTCGAGAATCCTGTGAGAGGAGTCTGGGGAGGGGACCTGAAAGCCGACGTCTGAGACCAGTGTAAAGAATGTGTATCTGTACATAAATAATTTATCAAATAGTTTTCTCTCTGTGAGTGTGTGTTTAGTATATTTAAAGCTGCTCATTTTCATTTTATTCAACCAAAAAGTATAGGAAGATATCTAATGAGCTTTTAGTGATGTTAAATATTGCTGTTAATAGGCGTTACGCCCTGCAAATTCACTGCATGTTTGATGCTTGGCAAAATTAGCGTTTTCTGTAATACGCAGATTACAGGTAATAAAGCAATCTAGTGGTATTCCCGCCCCTTGCCTTAGTAAGAGGAGCAGTGAAACTGTAAATAGTTGATGTTCAGTATTTGCAAGTAAACATTTTTTTTCTGTAGTTGTTTGTGGATCTCGAGACACACGCTTAGTTTGCAAGTACCAGATATCAGGATTTACAGAAGTGCAGCATTAAAGTACTTGAATGTTTGATACTGGAAAAAACAACATCATCTTGGACACAGTTTTGATGGAGAGGTGTGGGTATAGGGGGAGGCAAGAAGCCTTTGCTGTTCTTGTCAGACAAAATTGTAATCCCAATTCCATTTCAGTGAAAACAGTTGCTATCAGTTACTCATCTTTTTTTGTAATCTTGAAACAAAGCATGAAGACTTTGCAATGTCATTTATTTATCGGTAATGTTCTGCATATTTGTTCACTTCTCACATTTCTGTTGGGGGTTGGTTGACTTGAAGAACTGAAGTCCGCTTTATAAAAGCCTCCTAGCACCAGAAGAGCGGTTCAGCACGTGATACAGGTTTTGGTTTTTGTTGTCCAGTAGCATTAACTGCCATGGATTGTCATGCAGTCCTTTTAAAAAAAAAGTTTGCAAAGAAGGTGATCTTTGGTAATATATGGTGAATTCTGCACTTCTCACTTGGTAAGAACTCTCTGGTGATGGTTTTGTGAAGGCCTGTAGAATTGGAGCAATATTGATTGTTATTAATATTAACCTGTGTGTGGATTTGGGACGTGAAGTTTCCAGTGCAGACTGTGACTTGTCTTGAGTAACACTGAATTTTTGGATCAGAAGTCATAAAATGGCGCAGCGGGGGGAGCCAACTATGCAGCATTTTTCTGTCAAGTTATCAAACTTGCAATTCATTTGTTGAACCAAAACTGCATTGCTTCTGAAACTCAATGAAGCTCATCCAGACCAACAACAGATCAGACCAGCTTGATCTGATCCAGGTAGAATAAATGGGAATTTTGTCTTGGCCCTAAACATGTGCTGTTCCTTTGCAGGTTTCTGTATTCTTTGATGTCCACCAGATTATTTTTTTTTAATTAATGTGTAAAACAGCATCACTACATTTTAAGCTATGGATTTTTTTGTATATTCTTTATTTATAACTGTGCCAAGTATTATTTTAATACTGTCAAGATCTTGATGTATTACATTGTGAACAATAAAATCTGTAAAATGTTTAATAAATTAGCTCTCCTTACATAAATTAAATCTGTTAAATTTTGTAAGTTATTAATCAAATAAATATTGACTCTTAGATGCAGTGTTTGTCTTGACTTCTGGTGTGGTTATGCACAGCGCTGGTTTTGTCCATTCTCAGAAGTCTTTCTGGAGACAGATATCACTAAGAAGAAGCACTTCCATCATGTAACAATGCTACAGAAAAGTGTTGCTGTCATTGTCTTTGTGTCCTCAGCTGTTGGGGCCTGGATTCAGCTCCTAAGTTTGAGCTTGCTCTGTCCAGGTTACTCTGCAGTGGGGGGAAGCCTTGTGCCTGGCAGAGGCCTCTTCAGTTGCAAAGGCTGCATTAAGCACTGCTCTCTGCCTTTCCCTCAGCCTCTGCACGGTGCAGGAGGGAGATGCAGTCTGCATCTGGAATTAGTCTTCCTTCTTCTTGCAACTGTTTTGCAAGGGAGCTACATCTATCACAGGTGTCTGGATGGACTGTTTGTTGCTGGTTAGTGACAGGCAGAGCTGCTGTCTAGAGCTGAAGCAGAAAGCTTCAGTTCATTATTTCCCTTTTGGTGCCTTTTTTTCCTAAGTATCAGTAAGCTAGACAGCATATTGTCTGTGTTTTCCAATTACAGCTCCAATCTTAGTTGTTGTATTTGTGTACTGTATTCTCTGAAATGCTTTTGGTGTTCTGTTTGGTCACTCTGAAAAAACATCAGCTGTGAAATGACTTTATGAAACTGAGGATTGGTGAGGAGGAGGGGCATATTCAAACTCATCTCACTAAAGCAGGATGCGCACACAGACTTCAACTGAATCAGTGATGCTGCTGCACACCTCCCTACACTTGGTTAGAAATAAAGAGAACAAAGATAACAAAAGTCTTAGCAGAACTGCATGATTTTAGAAAGAACACACAGCATACCCTTTATTGAGCTAAGTTGAAAGTGCTTGTAAAGATTTCTGAAATAAGCAGATTTTGTGCTGTATTTCTGGCATGCACATGGTGACCAAACTTTTTTTTTTTTTTCCAGTATAAGTGTGTGCGTAAATGTATTTAGGAAGTTTGATTAAATACTCTTTTTTTTTTTTTTTTCATTTTGTTGTTAGCTCTTAAATTCGCATGGAGAGTAGCTCTGTCCTCAGCTGTGAGACACTCTACATGTTTGAGATGGTGGCATCTGATCATGATGGTTACAATGACAGAACCCGCAGTAAGTAGAATTTCCTTTAGGAACAATGGCTTATATGCTATTAAATGGTTGTAATTTGCAAGAATTTTAATACACTTAAGAATGTCTTTCCTAAAGGACCCTCAGTTTGTGCACTGATTGCAGTTTTTTGTGACTACTGTATATAGTAATGCAAAAGTCTGATAGAAGCTTATATAAAAATTTATGGTAAGTTACTATTAACTACAGGAATTCATTTTGAGTTGCTCTGAAAGTTTATTTCAACTTCTTTGTCTGTTGTGTAAAGGCCTTCCCTTTTTCCCAGAGGCCAGCTTCTCGGCTCTGTGTTTAGTACAAGGGCAGACTCCCTGAGGCTGGTGTGGCGGTGGAGGTGTGAGCCTTTGCTGTGGTTGGGAGGGCTGGAGATGCAGGAGCCTTCCTGCATGAGTGTCAAGTCAGCAAAGCAAAAAAATCATTTTGTAGCAGAAGAGTATTCTTCACTGTGAAGGACCAAAGGGTTGCACTGGTGCTTGTGGCCTCACTGCTACCCCAGCGTGTGATGCCTCTACGCTACTGGTGTCATTTTCAGTTGTAATCTTTCCCTGTGTATGAGCCGTGCGAGCTCTGGGCTCACATTTTGATCTGCCTCTCTGCTCTTCCTTGTATCCACATTGTTCCTTCCTAACTCGTACAAAATTCTCTTTGTGGATTACTTTGAGTAGGACATATTTTTCTAATCAGGCAGTTGGCTGGCGCTGCTGCACTACCTCAGACTGTAGCGGTAGATGCTGCTTGAACCTCTGCCTGAGCCCACGCTCACACACGATTACCATTTTATTGCAGCATTCCTAGTCGTGCTTGTGTCTGCATGAACTCACTCTGTAAAGGTTTTTTTTTTCCCCAAAGGTATCAGCCTGCTCCCAAAACCAGACGGTTTCAGCTCTCATCTGTTCTGTAACAACTTCTGTTGGGCAGGATGAGAAGAGAAACAACCTCCCACCTCCGCCCCAACCACTGCTTGGTGTTAAGTGCTGTAACCCGAGTCTGCACTGCCTGAGCAATGTGGCTATGCTCTAGAAGCTTGGCCTGACTGACCTCCTTGTTGTGCAGGAGTCTATTCTGCACTGGAAGGGATGGTAAGAAGCTCCTGCAACCTGTTATGTGCTGCAGCTCAGGTGTGCTCCTGAGGTACAGTGTGTGGGATAAGGAGCTGATTCCCAGATCCCCAGTGCTTCCTCCCTACAGTAGGCAGAAAGTTTGTGAAGGGATGTAATGATGGCAGCTTGGATGAGGAACCTGAGCACACCAGTGAATGTGTTTCTGGTGCTTAAGGAACTCAGATGTTTTTAAAAACAAAAACAGCAAAGCTATTTCTACTAAAGCTGATTCTTTGCAGAAAGAGAAGGCAGCTTCCCTCAGCCTGAGTGACTTCTGCCTCAGTTTTAGTACCTCATTCTCACATAAGGCTGCTGTATTGGGCTGGACCCGGGACTTCTGTTGAGGAAGTGACCCCTACTCGCTTTACAAGAAGTGGAAGTTGAGGTGCTGTTGACTCAAGCCTATCAGTGTCAGTGGGAGATGTTCCAGCCCCTAGGAGCAGCCCATCTCTCCTGGGAGCTTTTCACTCAAGATGTGACAACACCACCAAGAAATTTCAGTAAACCTTCAGCAAATGCTATTTGACACGTTGCAGATTCAAGGACCCTGGCTCGCACACAACTGGTACGATCACACTAAATTTAGGCTACATTTGACACATTTATTTGTCTGTGCTCCTCGCCCAGTCAGCTTGACCCTGTGTCCCACTATCTACCCCAATGCCTGAAGGCAGAACTGTTCTGTTGTGGCACCGCAGGTGCAGACCCCAAACAATCCTCCCCTGGTTTGAGGGAACTGAGGACTGTAACACTACTGGAAAAAGGTCAAAAGCTTCTCTTAACATTATGTTTCACATGTTTGTCCAGCATTTCATCAGCTGTGAGTAGGGGTGGTACTCATCTGCGCCTTTATTAGTGCTCTGCAACTGTGCAAACCCTGTACAAAATAAAACCTCAATACCAAGGCAGGTGTAATCCCACAGAAAGTTCTAGTGAGCAAGGATTGCTTTCCCCTCCCTAGGGAATCCAGGGCAGGGACAACTGCTCACTTATGTGTACATCCACTTAAATTCAGCACATCCTGCTCGCAGCAGCAGATGAATGTCCTGTCCTGCTGTTGCATCCCTGTAGTAGTGAGGTGGTTACTCACCTCTGCAACTTCCAGTCCTGCTAGGCTCTCAGTGAAGCCATTGTCTCTCTACCCAGCTCCCCCCAAAACACTCCAGTAACAGCATATGTAATAATAATAACCTTTCCACAGCTGACAGCAAGATAACATTTGGCTTTAAGATATGTCAACAAGCAAAGCTTTATTGAATTGATAAACAGTATGAAAAGTGTGGTACATAAAGCAAGGAAGAAAGCAGTGCTTCAAAAAAAAAAAATTATCTAAAAGTGTATGGCCCAAACACTACAGTCAACTAGCATCTGTCTCACAGTAGTTAGTAACATTTTGGAAACTTTCCTTTAGCTGAATCTGCGCAGAGCTGTGCAGGTTGTGCTGTGCTCCCTCACTGGGCGTGAACAAGGGCTCCTGCTCCCTGACCATAGCCAAATCCTTTAGGGCCAAAGTTCTTTGCGTAACAGCCTGCAAGAGAGAGGTGCTGGTAAGAGCTGAGGCTTTTGAGTTGTTCATGAAGAGCAGCATTTTTCAAGGTTAAGCTACTTGGCCACTTTCTTCATCAGAACACTGGAATACAAAGCAACCCTTAACAACAGCTTCTGGGTAAATGGTATGGCTGAACACCCACGTCTCTTTTGTCAGGGTAGCTCATGATTTAGGTGATGCTCAGTGAAAGCATCTCTGTGACTGAGTACACATCAAAACACGCTGTCACCCAGCCATGGCGTGAGTTACCCATGGTGTCACAGGAGGTGACTGTTACCAGTGCCTGTCCTTTGCTTTGCTCCTTGACCTGACTAAGGGCATGGGCTGCTACTACACAGCTCAGTATGTCCTGATCCAGCAAGGTTTTCCATACGTATGCCACATCAGCAGACTCAGACCTAGCACAGTGCTCAGCTCTGCTGCTGTGACCTACAGACCATTTCTATCATCTTGACAGGAGCTTGGAAGTTTCTTGAAATAGGAATAAATTCTGTCTCTGTCCTTGCACTACATTACCACAAGTGTGAGCAGCAGGTCGAGGCAGGTGATTCTGCCCCTCTGCTCTGCTCTCATGAGACCCTACTTGGAGTACAGCATCCAGTTCTGGGGGCCACCAACACAAGAAGAAGGTCAAGCTGCTGGAGTGGGTTCAGAGGAGGGCCACAAAGATGATCAGAGGGCTGGAGCACCTCCCCAGCAAGGACAGGCTGAGAGAGCTGGGGCTCTTCAAACTGGAGAAGGCTCCAAGGAAACCTTACAGTGACCTTCCAGATACCTGAAGGGGACCTACAGGAAGGCTGGGGAGGGACTTTTTATAAGGGCAGGTAGCGACAGGATGGGAAGGATGATGGGAAATGACTTTAAACTGGAAGAGGGTAGATTTAGACTAGATATCAGGAAGAAATTCTTTACTGTGAGGGTGGTGAGACACTGAAACAGGTTGCCCAGAGAGGTTGTGAATGCTCCCTTCCTGAAAGCATTCAAGGATGGGGCTGTGAGCAACCTGGCCTAGAGGGAGATGTTCCTGCCTATAGCAGGGGGGTGAAACCAGGTGATCTTAAAGGTCCCCTCCAACCCAAACCACTCTATGATTCTACAATTAAACAATTCTCACCTTTACAGTAGATTTCTCCCTCTTTTTCAGTTAGGGTTGTAGATTCTAGACTTTTCCCACACTTGGCACATCGGAAGCAGTTCTTGTGCCATGGCTGGGGAGGGAATGGAAAAGATAGTTTAAATACACAGAATGCCTGAGTTTGTTTTTAAAAAAGCGTTAACTAGAGATGACTACATCAGAATTGTTTACCTACACTGGTGCAATGAAAACCTGTTGGAGTGCATGCACCAGTAACCAGTTAGAAATGCCTGTATTTTTGGATGGCACAAAGGCCTGAATTCCACACTGCTTCCTGCTTAAAGAAGTGTTTTAAAAGGTCTGAGCTTGTCCTGATCAATTCTGATCTTAGCTATCGAGTAGCGAGCCAGACAGCTGGCAGAATGCATCGCACAGTGCTACGTGGTGCTTGCAGAGAACATGCCCATTCTGCTGAAACATTCAGCCCTTCATGAGCTCTATGAGAAAAAACACATCATTCCCTCATCTGGAGGGCTCCTATACTTTAAGGAGGTACTGAAGTTTTACTTCTGAAAAACAAGGTGAGAGCTCATTACCCAGAGTTTCCATTTCAAATTCAAAAAACTGAAGACTAGATTGATTTGATCATTTCCAATTCTGAGAAATGCGGTGTTAAGGACTGTGCCATGGTGAGTTCTGCACAGCACGCTCCAGGAAGCCTTCATAACATACTTCACTTACTTTGGAGTTCGCTTAGCAGGTAGATACAAAAGTCACATTTCCCTTACCTTTCCAGCACCTATGACTTTCTCCGCCGCATACACAGAATCCCCACACCGAGAACATTTCTCTGCACCTCCAAACTTCTGAGCGAATTTTGAAGTATTTGGGTTTGTGGTGGGTCGGTGAGGAGAGAGTGTGCTGAAAAAGGACATTTTGTTTTTGTAGTTCAAGGGCTCTGGCCCTTCCCAACAACACTAACCATGCAGCATGCAACACACAGAACAAAATACTGTACTTTTTCAAAATTGAAGAGATGCTTACTGAGCAAGGCTTTCTTTTTCCTACCATGCTTCAGAAGACCCTAAGGAGCTACTGGAAAAGCTAGTTTTCCAAGGGCCCTTACCCTTTTCACTGCTAGAAGCATGCTAATACCAAGGCCTGTATCAGGACATGGATTTATTTTAGCTTTAGCAAGCTAGAAACAATTATGTTAAATTCCTGTCATCTGATCATATCTGGAACTGATCAGTGACCCTACGTACAGAGCTATTTAACATCTCTGGATTTGCTCTGGCAGGACACTATACAAAGTCAAGCAACAATTTGGGAACTTGCATAAAATCATCTGTGAGGCATAGCTCAGGTGCTTTTCACATGCTTTGCTTTACAGCAAGAACTTAATCAGATTAGGAATGTTTACTGTTTAATAAGCCATTCGGTTTGGCTATAATTAAGCCCAAACAGTTCTCCATTTACTAATTAAAAACTCATTCTTACAGCCCCAGATTTGCAGCTCCTTGACTCTGTCCCTGCACAAACCTGCCGAGCGGCTGCTTTTGCAGTTATTTAAAGAGAGCATCCCCAAACCCACAAGGATGCCAACCAGCCAAGGGCTCCTGCAGAACCTTCAGTGGGTCAGCAATCCCATCCCGTTGCACACAGCTCACTTCTCACATCCTCACTTGTACCAACACCTGCCCTAACAGGGCCTACCCAGAGTCACTATAGAAGGTTTGTGCATTGTTGGCTAACTGCCCTGCACTTGGTTATACTGGGGAATTTTGCAGCATTTCTGTTCCAGGCGGCACGAATTAGAAAAATCCAGCCTGAAAGACTCCTGGGAGTGCTGCTGGAGAACACAGGTCACGCACATTGTGGCTTGGTTAACTCACCTCTCAGGCTTGATGCCTAGTCTCTCTCCCCTGTCCATGTTCAGAGTGCCTGCCCCTTGCCCATAGCCGTAACCTTTTGGGCCGTACTTCTTTCCATAGCAAGATTTGCAGTAAACTTCAGCATCATGAATCGCGACAGTTGTGCTGTCCAAATTCTTCCGGCAGACCACTGGAGGGAAAAAAGTTAAATACCATTAAGCGCCATTTCCACCAGCACATGCAGTAAGCCTGAAGTCAAGCAAGAAATGTTGAAAGGGGTTTCCTCGTCCACAACATTTTGATTAGGCTGTGAGACCACTGGAGATTAGACGTGGGTTGTCTTCTCAATTAGTGAATTATGCGTAGCCTCATAAAGGGCTCTGTTCCCTCCTACCTTTCCATGGCCGTGCTCAGAAACCAGCAGAGTGGTCAGCAGTTTCCCTGGACAGATGCCATATAGTACAGAGCAAATCTGTGCAGGAGAGTCCCCGTCCCACCCTCTTGCCCAGGGTGGGGTTTCCCTCCTGCCCAGTGCTTGGTTGGGGCACAGTTGGTACTGTTTCACAGCTGTCACCAGAGGGGCTGTCTTTTCTGGCAGTCATAAATCATCCTTCAGCACAACATAAGCACCCCGCTCAAGGTTACAGTCGAAGGCTGAATTATTTCCTGCTCTTCTTAAACCTTCTTTTGTAACCTAATGTGCTTTCAGTCTGCAACAACAGTTTGCTGCAATGAAGAATGTGGCTTAGGGAAGAGTAAAAGAAAGAAAACCTTAAATTCTTTTTGAAGTCAAAAATCGTAAGGTTTTCAAAATAAACGGCGTTCATTAGCTCCAAGAATCTTTTTATAAGACACAAATATCCAATAAATAAATCAACTCATGCACATTTGTTCGAGCATGCAGACTTTAACCCCAGCAGAATTATCCACTAAGCAAAAGCAAACACGGAGTCAGACACACTAGAGCCATTGTCTGACTGTAAGTTCCAGGTTTCTTTTAATAGAAATTCCCATAAAAGGCTGAAAATGAGGCAGCTGAGACATCTGATTTTTTTTTTTTTTTTGTGCCTGCTGTAGAGCAAAGGAAAAGGAACGTAGGTGTGTCCAGGCTCCCATGCCAGCCCAGTATGCTGACCTTATGCAGATTAATGGCAAACCAGACCAAGAGGCCCAGCTGCAGCAGCAGCTCATAGAGAAGACTAAACCCAACTTCTGTCTGCAGGCACTGAGCACCAGCAAACAAGACAAAACAATACTTCATGTTGTAATAAGGTAAAGTTCTCTGACTCGGTCAGACAGGCTGGTGGTTTGCAAAGCATTCAAAACCATAAAGTGACCCTTTGTTTCTTTCATCTAATCAGAAGTCTTTACAGCAGAGAAAGCTGTTTTCAATGCCTCAGTGGACTCGTTGGCTGGATTGGAGAACAGTGCTTTGGACTCCTTTCATCTGAAATAAGCCACAGACCTCTGTGCCAAGAGAGCCTCGGCTTTCGGCCATACTAAAGCTTTGACAGTACAGTAATGCCCTGGGCGCATTTCACCCACGCTGTGCTGAGCAGGTAGGACAGCACTCCTCTCCAGGCACATGGCACAGACTCCCCTTGGGCACTGCGCACCTGCAAGTGCCCAGCCCAGCACGAGATGGCCACCATAGCCCACCATCTCACTGCCGCAGGCCTGAGCTCTGCTGGGGTGGTTCTGGTGGGCTATGAAGGCAGTACTTACTGCAGAGGAAGCAGCAGCGGTGGAAGCTCCGTCCGTCACACTGCACCTCCTCAGCATGGTAGACTGTCCGGCCACAGGCACCACATTTGTTGCCACCTCCCCAGTTCGGCATGGCGGTGCTGTGAGGAGGAGAGCTTCATTAGTTGCACTGACACAGTGTTCTTCATGGCCCTGCCTCCACACTGAGATTTGGTGTTCCCTCAAACACGACCTGCTGCACCCAGCTGTCAGGTACAAGCTTGGGATCTCACCAAGTGTTTAAAAACCTGTGCTTCCTCTGAGCTGCTTCTCAGCTGGGCCCAAAGGGAACAAGGCCCGAGGGAACAGTGGCTGCTGCTGCCCAGCAGTGAGGAAAGCAGACATTGAGCCCATGAGATGATTCCCAGTGCATGCTCAAGGCTTTCAAAGCTACGTAAACTTCATATGCACAAATTACACTTTCATGCACAAGGGCTTTACCGTACTTTGAGCTAACATCCCCCCAGATGGATGTAATTTCAGTTTCTATGCTTCATTAGCTCCAGGCTCCTCACTGGTAGAAGCAAACCAATTGTGCCAACAACGGCATTTTGTTTTACTGCGGGGCCCATCACTTGGGATGGAGCACAAGCCAAAGCTCAGCCCACTGGAGAACCACTTGCTGGGGCTGCATTCTGAACTCCTCTGAGATCATGCCTAGGCTTCAAAGTGGCTGAAGGGGGACTGATTCCCACAGACCTATCACTGTTACATGAACCAGCTTTAACAAACAGGTACAGGAGCCAAAAGCAAGTGTCCGAGGGCCTACAGCTGCTGTAAGCAGCAGCAGAGCTCTCTCTCTCCCACATGATCTGCAGCAGGCCCAGGAGGCTGGTGAAGATGGACAGACACCCTGACACGTCCAGCTGCAGCCCTAGCAGCAGTCTCCCACACAAAGCCAGACGCAACAGTGTCCCATCCCAACTTGCCCCACTCCCCTTCTCATGCTTTCCCTCCACCCAGCTTGACTGGGATCTCCCTCTCCGCCTCAGCAAGTCTCATGAGCTGCCCTGGGCTGAAGCACCAATGCAGAGTACCCTTAGCTTTTATGGGGCTTCCTCCCCCTGCCACCACCAAAGCTACGAGCTATTTGCCACACTCCCCTGGTGGCACTGCTCCCCCCTGCTGCACAGCCTGGTTCTTGTGGGCACCCAACTCCTTAGGACTCATAAATCCCAACACAAACTCTGCTAAGCCACAACAAAGGGACCCACCTCACCCGTGCTCCAGCCAAGCACCCTGACCGGGTCAGCAGTTTTGGGTATGAGTGAAAGCTGCACGGTTCCCAAGCATGACCCAGTGCCAAGTGTCTGATAAAAGAGCTTTGTTCCAGATATGCAAGCAGCCATTTATGGCATGTGGGAAAATAAGATTAGTTTATTAATGTGAATTGGGGCATCTCTGGTACATTCCTAACCAGAGGCTTAGGAAACTTCATCAATGGCTGAGCAGTGCCTTTTACAGCACTGACACTAATTACTGAGATATTCCTTTGTTCAACGCTTTCACAGGATTAACACCATTACCGCTTGTGGTTTAGCACTAATACTCTGACCAAGCTCATAAAATTAGTTTTATGACGTTTACCACTTTGCCTCTGTCATTCTTGGCACAATCGTACAGTCTAAAAATTAAGATTCCATTTCTTTTATTCAAGTGTTTGGCCGTGCTACCGCACAGCAGCTGACATCAATCATGGCAGACGGCGTCCTCAGTTAGAGGGAATACGGGCTGTGCAAAGCTTCGCAAAAAGAGCCCGTTAACTGGAAAAAGCAGAGAAGAGACTCCTTTCCACTTTTGTACACTCTCCAAAGTAGAAGTGGTAGGAATCTGGCTCAAGAACTACTTCTGCCTTTTCCTCTCACCATCCCCACACTCACGTCCCTTTCTGCATTTACTTCAGCTTAAACTGTTTTAATCACTCCACTAACAAACCATTATCTGGTTTCCACGCACACCAGATCTGAAGACCTGGCTTGGGTTTCCAGCTTTGCCCCACATTTCCCATGCAATATGTGGCAACATGGGGTGCAGCCCCTCTACCCCTCCCCAGTAGGACGGAGTATTGAAGGATCCCGGCACCCAGAAGCTGGCTCCAATACCCTGATAATGGTGCTGGGAATTCGTTAGACAAACAACAAAAAGAAACTGAAGTCAGTACTTCACGGTGACCTTGCGCTCTTCCACAGAAGAGACTTCCACTTATCCTCCCCATTCTGTTCCCATGCCAGCTCACGTGGGAAGGACAGCAGTACCTTTTCAGTTAGCCAGCAGCAAAGGCTGCCCCAAGGCAGTGATGTCTGGGAAATATGGGTGTAGGACAGCACACGCTCAGGTGTGGCTGCCCACCAGCTGCTGCTAATGGGGCACAGCGGGCTCCACAAGGAGCAGGTCTCAGCCTCACGCCCTGCCCAAAGGCAGCTCTGCTCGCCAAAGGCTTCTTGGCTAGTCCAGGCAGGCCTCCAGGGAGCTCTGCAGCTGTAATTAAGCAGCCAGGTGATCTCATTGCCAGCACAAGCAGCTCTGACTTAAGAGTGCAGGCGTGTTGGCAGCCACTTTCCTGAGATAAGAACCCCCTGGCTTCTGTGGTGCTTGTGCCTAGCCAAGAGGAGGCCACAGTACCCAGCCCGTGCTCTGCACGCAGCCAGTTACTTCAGCTGCACCATCCTTTCCAGCGTGTTAGCAGAGAGCTCACATACAAGAATAGCCAGAAGACAAACACTGAAGAATTGAGGTTATCTTTAAAGCACACAAAATTGCATTTCCAATGCAATGCCACCCGTTCTGGAGCCAAACGCCCCAAAGCTGCGTTCATTCAGCAGCACATGCCAAGCGCTGCCCGGCAGCATGGTGCCCCCGGCTTCGCTCCGCTAGTTCCCCAGGCACCCGGGTCAGCCTCACCCTCTGCAACAAGCATCAGAACCGAGGCTGGAAAGCTAGACTGCGTGCTGCCGGGGGCCGTCAGCGGCAGGAGGGGACGAAGGAAGAGATGAGGGCTCCCTCCCCGACCTCCCTCGCGTCCCTGTACAAGCGCCCCTGGCCGGGGCGAGCGGCGGACAGGACCCGACCCCACACAGTTACTCACCACGGGCTGCACTCCGCACCTCTCGGCACAGCGCGGTCCCGCAGCTGCTTAAAGCACCGGGGCGGAGCCTCCGCGGGCCCGGCCCCCGCCCCAGCCCCAGCCAGCCATCTCCTTCCCATTTATTATTATATATATATTTTTTCCATTTGCAGTGGACTGTGAATGACGAACTCGTGCCCAGCTTGCGCTCAGCGCTCGGCGTGGGTTCCTGTGGGGTAGGATGGTGCTGGCTGTGAGCGAGGCCGAGAGGCTGACCGACCTCTCTTGTCAGCCAACATTCTGCTGCAGGTTTTGAGGGTGCATACAGAGCAGCAGGAGCGTTACTGACTGCTGTGTCGTGGCCTGGAGATAACGCTAAGGGAGAGGATCTCTCCAGTTCAGGAAAACAGGGGTGTATGAGAAGGAAATTCTCCCTGTGACTGAAGGACAGTGCTACTAAATCATAAAACTCTCTTCAGCACTCCACATCCAACGATTATTTTTCTTGTGTCCAGTAGTCAGCCTGTCAGAGCAGCTTGGAGGGACACAAAGACATTGGTATGCCCACTGCTGTGGGAACAGTGTTAAGGAATCCATTGCTGCAGTGCTCAGGGATCCCACCTTGGAATGGAGGAAACCAAAAATGAGAGGGGAAACTTTCACCACGTGTTTTATTTCTATTGAAAATGACTGTTTCTATTGATGCACTTTATAAATATATATGAATATGCATAAATATTATGTCTGAATGCATGCTTATTTATATGCCTATATTCTCCAAATATGCCAAGATCTGTGTATACACACGTACTTTATCTCCTCAGCAGATCTCTTTTCCGTCTCTGTTCTTCTCGAGGCCGTTGTTCAGAACCGCTTAAAGATAACACATGCATCCAACCCTTCCACATTCCTCCCCTTGGCCCTGTTACCCTGAGCTTCCTCCTGGTCCCTGGCCAGCCCCACTATCTCCTAATCCTCCTCTATGCCCAGGCCCATGCTGGTGCCCACACACAGCTGGGCTCCTGGTGCCTGCCAGCTTCTTCCCGATTCGTGCTGTTTTGAGCAGGGCAGCCTGTAATCAGGTCAGTTTGTTCCGAGAAGCGGCACTGAGGTTTATCAACAACTCCCGCTCGTTTCTTCTATCAGTTCGACAGCTCTGGCACGTGGGGCCTGTGAGCAGGAAGCTGTGCTTCTGTTTGCTTCTGTTTGGGTTGGTGGCCATGTGCGAGCCTGCTTCTTTATGATAATCTGTCCTCCCTTCGTGCAAGTGACCCAAAGTGTGTTTACCCACTGCTATCACCTCGAAACAATGCCCTCTGTTTTAGTCCTGTGTTCTGTAATCTTATGTAAAAGTTGTTCTCCATGGTTTGGGCACTGAGTGGATGAGCAGACTGTCTGACCTATTTACTGCACTGTCACACATCACTGGCCCCAGGCCTTGGCATCCACTAAATACTTTCCACTCACCTGGGATTATCTTATCCCTGTTTGATCTTGTTGGTGCGGTCCCGCAAGTCTGTGTGCAGCTCAGGTGATCTGCTTGCTCCCCTGGTGCTCCTCTGCTAACCCTTGCTGTTATGTTACGTGCATTTCTTTGAGATGGTTCTGATTTTACTTTGCAGGGGGGGTTCGTCATATTCTGTTCTGTTTTTTTCCAGACATCATTTTAACAGAATGTTCATACTACAGACAGAGCTTTACCTTTGCTAATTTCTCATCCATACGCACCCTTAGTTAAAAGGGAT
This sequence comes from Meleagris gallopavo, assembly GCF_905368555.1. NCBI lineage: Eukaryota > Metazoa > Chordata > Aves > Galliformes > Phasianidae > Meleagris > Meleagris gallopavo. The sequence goes on from NC_139404.1 coordinate 37,746,581, forward strand.
TTTGAAACGAGCTCTGTGCAACATTAGCTAGTGAAAAGCAAATTCCTGCTCAGTTGCCCATAGCCCTGTTCTAGAAGGACATACCTATGTAATTAATTTCTGTGTTTAAATATTCATGTATCTCAGTAGTGCTACACAGTTTTTTTTCTGTTGTAAGTTCAACAATGATAATTTGATGAAGTTTGCACAAAGTAATGAAAATGCAGCAGACAATTCTAGAGTTTGCCGCAGCCGAGACTTTTTAAACCAGCTGCTTAAATTCCAAGTAGAGACCTCAGAGACATTCAGAACGAGAAGGCTGTGCTGTCAAAGCTCGTTGCTTTCCCTATCATTGGCCTTGTTTGCCTAGAAGTTTTAAGAAACAACAGTTTGGTCATGCAATAAACAACATGATCCAACCTAGCGTTGTTTCATGAACCATAGTTATCAAGTCTGGGTGCTGAGGTTTTGCATGGCAGCTCCTGAGAAGCCTAGCAAAGCACAGGCTCCATTCCAGTTGCAGCTCAGCAGAACGCTAATACCTGCACCAGTAATGATGTCACCTTCCTGGCAGGAGGCATAATCTAGGTTGAAAGTATCAATTTCTTTAATAAAGCTTGATTTATTCACAGTATGCTCACACAGCTGGATTATCCCTCACATCTTGCCAGGGGAAAACCTGCAGATGAGGGCTTTGGTAATCCCCGGGATGTACAAGCTCTGCTGCTGACTGACAGTTTCGTTAGTGCAGGACAGAACATGAGGACCTATGTGACTCGTTCCAATAATGCCACAAGGGCGAGAAGATGTGGTCAGTGTTAGACAACAGACACAGAGGGGATAACAAGGTGAGACAGTCTGGTTTGCTGCTGTTGCAAAGCTCCTCAGCCCCATTGGGCTGCTGAGGGATTTGCTGGGTTGATGTTATCCAGATAGCGGATGGCAGACACACAGTCCATAACAAAAACAGGCAGTGGTTGGGCTGGGACAAGAACCCAGGAAATGTTCCCCATCATCCCCTTCCTGTGGGCAGGTTGAGGCCCAGCACCCTTCTACAGCTGCCCAGCTTTCCTGCGTGTTGTGTCGTTTCCTAACGGGGACTTGCAAAGGCAAGTCTGCAGGTGGGACGGGTTCTGCCTGCCAGAGCACTGGGGGCAGCTGTGCCATGCTCATCCCCAGCCCTGCTGGCTGCTGCAAGGAGGAAGGGGGTGGGCAGGCGCTTCTCCAAGCATCCCATTCTCACTGTGGAGATTCCTGCATCCTCAAAGGATAAGCACTTCGGACTCCCCAAAAGCTGCCAGAAGTTGGTCAGTGCACAGACTGAGCGGTATGCTGGTGCCTGCTGGAAAGCAGGATGATCCCATTGGTGTTACAAAATAGATCTTTAGTGTTCCTCCCCTGGAGCACGACCTGGAAGATGCCTCATGTTTTCCAGGCTGGGGATGTTGGGTCTGGGGGGAGGGAGGGAAAGAAATGTTGGCAGGAAACCTGTCCGGCCTCGAGGGGAATGAGCTATTGTGAGTAGTTGGTGTGCAGCTTCTAGCAGGTCTCTTCACATTACTGAGAGGTTTAATGGCACCGCCTGCCTGTGGAGGGGCTCCGTGAGATTGTGTATTTTTCCACTTCTCATTTAAACAGAGATCAGCACCAGACTCCTGCTTTGTGGCTGACTGTGATGTCTGAATGACAAACAGATGTCACTACAGGGTGGATGAGTGTGATGTGAGCTGTCCTTTGTCCAGTGGTAGGACAGCAGAGGACAGGTATCCCACACCCAGCATCTGCTCCAGACTTGCCTCCAGCTGGTGCCTTTCCACGCACAGGAACTCCAGCAGAATGCCAAGAGCAAATACTTGGAGATGCAGTGTGGTTGTACTGACATTGGGGTGCTGCTGGGTCCCTTGGTCCTGCTGCTGCTCCCTGTGCCCATCCCTGTCCATGCCCTGTCCCTCTCACTGGCTGGAGAACCGATTGGGGTGTCCAGTGGATCCCAACTCTTGCCAACTGTGCAGAAATCATATATAATGGCAGGGCTGGCTCCGGCCGGTCGTACAGCTACATCCTCAGCAACAAATCATTGCAAGGCACTCTGCTCTTCTGTGGTTTCTTTGGATAACAATTTATGACCTCCTTCCACAAAGAGTGAGTGAAAACAAGCTGTGCTTAAAGAGATCACGTTGGCTAGCTCTTGCACATCACGCAGTCTTGGCAACCGTCCATTTTTCTTGGCACAAACACAAGCACTAGGAAGCTACAGGGTGTCAGAGCCTCTTCTGCATGGTGCTGATGGTCAACTTTCAACACTTGGCTTATTAATTATCTTTAACACAGCATTCACTTTATAAAGGCTACGGTCACATAATGCTCATCCTGTAACAGTGCACAAATGATTCTTTTAACATAGAGGTACACCATGAAAATACAGATCACATTATTGTTTGCTGTAAAAAGGCAATGAAAAAGCCTAGCAGATTTCTACAGATCTTTTATCACTTGGAAAAGAAGACCAGCTTTAACAAAAAGGAAATTCTGTGATCAGTCAAAGCCCAAATAAGTTACAATATTTTCCTTAAATGGATTACAAATGTCACTTTTGGAACACACTTAAAAATCAATTATTCTTTTCTCCTTGTGCTCAGTTTGTTTTTCAGTGTCAGTTTGTTTTTCACCCTTCACTGAGCAACACAATAAAACAAGGCTGTTACGTTTCTTATTGATTCCACTTTGTGTTCAAAGCCAGTTTATCTTTCTAGATTTTGGTCTACAATTAACTCTTGTTGTTGTTGTTGTTGTCTTTTCTAGCCCAGATGAGATGGTTATCAGCACTAACTTCAAAGCTGCAAACTGTCATTGTGTATCACAAGGTTATTTCCAGCCTTCTTGGGATGTAGGTTCTTCCATTAATTAAAAGATGCATCGTATCCAACAAGAGATAGCATGCATGTATGCATGTCAGAAAGAGAACTTGCTGAACATAAAAGTTAAAGTGGGGGAAGACATACGAACAGAAGCTGAAGAGGATTATTGCCTGAAAGTTAGGAACTAAAGAGGAATCTTGAAGAAATGTTTCTGGAGATTGCTCATAGGCACAGTTGGGGAAAGCATGATGAGCAGCACAGGAAGTGCCAAGCCTGGGGTGAAAAAGAGAGCAAAGAAGGGAAAAGTGCAAATGGGGAAGAAAGATGAGTAGGAAAAAGGGAAACTGGAGCAGGGATAACAGGGTAGATAACATAGATGCAGCATCCCCAGTGGATAAGGTGTTCTGGTTGAGGACAAAGAGCCAACATCTAATGTTGTCTGAGACATGAACGCTGAATAAGGTTTGTGGACAGATGTCATGCTCCTATCCCTCAGTTCAGAAGTGTGTTAACTCTGGCCAGGCTTCTAGATGTAGAAGTATGTTTATTTTCTGTATTTCTTGCGAGTCATGGCACTTGTTGTGCTATCTGTCCGAAGACTTTTTCTTCACAGTAGAAGACCACAAGTGCTCCTTTTCTGATGTTTGAAAGCTTTAATAAACAAGTAACTGACATTTTATGAGCTAATGGTGGCTTTTTTTTTTCCTTACCACCAAAAAGCTTATTCCTGAAACTCAAAATAATTTGTGCTTTTTTTTTTTTAAGATAACAGATTTCAAGTTTGAAATGTATATAGTCGCATATATGTACGTATACATAAATATCTGAAGAGGAGCAACCTCTTTAGCAGGGTTTGTGGTGATAGGACAAGGAGAATGGTTTCAAACTATAAGAGGAGAGATTTAGGTTGGATATAAGGAAAAAGTCTTTTATCAATAGGGTAGTGAGGCACTGGTGCAGGCTGCCCGGAGAGGTGGTGAATGCCCTGTCCTGGGGCTAACAGTGGGAGACAGAGCCCCTCCCAGAAGGGTCTTGTGGCTGCTGTATGGCTCACGGAACCCTGGGACAGCCGTGGCTGAGGTGTGGGTCTGGTGGGTCTCCAGTGGTGCTGCTGAGCTGCCTTCAGTCCACTCAGGGCTGAGTCAAGAACCTGCTAATAATGCCTAAAAGAGGCTTGTGGAGTTCAGTGAAGCTTGAACAGGCTTTCAGCCCTTTATTTTTTTATAAAATAGCATTCAATCCTGCTATGGCAGTGGCCATGTAGCTAGCAGCCTTCTGCCTGCACCGTGCGGGCTTCCAGCCTGGTGCCTGCAGCTGCTGCAGCACCTGTGTTTCACAGATAATGCTCAGCTCCCCACAAGATCAACAGCAGGACAAAGGAGCAATGAGCACCGCGTGCTTCCAACATGTGAGATGCTGCAGTATTAAAGAGCCTTCATATTAATTTTGCATTCCAAAATCTAACCTTTCTGTTTGCGTACTTGAAAGAGCTTTGTTTGCAGCCTGTGGTTGTTTGGTGGGAATCAGACCACAAGAATGCTTCTTGGCACTGCTCGTGTTTTTCCGAAACCAGCTTGTAATGTCCCACGGATAATTACACGGGGCTGAAATTCACAACTACAACTTTTATTTCCGTGTAATCGTTTTCATGCGAGCAGATCCTGTTTTCAGTGCAGCATTGTGTTCCTAACAGAAAGGTTAATAGAAACCAGTGGCAATCAGGTCTTCCAAAAAGCAGTCATCTTATGCAAAACATAAGAGGAGATTATTATTATTTTTTTTTTAATTGCAAAGGGAACAAGGCAAAATGAGATTATTTTTCAGGTTTGTGCAGTTTTTGCTGATTGATGGTCCGTTCTGTGGTCTAAAATGAAGAGAAGGAGATGGAACAACTCCACTTTCTGCTGCACATTTGGACTGTGGTACCAAAAGCAAGAAGGAGATCAGCAGAGAGACAATGGTTTAACCAGTGGTGACACAGCTGCTGGTAATTACACATTCATGGTAACAAATGCTGGTGGTTTCCATCAGTCTGTGCTGCTTTAGTGTTCATGGGGAGCTTGACAAATTCAGGGCATGCAGCAGGAGACCTCACACACACATCAGCTCTCTCAGAGTGCTCAGGCTGCTCTCACCTATTTCATGTTTCAGGAAGAGGTTTTTGAGTGTTGTTGTGATTCAGGAGTGCAGCTCTCATTCCAAGAGGTGGCAGGCAGACCAACTAGGTGTGAAATCAGATGCAGCACTGCATCCAATTAGCTGCAAGCACCTGGGCGTGGAGGTCTCAGGGCTCTCCACCAGCCTGGCAATGGGACTGCTCATGGTCAGCAACACCATGCACTGCCAAGCAGAATCCTTCTCCAATGAGGAAAGTCAGTGCTCCTGGGAAGTGTTTATTTTAGCTACCGTGACTTCATGTGATGTTCAGACCTGTATAAACATAATCCTTTCCTGATGTTTTCTAAGCTAATTGCCTCCATAATGCGTATGGAGGTAGTTTCTAGGGGTTACCCATTTGCTTATGCGAACACTTCCTGCTATTCATTCTGTTGTCATTGCCTCACCTGCTCTTGCTCTTTCTGCATGGAAAATGCAGGACTCATCATGTTGCTCCATCCTTCATTCTCCCCTTTGCCTAGCAAGTCTTTTTGCTGCCTCCGCCCCAAAGCCTGCATGCCCATCTGCATTTTTTAAACCATGCTTGTTAACCCTGCTGGCACACTGAATCATGGAATGGCAGAATCATGATCTAAAATCACCTAGCCCAACCATCAACTGCCTTGCCCACTAACCATGTCCCACAGTGCCACTTTTCCACATTTCTTGAACACCTCCAAGGATGATGACTCCACCACTTCCCATTCTTTCAGCAATGTGTCGATATATTCTGCATGTAAGAAATTTATTCTCATGTTGGAGTTGCTCTCTGCTTTAGCTCATGCCCTTGCAGTAGGCGCACACTCCATTCCACTGGCAGCACATCTTTCCATCATTTCCACAGTTTCTTTTTCACTAGAGAGCACACATCTATTGTCTTGGCCCTTGCAAATAACTCCTATCAAGTTATGTTAGTTTGTCTAAGCAGCATGTTTACCATTGAATTTATGAGGTATTTTATGGTTTGATTCTTTTTCCTTGCTCAACTATACTTCAGGGAAGAAATTTTGGAATATAAATACAAAATAAAACTGTTAGGTGATGTATTAATGTTAGAATTTCATTATGCTATAAATTATTCAATATATAAATAAGGAACAGACATTTAATGTACTGTCTGAACTAGTCATATATGGTAAATCTCTGTAAAGGGGTCGCATTCGACTGAAGGTGTCTATTATTGTTGGCACATGCTTTCCAGAGCTGCTAGACTCCTCATGGCACTGGACCAATCTGTTATTTTGGGAGTAGATAAAGTCTTCTTTAGCCTTCTGGCACTTGGTGTAGCTCTTAAAAATGGGTTTCTTTGTTTTGCTTTGGGTTTTCGGTTGCTCTCAATTCTGCTCCATTCTATAGAGTTTTGTCACGGGGGACCTGGGCCTGAGTATTAGGTGTACTCTTTCTTGGATGTCTTCCCAGAAGGTTTAATTTGGGGTGAGCAGGAGGGGGACTCTTGCAGATAATGTTAACACTGTACTTGTGCATTGTGGTGTCAGCATTCATGGCTTTGTCTAAGATCAGCAGCTTTCATGCTGCTGTTATTCACTAGATGCTAGATAAGATATTTATATAACACCATAGCACCTGGAGTGCTTTGTGTTTTGTTTTGTTTTTTTTCCTCAGTGTGTTAGCACGTTGTGTACAGTCTATAGATAAAAAAAAACTTGAAGTTAAATTCAACAGAGGACTTGGACAGTTAGAGATGAGTGTTTATACCTGGCTGCAAAGCTCCTCAAGTTCCTGGTTTTAAGGTTGCCCCTTGCTGCAGGAATAGGGGGCCCAGAGCTGCCCTGTTCCTGGCACATATGCCATCTTGGGGCGTGGAGGATGCCCAAGGCCAGCTAGGATCCTGTGCAAAATGTTCCTGCCCCACCTCCATTGCTGGGCTTTGTACACAGGCTGGATTGTTCTCACAGAAATGCCATTGCCAGCTGCCCTGGGGGCAGCTCTGTGCAGGATAACCTTGCAATTAGGGCAGCGGACAAGAGTCTGGGAAACCCAGATTTCATCCTCTTCCCAGGAGGATAGGATGAGCCTGCTGTCCTCGCCAGGCTACCAGCCTGAGATTGTGAAGGCAGCAGGTGGGGAGAGCCACCTGTCCTGCAAAAGGTGCTGCCTGCCCTGCTTTTCCTCATGCCCGAGCTGTTGCAGCTCTTTATACACTAGGTATTTTTCAGCCAGTCAAGTCTGAAGTAAGGTCCCTGGCAAAACACATTTGTTAGGACATACCTTAAGTCCCTTCATCCAAGGGCTCCCTAGGAAGTGGTCATGGCACTGAGCTGGATGATGTTCTGAGACTTATGGTCTGATTTTTGAGTAGTCCTGTTCTGAGACTTATGGTCTGATTTTTGAGTTGTCCTGTGTGGAACCAGAAGTTGGATATGTATGGGTCTCATTCTGTTTGGGATATTCAATGATTCTATGATTCTGTGATCCTGAATGAAGCTTGAGTCGGTCACTGAGTATCTCTCAGTTGTTTTGCAGCAGCAGACAGTGGCTGCAGGACCTGACTTTGCTCTCTGTTCAGGCACAGGAGTCGATGGGAGGAGGAGGCTGGTGCCACCACTGCGTGGTCAGGCCTTGGAGTTGAACGAGAGGTTGGGCTTTGGTTCTCTGTGGGGAAAATGATCCCTGGTGTGGGTGTATAGTGCAGAAACTGCACTGCACTCCCTTTCTGGGCTCCTGCCCTGCCATGTGTTCTGGGCAGCTCAGCAAGGGTGGCAGAATTGCAGTATTCGTGCATCTGAGGCTTATAAAATACTTTGCAGTCCTCACCCTTTGGAATCAAAGCACTTCCATATTTTCTCAAAGTGTGTATTTTAAACACTGACCAATGAAAATGTCTCCAGGAATCCGGTTTCCCAGGAGATGGTTTCTTATTCATCTTGAGTACCACGTTGTGCTGCAAAAGGCCCAGCTCAGCAAACACAAACGCAGAGGTTTACTTTAAGGCCCAGGAGAGCTACATTGTGTACAATCCCTCCTGGATTAACATGTGTTTGAAGAGTCTGAACGCAGACAACTGATGCTGAAAATCCTGACAACAGCCTGAGCGTGTTTGTTGGGAAGTGTCACCTTAGCAGCACAGGGACGTTCCTCAGCCTGCAGGTGAGCAGTCAGCAGGTGTTGCAAAGCTCTGTGCAGCAGGTGCTCTGGTAACAAGTATTTAATTGATTTCTAGAGGGGTGAGAGACAGGGGTTCCAAGTTCCCTGTGAAAGCAATGATGTTTCAGCAAAAGCTAACATCTGGCAGTCTGTTTGGAGTGAGATAGCTAAATATCAGCTTGCAGACTTGTTTAAGATGTAGAATTGTGCAATGTAGCCCTTATTCAGCTGTTACTTGGGGTTTGGGCACCTGGGCCTCCTGACCAGTCAGCTAAATGAGCTGATGCAGGTAGAACTGCAGCACAGCTGCCTACAGGTCTACAGGTGCCTGTTGTCTATAGGCAAGGACTCCTGGCCCACATCACTCCTTTGGGGGACTTGAGAAGGAGAACACACTCCACCCTCCTTGCACATAGCTCCTTGATTCTGAGATCGAGACTTTGGAATTTCTAAGATGACTTTTGGTTTATTTATAGTTCAGGGAAAATGGCAATACAAGGAGTGCTGGTACATTCCACTCAGTGTGGGAATAAGAGTGGTCATACAAAGAGCACAGCAGTCAGCTCGTGTGGGTGGGCTGGCAAGCAGCATACGCATGAGGATCTGAAAAGCACATGTGCACACTATTCCTGGCTACATCTTGAAGTGCTCACTCTATTATTTGCTCAAATAGGCTGTTAACATCAGAGAGGCTGTCTGTATCAAGCGGAGGCATGCTCAGAGTAAGAGCAGCAGCATCAGATGCCTTGTGGTGGAGAAAGGAATACTAGAGTTTTACAAAAGAATATGCTTTAAAAAGCAATCTGAAGGCCAAAGAGATACGAGGGGTGGGCAGGAAGCAGCCCTCTTGCCCTGTAGCTAGAGTGGGTTCTGACACAAGAGCACTGTGAGTACAAGTAGGCTGAAAGACACGGCTGCTTCTTAGTTCAGACTTTTGGGCAGCTCATTTGTTTGCTTGTTTGTTGGCTCTGTAGCTGTACTGGCTTGTTTCCTTGTTCATTGGTGACTCACCAATTTTGTTTAATTCTTTGTCATTTCCAAAGAGACCAATTAAAGTCATTTCCTTCAGCTTCATCATTAGGGACAGGGTTCTGTTGTGTGCTTCGGAGACACAACAAATCTGATGAAGCCATCTCAGCCTTTGGGGAGACTCCCGAGGAAACTGGAACCTGTGTTCCTCTTATCTTGAGTAGATCTTCACAGACTTCTGAACAAAGATGGCTTTGAGTTACTGGGAGCAGGGGACAAGCGGTGTCCCACATGGGGACATTCAGTAACACATACAACTTGGGTCTTAATTTAAGTTTAACCAACAGAAAGGTGTCAAAATATTGATCTTTCCAGACTGTGTGCAGCATGTATGAGAGCTGGCTGCAGAAGTGTTACTTCGGTCTGTATCAGGATTGCCGATGCTGATACAAGTTACTAATATAAATATTATTCAAAGGCTCATTTTTCTCCTTTAGGAGAAGTGGTCTGCAAGTGGTCTGGAATTCTTTACTTTCCTATTTCATCCCTACATGTTACTTTAAAAATACACATTAAATGGATTGCCTTATGGCTTTACATACATATATTTGGTGTGGTCAGTGATGTTTATGGAAGAAAGATAGAACCTGGGTGAAAGTCATGCCAAAGCACAAGTCTACTTCCTTTATGCATTGTAACAGGAAAGCAATGATGAAGGGATGTGGCTACTGTCCTGTAGTACCTGTTGATGGATACAGTCTCCCGCTGGAAGATTTTCTACCATCTTATTTTTGTGAGGGAATGAAAAGTTCTACATTTTTTTCAGATTGAATGAGAGGTATATGAAAAATTTCTTTTTGTGTGCTGGGTACAAACATTATGCCTCTGGAAACCACGATCAAAGAGCAGAAATTATGCTTAATCTTTGCTTTGTTTGTGAATGAATTAAACTAGTTATTTTCTCTTGTCTTGTGCCCAGGAGCAAGTGTACCTTCCCCTCACGCTGCGTACGAGCACCTTGTGGTCACCAAGGACCAAACTCCAGTCCAGCTGTTCCCATTAGATGCAGTCACTGGCAGGACGGGGTCTGAAGGAACCAAAGAACCTGTGCTTTCCTTTCCATCCATTAAACAAGCTTTTGGCTTCAAAAACTTAAATAAGCAGCTCATTTGATGGTTGATTTCCATGTTGAATAAATTAATGCAAGAAGAAAGGAAAAGTGTGCACAACAGAGGGGTTTATAGCCCAGAAGAAGTGATGAAAGGAGATGGATATTTCTGCCCATTGCAGCATTATGACCCTCATTTATTGGGAAAGGAGAGATAATTACACCGTGGTTGTGTTACCGCCAAGTTATAATGCGGATAGGATGGTGTCTTTCAAGGAGTCTATCAAATGGTTCAGTAGCATGGTTAACCAACTGTAGTTTTCTCTGCATGATGACACCAAGCCATAATAACTGGCTGGGAATAACGATGCTATATTTTTCCATTAAATAAATTTTTATTTGTAGAACGTTGACTGATTTTTAAAGTAATGTAGACTTTCCTTACTGCTCAAGCCCACATATTTAACACACAGCCAAACTGTTCTCTCTGAAACCACATTATGTGTGTTGTAACAATACTCTCCCACAGATGATGAACACCGAGGACATATTTTTCCATGTGACTCACCCATTCACTTAAAAAATAAATTTCTTTATTAAAAAAATGCAGCCATGTGACAAATTTTGCAATTCCGTGTTCCACTTTTTCATTAGACTATTAAAAATTTATTGCTGTTTCAAATCATTTTCTGATGACTGCATAATTTTCCTCTTTATTCCCCTCATTTCCTTTCCAAGATAATATCAAGCAGTTTCCACCTTCGCTTTGCTGTGAGCACACTTAAGTAAAATAAACGACCAAGAACTGATCCTGCAGTGAGATAAATGCGAATAGATCTGCATTGCTTTCTTCAAACCAGCGGTCACACATCGAACCATAAAGCTGCCGGTTGGCATTTCTCTGCTGAGTAAGGCCCCAAAAGAGAAATGCAGATGTCATTACAGTCCCTGACTCTGATCACTGACAAATACAGACTCCTTGCAATTTTGTATGTTTCCTTTAAAATTAGAAGGTTAAGAGGGAACATGAAAAGCATATGTTGCTGCTGAAAGTCTGGTAGTCTGGGTCGGTATCCATTACCAGATGCTGTTCTGCCACTGATGATACTGCTTTTCATGGGTATTTGCTGTCCATTTAACAGCCCCAGATAAAAGGTAAACAAGATCCAAAGTTCTAGAAGTAATTCATTTGGATAATTGCTCTGCTGCTTTCTTTGTGCAATTTACTTCTATAAATATACACCAGGGGAATCATTTGTCTAGCATAGCATGGCACAGTAATTTCCGATATAATTTCATCCAATTGCTGCAGGAACTCATTTGAGCAATTGTTAATTAATCATTAGCAATCATTAACTTTGGGTAGCAGTGATTGCTAATCAAGATTTCCATGCTTCATTTTTAATCTCTGAAGATTCACCATTAATCAAATTAGTAACATTTTTTGTTATTTGAGAAAAAGAAACTATGCGTCTCATCAATTCAAAGGAGCTCTTAGTATTATCTTTCCCTTTAAAATCATTACGTGCCTTCACTCAGGCTGTTGGAAAAATCAGGGTTTTTTTTGCTGTATAAATTACTTGCAAATATTTTGCAGTTTAAATTAACAATGCTTTCCCGTTGTTCATGCTACTGGCGATTATAGTGCAAGGAACAGCCATGAACGTACTGACAGCACTCCAGCTCTTTCCATTGTGGTTAATCTTCTTTGCCCCATAGCACTGAACCAGCTATCAGTAATACTTGTCATGCTCTTTTTTTCTCAGTGCCCTATCTAATAATCATCCATTTTTCTGGTCCCAGTGGCCCACCGGCACTGCATTGGTAAACGGTGTAGACATTGCTGCATTAAGATTTTTTTGTGGCTGCCCAACAGAGGAACGTTTAATTCTCATTTCCTACCACACCGCAGTGTGAAGACAAGTGATGCAGCCTGTGGACAGCAAGCAGGTGGACATCTAAAGAGGGCCAACCGGGTGTCTGTGCTCCCTCTTCCATCGTGGGCCTGCCCAGCCTGCACCTCCTGCTGCTGTGCTGGAGCTTATCAGGCCTGGCCTGCCCACCCTGGATTAGCTGTGCTGTGGGCGCTTACCCAGAGAGATAAGCTGCTCACAGCTCTCTGCACAGGGAGCTGTGTGGATTAAGGTGCGCCAAGTCTCCTGAGGGGGAGAACGCCAAGATGGGCACTAGCATTTTATCGCTGCTGCTTGCTAATGCTTGCTATTACGTCTGTTATTAAAGCTCGTTTCCCACAGAGCCACGCGTTGCGGGGCCATGAATAGCATCGGGCTGAAATCAGGGTGATCTTATTTCAAAGAATTCCAGAGGAATGAACGGTAATTTGCCACTAATTGCAAAGAAGCTTTGATAAAAACTCTGAACAGATTCCCAACAACACATATTTTCCAGAGCCCGCCTGGCAATTTTCAGTAAGACCCAAGAACAATATGACCATTAACTGCTATGTTAAATGTCATCCAGATTTGTTCAAACCGTTCTTCACTGTGCTGCATCTTCTGCGCATGTGTGTGTTCATAATGGATGGTGTGAGGCCACACGTGGGCTCGCTCAGCAATACGTGTGGGGGAAAAAATGCAGTGAAGTTCAAACGAAGCCCACCAGAGAGGGGTGATTACCTTCCCCATTTGGCTTTTCCTTAGAGTTACCTTTCAGCTCGTAGCTTCATTTGCAGACAGACTGCATCTCACAAAACCCCTTACATGGGAAGGTTGAAATGCACGCAGCAAGTATTTCCTTGAAAGGAGAAGGTCACCAGCAGTGACAGAGTTTGGATCACACCATGAACCACATGATGATGGTTCGTGGCAGCATCTGCAGACTGTGTGTGTGCACGGCTTCCTCAATGGGCGCTGGGCATGACAGGACCAGGGCTGAGCCCCAGCCTTGTGGACTGCAGGCAGGCAGGGCAGATTGCAGAGCCTCAGCAATCCCACTGCAAGTGGGTGCCACTTCCAGTGACTCCTGAGATGTCTGAGTTAGATTCTTTATGAATATGTTGAACAACATACATTGCTTATTGAAAAAAAATCACCCTTGTGTGCTTGGCTCGGCTGCTCGTGTGTTTTAATAACTGTAATTGTTCGGAAGGGCAACGGTATTCTGAAGGCTTCCCTACTGTAACAAAGGCATTTAATTATTGTGAGTGCATGTAAAAGGGGCAGGTTGTTTTTCTTAAATTTGCTGCTGCTTCATTTTCCAACAGCTGTAATCAATACCAGATGACTCAAGTTAGCAGCCAAACAAGAAGACTTGGCAGATAGTTGAAACAAACAATTTGTAGTACCTCATGGGAAAGTTATTTGTCCAAATTATTCAGCAAATATTGCAAATTCACAGACAATTAGAAAATCTTTTGAATGTTTTGTCATTATGAAAGATCTATGTCTATAAAGAGTATTATTTTAAATTAATATTTCAACCGTCTCATGTTTAATTTATCCTGCGTAGCTGGCCTGATTTTGTCCTATTGACAGAGGAAACAGCAAATTTATGAATGTTCTCCGATTCCCAAATCCCTTATTTAATAAAATATATTAAAAAATTAAGAACAAGCTTGAAGGCACATCTCAGTGCTCCGCTTGTTCTCCTAAGAAGATGAGCGGATGCGATGGCATCGCTGTCCCCGCTGTGCTGGGATCTCAGCTGCTGGGCTGAGATCTTCCCTCATGTGCGTACAAGGCATTAAGAAATATAAGTGTTGGTATTTTATGTTGCCTAAATGAGGAGATTTCAGCGCATGATATTCATTAGGCTGAACCCTCTGCTGACGTAAACCCTCCGAAAGAAATGGTATAAACAAAACTAACTGACAATCTGGAAAAGCCTTCAGTATAAGATTTCTTGTGTCAAGACAAAAGCAAACAAATAGGGCATTATCTTTTTCTGCGTAAGTACTGATGGACAACTCAAATGAAAGTCTTTGCCCCTCGTCGTACTTGCTAACAACTCAGGTAAGATTTCTGTGCTCTGCTTGAATGTATGTACCCTCTGCCTCACAACCCTGTGTGGCCACCACTGTGGCCACCACTGCCACAGACGGAAGGTACAAAGGGGAAAATTTGAGTGTTTGAGTCTCTTTGTCATAATTTAAATGCACTCCGATCTGAAATGCTGAATAGTCAGATACCGATGTCATTTTCTCAGAAAGAACCTTCCGAACAATGTGATCAAGCATGGCTAAAACTTGACAGTGCTTCATATGAAGTGTATTTCTCAAGAGCTGAAATAATAAATGCTCAGGAAATTACTATTTTTTTTTCTGCCACCGCCAATTAAATCCGTGGAAAGGGAACAAACACACTGAAAAGTTGCTTAATGACCAAATGGCTTTTCAGATGGTGACGTGGTTCCTTCAAGCAGAAAATTTCATTTGGAAATTTCATTCGGAAACCACTGCTGTAATTCCCACCTTTATTTATACTTTTCCTTCTATTCTGCACATAACCTTTCCATAATTTTTTCCCAATATTAAATATTCTGTTTCCGCCCCAGCAGGTGTTGTAAGACCAAGACATCAGTTGTCATTACATTTATGAAACAGTTTTTCTATAATAAAGAGCTCCAAAACAAATTCTGCAATCTGATATTCCCACTGTAGGTAACTAGTATTCTTCCATGTTTTTTCATTGCTTAATGATAATATTCTGTTCTTTTCCTGATTTATACATTTTGGCCCTTCAGAATACCCTCCATCTTTCAATTAGTTTCCCTGTTACATCTATAATTAAAGACAAATCAGATTATGGTGATTAACATATATTATAAACCATTTTACTAATTTCTGCGGGCATATTTCTAGAAGGGATAACATAGAAATTAGAAGACTAATTAGGCCAAAATTACCTTTGCTAATGAATCTAAGTAGTAGCTAAATCCTCTAACAAAAAAGACATTTTTGTGCTTGGAGGTTGAAGGCTTGATTCTCAGCAGCCACCATTAGCAGTAAATCTGTGGAGTTTCAAGAAGATTTGTGAAGGGCTCAGCTCCAATACACCTGAACTAAGTCTCTGCTGCCATTAGGACTAACGGTGATAGCTTCAGACATTCATACTATTGTAAAAGTCTGAGGGAAGAAGAAATCCTTCTCTGTAGTGCAGTTTTTCCACTGTTCCGTGGGTTCGTGAGGACAAAGTGGGAGGTTTGAGGAGCTAATGCCAGATTTTGTGTGGGGTGGAGTCTACAGCCAGCCAAGAGCAGCGGTGACCAACCAGCGGGGTCAGCTGAGTGCTCCTTTCCCTGGTTCTTCATGGAGACTCAGAGCCAGACCATCACAGCCACACCATTCCTGTTCGGCAGTTCTATTTTCAGGTGCTAATTACCTGCTAATTATCAGCCTCTGAGCTGAGGTTTTCTTTTCCTCTGGAATTAATTTCATTTAAATGTGCAAGTAACGTGGCTCATTTATTTTCTGCAGATGGGGAAAATATTCTCCCTTCACCTGAAACAAAAAAAAGGGAGGGAGTGGGAGAGAAAAGCAATAGATTGTTTTGAACAGCTTTGGTGTCAAAATGGGTGTAAGGAAAGAGTGAAACTCTATAGGAAAATTGCCCTTGGAGAGGCGATGGGCCTTCTGATATTCCAGTGAGGCTAGCCAAGGCCTTGGAATGATGGTTTCTACATGCACAGTGGTCTTGCACAACTCTTTCCCCACATTCTCCATAACGTAAGGCAGAGTTGTGCATGGAGATGTTGCTCTTTGTACACACAAAAACACTTCCCTGTGCAGTGGGCTGTGCTTACTTTGCTCTGGGGATGTGAGAGGAGGGGACATGGAAAGAGGACAAGTGGAAGGTTCCAGCAGAGAGGTCCCTTGGCGGTGGCTTGTTTGTCAATCGTGGCACAGAGTGCTTCTCCCAAGACAGCAGCTCCAGGTGTGTCCCCAGGAACATCTGGCTCCTCTCAGCTACATGATATCCCTGTGCCTCTTCTTGTATCTCCTGCCCCTTTCCTTAACCATCTAAGGCTCTGGGCAAGCTGGCTGGGAACAGGGCTGGTACCAGCACTTGTCCACCTCCTGCAGCCACAGCTACCAAACCTGCTTGTCCCCCAGTACAAACCTGTTGGGACCATGGTACATAGAAACCAGTTTCCTGGACAAAGAAGGTCAAGGTGCTTGTGGCAGCTAGGCAGGACCCAGATGTCTGGACCTAGGGCCTGGCAGTGCTGCCAGGGAGGGCAGGACGAACTGTGTGCGGTAGGTATGAAAGAAATACCTACAAAATGCAGGATTGACACAGGGAAAATGCAAGGTGCCTCTCCGATGTGGAACAGAAGAAAAGCTGAGCCTGAATCATTAGTGTTTACCTGTACTCACTCAGCAGTTGCCTATGCTGATAAGCTGAGAGATGCTTTAGCAAACAAAGTTAAAAGGAAAAAAATAAAATTCTCCTCAACTGTGTAGCAGGCAAGCTAGTGCAACCCAAACTGATGTGGGAGCTTTAAAAACCAATACAATAAAAGCTATAGGGCAGGGGAGCACGCTGCAGGGGCAGCCAGAGCAAGCAGGTGAGCTGCCTGGCCATGGGCAGGCCACAGCCCAGGGTGGGGTGAGCAGTGTGTGGTGCCTGGGGGGACAGGCACCCTGCACAAACTGGAGCACCCTGAGGAGCAGGCTGAGGTTACACCACACACTTCCTGGAAGCATTTCCTTTTGGCTAGCTTAGGTTTCTGCCCCTTACTGATTCTGCTTCTTTCTGTTTAGAATGGCTTTCCGTTAAGGCAAGCCCTGGGCTATAAGCTGATTAAGTTCAAGTGTGCCTATTTATTTATTTTTTGCCTTGGGAAGAAAGCTTTCCCTCAACAAAAAGTGTAACAATTAATAACATTTTTCTTCCCTGCGGCACTTACAAAAAATGTAAGCATGAAGAATTCTTGCCAAATATAGGATTTGAGACACAAAGAACCTTAAATAATCTTCTAGCAGAATTTACTGTGGGGGAAGCAGCAGGGGGTGGGAGGCAGGGCTTCTCCCTCCGTTTCATTTTCCTCACTGGGTGTGACAGCAGCCCTGTCAGCGTGACTTTCTGGTGAGCATGCTCACAGGGTTCTGGAAGCTGGCTAGACTGTGATGGATGCTGCCAAACCTCTATTGTTTGGCTGAAGATGGGTATTCTGGAGTGCCTTTGCTTTAAAAACAGCTGTCTTCCAAACTTTCTGTTCTATGCGAGGTTCCAAAAAAATTACTGGTGAGGCAAGAATCATGGGAATGGTGATCATGGAATGAATGTAAATCTACCACTCCTCTGAAATATAGTTAATTTAGACTGAAAGACAAAATGCATTCAGAAACACTTCCATGCCTGGGTAAGTGTTGCTGAGGAGATCCCTCTGGAACACTGTACTTCAGGAAAGGATTCACCCAGCAGCATGCAGCCGGCTGTGTGCGGCCATGGCCTGCCGAGCTCCAGCCAGGCTCGCTCTGAAAGTGCTGGCAGCAACAAGAATGTTGGCTGCTGGACAGGCATGTGTTTTAGCATGGAACATCTGTGCCAGCAAAAGCCAGAGCAGAGATGCAGTTGTGCTAACAGAAAGTGCTCTGCCAGTACAGCACATACAAAGTACAACTGCAACAGAGAATCCCTTTCCAGCTCTTGGCATCTGTGTGAGAAGCATCTGCTGTTCCTGTGCAAGCTGAGGAGCAGAAGGCTCAGCGGCTGCGCTGTGGCTCTGGGCTAGGTGTAACACACCTGCCAGAGGAGGCTGAATTCTGAGCAGCTGCAGAAATCGGCAGCTTTCACTGCACTTTCAAATGAGGATCAGCTTTGGGTGCTCAAGGAGCTGGCTTCATGTGTGCACCAGTATGCCTGAACTAGAGCTCGGTCTCCGAGTGCTCAAATCAGGGCTAATCCTCATTATTGATAAGTCCTTATAAAAATCCCGCTAAGAGCACAAAATCTCACTAAAACGCCACTTGGCAAAATTCATGACCAGCTGGCTCAGGCAGACGGGGCTAAATGGTACTGACAGTTTCTTCAAGCTGAGCACCTTCAAGGCACTTCAAAATACACCACACTGACACCTTCCTGGGGCCTTCATAGTGCAAAAGCCAAGGGGGTCTCAGGAAGATGAGACTTTGGCTCTACATGGGAACCCCGTAACAACAGCTTACTTTGTCAGAGGCCACCAGGTGCCAGGGGGAGGGGATTTACGTTCACGAGACAAATACAAATTCCATTGAGGAGATTAAACTCTTAAGAGTCTTACGGAAAATAAACATCCTGGTTAGTGAGAGAGACTGGAAAATCAGTGCTAAGTGTAACCACCGGGTACTTGGACCTCAGACAGCACAGACTGTGTTAATGGATAACTTGATACCCAAAGTGCTGGAGAAAACCTCAACAGTCCATTTGAAAGGAGGTACATAAACTCTGTGTATGTGTAAGATAAGAAAGGAGGCCAACAAACACAGTTCTCTTTAAGTCACACAGTGTGATTGAAGAAATGGGAAGAGGATCCTAAAAAAAGATAAGGCTGCAGAAGACCCTGCCTCTCAGAGTAACAGGATTCTGATTTTCCTGGCCTGAGATGGCAGGATATAAACAGGAGAAAAAGAGTTTATTCTTACTGAACAAGTTACCGTTTGTGTAGATAGAAGCAGAGGTAGATCTGTTCACAGACACAACAGGTAAGAAGGTTATGAGAAACAGTCAACATGAATTGCCCTCCACAACATTGTGATTCGCTGTGTGGGAAAGGTGAGACCTGCTAATGTAATACTCCTTGACTTTGTTAATGACTTTGATTCCATCACTCACAGCACTGTCATGTGGATGCTGAAGAAATACAGGCTGGAGAAAAGAACAGCTAGGTGGACTGAAAAGCAGCTGGACCTCTGGGTTCAAAGTGTGGTTCCCATCTGGTTGGCAGCCATTTATGAGATGAATTCTTTAATGCCTTCATTAACAACCTGCTTGGTAATGAAATAAACCATCAGCAAATCTGTAAAAAATATTTACTTAGTATATGTGGCTGATGAGATGAGAGGTAGAGCTTCAATCCAAAGGATCTTTGCTATTCGTGAGGACTAGGGCAACTTAAACAGCTTTAAAAGTTTAAGAAGGAGGAATGCAAAGTTTTGTACCCGTGGCAGTAGCAGACATGCTAAAAAAAGCTCTGGATGTCTGTGGTGGATGATGCTGACAGGACACCTTCCCTGCAAAGAAGGCAACCAACATACTGGGCTATATTACAAGGAACACTGCAGCAGGACTCAAGAACTAAGATATACCTCTCAATCAGCCATCCTTGTCCTTATGGACTGCAACTTGGCAGACTGGAAGTACTGCAGAGCCAGTACAAATAAGTCCAGGAGATTCCCAGAGCTGGACATCAGGAAGAACTTCTTCACAAGGAGGGTAGTGCAGTGCTGGAGCAGGGTGCTGAGAAGCACTGTCAAATTTCCATCCTCGGGATAGCAGCAGTCCTGCTTTGAATCACAGAATCACAGAATCACAGTATGGCCAGGGTTGGAAGGGACCTCAAGGATCATGAATCTCCAACCTCCCTGCCACAGGCAGGGCCACCAACTTCCCCATTTAATGCTAGACCAGGCTGCCCAGGGCCCCATCCAATCTGGCCTTGAACACCTCCAGGCAGGGGGCATCAAAGTGGAAAGTGGGAGTAGATGACCTATACCTCCATGTTTCATTGTCTTCCAACCTATGTTTCCATTTTCTTATGGCTTCCAATCTACATTTCCATTAACTTATGACTTCCAACCTAGATTTTTGTGTTCCTATAGCTTCAATCTTAATAGCAGTTTAGTCTCTGAATAACTTAATATTTTTTTTTGTTGTTGTGTTTTGTTTTGTTTATCCCAGAATATATGGATGAAAGGTATATATCAGTGTAAAAGTCAGGCAATCCTTCACATTCTTGTGCTGTCACCTTCCTCCCCAGACCAGAACACTTACCATGAAGTCATCGGGTGGGCAGAATTCTGGTCAGAAATGTGGTGTGTGAAAGCTGGAAGTTGTGTCAGTTGTACTCCTACATTGGCTATTTCTGACTGGCTTAAACTATTTGTTTTATA
Source organism: Meleagris gallopavo (assembly GCF_905368555.1). Taxonomy (NCBI): domain Eukaryota; kingdom Metazoa; phylum Chordata; class Aves; order Galliformes; family Phasianidae; genus Meleagris; species Meleagris gallopavo. The sequence continues at coordinate 37,766,808 of NC_139404.1, forward strand.
CCTCAATAAAGTGATGCTTATTGTTATGAATCTTGATAGGTGGGAGGGACTAGGTAATAATCCTTTCTTGTTTTCATTACTGCTCTGTATAATTGCTGTTAATAAAAGTGGTGATTTCTTAAAATGTGCTTTGTGTATTGCAGCTGTCCTCAGGCAAGAGGACAGTATGTCTGTTTAAACACTCAGCCTTTAGAGCAATAACAGAAAGACTGAAACATAGAAGAAAGAAGTACATCCCTTGCTGAAGGTTTTGAAATTATATTCTCCATCTTCCTCTGGTTTCCCCAGACTCTTTTGGTACATTCTATACACCCACTCTCCTAAACTGAAAAGAAAATTGAATGCTCTGGGCTTTTGGGGATTAGTGACTTCAGCAGAGCCACTGGGATGAGATCAAAGGCTCGTGGGAAAATGATGAGTTAGCTTTTCTCCAAGTAGAAACACAGCAACAGCCCTCACTCAATTCTGAAGTTACAGTGCCGTGAACAATTTTGCCCAAATTCATCACATCTCATTTTAGGCACTTAGTGAGGCACCTAAATTAAGGGTTTGATTGTCTTCAGCTCTCTGATTCTTGTAGACAAGGAACTCCAGAACGCAATTTAGTCCTTCTATGATCTAAATTACATTCTCAGGGTGCCTGTCTATCTCTAGACTTCAAGGAAGCTTCAGGTGACAAATGTAGGCACTTGGAGCATTTTTGTTCTGGTTTGTTTGTTTATTAGTGCAGAAGTGAGGGTTGGTTGGTTGGTTGGTTGGTTGGTTGGTTTGGTTGGTTGGTTGTTTATTCTATTTATTTATTTGTTTGTTTGTTTGTTTGTTTGTTTATTGCTATGTAGAGCTTACAAGCTGTGATTAATTCTGCTGGCTAGCTGCTTCACTGGAATGCATCAGCTCTGGTCTGACACACTGCTGACACACAGTGCCCAAACAGTCTAGAGGACACTACAGACAAAACAAAAGAGCCATTAACCTAAGTGACTCCACTGCAGACAGAAGAGAAGTAAGATAAGAGTAAAGTTTAAACTTGAAAAGCTGTTTCACAAAGGCCTTTTTTTTTTTTTTTTGGCAAGTGAGCCATCACAGCAGCTAGATACTGACAAAATGGGTTCTCTTTTCTTCTGGAGTCATCAAGACAGCAATGAGAATAATATGATTTGTCACGTTGGTCTGTACATTCATAGCAAACATACATCCAAGATTTCCGTGAGCTTCCTTGTGCAGGTACAGAACAGAATATACAACTCTGACTCTGCTGTTGTCTGGTTGAGAATTGGGAGGTAAATCTAGGTGGAAGAGGCCTGTCCACTGAGGTCTGAAAACAATTCATTGGTGTTCCCGTCTTCCCACCTCTCTTTTTCACCTATGCCTGCTTCCATTCTCCCTGGAAGATCACATCCCACTAGAGAGGGATGTAAGCATTAACTGATGGTTCTCTGATTCCCTGAGTTTCCTAAGTCTAAAGCTGCCATCAACTAAGCTCTTGCAGAAGAGGTATGGCATCCTTCAGTGCATCACTTTGTATATAAATGCCACTGTAAGTTAGTTAGCTGTGATGTGGGTAATATTTAGCCTCTCCATGGCATTTTTGGATCACCTCCTGTTATATATTTCCATAGTAGGCACCTATCTGGGATCCAGCTGCAGTGTTTGAGAAAATCTGGTTCAATCCTGTTATTTCTCAGCAGTTATTTCTTAGAAATTATTTCTTCTTTTTCTGGACACGCAAGTTATGTGCTTTAAGCACAGGCCTATTGCCAGATTATGGATGGGGCACTACAAAGACAAGTTTCAGCTGTGACATCATGACAGGTTTTTCAGAGCTGTGGCCTGGATTCTTGCCTCTTCGTGTCAGACACTTAAACAAGGTACCAAAGACCCTAACCAGTACAGCTGCTTCCAGGTTGCAGTTGTTTTTCAGCTTGCTTCACATACCTCCAGAAAGTGCCCATCTTTCTCTGTTGGCCAGGAGTGGACCATGCTGTGGTTCCTGAGGTGTTAAAGGTTGTCTGCATGCTGGAAGTCCTCTTTCCTGCAGTGAGCCTGAAAGACATAGCCCAAGCCTCAAGAGTTGTTCCTATGAAATAAAGGTGTTTGTAGCCGTAAAAGTTGTTGGCTTTCCTGTTCAGATATCAAAATACACAGTCAGCTTTTGTTTCACACAGTTACCCACTTGTTTGAAGTTGAAAGCACTGAGTGTTAGTTTCCTTCTTTTCAGAGTGTATACTGCATTCCTGTATAAAAGTATCTTTAAGTGTAGGAAAGCCTTCTTCCTCTCATTGTCCGCCTATTGGACATGCCTCCATTTGTGTAAACACAAACTTCATTTTATAGAAGTGGAAAAAACAAGTGCTTCACTGGATTAACTCATTTTTTGCCTTTCCAGAGTTTGTGTGGATTTCATTTTGCAAAGGGTAGCACTCCCAAACTTTCTGTGTGTCCCTGAGGTACCCAAGCTCCTGAGGGATTCCAGGCATCACACAGATCAGTGATGCCTGTTACTGCTATGTAGGCCTGGCCACAGAGGGAGGTGGGTTCCAGCTCCCAGGAAATCATCTTTAAGATGGACATTGTTAAACAGGCATACAAACCAAAACACACCAATTTTTAATTTATGTAAACAGAAACAATTTGTACATAAGTAGGTAATTGTTCCAGCACTCAAAAGAGCTGTTCTGCAGAGCATGGACTCTCAATACACTGGGGTAGCTAGCCAGGTTGTGGGGTGTTCAGGAAGGCAGTATTTCCCCAGGTAGGGCTCCCTGCAGCAGCATCCCACCTTTCAACCACACAACACAAGAAACCCCGAGTATTTCTGCTCCCAGCAGCTAGTGCAGGGCTGAGCCGGACCCTGCTTCATAGGGTTACAGCAACAACACGGATTGTAGAGTCAAGAGTTTCTGCATGACTTTGAAGTGTGTTTATCCATTTTTATAAATAGATGGCTATCTTGTTTCCCTGAAGAAGAACAGAGCATGGATTCTCTTCCCAAGAACATCCATGTGGAAGGAAGGAAACATCTGTGGAGGTGAGCAGGAGTGGCTGGGAGCTTTTGTTCTGCGCTGCTTTGTGGGAGCTTATTGCAGGCCACTTGAGTGTTTTATTGAAAGTAAGCAGTGTGCTCACGTACTGGCATTCGGCAGTATTTCAAGACAGGTGTCTTACACTTGTTTTCTTTGTTGCCTTCTGGACATGAGATGCCAGATAATATTAATTGGAGGGGTGATAGTTGCATCTGCACTGAGCCTAAATGGTGGCCTTCAGCCTATCTGGAGATCGGATCTGTCCCAGGGGCTGTGGTGGGACCTGGAAGACATCAGCGCTCCATTTGAGTGGCACCCACACTCTGTGTGATGCTCTTTGTGACCCACACGTTATGAGACACCATCACACCCCATAGCATGAAGGTGGGTCCAGGACCTCTGTGCATTCCCAGCCTCTTCAATTCCCCAGGAGATGTTGGCATAACTAGGGCATTTGTGGGATAGTGGAGGATCAATTCCTCCTTGTCATTATCTGCTAACAGCTTTAGCAGGCAATATTCTATGGGGGAAGGTATATAGTCACTTTATAGCTGTTGGAAAGGTGGAGCAGATGAATAGCTCAGAGGCTATCAGCTTGAAAAATAGAAAGAATCCAGAAAGATGTAACACAAAACCGCTGTTATGATGCCAGCTGTTCAAGCAGTTTCCGAAATGTGGTTTGGAAACTTACGGGACCTTAGGCTGCAATAAACCAGAATTTAAAAAGAAACAGGTTCTCTTCTCCTCCTTATCCATTAGACAATGATGCTGATCCAAAATACTTACAGTGCCAAAGGGCCTATCCAAGATGATGAGAGCTTTGAAACTTACCTGTCAAGACTGGGTCTTAAAAGAAGTCTCCTTGAAATTAGTTATGGGCCTAATCTGGAGCCTCTGCTTTGGAGAGTGTTGTCAGTAAAAGGACGGCAGGAGGGTATTCTGTGGCATTTCTAATCCCAGTTGCTGAAAACTGTAATAGGATCTGTAATGCTTCAGTTGTTCGGATGCATGGTTTGGCAATTGTCTATTTTTCTTGCTCTGGCATTTCCCCCTCCCTTCATTATCTTATTTTTTCTTAGAAGAAATGCATATATTGGAAAAAATATTCTAGTTTATGGAACCAATCAGAAACTGGACAAAAATCCGCTAATCAGTCAGGGACTGACCCCATCCTGCAGTAATTCCAGAATTACAAATATTTCTTGGTTTCACCTTGCTCTCCCTTCCCCAGGTCTGGCAATTCTCTTACATGAAGGCAGTTTCTTCATTTCCAGAGTGTAATGTTTGAGATTAAACACTATTAAAAATCACATTTAGGAGATGCGATTTGCCATGTTGCTGTTATCTATAATAATGGAAGTGCTTAAAAATGGCACTAAAAAACAGAACTCCATTTTTCCAAATGTAGGATAGTGGTTGTGGCTCAGTGCTGGTTCTCTCAAACCAAACCTCCATGCCCTGCTGTTACAATCTCAGCAGCTGGAATAGTACTCATTTCCAGATTTTTTTCTCTCCGTCTGAAAATGGTCTCTAACTGTTCTATAACAATATTAAAACACACCAGAAATGTATTTTTCTGCACAGCTAGTCATTTTGACTTAAGAATATGGAAAAACCAGATGGGACTCATTTTCTCTTACTTGGTCCAAACATTTCAACAGGTGGATTATTTTCCTTACCAGCAGCTGGACTTCCCACTGTTCTTAATAGGATTATTTGGATAAATAAATGGATCCAACCTTGTCCCTTTATTAATCATACACCTGAGGCAGAACATGCAGAAGTTAATGGAAGGAAAAGATGTCTGGTCTAGTAAGAAATGAGCTCATGTTGCTTTACTATGAAAAGGCATCAAATTGCCAGTTTTATTTCTGTTATGATTAGATGAACACACACACAAAGAAAAAAATGAACAGGTTGGAACGTAGCTTGGGAGGATAAAAGAGAAAAGAATTATTATAACTATGTTAATGATTTACAGATGTTTCCAGTGGGTATATAGATGGCTCTCTTTTAGAGACAGCTCTTACTATTTTACTAATGCTCAAACTCATTTCTCCCTTTGAGAATGTACATACCTAAACTACAGTTGGAGGAAAACAGGTTACAGGTTAGTATGCAGCAAAAGTGAGATAAGAAAATCAAATAATGTCAGTAATCAGATGGAAATGCTGAATGATGGAAATAAAAGCCGAGCAGTGCTGTAAGTCTGCAGATCAGTGCAGGGTGTGAGTTGAACTCCCACATGTCAGCAGTAGATTGCTGTTGTCTTCTTCCTAATCTGTAATTGTCAAGGGATTGAAGCTGGAGTAAAAAGTTCCGAGGAGATGGATTTAGATTTAAGATGAAATAATTGGAAGATGGCAGTGATGGTTGTGACTGCAGTGTTCTGACATGCCAACCTGTGTAGCATTTCTTGCTTTCCCTTTTGTACAGCAGATGTGGAATTATAGGTATAATGGGATTGATGCTATAATGGAGCTGAAATTGTAGTGGGACTGAACTCCCTCTCTACTCTGCTCTTGTGAGGCCCCATCTGGAGTACTGTGTCCAGGTCTGGAGCCCCCAGTACAAGAAAGACAAAGAGCTGTTGGAGAGGGTCCAGAGGAGAACCACAAAGATGATCAGGGGACTGGAGCACCTCCTCTATGAAGACAGGCTGAGGCTTGTTCAGCCTGGAGAAAAGAAGGCTGCGGGGTGACCTCATTGCAGCCTTTCAGTACCTAAAGGGAACCTACAAACAGGAGGGGAGTCGACTCTTTGAAAGGGTAGATAACAGCAGGTCAAGGGGAAATGGTTTGAAGTTGAGGGAGGGAAGATTTAGGTTGGATGTCAGGGGGAAGTTCTTTGCTATGAGAGTGGTGAGGTGCTGGAACAGGCTGCCCAGAGAGGTTGTGGATGCCCCGTCCCTGGAGGTGTTCAAGGCCAGGTTGGATGGGGCCCTGGGCAGCTTGGTCTAGTATTAAATGGGGAGGTTGGTGGCCCTGCATGTGGCGGGGGGGTTGGAGCTTCGTGTTCCTTGAGGTCCCTTCCAACCCGATTCTGTGATTCTGTGATTCTGTGAAGCATCCCCTGTACCTGATGACTGAAGGTGTAAGAGGCATTGATGCGTTGCATCAGCATGCAAGTAACAACTCCATTCGACTGCTTGGATGCTAAGGACTTCACATGGAGTTGACCATCAGTCAAAACCCCAGACCTTTTTCTGCAAGAATGCATTCCAGCCACTTGTCTCTTAATCTATGTACATGCAGGAGTAAACAGCAGTGGAAGAGAGTATTCAGAGACCATGCCTGCAATCACTCTCAATTTCTTTTTCTTCTTGCTGGGCCGCCATAAGTTTCTTTTTGCTCAAATCTGTTAGTTGGACTAGTCATGATCATTTCTTCCTTGTATCAGTCCAAGTGAGATGAGTTAATACTTACAACTAGGATTGTTTGAATGAACAGAAGTGACTGAGGAAATAAGCAGGGGAGAATGGTGACAAGTGGGTGGCAGGAAGCTGACAGCAGTGATCTCTTTGACTGGCACATTCTATTTGTCCTTAGTATCAGGTCCTCCCGTGAATTTGGCCCAGTGAATTTAGCACCCTGTTACAGTGGAGTTGGTTCCAATCATGAATTTGAAGAGCATGCATATAACTTTAATGATTTTACAACTTGTTCAGTTAGAGCATTAGGACAGTTAGCTATGTCACATGAATAAGCAGACAGATATTTGAGAGCAGGTTTTCTCAAGTAGTTCTGTTATTTACCATATAAACTACTTATTAATAATCAGTCAAGTTGTGGAAGACAGTGTAGTTAATAGTACTATATTATAATTTCTCTGCAGATTTATATGCTATTGAAATCGAACCAAGCAGACTGCCATACTTGACAAGAGGTAAAGTAGATGATTCTGCACAAGGTCATTTTGTTTCTGGACAAAGCATTTGTCACAGCTGCAGAACTGTTTGGGTGAGAGTGGTGTGCAATATATTTTTAATTAAATATTTAAGAAACTAATGAACACTGTGTAATAATTTCTATTAATATTTACTGTACTTGTGACCTTGTTTAGATTACTGCATCTCTTTGTAAGTATCCCCATTTATAGTGTCCTCCTCATAGAGATATCATGAGGATGCAGTAGCCAATGTTTATGAAGTGTTTTGAAGTCATAAATACTGCTATTATTTTAATGACTCCGAACTTCATGATGTTAAGAGGGCATTGTATCCTTCACATCCTACTCACCCATCAGGGATGGCAGTAGCCATTTCACAAATAAATGCATCATTCACATCAATCTTTATACAAGCCACTATTCACTTCTAAATTTCTTTATAAATCTATTTGATTGCTGGCTGTTTGCAGTCTGTGAGTACCTAATTTTTTGTGACAATTAAGAAGTAATTTACATTCATTTTTTACAAAAATTTTACACTGGAGATAAACAATTTTTGCACAGACTAGTATTTGTCACTCCAAGCAGCTACAGGGTGATTTTTTTCAGTTATGATTGACTCATATAATTGGAAATTCATCATTTCTCAGACAAACAGCAGGATCCTGTTTAGACCTGGGAGAACCATTAAAATGGCATAAAAAAGAATAACACATCTAAGCTCCCTAAGACATTGAAAGCTACTGTTGGTTTGGTTTTTATTCTGTGCTTCCAGACTAATATACCCCACTGATACACTGATGTACCTCTGTTTCTTATGCTGTATCCTGGAGGAGATTTCTCAAGCACAGTGAAGCAACAGAAGTCTTGAGTCATGGCAAAAGTGTAAATGCTCATGGAAATCCTACATACTGTTGAATATCAGATTTCCACCTAGGGAACTAAAATCAGACTTTGTCCCAAGCTGACTGGTAACTTCTGCTTGTTTGTTTTGTTGGTTTTTTTTTTGGTTTGTTTGTTTGTTTGTTGGTCTTTCTGGCAAAAGAGCTGTGGAAATAGGCAGGAGTTGTCCTTACTCTTGGAGTTGTTCAACATTGGTTTAATTTATATCTTGATGTACACTCCCTGTTCTAATTTGTCTGTGCCTCCATTTCAGTACGTTGTTCTGTTTTGTTTGTTTGTTATACTTAAGTTGGATGAGATAATTTCCAGCATGAACATGGGGAACAACTGCTAGGTGTCTGGCATGGCATGAAATGGGCTAAGAACTAGATGTGGCTACTTGCCTTCACCAGGATGAATTATTGGAAAGAAAAACAAGAAAAATCATTTGTTGGTTGCAAGACCAACTCTGAAGAGACAGGTCTTTTGGTTTTGCTGCCATCTAGCAGAAGATAGACAGTCTAACAAGCACCCACTCAGGATCAGAGGAGCTAGCAGAATCCCTAAGTAGGTGGGGAATAACGTGGCCTCTGAGTTTTGCTAGGTGTTAAAAGATGTTTGATTTTGAAGAGCGGTCAGTAGGCTGCTTGTGATTACTTTCCTTAACATGCAAAGACTTCTTCAAGCTGACAGTCATTCACACTGTTTAAGACTTGAGTAAAGCTGCTGCTGCCACGACAGTCCAGTTATGTTGGAAGAAATGTGTGGAAACAGATAAGAGACAGAAAATAATTCAAATACATCCTTTAAAGACAAAATCTCTAAGCAAGAAAGAGCCCCAGCTCTTCTTCCCACCACACAGCATTCTCACTCCTGTTGTGGTCCTCATGAGTAGCCATGACACAGTTGCACTGTGGAGGTTTGGCAACTAATGGCCCTGGCCAGTCACTCATGTTACCTAAGGATTCTTCTCTGTAGTTTTTTGAGGTGCAGTGAGAGAACAAATGCATTTGTACATCCCTGCTCTGAATTAGATGAGCCAGTACTCCTACCTACTTACAGCCAGGTTCCCTCCTGCTGCAGGTGCCTCTCTGAGGAAAAATTCACATCCATTAGTCTTTTTAATGACTAAGACCTGGATTTCCTGGAAAGGAGAGCACTCTTTGTGTGTACAGAACACATTTAAAAATAATATATAAATAATAACAGTCATCTTGATTTGGGTTAGGTCAGAGTTTATATAGACAAATGTTACTTTCTAAAACACTCCAAGCAGTTCATTAGTTGAGACTCAGTTTATACCACTTTATTATCTGAATGGTCATGAACAAAGCTTAGTTATATAATGATCATGTTAGGCTTCTAAATGAGTTTTCTTTCCTGCAATCATTAATCCTCCAGCTTCCCACTTGCCTGCAATCTCATTTTCTCCTGCAGTGTATGTTCCTTTCACAGAGATAGATAACTAGATCTCACGGACAGTCATTTATGGTCTCTGTTCATTAGTTCATAGGCAAAGGAAGCTAAGCAGACTCTACTCTGACTTTTCTTTTGTTCATTGGAAGCTGGACATTTATTATGGTTTTGTTGCTGATGGAAAGTTCAATTGCTAACATAACATAGGCTAGAAATTCACAGAAAGACAAATACTTTATGTTCAGGAGTAACTGAGCTCACATATGTTCTCAAGGGAAGGTAGAAACCTACTAAGCATGAGTTGAGATTACTGAAATGTGCCTTTGAGGCTAAAATTCATTATGAGGATGTCGTAGTTGTGCTCAAACTAAAGACTGAAAGTTGTGCTTTAAAAGAAACTGAAATGAGTTAAGATACGGGAATACGCAGACAGATCACCCAGATTACTGTAAATCTACCCAGAAGTGGTGTTTGATTGTGTTCATTTCACAATCAAAAATAAGTCCCCTCTTCTGCAAGATCATGTTAGACTGAAATTGTGTTTGTTTGTTTTAAATACAGTAGAAGGTATAATGCCTTTTCTTTTTTTTTTTCTCTTGGACATCACATTTTGGTGAAGGTCATTTGTCTGAGGAATATCAGAAGCAATGAGCCCTACACTCAGCTAAGTTTCTGGGCTATTGATTTTTTCTAGGCCTCATGAATTCAGCACTAAATAACACTGTAGATCTCTAAATTATCTCTTAGAGGAGAGAGCTCTGGGCCACACCTTCAGAACATTCAGAGCCATGACTCTTGTCAGAGCACAATTTATCAGGATGTCATTGACCAAGGCCACTGGCTGGGGTGGACTCCACATCAGCACATGAGCATCCACCCTAGGACTGGCAGGGTGATGGGCTGGAGAAAGGGAGCTACGGATTGCGGGTATCCAAGGCATCATCATGGCCCACCGGGATGGGAGGAAGCCCCTGGGAGGAAGCTCCATGTGCCATGGGACACTGGAGATACCCGGTTCATGGGAAGGAACTCACCAGCCTTCCTCTTATTCCTCCTTTAATTAGGGCCATAATTAAAATGTGATTTTATCATGCAAACCTTCTCCAAATATTTTTTTTTTCATCAAGCCCAGTGAGTCAGAGACAAATGTTTTCTCCACTCAGATGTGCAGCAGTAACCTTCCTTGAAGGGCTCTCTGGAGTTCATATAGTGTTTGCAGCATGGTGACACAGCTGCCTTTTGTCTTACATTTAGTGGTCTAAAGATGTACCATGCCCAAAGGGCAAAAAATAAGGGATTCTGGAAAGCAGGATTTATACTCTTCAGTGACCACTTGATTTTACAAAAGTTTTTGTGCTTTGACTCCAGATTTTATGTGCCCTATCTGTACCACTGATTAACACCCTTCCTATGGTTCTCTTCTTTGTTGGGCTGTGACATCCCGCTCCATCCTAGAAGAGCTTTATGGTTAGCCTCTGTATTGTAATTAGGAAAACAAACATTTCTGTATGCTTAGGTAAAATTAATGACCATAATCATGAGAGAGGATAAGAGAATAATTTAAACTTTAAAGCAAAACAGTTTTCAAAACATGTCGTCATTATCACCCAAATTGTCTTTATAAGTCCAGTAAGTTTAAATTGAGTTAAGTTTGTAAAACTAAAAATATCTCATGCTACAGAAACATGCATTTATGTCATCCAGACAACACTATTGAGGCAGTACCATTATGACTGAAAAACAGATTAGAATAAACTGATTTTTTTGCAGCAACCTACTGGTAGATTTATAATTATTGCAGTCTTTCTGAAGTCTCCTCAGTGCATGTGTTCACATGGACTGGGAACTCTTAGGAACTTCAGGGAATGGTCAGGTTTTATGCTCATCAAATCCAGGCTAGTTGAATTAGAGATATTTTTGCAGTGATGGGGTTATACTTGCAATCCAAATCTTCCCTCTAAAAGCAAAGCTTCTGTAAAATTAAATTTCAATCGGATTCAAAGAAGGTAGAGTTATGTGCCTGCTTTTTTATTATTTTGACTTACTGCTTCTTGCTATATTAAATCACTCGCTGCCCTATAAGCACTTTCTGTGATAATTTACAGCTGGTCTAGTGATTGGAATTGAGCACGTCAATGCCAGCACAATCTTTTTAACTGTAGAATATCACTGGTAATCCTCTGAGTACATGGTAACGTGAATTACACTTTCAGGTCAGGAAATGTGTTTTTAGACATGTGTCAGTACAAGGTCCCAGGATGACTTTTATACAAGCAATAAATGCAGTTAACTAAAGGGGGCCAGAGTTGTGTGTTTATTTTTGTGATGAGCATATGGTATTGCCCAGGAAAGGATAGTTTGTCCAACCAACACAGATTTAGTTAGTACAGATTTAATAAAATCCAATATTGGGTGACGGATTTATATGCTACTGATAAGTGACCAAAAGCAGGAAATACCAAAGTTCCCCAAACCACCAGCATCTGTATTATCAATGTTTATTTATATTCTAACATACATTAATAGCATTCATTCACTTGTTCACTGTGTTTTATTCATTCCTTTCAACATGATGTCTGTTTCTAACACAGGAGGAAAACTTGGATTTTTTATGTCCTCTTTGCAAGATTTTCATTTTCTCACTCACACCACCAGTTCTTTCTGTGCAAATAACCGAACGGACGGTTTTGCTTCCAGCAGTGATTTACTGGTTCAGCAGATGTCAGCTAGGCATATTCACTGAACGATGCTACAGGAACTGCAGTTTTTAAGCATGATATTCCCCTCACTGACACTATTTAGCCTGCCACGTGGAGGCTGAGGCTTTGTGGAAAAAAATGTCAACAGCTATTAAGGAATATGCTCACTTGAAATTCCTGAAAGCTAAAACTTTGTAAAAACATAAAAAGGGATTTTTAAATAGTACAGAAAACATGAGGAATCTCTCCAAGATGGAAACTGAGAGAACAAAGAGAAATGATTGCCTGTGTTCCCCTGCTGTTGAGATATTCCCACTCTCAGACAATTTATGACTGCTTGGAAAACTACTATTTATGTAGAACCAAAATAAATGTAAGGAAATCTGAACAAAATGTCAAGACGGCATCCTCTATGTTATTTAAGCTGATCACCCAGATACTGGAAAAAACACTGTGCTTTTATCATGCATAGATATAGTTTCTTGGATAGCAAGCCAGGATTGCTCACTTGCTCTGTAATGCTGGGGTCTTGCATGGCAGAAACTGGCACTATCCTTGAGACAGCAGTATCTTTGACAGCTTCTGATACCAAAGACTGAATCAGGTTAGTGGTTATTAGCCTTTCACAAAGCAGCAGCAGAGTTCACACCATCCAGTAAAATAAATGTCCAGTACTCAGGTGATATAGTACATCATAGACTAAAGCCTGAAGAGATATGTGTACTTATAATGGGGGAAAGTAAGGGCAGGCACCAGCAGGTTGACTGGACCCAGAGGCCTGTTTCATTCTTGCAGCTGAGCTAATAGCAGCAGTGCTGTGTTTCTGGGAGCAGATGCTGCATGGGACAATGGTGACAATTTCCAGACTTTTTGTGGGGTCCTTCTACATAGCTTTCACATGGGACTGCACCTCACAAACACATGTTAAAAAAGCCATTTTGTTTAAAGGAAATTTGATTCATAAACATGTTTGGGCCTAGAGTGCAACATGACAGATTTTGATATTGAAGGCTGACGTCAAATAGACATCACCTGGTAAGATTTTGTGTGTGTGTGTGTGTGTGTGTGTGTGTGTGATACAAAACTGAGTGGATGGCTGAAATCGAGCAAGAAAGGTTTTGTGTTCAGCCTTGCAATTAGTATTTAGTTACAAATCAGCAAGATATTCATATGGAGAAAGCTTTGCAGAACTTGAATAAGTCAATAATTCTTGACTGAAGGTAGCTCCCCATAGTCTGTCTGCTGAGATTCCCATTATGGAGGCTCTTTGGTGTCTCTTATAGTGAAAATAAACCTTTTTGAATGTCTTGTCTGTAGGAGGTGTTTGGAATCTGAACCAACTGGAAGTGCACTAAGAACTGTGACAGAATAGTGCTGAATAGACGATGGGGAACACTACCAGCTGTGCTGCTGGAGACCATCCATTTCTACCTCCACATACTTCCTCTTCCTCTATGAAATATCAACCCCTGTGAAGTCAAATAGTAGTTTTACAGGGCAGTGGAATTTGCCTGTCTGTTTTAGCTAGAAAGTCAATTGAGCACTTTTCTCAGTTCTTTAGTACAGTGTCTTTGGTATGGATACCAATGTGATTTTCCTGGCCACAGTAGATAAGGCTTTGGGCATGGCAGCGATACGTTCACAGCAATTTGCTGTTAAGCAGATATGCTGCTTAGTTTCATATCAACTGAAATATTTTCTGTGTGTATAGCTCCCATTCCAGATGTGCATTCTGATAGTTATATTCAGAGGGTATGAACATTTAGATACCTCGAGTTATAGTTGGCTCCAGAAACAAACCATTGACAGGACAGAATTTCACTGTGATAAAGGAAGTGGAAAAAAATACAGTGTGATAAAACCTTGCTGCAGGCATTACAAAAATCTTGAAATGAGAAACCTTGGCTTACTGGTATGTTACCAAGATATTTTTCTTAGGCATTAATTTTCTCAGCATTTTCAGATAGATCCATTGTTCTGAATCTGCTTATAGAAGTCACTCCTTTTCTCCACTTTCATTCTACTTTTTCTCCAGAAGTACAAAGTCAAATCCTTTTTAGCTCACTTCTTAGAGGATCTGTACCATATTGACTCCTGATGCAACTAAGTAAGTGTTTTAAGCACTCACAGATACTTGAACACCCTCAGTGATATGAGTGATAGCCTCACAAAATTGAAGGCCTCAAAAAGCAAAGGTCAAAGAAAGCTCATTTTATAGCTTTACACTATTTGTAACAAATTATCTTCTTGTATTATGTCATAATACATATACTGATGTCTCTTAAATGAGATTTAATCCAGGTCTCAGGTGGGATTTTTTTTCCCCCTGCATACGGTGTGATGGATGTCCCATATGAGTGACTCACTCATCCCTAAAATCTCTTGGAATTGCATCATTTCACAACAGGATATTCACTGAAAAATCTGTCCCTTTACAGCAAACCAAAATCATACTGTTGAGAAAAAGGCTCATAAAATAGGAAGTGATTGTGGTAAGGCTGAACAGTGAACCTATTAAATGGAGAGCTTAAAAATGACCTCCACTGTAACACGGACAGATGTACATAGATATTTGACTCATACTGTAACTCAGTGTATTGAGAGCAAGCACAAACAGAAATCAAACTCCTCAAACAGAAATCACACACAAATGTGATTGATCAATGAATTCCTGCTGACAGACCTCATGAGTTCATCCAAACTAGCCAAAGCTGAATTTCGAAATTCCAGTAATTGGTGACATAGTAATAAAAGAGAAAAAAAAAAAAAAAAGAGAAAGATTCTTGCCCTTTATCTATGGAAGCTCCACCATACTGTAACAAAGACTCAATTAAAATGTGGTAGAAAAGCTTCAGAGAGCAGACTGACACAGATTAATTGGATTCTTTAAAAAAAATGCTTTTCTGGAGAAAGTACTAGGTGGGACAGTTCTTTGTTTACCAAGTGGGACATGACTGAAAGTGTCTCTAATTTTCAGACAAATTTTCTACTGCTTTTTTCAAGAATTGCTGCAATGAGGGTAACTCATCTTCCAGGAGCCTCTCTGCATTTCCTACTTTTTAGTATTATTAATTTTTAAATGCCAATGCTGTACAAGAAAGCAGGGATCGTCCCTGTAGCAGTAATATAGTTCTGTGCTCCTTGTAATCCTCATCTCAAAGGGTGTGGACGTAACACAGGAGACAAGATTCTCTACCCCTCACTTGATTTTTGGGTGGTTCTGTGCTGAGACAGGAATTAGATGTGATGACCCTTGAGGGCCCCTTCCAACTCAGGATATTCTATGATTCTATACTTCATACAATGAGCTGTCTTGGAAATCCAGGATGTTGGTCAGGAGGGGTTTCAATCTCAGTTAATATAAACAGGCAGAGAAGCACTGTCTCCAGCTGTTGAATGTCCAGTGCTTGATGAATGACAAAGTTGTACCAGTTATTAGAATCCCAAAGAAGACCAGGTGAATGGTTTCAGGAGGCTGTCATGAAGGAACATCATAGTGCAATACACAGTAATGGACTGCTTGGATTTGCTGATATTGCTCATTCTTTGCATAATTGTTTCCAAACCCATGATCATTTTAAAGTTGCTTCATATTTCCATACGTTTTAATGGCTTCTTATTTTGGTTCAGCTGCAGTTGACTTCCTGGCTGGCTCTTGCTACTGCAGAGACTTCTAAATTTCTTTCATTATTCTTCTCCACAACATCAGCATCTTGTCCTCCAAAGTGTTTTCAATGTCATTTTTTTCTCTCATATACATATTCCAGCTGCTGTAAACAAGCAATCTTGCTGGTGAGAGGACAGGAAACAGCTTAGAATGGTGGGAAGGACATTAAAAATAAGCTGAGCTTATTTTCAATTCAATTCAACTGAACAGAGCTTGAGTATCTTCAGCTACATTCGACAGGTATTCACACTTCTGGTATGGCAACTCTACTACTATTTTGGTGTTGTGCTGATGGAAGTCACACGCAAACTTCCATCAATTCTAGTAAATGCTAGATACATCCTGAATCTGTTTGATAGAAAGAAGCCTTAGCCAGATGTGACTAGAAAAAATTCTCCTTGCACACAAGGCCTTCTGTGGGCTGCCATTCAGTGAATGCTAGTGACTGCTATAGCATTCTCAGAATGGTGCTGCTTGTGTATGATATAGAGTAACTGCACATCTCTGGTTGGAAAGGTGTTTAATACAGCTCACTGTGCTGCTTCTCACGGATCCTAATATCCTCTG
The DNA here is from genome assembly GCF_905368555.1 of Meleagris gallopavo. Lineage (NCBI taxonomy): Eukaryota > Metazoa > Chordata > Aves > Galliformes > Phasianidae > Meleagris > Meleagris gallopavo. The sequence continues at coordinate 37,782,950 of NC_139404.1, forward strand.
TGTGAAGGACAACTGAAAGGAGAATGTTCTTTTTACTCCCATCTGGTTTTAGCTAATCTCAGCCAGGCTCTCCTTGGCCAAGGAGAGGCCCAAGTCAAGACAAGAATGGTCCTTCTCCTTCCTAATTACAGGCTTTACCCTTTGGTCTAACACAGGAACACTAGTAATTAGAGTGCAGAAATGCCAGAAGCCATACGTGAACACGCAGTCAGCTTACAAGGTGATATGTTAAAGCTGATTCAGGCCTGTACACAATCTCTTTTTCATTATGGAGGTGTAATTAATCACTTTGTCTTATTATCACACAATTGGATTAAACAGTCACTTTAACCTTCCTCTATATCTTGAAATCTACTCTGGCACAACAGAAGCTAATTTCCTTTGGAAAATGTGATTGAGTTTCAGCATCTGTGTGGAGGTAGCTCTGCAAAGCTTTTCTATTCATTGCCTAAACTTGAAGAGCATATTAAAGTTTATCCCTTTCTCTTTAGCAAATCAAGCTGTCCTGCCCTCTAGGCGTTTTGCTGGCTAAGCTGAGGAGCTCCACTGCATGACTCGTAGGCCAGCTATTTGCTGATAAAAGCAAGAAGAAAGCTAAAAGCAGGGGCCTGCCCTTCCTCTCCCCTGGAAGCTGCTTTTCAGCTAAGGCTTTACCTCTGGCCCCAGCTGGGCTACATCACAGCAGGGCAGCAGCCAGGACTGCCCCAGGTCTCATTCCTCTGATTTTGACCTGGCTTGGCTTCAGGCCTTGCTCGTCACTGTGCTGGGTGATCAGTGGCTGCGCCTAACCCCTGGGCCCAGTCCTGACCCTGACTTGCCCCTCCAGTCCTGGCTCCTTGTTGCGGAAGGTACTGCCTCTGAGGGCCTTGTGCTCACACTTGGCTCCCTGTGCAGCAGGCAGCTCTCTGCTCCCTGACACAAGCTGCTGGGACTCACCTAGGTCTGATAATAATGAGATACTCTCCTTAGCCCGGTTCTGAGAAATGTCTGAATGCAGCTTCACCCAAGTTAAAACTGAAGAGTTAACGGGTAACTCTGAGAGTCATAATCTGAAATAGCCCCAAACTCTGGGCTTTAGCCTTGTGTTTCATTTCAACAAGTTAAGATTTATTGTTGCAAGTCCTGCTTTCCTACTGGTCAGTTCGTTCCCCGTAAGTTTTGAGCCCACTACTGAATTTCTGGCCCCAGGGGAAAACACAGAGCAGGCTGCCTCTCACCTCTTACCACCTTGGAGAGGTGGTCATGGCAAGGTGGGCACTAAGTTACACTAAGGGAAGCTGACCAAGGAGAGAACAGAGGTCAGAGGAACCATGAAAAGGACATAATAGGTTTATTATAATGAGGGAACCCATAACATCACAAAAATTCACAGGGAGCCAGGTGTCAGCTGATATTACAAAGCAATACACTGTGATATAAGGCAGAGACTTGTGTGCAGGTTGTTTTTTTTTGTGTGTGTGTGTGTATGTGATTTATGTTCTGTGATGTTTGCGCTACTTTCGGTTTTGACATCGGACTCCTGCAGGCATCACTTAATCCAAATGAGCCTGCTGTGGTAATCAGGGATCAGGCATTATGGAGGCACTCCTATGAAAACATAGACCTATACCACTCTCCCAGGTAGCACAAACCAGTAACACAGATGTTTGCATACTGTCCAGTATCACAGAATCACAGTATCCATCACTTAAAGCTGCAACAAAAATAAAACAGTTAGTAGTAGTCTCCTCTCCATTTCATTTAATCCAAAAATATTACATACATACAGAATCCCACATTGTTGAGTAAGCATTTCAGTGAGTAGCAGGGATGGCCCTAGCTGGGTGCAAAATGCACACTACTGCAAGAAGAAGTCAGAATCCACATTTATGACCTTGCCTCAGAGCAGGTTCTATTTCCTTCACAAATGTGCTGTTACAAACACCCCATGGGTAACTGAGCTCAGAAAAATGGGGCATGAAGGAGGAGTGAATCATACGTGCCTCATGGAGGAGGATAAGGAGCTGCTCTTGATGCAGCTTGAAACCAGACCCAGATTATAAATTGACAGCTGAGCTGGGTATGACGGGATGTGCCAGAAGGGTCAGGGATATACTGTGATGCACTGATGCAAGCACAACCTGTACTGGTCCTGAGCCTCTGGGTGCTGTGCCAGCTGGGTACCAGAGAGTAGCCAAGGCTGCAAGTGAGTGCTTTGAGTCAAAGAGATTTTCCAGCAGCTCTGAGCAAGGGGGAATGATGATGTTATCAGGCACCTGGGAGGAGCAGGAACTGTGAGCTACTGGTAGCAGCAGCAAAGGCAGAAGAAATTGGGATGCGGACCTCCTCTAGGAAAAGATTTCCTCTAAGAAAGGCACTGTGTTTCCCCTGCCCTGGCAGAAGAGGGTTTTAGAGGCAGGAGACGGTGCTGAGAAGAGGCAATGATGCTGGGTACAGTTGGAATTTGCAGAGACAAAGGCAGAGGGCAGGTTGCAGCAGAGAAACGTGACTTGGGCCGGTCTGTTCAAGCTGTCTACAACTTATAAAATGATATCATGCTTCTGGAGAAGGGATCCAAATGTCTCTTCTGCTCAAATGAACTTGAGCGTGTGTGGCCAAGAGCTATGCAAGCATCTTCAGTGTTGCCTCAAAATGTAACAGCACTGGGATTTGTATCCTGCATGAAAGCTCTGCTGCAGCAGTTGCAGATGTGTCATCGGGGGGCTGGGCTAGCTTTCCTGTCTGCCTTAATCCATTCAGTCCTCTTTCTGAAAATACTAAGATAGTTCTATTCTTCCTTTCTTCCTTTCTTCCTTTCTTCCTTCCTTTCTTTCTTTTGTTCTTTTCTATTTTGCCATAGGTGTCTAAGAGAACTCCTGCTAAGCAGCTGCCCACTGACTGATTGCAACGTTGCATTTTAGTGGACCTCTATGACTCAGTGCAGCTTCATAGCAGAGATATCTCAAGGAACAACTGCTTCTTTTTACTTCATCTCAGCTTTTCTTTTTAATTTTGCCATGAAGAATTCCTCCTTGAAAACGGGACAGAAGTCTGACCTGTTTTTTTTGCACAAAACTACAAAAATAACTTTTTTATATGCAGAATTATAACCCAGACCAAGATTTCCTGGGCTTTAACAGACTTAAAACGTTTATGAACCTCTGAGATTTGTTTTGCTCTCCTTAATTAAACTCAGGGAGTGCTGCAAAAGGCAAAGGGAGGCTGTGGTCATGTTTACCTAGCAAAACAAGTGGCAAGGGCTTTGCTACAAAAAAAGAGCTGACAGGCTGGTACTTCCTTCTCCTGGTTTCTCCAGGAGATAACAACTCATTAGGATCGTGCAAGACTTTGCAGCATGCAGTAGCTTGAAGAAATGTCTGGAGAGACTTCAGAACTGGGGGAGGAGGGAGGCTGGCGCCTGAGTGAATCCTTTTATTCTCTGCAGAGACTCCTGGAGCCCAGCCCTAGTTACTCTGGCAAGGCACTGTGTAGTTATCTGATTATAGTAAAATGTATTCACTGATTGCATCTGAAATGTTCTTTCCTCTTTAATTGTATATGCTGGGAAGACTGAAAAAGCTTTTTCCTCCTCAGCCTCTTAAAATAATCTTTTATTTAATGAATCTTGAAGCATTTTTGTGAATGTCTGGTAGACATAATGGGCTCCAATCTTTGTGATTTCAGCCTCAAGACACATGAATAGGAGTCTTAAATTAAAAATCAATGTCATGTAATGGTCAGACAGTAAGAGAAGGTCAGCCTAAGACCATTAGGCTCATACTATATGGCTAGTATGAACATGTGAACACCCAACTACGGCTGAGTAGAAAAGCCCTTATTTTCAAATCAGGGAATGTGTTTGCTCACCTATTTCTTAAAGTCTGTTCAGCAGGGCTGCCCCGTCCTCTCTTCAGCTCTGTGTCTCTCCCTCTCCTTTTCCCCCTGCACACTGTCTACATTTGTTAGGCCTTGTGAGGCCAGGTGATAGACCTGACTGATTGTAATTGTTGTGGTTTTAGAGAAGTCAAAGACTGATTTGCTCAAAGTCATGCAGTAGAGACAAGCAGAAGTAAGCCCAGAACCAGGAAACAGATCTTCCTCCTTTCAAGCCAACATAAATCAAGAGCAAGTGCATTGGAGCCACTAGCATCATGCTGGTATAAAGGAAGACAGGAAAAGAAGCATTTGACACTGGAGCCTGAAGTATCTGAAGAGCTGTTGTTCATCAACATTTTCCAAACCTTCCAGTTTCAGCACAGCTACAATAATGACAGGAGCCAATGAGGGCACCTGGTTTATCTCCATCCCTTGTAGTTCCCTCCTCAGGGCTACGCAAGGTCGGTGCAATATCACAAGCCTCAGTGACGTTGCACTTCCAGAATCAGGAGGAAAGTTGTATTTACATATGGAGGAAAATTGGCCTCATTAATCCCCTTTTGACTTCATGCTGTGACCAGAGTTTCAATATCTTCTCCATTATGTCCATTAAATTCCCTGTGCATTTCAGGTACAGGAGGATGCTTTCAGCACAAATTGTTACTAGTTAACCAAGATTTTAAAAGGGCGTGGGTTTAGTAAGCCACGTATTTGTTGGCTATCAGTGAGACACAGGGACTTAATCAGCATTAATAAATTGGCTAGCAAAAGTAAATTGCTTCTTTTTGGACAATTTACTGTTGTGGAATAGAAACTTTATTCTTTCATCTTACTATGAAACAAGTTTCATTCTCCCCTCCCACCTAAATTTGGAATATCATCTATTAAATGAAACTGCTGTCACATTGAATCAGAGATATGGGAAAGGCAGAACGCCTGGCAGCTCACATTCTCCTGCAGGGTGAAAATGAAGGCTTTATTTATTCAGAAAATTGAGAATTTCCAAGCTCTGACTGAGGCAGATCACACTGTCCTTTCCCTAAGAGATCCTGTGTTATCAGACTTGGACGTCAAGGCATCTTGCAAAGCAGAAATGCAGGTTTTTGCCCACTCACCAGCAGAATTGCTGTGCATCTCTGGTGGAGCAGAGAAAGGCCCATGGATTTTGCAGCTTGACTTAGTGCTGACTGACACCATTAGATTTCATTTCACTACCCAAGAAGCCTTGGGGAAACCTCCTGAAAAACAGCTGAAATTCTTGTTGTCTTGCTGGTGCAGCCAATTAACTTGGAAAGAACCTGGACGCTAATGCTTCTTGCCACAGAGATCTTCTCAGAGGATCACAGACAGCAGAGTGAAGCCCTGCTCTTTGTGCCTAGCCTGCCTCATGCTGTGCAATGCTTGGCCCCTGCAGTGGAAGAGCTCATCATGCAGCTGTTTTGCAGACCTCCCTTTGGTTTTCTGCCCCCTGAATGCCACAGAAAAAGTGCTCACAAAAGATCTCTGGTTTAACCCCGATGCTGGCAATCAGCTCTCAGGTAACCTCTGTAATTTTCCCCCAAACCCACCTTTGTTAGACTTTTCCTGTGGCTTTTATTGCTCTGGTTTTTCCTACTCCACAAAGACGCTTGGGTGCCTCTTCTATATTACTCAAACAAGGGGCAGCTGGGCCCTGGGGCAGGGGTTGATGCCTGCCCCAGATCAAAGCTTCACTTGCTGGCAGCATGTAATGCCTTCCAGCACTGTGGGCTGATTTTGGTCTCCCAGTGGCCCTGGCTGCATAGCTCAGGCCACAGGGCACTAAGACTTTCATCCACAATGCTACAGCTTTTAATTTTCCCTTTTAACAGAGAGAACTAAACCAGAGGGTGTTTAATGTTCCCCTCTAGTTATTTTTTACTTCAAAAGGGCACACAGATGTGGATGGGAACTACTTGAAGCTACAGCCCTGAACTCTGCCAAGGAAGCTACAGCCATGGCCGAACAAAAGGGGCTGGAGCAGGGTTTGTTAGCGTTCATCCCATATCTTATCTTATTAATTTATATTCTTTCCTGTCAGTGGAAAGGGAAAGTTAATGTTGGTGAAGTCACAGGTCAGAAATAAGCCAAACGATATTGAGCTGCTGAGTTTTCATTTTAAAAAATGACTTCTGAGGAGCTCAGCCAGTCGTAACTCATAGGCGTCTTGCAGCCGGGTCTCAGTGACATTAACTCACATCTCTTTAATTACTGGGGGAAAGCAACACAGGACTTGGTGAAATCAATAATGAAATAGTCCCTGGTTTTAATGGAGCCCCAAGATCCTTGGTAGTGGGACAGGCCCCTTGTGGTGCTGACAGCTCCCAAGGACAGTTGCCCACAGCCCAGTCCTGGGCAGGCCCTGGGCACATATTTAGACAACCAACTACAACTTCTCAATGATGGCAGCCAGACCCAGAACATGTGCCCCATATTACAGGAGCAGAACTTGAGGAGCAGAGCCATGCTCCTAGTCAGGACTTTATTAGCCAGCTTACATTGCACTGGTCCTTGAGGCTTCAACAGCACTAATTTGAATGCATGGTGGATGGTTATTTATTTTAAAGAACGCTCTCCATACTGACATCACAGCCTCACACTTGTTTTTTGTTCCACTTTTATTCTGTAAAAGTTTAATATTTTGCTAAGAGATAGGATTAAAAGATAATCATCCCAACATTGTGATTGGAGTAAAGCTATAAGCAAACAGCTAAAAAGATTGCTACAGAGCAGGAAAAGCAGGACAGTTATAGGCAGCAATAAAATTAATATCTATATTAAACTAGCAGTGCAAAGATACAAACTGAAAGCAGCTTTACATTAAAAATACCGCTTTTTAAATACAGAAATAGCACCAATTTACAAAAGATAATCAGAAATGTAAACGTGGCAGGTAGATTCAAGTATAAGTTACACACTCACCCTCCCTAACAACTGTTTTGGAACAGAAAGGTTTTACAAACCCTGCAAAACATCATAGGTATGCACTTTTCCTCAGTGTGAGTACAAATTCCGCTTTTCCAAAGCTACTTTGCTGGTGAATTGTTACTAGTTTAATTTACTATTTTGCTTTCAGCAAAGGCAAAGATAGAAAATAAACTCATTCCCTCCTGACAGCCCACCCTTCTGCCTTGCCAGTCAGTTGCAAGCAGCACTGTCCCCAGTGTCACCCAAATGCCCCGGTGCTGCTTTTCTATCCATCCCTGCACCTACTCCAGTGATAATTTTGCAATGACAAAACCAGAACGGCACTTAAACACCCTTCTGTTCCCAGTCCCAAATTTGCTTTCACAACTGCAACCCATCAGTTTTGATTGTGAGGGAGTTGATCCTCATTTCCAGGCCTGCTGTATTTACAGGAACTCAAAAGTAGAAGCAGAAATTGGAAACAGAAGATACATTTTCAATCCCTGCATTTTCAAGTATGCTATGACACAGACTACAACACAAGGTGAATATCATGATCATGCTTCAGCTAGGGTCAATACTTGACCCCAACACTCTCTTCTGCTGCCAGCTGCTATTTCATTCAAAGGCTGCACCACACTTGAGAGGAAAAGACAAGGAAATAGACATCCACGATGTCCACCAGAATCACTGCAGCCTCTTTCCAGCCACAAAAGTAACAACTGTAGGTTAGCACAAGTACAGTGGCAGCACCGTGCCTATTTCAAAACTTTTCAAAATGAAATAAATATAAGTGGGTGTATAAGAAGAAATAATTCAGAAGCAAAAACTGTAAACTTTCACAATTGTAGTGTGATTAAAAAAAAAAACAAACACCAGAAAAAACAACTTTAAATTTAGCAATCTGAAGATTTCTTCTTATAATCCCTGAAAATTCCTACGATAATTCCACTGTAGAGATTTCCCTTCAATGAGGGCTAACCAGCTCTCCTGATAAGGCTGTTATTTGTTTATTCTAAGATAAAGTCACATTAACTCAATTCCCAGTTTTGGCAAAGTTTTTTCTTAAATTCATATACATTTCATTATAAAAATAAAAATCCTCATCAAATTCCAAACTCCCACATAAAATCCTAGCCTCCCTTGACCAAGTAGCACATCAGCCTATCTACCCCCAAACACCAGTACCAATCAAAGCAAAGTTACTACTCGTGAGGGAGGAGCTGATGATGTTGGCCCTATGTTTGCTAAAAATCCAGAGTAACATGATGTCAACAGCAATGCATTCTGTCTTTTAAAAAGGAAGCTGCACAAGTTTCATGGCAGATTGCTATACCAGTAAAGAACATACCCAACCATAAGAGTATTAACCCTTAAAATTATGTCCTATATTATTAATAGCACCATTCGTTATTTGAAGACCCTGAATGTTAAGTGTTACACACGCCCTTTTCTTCTCCTTATCTTCTCATAAGGAACACAAATAATTTTTTACTTCCAAAATTTGACTCCCATTCTTTTTTAGCTTCTTTTGTGGTTTCAACAGATATGTGCCAAAAGATAAAATCTCCCTCATCTTCCAAGTACATTCAAACACTATTAACTAGTTACAAAATTCCCACAGATGAACAGATAGGCACTTAAAATCTACTTAAGGGGTACAGATTGAAGTAAACCTCTAAGAAGGCACTTAAGGAGACTCAGGTTAAAGTGAATCTCATAGTGTGATTACTGACTTACCAGTGTCCCTTAGTCATAAAGTCCAGAACACATATCGCATGGAAAGGAAATCTTAGCACAGTTCTCCCAGTGACTTGACACTCTCAAATGACTTTGTCAAACTTTTTTTTTTCCAAGAGTCAGGTTTTGTATTCTTCACATCTACCTTTGTACCTTTTGCTCAGATTAGGAGAAAGAAACCCAAGGAACAACGCAGTTCATTGACATAACTATAAAAATGTTAATTCACAGTTATTTTGGTCTTAATATTTTTCAAATGTATACATTCAATCATATGGTGTTATTTGTTTTCCTAACCACAAGTGCTGGGCAAATTGTACAACAACTGACTGACATTCAAGTAATCCCACCCTGAGAAAATCTGTTACTCTGAAGCTCCCACTGTAATGTACCAAATAAATAGCAAGAGGCTGTACTGCGGCGACAGGGTTTGGCATAATGTTTTAGCTCATCAATTTCACCACAGATTTACTCAGGGTAAGCAGACATGTTAAAAAATTGCTTACCCCCAGATAAGTGCTAGATGTCTCACTTAAAACCACGAGCAAAGAACCCGTGGGGACTCCAATGAAATCTCTTTACATCACCTCAGATTGATAAAGAGTTTTCCAGATTAAAACCACAAATAAAATTTGATGCCCACAAGGTTATGTGAACTACAGCATCTGAATTCAGATCAGTACTGAAGGAACAATTAAGTAAAAGGTTTTCACTACCAAGTCTGATTTGTGGAGAAGGTTAACAGAACTGGTGGGTGAATGGATAGTGGGGAAGCATGCCAAAAGGGATGACATGTCAACACGCTCTTCTTTTCAGATTAAGAGCGCTTGACCTCTTGTAACAAATACTGTGTCCTAGGACAATCTGCCCAACCTTTGCAATGCATGGACTTAGTCAGTGCTGGTACTAGAGATTTCTAGTCTTCTCTGCACAGAGCTGGCATTTCTGGTCTGGTTGCCTTCACTTTTTTTCCATGCACTAGGATCTCCAAGACTTCCAGGAGTTTTGAAGAATGCCTCGTGACGTGCAGGACGAACGCTCTTGGGAGTGACAGGAGTCGATGAAGGCTATTTGTAAAACAAAACCAAGGTAATTCAGTAGCGTTTTTATCAAAGTCTACATGCAACCATGCCTACAAGCCCAGTTTGCAAGAAGCCCAGCATCCTGCGCTACTACAGGGAACCATGTCACACAATTCATTCAGGAGCTCCACATGAAAAGCTCTGGGCTATCTGCCAGCATGTCACTGCTGGGAAACTGAAAACCTTTCTCTCATTTCCAACTTAAGTATATTCACCACTAGTTCATACTCATTCATTCTTATGCCAGTCTTGTCCTCTAGCTCAAATGGCTCCTTCCCCTCCTCCTTAACATTTCAGTCGCTTCTGTTATTTGCTAACAACGAAACAGATCTAAAATTAGTCTACTAAACCCAAGCCTCTTCTGCTGTAAGTGCCACTCTAATGCTGGTATCTGTAAACAGGTTGACTCTATTACAGCCTTTTTGTAAAGCTTGAACAAAATTAACATAAAATAACATTCATAAAGCTTCCAAAAGTTCTATTTGTCTCTTTATTAGATGGTAGGAAAACACATCACAGACTAAAAGATGTAAGCTAAAGTAGTGCCAAAATATCATTGTGAATAGTTGTGCACAGCTAACGCAGTGTGACACGACTATTTTATCTCATTAGTTGTACTTCAGATTAATGAGTCCTTCATTTATGATTTTCTCATTAATATATTAAAAAAAATCCATTACTATGGTAAATTCTCAAAAATATTTGTTGATCTTCAAGAAAGATCAAGTAGATATCACTCAGTTCTGTCAGATGTTGCCGCTAAGCTTCCTTTACTTATTGAGCAGAGATTAGAATGGGGGTGAGGAGGTAACCCAGAACATTACCACCTGTTCTGGCCATTTGACTCTTTAATGATGACAAACAATCCTCCCATCTTCCCAATGTGTTTCTATAGCTCCTGCACGATACATTTAGAATGCTAGAATCAAACAGGGAAGAAACAAAACAAACAAACAAAAAAAAAACCAACCCAAAGCACTCAGATCTCTGGGAAAACAAGCCCCAAAAACCTCATTTTTCTTCCTCTGTTCATGTCAGACTTCTAAGATTTTAAAATTCTTGTAAGAATTGGAAGCGCTTTACCACTCAGCATGAGATACCTTACACTGGACCATGTGTTTAAACAAAGACTGTCCCAAGCCCTCCCACCATGACAGATGGACACGTGAATTATGTGGATGACACCACCTCCCAGCCTGCCAACTTGCTGCTCTGACACACAGGCACCAGCCTGCAGCACAAGCTGCCATCAATCCCATTGAGTTGGAACTGCATTTTCACTGTCATTCAGTCACCTTTGATGCTTACCTGCTGCAGTTTCAGAAGGGTCACTGGATGCCCCACACACACAGGGGAATCCAATTTAACAGCACTGCAGGACCTCGTGAGCACAGGTCTCGGATGTGCAGCAGGGTGAGCAGTTTGCTGGGGATCCACTGCTGGTGAGGGTGAGGCATTTGGAGTAACCACTGCCGTGGTGCCTATGAAAACAGGCGCTGTCGATGCCAGGCCAGGCATGCTGATATTCATGGAGGCAGCAGCTGAGGAGCCATTAGGAACTGGAGAAAGACGGCTGGGAATTGCAGGTGAACAGACGAGAGGAAAGGAAGCCAAGGCTGCTGATGGTACCATGACACAGGGGACACTCAGAGAAGGTAACTGGCTTGCAGCCAGCCCGATGGCACTGGGAGCTTGGTTTGCAGAGAACAGGAAATTAAAACTGCTTAGTCCTAAACAAATGAGAAAAACAGCAAGGCATTAATACAGTTGACAAATTGGAATTAAGCTAACATAACTTCATATAGAACACGAGAGACAAGAAAGAAGGAAAGATAGGCTGGCCAGGAAGAAACAAAATTGTGGCTGTTAAGTCAGGCTCTTTTTTCCTACGTACCCCCATGTCCCCCCCTGCTGCCTGTTCATTTTCTCTACATCTGTTCACTTCATTCATACTAAGCACGAACTGCACCTTCCTATTCTCTGCTTCTAATTTGAGTAACGAGCAACAGCTTGGCTAAACAAACTCTTTACACTAACAAGAATCCCATTCTCTGCTATATCAAAGTATATACACTGTGTTTTAACAAGAAAAAATACAATTAGAAAACATCTAGATATACCCCAAAGATGCTCATTTTCCTTAAAACTGCTGAAATATCGTTTTGAAAAAGAAGCTGGTTCCCACTTTGACCTTTCAAAATTCCAAGATCAACATTTTCCAACCAAGCATCTCCATTCTACAAGTTGCTCCAAAAAAGTGAAAGCCCACAGGCCCCATCCTATGCCACAAGGGAATCAAATACTAAAGCAGTAGTCATGAAAATCTCATGCATGCTGCTCCCAAAAATTAGTCTTTGGCACTGTGCAAGCACAGATGCAAACAAGGGTGGAACACGAAATCCTGTTGTATTTGCAGATGCTTCCTCCCTACTCCTGCTGTCCATGGACACTCCCAACAAACAATTCAGTTTGAGTGGCATGATCCCATTGAGGCACAAGACAAGAAAGTGCAAAGCTTGCAAATGACTAAGATCACCCTTAGGGAAATGCTGTTGCACTATTCTGGCCACCTTACTGACAAATCTAGACTTCCACTTACCCTCAGTTTTGAATGCCAGATAGGTGTCTTACTTTGCTGCATGTAATTCAAGCATGCAAAATCCATGCTATTTATCTCTAGTAATGTTTGAGTGCCTAAAAAAACCAAGCGCCTCCATTTTCAAAGAAGCAACAATTCATATGGAAGACAGAGTTATTAAACTACTACAGAGAGCTGCTGACATTTGTGCCAGCGATAGACTTCCAGACCTATCTGTAGGTCTCCCTTTTTGAATGCCTCAGTGAACAGATGGAAAGGTTTGAGTGCCTCTAGATCTCACATCTGCCCTTACCAGCAGCAGGCTGAACATAAAGATACTGCGGTACAAAAGGCTGATTGGTGTTTTCTTTAGAGATGTGATCTTTTCCTGGAGAAGGTTCATCAGGCTCTTTATTCTGAGACCATTTTTCTTGCTCCTGAGAATCCAAAGGCTTAGTAGACTTTTCGTCTGCAGTCTCTGGAGCAGCAGGACTTGAGAGGTCAAGATGAAAAGCTTCTAGATGTACAGCAGATGCACAGCCACTTCCTGGAGCAGTGTCTGCCTTAGGCAACTCAACAGGCTTCTAAGCAAAAACAAGAGAGGTAATGAAGAGCCCAAATTGAAGAAGGGTATGATGTCTCAGACACCTTCCTCAGCTAGAGAATAAAACATGTACCTATTTCAAATTTATATTCAAACATTGGTACGGGGCCTGACCTCTATTTTCAGTAGTGAAGAGAGCTGAGAAATAGATGCACTTCACTTTCACCATTATCTGCTCTTTCACCAATCTGCTGTGGGCAGTACTGAGTGTATAACCAGTGTATAGTGAGGCTGGAGATTAGGGAGAAAGTACAAATCATACTTTCTGTGGCTCAGTGGAGTAAGCAATACTGCTGCCATCTGGGAAAGCCTATGCGAAGGATGGAGGATGAGGAGTAATAGTCACATTGATTTCTCCCCCCCCCCAGCAGCTTGTTCTGTTAAAGACAATGATTCCAAAGGACAGCTGATCATCACTTCGCAATGCAACGCAATCACAGTCCATTTTCTGCTAATACTGCAGAAACATCTCCTAGTTAATGCCTATACTTCCTGACGCAGCAGTCACATAATTGTCTCAAGCTGCTAATTTGTATCCATGACAAGAGTGATATTTCTAAAAACACTATAGTGGGAAAAAGTTTTCTGCACCCATAGGAAGCCCAACTGATAAAGAAATTCATTTCTTTACCTTGGGTACTACAAGTGAGATAGGGACATCACTCTGTTCGACAGTCTGCTTTTTAGCAGCTGGTTCTTCATCATCAGTAGGAGCAGAGGGTGATGTGCACCTGTGGGAGCTGCGTTTCTGGCAATTAGCTGGAGGTACAGCATCCTGAGCTTCTGGGGGCAAGACCTTCTCCTCTGTGCTCCCACTCTCCCTTGTGAGATTCTCCTGAAGTCCACCACACAGCATAAAAAAGGATGATGAGGGGAAACACAGGAAGGGTTGGCTGGGGAGTAAGTGAGGTTTTCCATTCTCTGTCTTGGAGGCTGCTGCACTGGAAGGATGCAGAGCTTGGCTGCTGACCCCTTTTGGCAGCAAAAGGCTTGGCATATCTGCCTGGACCACAGGGAAAACTGCCTGAGATAAAGGGTTAGCACAAAAATCAGAGTCCCCAGGAACTGGAAGAAGGGAGAGAGGTGAGGTTACACTTGGGTTCCTTGCTGCATTGAGTACTCCTTCTGTGGCACAAGCTTTGCTCCTAACGACAAAAGACAAAAAAAACAACCAAAACATTTAGTACAAAAGTAAACCTATGTTTTATTCTTACAAGCTACTACATGCCATTCTTGGGCATAAACATGAAAAAACTCCACTTATTTTACACAGTTTACCAGGAGGGTCACTTTTTATTATATCAAATTATACGGAAGCAGACTCATCAATTGCTTGGCAGAACAATAATGCTTTCAGCTGCACTTGACTGGAGTAGAAAAGGCCACTAGGGAGCTACGCCTGGCATCCAGACACGAATTCAAATTGGGATAGATATAAAGAAGACCCTCTAATATGACAAGAGAGGTTTTCCATGGAATTGTGATTTGCTCAGCCTAAGTAACATGAAAAAGGAGGCAGTAAAGCCCTGTATGAACACGCCTGAGATAAAGAACTACTACTGAAGCAAAAGGACACAGTGGAACGTAGATACATACATGTTGGCTGTGAATAAGCTCAAGTAGTTAAACAGAAGAAAGCTTTTAATTAACAGCAGTAAAATTAGATTGTGATTTGACAGCATAGTAAGGGGAGCAAATAAACAAAGGAGTTTGAGGTGCAAAAGTTTATATCCTTGATTGGTTCTACATTAAAGCTTTCTGCATGTTAAAATGATTCTCCTGAAAAACCACCAAACAAACAAAAAAAAGCCACCGAACATAAAAGCAATACTGAGAGTTTCACATAGCAAACACCAAGCTGAAACAAGACCAGAGTTTTTAAACACCATCTTACCTAGTATCTTCCTCTATCTTCTGCCTGCAGACAGATGCTAGATTTATCGTTTTTGAGCAATATTCATCTGAATTCACAATGCAAGCTGAAAGAACAAAGGAATATTCAGTTAATAAGAGGCAGGTTTACTAAATGTATTTTGATACTAGCCATATAAAATACTGGCTATGGTGTTTCTTCCCTGGCACATTTTTATAATGTCTACTGATCAGCTAAAGCCAGAACCTGCAAGATACTTAGAACTCTCAGTCCCACTCAGGAGGTGCTTGACAACATCATTTCCTATAACAGGGACTGTGAAAGGCCCTGTAATTGCTTGCTCATTTTTATGAGTTATCTGTTAGATTGTCACATTAAATTCCACTATATTAAGAACCATAAATTAAAGCAATCATTTGAGTCTAAATAATCCTTCTTTATCTGTACCACACTTTAACAGAAGAAGCCACACTATAGTTGCAATTGGCGAAGAACATAAACATTTACCAGAAGACAAGCTGCTGATTCAAGGCAGTGTTGCCCAAACTCAGCTCTTTTAATTTTAGACACTTGCCTGGAAGATCCAAAATACAAAAGAGTGGAAATACTGGCATCTACCTAAGGTAATTCACATATACTTTATTAGGCTGTTTCACTTGGTCAACTGACTTAATGAGTGGGCTTACATTTGGGCAGATTCAGTAGCACACAGACAAATACACTTCCTTAGTAGTCACCTTGTCTCTCTCGATTTGGGCTGCTGGGCTCAGAGCTGACTTTCCTTTTGGTACCTTCACAGGGCTGTGCATCATTAAATGAAGCATGACGTGTGAACCTCTGCTTTCCAGTAACACAGATCTGATATGGGGCACGGGCTCCTCTTCGTGCCTCTGCTGGAGGACCAGATGTTGGGCAGTGCCCTCTTGGCTCATCTGAAGCAATACAGTTTTGTACAAGTCATTCAAAGAACACAGCTCGTTATTTAGACTTTTGCCATGTTACTAAAATTGGCCATAGGAGAAAAAGCAACCTCTATGCCATTCCAAGCCCCACAACACTGAGTATATCATAGTTGAGTAAGCGTGGGTAAACAAGATAGTGGCTTTCCTCTTTTCAGTTCCATGGTAGCTGCAAGAAGCAGCTACATTCCAGCGTGTACGGCTAGCAAGAGAAAGGGGGCAGACTAAGATACCATTAATGTTTACAACCAAGTATGCTTTACTTGCTCATAGCACCAGCCCAACACATAGAAAATGCAGTAGCACAAGGCTTTCCTTCACACTTACTTCTAGACAAGAATCAGCAGCTTACAAGAGCTTGGGTCAGTCCTCCCCATTAAAAACCTCTTCATGAGAAAATACAAGGTAAGCTCCCTTACCAAGAAAACAACTCATTATCAAGTTATGACAGAAATACTGAGGTGCTGTAATCCCTAAGACCGACAGAACAACATTTGGAGATCTATTGTTCTACAATTCATCTAGTTAATTATCATTAGATAAGCTTGGTGAAGGCAAATTTTGAGCTGGTAAGTGGTTGATAACCACACAATGGTTAATGAATGTCAAGTCATTCTTCACATGCAGAAAACAACCTTTCATAATCTGGAAATGAATGTCAAAAGAAAAGTGGAGTGAGCTAAACAATTTACCAGTCTTGCCAGGGAAGTCCACAGGCCCAATCCATTTGAAAGCTGGCTTGCGGCCTCGTTCCTCTGTGACATGAACTTTCTTTATCAAGCATAGGCTGGTAAGAACATTGGCAATATCATACAGCCTTCGTACCTTTGCTAAGAGGAAAGAACAAAAATAGTCAAGACAGTCACATTTGCAATGTATACAGCATGTATTTATGTAGTAATTTCATTCTGGAGTATTATCATAGATTTCACAGATGAGAAAAGTAAAATCAAACTGGGATGGACTCTAGCAATCCCTCTAAAGGCTGCCATGTCAGTTCCCACTTCCATCTGCTTGTCATCACTCATTTTATTTTCCAGCCTACCTCATTTTGATGGAAATGATTTAGGGAGTGATTACATCATTGGATGACCAAAAAAAGGCAGCAACATCAATAAAGGGAAAAAGCAACACATAGAATAAAGAAACTTGTGAAAAAAATCTCTGAGACTCCAATAAATAACATTTCTGAGCTGGATACAGTACACATATCCACTGCTCGTCTAAAATTCTTTCATTTCTCCCGGTATCTGAAATAGCATTTTAAGACTGAATTAGTGATACGTCACTTTAAAAGTGCAAAATGATTTGCTAATGCTGTTTTTGTCAAGTTATCCGAGAGATCTAAGTACCAAACTCCACTAACTGGGAACAAAACTATGCTATCTAGCTGTGAAAGACTTCTGGGGTGAAGTAACAAACTTGTGCAGAGAAAACATGAACGCCATTCCATTCAACACATTTCAGTAAGTCTTGAAACATGTCATTCAGAAAGGAAGAGGAAATAAGGTATAAAGAATTAAACCAGAAACCTAATTTTCCCACATTTTGAAGCTAAAACTTTAAGATGATCATTAAATTGATGCTTCTCACTCCCAGGTCTATGTAGAGAAACTATTGTTTCCAATCAGTAGAACCCAAACCATATTTTGGCAAAAGATTCCTGACCTGTGCTCGCTGTTACCTACTGGTGTCATCCAAACACGCCCTTTTCCCTTACTCACTGTCTGATTTGTCTCTCAATATCCAGCTTACTTTTAAACTTGCTGTAGTCCACCGTATCCTGGTTTTCTTCTATCAATATCTTCGCTGCGATATCCAGAGTGACTATCTTGGTCTTGGAGACAAGGAACAGCATGACAAACTTTTGGCTCATAATCCGCAAGGACTTGTCCTTTCTGCTGTTTGCAGATGCTGTGTTACAAATAACACCCAAGTCTCTTAGCATATGTCATCCATCACAGCCAGAAAACTAATAAGTAGGTTTCTCACACATAAAAGGAGTAAAGCATTTTCTTGTCGGGAAGCAGAAATCTTTTGAAAGGCAGAAAATAACTGAATAACGCAGACAGAAGCCTCTCTTCAAAAGACAATACAAATTAAAGCTTACAGAAATAGCCTTTAGAAAGACAGATTCCAAAGCTGATTCTCCACTGTATTACACAGTTCTGTGCAATTATCATTTTAATGCACTTCAGAACTTAAACACTACACATTATAAGGAGAACGTGTAAAAACTGGACAAATGGAACATAGCACCTTCTGTCAAAACAATGCATTTATTGCCAGGTATGGGTGGGGAAAAAAGGACTGGAGCATCTTGCAGAGGTTCCTGCCAGTCCAGATGAGAAAAGGGAAATCTGTCCTGACACCAATGCTAGGGGTAGGACAGAGTCACCTACACAGTGAAGTCAGCACCTTTTTGCAAAAAGTAATTTTTTTACCTTTTAATTTAGAAGCATAGCAAGGGAAAAGGTCACACAGTAAACAGGAGAAAGAGACCTATATCTGTATCTCACATTGAGGCATTAGTTATCTTACCGGACGTGCAATCTGGTTCTGCAAAGTCAAGTAATGGTCTGTCTTGTGAGTCTGGCACTGTTTCCTTTTTCTGCTCTCCAGATTTGTACTCTGTGTCCTGTTCCTTGTACTGGGAGGTCACTAGCTCTCCATACTGCAGCTCCCCCGCTTCCTGAAGCGTTTTCAGAGTCTGACTTAGGTTGTGCCGCCCGTGCCAACAGTACTGGTTCTTGGCCACACGGCTAACCAAGTGCAACGACTCCAGCACATTCACTATATCATAAATTCGTCTCCTCCCGACTCCTGGTTTAAGAGGGGAAAATGAAAGAGACATTGATGCTTGCCTAGTTTTAACGTGCTCTTCAGCAGAAGCTGAACAAAGAACAGGCTGTTCTCAGTGTACACTGAGTATTCACAAAGCATCTTTCACTTGTTCTCCTGAACATATTACATTAGACCCACCCAAATCTGCAAAATCAAAACCGATGCATGACTGTGGTATGATGCTTTCTGACTGTGGTATGATGCTTTCTGACTGTTCAGCAGATACAAGCCCAACCATAGCTTCATCTTGAACCACTGACACTGTTTAGATGAACTTGCTACAGATTGTTCAGCTTCACTCAGACTTAACTATACTGTCCTAAGGTTTGCAGAGCACTTTGGCCCCTCTTTTCAGAGTGCTGGAGTTCAGGCATGGACCTGCCTAAAAGCACGTGTGTCAGGAAGGGCAGGAAAGGGTCTGAGCCCAGCACTGACACAGGGTAGATATAAAATCTTACAACTGCAGTGGAAACAAGTCCTCGGCGAAATCTACAAAGTAACACCAATTAGAGTTCAGCCTGATGTGAGCAAAGCTGGGGACTGTATATGAAGAGGCTGCTGACTCCACTTGCTATCCCAGGAACAGCCCTCTGGTGCTGTTTGAAACGTGGCTGTTAGGTATGACAGTGTACAATACACTATTGGCAGCAGCTGCACCTGAAATCCCATACCTGTCAGCATCAGCTGAGAAGAACATGTGCTAGCCAAAGGCAAAGGTTTTGAAAGACTTCTCTGCAGAAGACAAGGCCTTGATGCATCTGTTTACCCATCTGCATAATATGGATAACACTTACAACTTCAAATGGATATTAAAACAAACAATTCATGAATATTTCCGAGTGTACAGGCATCTTGGAGTGAAAGATACTCCAGATAAGTAGTGTGATACCCAAATTTTGGTGCCCACCATACACCAGCAGCAAAATTTTTTGTCTTTAGGAAGGTGAGGTAACACCACTCCCAGCATGAGTAAAGCACTACTCCTGCGCAGCTAAAGATAGAAAATCAGGGTTATGGGCAAACATACAAAGGAATATCTGCCACATTTAGAAGAATAATTCCTTTAAGTAATTTATTTCACAGTTTACTTGATCTGAATTCTCTCTTATTTCCACTTCCCATTACAAAGGCACCAAAATGGACTTTTTTACTAGTCTCGGAGAACATTTCTCAAGGATCTTCCTACCATTCCCAAAAGATATCATTTTTCTGTCCCCTTTCCTTTCAGAACAGATGCATTTCATTCTTGCTACCTCTTTTCTGTTAAACAGCCACATTCTAAACTTAGATAATTTATTTAAAGATGACTTTGTACAGTCCTTCCTATTTAAGAGACAACCTCCCCAACAGGTCCACATCCTTTTATTACTGGTGTGATTTGAGTCCTCTCTCCCAAGTTCTATTACCTTTCTCAGAAATTTCATTAATTTTTACCTAAGACCAAACCTGAAAATAAGACCCAGAAAAAAGACTATTTGAGGCAGTCTCACTACCTCAGTACAACACACTTCCTTACTCTACTTTTGCAGTCTCCTGGCAACCTGTCCTCACCAGACAATATTTAAAACTAAGATAACTTTGATAAACAACGGATGGTATGTCAGGTATCTACTTAAGTCATGAAGCATTGATTCCCCAATTAATTTCCTACACCTACTTGTTTGCAATTGTTTCCCTAAAGTTTCCATTTTGACATAAATTGTTGTTTATTAGTCTTCCTACAAAGGGTTTCTAACTCACAATTGCTTCAATGTTCAGCACACTGAAAATATAAGAAAGCAACAGCACTGGTAGACAACTGAAGGACTGACCTGTTAGTAAGAAGTACTGCAAGAAAGCAGATTTCAAAACAGACTCTTAGGAATATTAGGCAATTCTAGCTCTTGATTAGTATGATTAGAAGAATATCCAGATGCAAGGAAAGACAGATTTTGAATACTCAGTAACAAGGATGGCCTTCTCAAGGGCATTCTGTAAGGTTACTCTGGGTGATCATTTACCCCATTTCTGCAGGTATACTTACCAAGAATTGAAGCCACTTCATCCAAAGAAATTGTAGTTTTTTCTGTTGACAATGGATAACTTGGATAGCGAGCTAGAAACTTCTGGCACAAGAGTCCTAAGCTTTTCTGTTTTCTGCTGGGCCTTTGTTTTTCAAATTCATCAACCGTGCCATCATCTACCATATCATCCTGTTAAAATACAAACATTAAGCCTTTAGTGCAGGTGTTCAGAAATAAGGCATAGTCAAGCAAGGCATATTTCAGATGACAGCAATATTCAGACTTTCTAACGTGAACTTCCTGCAAGAGCAAAGCACTTGGGTGACACACTTCTGCTTGCATGCTCTTTAATCCAACACACAAGACCTGTAATGAAAAACTCTTACCTGCAAGTTCATGCAATAATGGCTGTGCATAAAAATACAAAACATAAGAAACTCTAAACTAGCAGATAAGAACTTGGAAGGAATAATTTTGTTTGAGAGAGGAAGAATATTTTCTTTAACACCTCTGGATCTAATAAATTCATAAAGGAAGATGAACAAACCATCAAATAGCTCCTGCAAAACCACTTTCAGAAGATATTATTGCCCTTCACAGTGGCTAACTTAAAAGAACTGGGCCGGCTGGCGTGGGGAAGAAGGGAAAGTATGATACTAAGAGGCTATAAAAGGCATTACCCAGGCTCTAAGCTTTAAACTTAGTTATGCTGTTAGTTTAAGGGAACTTTGTTGGCTGGTCTGAACTGGCAGCTTTTCTTCTAATATCGTTTGGCAAATAGCTTCAGGAGGACTTGAATGTGATGGTTTCACCACTGTAAGCTCTACTTCTTCCACTGTCCTCCCAGATCAACTCATCTTCAGGCTCTTGAGTGGTCCCAAGTCAGTCACTGGTAAGACAGCTACCTTCAGTCTCTGAAATTCACACTGGTCAAGTAGTGCTGCACTGGCAACTGCCCTTGGAAATGTTTTGAAATACTGTGATTTCCTATAGAAGAGCCAAGGACTAATGTTCAGTTAAAAGAAGGTCTGAGTTGTGACTAAAGGTAAGGTAAACGTGTTCTGAGTCTTACCTGTAATGAGTCAGGTATGTCATTCTGCTCACTGTTTTCTATAGGCCTAAAGAGCTCTTTCTTCTTTTCCCTGTCCCTCATGTCTGGGCTAGCAGCACTAATGAGCATCTTCAGGTTAGCAGTGGGGGTCCAAGGGTCAGCCTGAGGTCTGTCAATGAGCTTAACAGGTGTCATTGGGTTTCTGTCCGGGGTGCAGCCCTTCTGCTTTGATAAGTCAACTGGATCATTCTTAATGGGAGTCTTTGGGGCCATCCTGGATCGATCAAGTATGTTTTCCTATTAAAAAAAGGAAAGAAAACAGTTTGACAGACTTATGAAGGTAATCTTAGGTGAGTCATGCCTTGGCACTCACCACTGTATTTAGTGCATTCTTCTGCACTCACTGGAAGCAGTGCAATATTCTATGCGATAGTATACAAGACACAAATTACAGAAACCGAGGTCAAACAGTCAAACTTGGCCTATGCTTTCAAGTTCCATTATTACAAGACAGCATTGCCCATGAACATAAATCACCAGATTGGATTGAAAGAATGCATTGGTCACATTACACTTGAAACGAAAATATGAGGTTCTGCTTGAAAAGTCTCCAATGAAAAGCCATGCTGGGAATGCAGCTTGGGCTGTCAGGAACATAACGCTGAAATGAACTTCACGTGCAAGGGGACCAAGCTGTACACCCATGCTATCCGCTGCTCAGAACTACAAAGAACTCAATAACGGCATTCCTTGACCACAGCTGGGAGCTGCCAGAAGGAATAGTTTAAGGTGTAAGCTGATTTTCATCATTCCTTGAATGAAGCTCAATTCCCTCCAGTCTCCAGCTGCAGCTCAACCTTCTCTCATCTTCTGGTCTCATAGGAGGGCCAGACTCCATACCTCTGCCCTTACTGTGAGAACCCTCACTGCTGACCAATAACTAGCTGAAAGGAATTCATTCCAGAAAGCATCAGTGGCACTGAGATCAGCTTCTGAGCTACAGAAGACACTGTTTCACTGCAGCCTGTGGATGCAAGCAGTTGACGAAGGCTGAAGGAATGAGGAAGACAGAAGGTCACACTGTTGTCTTTGCAGGATGCATCAGGTGGCACAGAGAAGGAACTTCTTTTTGCCCTGAGAGAATAGTCTGTTCTCAGGCAATCCAGTTACCACTTAATTTTACTTAGCCTCCCACAAACAGGGCACTATGGGAGTTTTTTGGTTGTTGCTATTATTTCTCACTAGATTTAGTCCCTTAAATTGACTGCACACACCTTGAATGGAATGCAAGAAAGCAAAGCAGATGGCTTATCACCAAGAGCTTCTGGATAGCTTGCTGGAATTGGGACTCAAGAAAGCCCTCGGAACCACAGCAAACTGCTCTTAGACAACAAATCAGGATGGCAGTTGCTTGCTGTTTGCTTTGGCTGTGACTTTTTTGGTGCTCACAAACACAGCAATTTGCCTTCTTCAGATCTACATTTCCGCTTAACTGTTTTTCAAAATGAGTTTTAAAAGCTCATTTAGATTGGATATAATTTTTATTTTATTTTTTTACTATAAGGGTGGGGAAGCACTGCAAAAGGTCGTCCAGAGAGGTGGCAGAAGCCCCATCCCTGGAGGAGACACTCAAGGCCAGGCTGGATGGGGCTCTGAATGATGTGATGTAGCTGTAAGTGTCCCAGTTCACTGCAGGGGAGTTGGACTAGATGGCCTTTAAAGATCTCTTCCAACTCAAAGGATTCAATGATTCTAATAACTTGTTCAACTTTTGCTGTTTATCAGGAACAATTCAGCTATCACTAGCAAACATAGGTATTTAAGCAGGTGACTCCAAATACCATTTCATCAAGTCCAACCCAGCCAGAAAACACAACTACAGCTGGCTTTTACCAGAAGCAGCCCTGCAACAGTGTGGGGATCAATCTGGCCCATCAAAAGCATCGTGTTCTGAGCAATGATATGGAATATTTGTGCGTACATTTATCTATGAATATCCTGAAATGAGATAGTAAGTATCTCCTTTTCCAATTAACAGCAGCCAGCTGTAACTGTGACAAATAGGGGTGAATTTAGAGGCAACAGTGCTTCTTAGAATACATACTTACACAGAGCTGGCACTCGGTATGTTCTTCAAGTTCCCATCTGGCAACAAATCAACACTTTGCAGCAGAGGAAGTCCCTTTCCCCTCATGTTTCTGCTCACCACGGCTGGTGCCAGTGGGAATGCAGTGAGGACCACTGGAGAACCCGTGGTTCCCCTACCTCTAACATCCGTCCTTGTGCAGATATCGCAAAGGAGTAGTGGCAGCACTACTGTGAGATGCACACATCCATTCCGCTATCAGCCTCCCACATCCTGACGTCTGGAATGCCACAACTGCCCGTTGAGGTGAGCAGCCGGGCTGATGAAAGCCCAGGTTCACCTCGATCCAAGGAGAGATGGCTCAGAGCACAAGAGGGCTGCAGGAGCCGCCTTGGTTAACCCGGGATGCACACAGGAGCGGGCACGTCTGCGAAGGAACAGGAGCATAACGCGGCCCTCGGAGTGCCGGGCAGGGGGCAGCCGCCCAGGCCCGGCTCGGAGTCGCCGAGAGACATACCATCGCAGGGAGCGCTCCGTCCCGCGGCCCCGGGGGAGGACGGCGGTCCCGCTCCCGTCGTGCGGCACCACCCGCTCCGTAGCCTCGGCACATCCGCAGGCGCTCGGCATCCCGGGGCCGGCAGCGCGGCCGAAGCCCCCGACGAGCGCCGAACTCCGTATCGAGGCAGAGCCCGGAGCCCTCCCGAGGGGCAGCGCCGCAGTGCCGCCCGCGCCCGCTGACAGCGCCCCGGGCAGGTGTGCGCCGCGCCCCGCGGGACACGCGTGGGGCCGCACCGCTCCTCACTCACCTTCTGAGCCGCCTCCGCCTCGGCACGGCCTCGGCGGCTCGGCCGGACGGCCGCCAGGTCCCGCAGGCTCAGGACGTTCGCCTCCATCTGCGCAGAGAGAAGGCGCCTTCACGCCGACCCTTAAGGGCAGCCCGCCCCGCCGGAGGGGGTTGGACGGGCGTGGGGCCGAGCGCGGCAGGAGGGCGCCCGGTGCCGGCGCGGCCTCACCTCGGCAGCGGCTGGGGCAGGGCCGGGGCCGTACCGCCCGCCCGCCCGCCGCTCCCGCCAGGCGCCGCAGTCCCCGCGCTGGCGCCCTCAGCCATCGCTTGCGCGATCCGGCCAATCAGGCGCGGCCTGTCGGGGAGCGCCGGCCGCGCCGCCGGCCAATCAGAACGCGGACGAGCGGCGCGCGGCAGCGCGGGACGAGGATCCCGCCCGCGCGGGGCCGCTTCGCTCCTTTTTTCTTCGCGCGGGCGCCGGCGGCCCGGCCCTCCCTTCCCCTCCCCCCGGCTCCTCCGCCCGAACGGCCGCGGGCGGCGCGGGCAGCGGGAAGGCGCGCGCGGGGCTGGATCTGTGCTGCAGCGACCCGACGGGCACAAAGCTGGGGGAAAAGTGAAGGGAAAAGTATCCCAGTGACAGCTCTCTGCTCCGATCTGAGCGGGAGATCCCTTCCCGAGCGATATTCAATGTGCGGTGCAATTCAGCTATCTTTTTAAGCCGAGTTTGTGCTGAAGATAACTTTGTGCTGGAGGCAGCGCCTGCTGCATCGCTGCTGCCCGGCTCTGTTGCGGGGGGGCGCGGAGGGGGGGCTCAGGAGTGAGTACCACGGAAAGAAGACTTCGGAGATAACGTATAAAATGTATAACGATAACGCATTTGTTATTTTACGAGGAATAAAAAGAAGTTTTTCTAATAGGATAACAGGTAAACATCGAGCTTCTGGCACCAGCTTTAATTTTAAACCGGTCTCTTCCATTAGAGCGACGTGCAGTGTTGTGATGCACGCATTACCTGCATCCATCGCCCTGGGCTGGCTGTGCCCCCAGTGCCCCAGCTCGGCGCAGGGTGGGACAGCCGCTGGTGGGGGTGGGCACAGGGAGATCCTCACCAGTCACCGGTAGGGGAAGGACGTACTGATGGGGGGGGAATTTGATTTATCACCAACTAATAACAAAGCTGGGCAGCGAGAACGAAAAGCAAACTCAAACCATGTTCTCTCTGCTCCTGTTTGCTTCCAGGTTTGTATGAGTGGTACCTAGATTAGTGCATGTATTTTCTATTTAATGTGGATATGATTGAAAGGTAAATATTCCCATCAGTTTCATTCACTTTGTTTCTAGACTTGAAAATACAGTACTCTGTGCAGAGCATTGGAGCAGGTGTTCACAGAAGGTGGGGAGCCTCCCTGCCTGGTAATATTGAGGAGACGTGGATGTGGCACTGAGGGACCTGGTTTAGTGACTGGAATTGGTAGGTCAGACTGATCATTGGACCTGATGATCTTGAAGGTCTTTTTGAGCCCAAGTGTTTCTATGAGCTCCAGATGCCTTGCTTCAGGAATTCCCATTGCCTTGTTCAGGTGCAGCCTTGCTGGAGGTCACGGTTGCCATTCACAGGAGGCAGCCAGCTCTGCCTGGTGGGTAGTGCACCAGGGCACTCAGCTGGCCTGGAAAATCCCTCTGGAAGCTGAGTGACTGGTGAGGCCATGCCTCGATGCTGTTAGGGGTCTGAACTCAAGTAGCCTGCCAAAGGTCACATAAGGAAGCAGGTAGCTTACTGAATCACATCTCTTTAATCAAGCTTGCACCTGAAAATCACTTCCAGCTGATGTTGTTAGAGTGCTGACTTTCACAGAGGTACCATTACACCTCCAGCGATTACTGGATGGTGAAATTAAATTGTTATTAATGATCAGCTCTTTGTACAATTACAATTTCATTACTCTTCTCTGAATGAGATATGGTTTGCTTAATGTCCCATAGCATAAACCTTCTTTGCTAGGGTTACAGATAAATGACTTTTCAGCAGAAAGATGCAAACAAAGAATCAGTGTTTAGTTGTTTAACTAAGAATGTTTAATGTAATAATTATTAAAACAATTACTAAAGTATTACACAGTGAGATTAGAAAGCCACAGGGATTGTTGGCTGAAGCATTGTCTTCCTGGGCAGATCGTAACATCTTTACCCTGGACAACCATCAGTCTAAAAGGTAAGGGGTTTGGGATATATTTTGGGATATATGGCTTCCATGTCATAGGCACAGAGTACATTTTTCTCTGCCTTGACAGATTACCTTTAGTAAAAGTGCCTGAGTACCTCTGCTTAACTTGTTTAGATTCAACCTGAGATGAATCAGAAGCTCATAGTATAAGATGCTATTTAGGCATGAGACCATACCTCCCACTGATGCAACTTAAATTCTGGAGTTGTTTCTGCTGTGGAATATCAATGAAGTACACAACCATACAGTCATTTCTGCCTAACATTCACAGAAGAAGCCTTGCTGTTCCATAAAACTGTCAGTAGTTTAAAAGAAAGAAGAATGCACTCTGTGCTGTAAATATTCAAAACTGCTCTCTAGTGATCATTTGCTACTATTTCATTGTGTAAGATGTCTCAACAGCACTAGTTTCCTCCATGGACCTACCACCTGAAAGTTTGGCTTTTTGAATTACCAGTGAAAGAGTCTGCCAAGTCTCTTCTTACAGATTAATGGTTTTCCCCCTGATTTCAGTCCAAAACTAGGACAGCAGTCCTCCCTCAATCACTTTAAAATTTCTCTTGAGACTAAATGTGGAAAGCATGGTTTTGAAAAGTAGGCTGTTACCTGAAAATGATGGACATAAATGTTATAACAGAAGTCTCAGTATCACCCCAGCAGTGTGATTCTGTAAGAACATTTGGTCACCAATCAATGGTGAAGTCTATCCACAAAGCATCTTCTGATGGAGGAACAAAATCAAGAGATGGATGAGCATGAAGGAAAAGAAAGTCCTGTACTTCTTAGCTTTCTGATGCAGCTGGCAAAGACTGCCATGCAGACTCCTAGCTCATTTCATTACCCTGCCCAGTGTGCTTTGATCTTGTATGGTTGTCTCCAGATTATAAATCTTGAGGGACCATTAGATCATCTGATCTGACCTCTTGTGTGTTGCAGGCTATTAAATTTCATTCATTACCCTTGTATTGATCTAAAGATCTTTTGCCTGGCTACAGCTTGTGTTCCAGTGATGCCTGTGGTATTGATCTGAAGACAACAAAAGACTGTGAATTCATCATTTCCACTATTATTGGTTTAAATATTATCCAATTCTCCCTATTAATTTTTTTCCCCTTACTTCTCATTTTATTTTGTCTTATTTCGGTTTCAAGCCATTAGGTTCCTGTTGGGATTTTTGATGCTAAACTGCAGTACATTTCAAGCACTCCTTTTTTTCCTATGTGAATGTTGGAACCATAAGCTAGTAACACTCAAAAAGACAGCCTTTGTTTCTCTCTAAAAGCCATTTTCTGATGCTCTCAAATGAATTCTGTTGTTTTTTTTTAAATCAGATTCTCAATTTTTCCTAGACATGTTTTTAAAATACAGATATCTCAGCTTTCTACTGTATTAAAAATCAATGCCCACTCCTAATCTACACTTCTTTAGAAAACTGTATGCAAGAAGGTTCTCCTTTACCAGAAGAAAATATGAAACTTTATAGAGGTTTGTAATTTTATTTGGGAGTCCTTAATTTTTCACAAAGCAAATTATCGGATGAAAAGTATGTATCAATCAAAGTATACACTTTCATTTCTTCAGCTACCATCCTTCCACAGAGATCTTAGTTTTGATAGATTTAGCACTTCAGTCAAGATGATAAAAAGGCTGCTCTGCTCCTTGCTTCCAATACAGAGACTGCACTGTCCCTACTGATACAGCACTGCAGCCAGAGCTCATTAATAACTGATCATCACCTATGGCTTTAGATCTTTCACAGTCGCTGCTCGATAGCCCTACAGCTATTCAGGGGACCTGCATTGCCCCTTCCTAGATGAATAATGTGAGCATGTACGAATGTTTTCTGTTTGCAAAGCGCTCTTCTCATCAAGCTATCCATATTCCTCTATGACAACTCTTCTCATCTGCGACTTTTATCAGTTTTTATTTTTTGTCTGCAAATTTTGCACCTGCTGGGAAGATAGCAGACATAGCTCTTTGTTTGCAGTATATCTTCAATGCTTATTGCTTTGGCAAGTTACCATGCATCACTGAAACTCTCACCGGATTCTCATGTAGTAAGGAGAACTACTAGTCCCTCATATTCCATGCGTGCTGTGTTTCTGTGGCCTATCTGGTGCCAGTTCCTGAAGGTATGGCTACCAAAATATAAAAAAAAAATCTCTTCTTAATAAGCAAAACTGGGGAAAAGCTCTTCTGCTTACAGGACTGAGGAAGCTCTTAGGTATTTGTAAGGAATTGATCAAACTTGAAGTGAAAGGGCACCTTAGGCAGACTTCAGCCTCCAAGGATAGACAGTTATTGCCAAAAAAGTCTCCACATTATGACCACCACATCCCAGAAAATGAATCTGCTGGGGAAAAGGCACACTAGGTTCTGAAACTAAATGGTTCCCATCAGCTGGGAAGAAAGTAGGCCAGAGCCTAGGCCAGGGCACTGCCCCTCCCCAGCAGCTGTAGTTACTGGCAGTATCTAGCTTGAGAATGGTACATACAGACAACAGGAGAAAACAGGGACAAAGCTGAACCCCTCAACCTAGGTGTCTGGAAGTGTTTATCTGTTTATGATGGAGCCTGGTGCAACAGTCTTTGGAGCAACTGAACTTCTGGGTATGTCTTGAACCAGAAAGCGCATGCCACACGGACACCTCAGTGGCAATTTCTTATGTTGTCTGAAGGTTTAGGTTTCTGAAGTGCTTTTCTTGGCTCTTGAGCTCAAGCTGCTGTCATCTGACCCTGCACCCAGGCTTATAAACCTTATTGTAGTGAAGAACAGCTTCTTATTATGAACATACTTTTAGCCTCTTTACGTCCATTGTAAGAGGAATATTGGTCTGAGCTACCATTGCTTGTGTCATTTTTTTTTTCTTCCTTGCCCCAACTCTTCCTTTTTGCCCCAAGCTTTCCTGTGCTTGCCCTATATCTGTTCTACTATGCAAAGGGGTATTCCACCTGATTTTCAATTTTAATTTCAGTCCTTGCAGTCTGAGCAGAGACAGCTCTGTGGTTGTGTAGGTCACTAACTGCAATCTGGCAGAGCAGCAGTATACTAGCTGTACTGCTTCCACCAAAGCATTGCTTCTAGGCTGTGGTATGGAGCAATACAGGTGCACTCATGCAGTTCCTGGAATAATAAACTAGCTGGGCTGGTTCTGCACAGAGCCCTATGAAGTGTCTCTACTTGCAGCAAGGTCAGGCTGTAATCCAGATAAATTGCCAGTATGTAACTGAGCAGGGCTGACTATATATCTGAAGTCTCCTATGACTGCATTTTTGAAAGTAATGACACTGAAAGAAAGCAACAGTTCACCATTGCATTTGATAGACAGCTGGAGTTTATTTGACCTGGAAAGGGAGGAGGACATTTAGCACCTTACAGGAGCGAGCCCTCCTGGTATTTGTGAGGATTTAGTATTATACTTACAATGCACTTGAAGGAAAATAAAAGCCAACTGAAACTTATGGTTGGCACATGAAGGCTGTGATTTAATGAAATTTGTTCTATGATATGAAAGAAGGCTCTTGGAAGTGGAATGAATTGAACTACCTATGTGTAATGGTCCTGTCAAGGCTAGAGAAAAGAATAACATTGTTATGATATAAGTTGCATGGGCTATATTTATATTACAAAATCTCTCTTAAAAATTGCTTTCAGTGCTCTTCAATTTCTCTGATATTTGTAAGCCAAGAGTAATATTTTCCTCTTTCTCTAATGTGGATGATTTGAAAGAGGTCAACTAATGTCGTAGAATAATACTAGAACCCTACCCCAATGGGCTTTAAAATGCTGCCATAGAGTAAAGCTGTGAGTCTCTTTTAAATAAAAGCCAAGTACCATTTGTCTGTTGTTCAAGACATGCCCTAGAATCCTCACAAATCAACTGAGGAACTGCTAAGAGCTTGGTGTAGTTTTAGGCATGACTTTCTGCAACAGTTCTCAATCACAGTGGAAGTGACTGAATGTAGACCTAATTTACAAACTCAGAAAGACTGCCTACCCTCTAGACAGTTCCTTTTGTGTTTCCCTTTTTGCATTTTATGCTTGGATACACTACAGGGAAATTCACAGGAAGGTCTCCTTTCTCATCAACCAGTTAAATTTTCAAGTGAATTAATTTTTCACTTTTTTTGTTGGTTAACTTAACAAGTGTTTAAGCCTGATGTAGTCTTTTTGAAACAGATGGAGAGTAAGACTTTCTCATAGAGCATTTGGAGTGTATTTTGAGCCACGCTTTACTAGAAAAATTCTCAAATTCAGTTACAGAATCACAGAATGGCTTGAGTTGGAAGGCACCTGGAAGACCTTCCAGTTTCACCCCCCTGCTATGGGCAGGGAAACTTCCCACCAGCTCAGATGGCCCAGGGCCCCATCCAACCTGGCCTTGAACACCTCCAGGGATAGACCAGCCACAGCTTCCCTGGACAATCTGTTCCAGTGTCTCACCACCCTCACAGTAATGAGATTCTTTAATTTAAACCTACTTAATTTAAACTTATTATCTTTTAGTTTAAGGCCATTAACCCTTGTATCACTGCACTCCCTGCTAAAGGATTTCTTTCTGGCTTTCTTGTGGGAAAATACAAACAATACTTCCTACGAAAGAAAAGATAACACTGTCTGAAATATAACACATGTCTAGATGTTTGGAACATGTCTACCCTCAACAAACTGCTTTCAGTTGCATCTTCTTGCTTGTGGCAGAGAAATATTTGCTTAAGACATTAAAGGATAAGAGGATGATTTGGTAAAAAGTAATTTTAAATACAAAATCACGTAGAATGATTCACAACAGTGTATTCAGTAAAGCAAAGCTTTGTGCGCTGCCCTGTAAGTATGTTAAAGTGTGGGTTTATCTGAAGATGTAAAAAGGGATTTCCATACTTAATGTAAACAATATAACTAAATTATCTTGATACCTAATTTGCATACTTTTGAACTGAACCATGAAGTCACATGCTCTAAAATCTTGGTGATACTGTTGTGAACCAAGTTTCAACCAATGTGACATATGAACTAATTGCAGAAGAGGATGGGAAAGTGTATTAGCTCTTCAATTTCTTCTTGCTAGTTGACTTGCTGCAGCTTATGTGGGGTGGTTGACTAACAAAGATGAAGAGTTTTTCTTTATCAAGGCTACAATGGCCATTAATCATTGGATTTATTTATTTGTAGTTGATTTAATAAATCAAGATTTCTCAGTATATTCTTAGAAACCCAAAATTCCTACTGATAAAATTCATTTGTTTTACATCTATATTAAAAAAGATTGCACAATGTCAGTTTTCACCTTTTTGCCAAGTATTTTAAAATATGGAGGAGATAGGAAGAAGTAGGAGGAAGGAGAGAAAGGAACATACCTGATGGGATCTTTTTGGCCTGTTGGCTGCAGTTAACCTGTGCAAACACAGTTGATATCCCTTTTATTAAAGACTGCCACATGCAAACACAGTCGGTTGCAGAGAGGATATCAGATGCAGGGAGGATACCTTGAGCAAAGCTGACAACATCCATAGATTCATAGATTTTACCCAATCACTGTACTTACGGCTGCTGAGTACAGAAGAAGGGAAGAATGGTCATGTCAGATAAAGCCAGGGGCCTGCTCTGCTTCACATCCTGAGCCCCACAGCAGGCAGGAGCAAATACTTAAGGAGAATGCACAAAATAGGACTGTACAGAAAATGCTCTTTTCCCTCCTCATCCATCCCAGGCACCATAGGGAACTTCCCAATATGGCGAATGCATCCAGGCCGCCATGTTGAGCAGTCGCCTCGGGACCCAGTCTACACAAACAGCCTCCTGAACTCCTCCTGGCTCTGCAGCGACAAGCTCCACAGGCTCACTATAAAGCATGGAAGGTACTTCACTTTGAAATGTGCTGCCTGACACAGTACAAAAGTTTTCTTTACATTAAGCTATCCGTTAAAACAGTAAAAATGAACTAATGAGAGGTCTGCTGTGGTAGCCAGCTATATATTTGTCTCCAAGTGCATTAATGCTACCATTTGATTTGCAGGTGTAAATTGAATATTTATGTGGCACTGCTGTTCTTATTCCCCTAAGCCCTCTACAGCGTATGAATGAGCTCCTGTATTTGAGCTGCAGTATGTGCAATCAGAGGCTTCTGGTTCCTTTGGGATTTCGGTTATAGCATGAAATTAATCTTTTTCAGCTACTCTGATTGAGCAGGTGAAAAGTGAAAATAATTATCAAAGCACTGTGGCCTCTAGTAATTGTGTGAAACCTCTGAATATGCCTGCACTGCAGCTTGCTAACATAGTTTGCAATTGTCTCAAATGACATAGTGCTTAAAATAGATAACAGCGCTGTTTTATTCTTGAAATGCTGGAACGCTGCAAAAACCACATAGTCACTTACATGGCTTTGAAAAGCCACTCATTTTCAGCACAAGCATTGAGTGAATTGCTTATTCAACTTACTCAGTGCTCTTCTGACGTACCCCAGGTAGCTGGGAACGCAAATAATTGGGCTCAGTGTGGTGGCTGTCTTTTTATATGGAATGACAAGAACTGATTTTGCTGGTGCTGCCCACGTTATCAAGAAAGAATACAGTATCTAACCAAGAGAACTGGCACCAAACCTTAAATAGAAGCTACTGTTGCTTGTTTTGGCTGAATACCAGGAATGGCTAAATATAAGTTCAGGGCTTACTTTCACTACTTGGTGAAAACTGTTAATAATCTAGTTGCTTTTACTTAACCCTTCTCACTCTCTGAGGAGTCAAAATATTTATTTCCAGAAAAGTCAGTGGCTGCTTCTTTTGCTTTCTTTTTTTCAGCTAGTCCTTTGCTTTTTTAAATGTTCAGTACAAATGAGAAACCTAAAGATGCTCAGGAGGGTTGTGAAGGAACAACTTGTTTTCATTCAACAGCTTGTAAGAAAGTAGTACAGGAGAAATCTGAGCAGATATATTCTGGCCTTGCTTGAAACAGACTTCTTTCCAGATTAGGAGTGATGTTCCTCTTCATCTGTGCATCAACAGAAATAATAATAACTAGAGTCAGCAAAAGATCCATTGTCTAAAGGCTGGGAACTGCACCTGAGCAGACTTTGGAGCCCAGAGCTAGCGGCTCGTGCTCTTGTGAGGAAGACTGGGGCATTTGGGAATAATGGTTAGACAAATCTGCCTCTGAGATCTGTCCTCCTCAGCTTACAGGAAAAGAAGACTAACAGGCACTAGGACAGCTTGGTACCCAAAATCTAAGAGGTGTTTTCAGTCTTATGTTTTTAACCAGATTATGACTAAAGGGAAGATGCTTGAAACAGGTTGTAGGCACAGAAGAGCAGCAGGATTCCAGACCATTCTGCTGTCAGCTGGGTTAGACATGTCCCAGGCTCAGTGTATCAGATGCTGAATATCCAGTTCTGTCCTTTTTACAGCAGGGCCTTGGCTTTAGGAATTCCACACACAACCTGGCAGTGCCCAAACCACCATGAAACTGAGATCCAGCTTAGGTTAAGGCATAGGTGCTAAATGTTCTCCATTATATTGCTTATGAGCACTTCTACTTGTTTTGGAGAAGTCACACAGAAAGTTACTAGCAAATTTTCCTAGGGGATTGGAGAAAAATGCTGAGTGATTTGGAAGAGGAAGTTGCATCCCCCTACCACCTCTAGTGGGACATCTTTGTTGCACTTAGCCCAAGAATAGCAGGTGTTCCTAAGCATTCAGCTCATGTGAAGACATAATTTTTTTGTGCAAACCGTGGCACAAATGAGTCTGCTATTGTTAGTGACTAGTGTCACTGACTCAGGGTCAGAATCTTGCTGTCATCTCTAAAGATGAGTGCCAAGGGTTTACAGGCATGAAATGCTCTTGCTTTGCTCAAGACTTACTGATAACTTCTCTAGCTGGGGATGGGGTGCAACCTCTTTGCTTGTAAAGCAGCATGTAATATCAGTCTCGAAAACATGTAGGTTGATTGGTTAAAGCTTCTGCATTCTCCTGGAAATTGGAAAACATGCTGAGGCCAAATTATGCAAGAAGTACATGTGAACTTCATACATCAGTCATGGACATGCCTAATTGAATCTCTTGGGATTTTGCTTTTCTTATGCTGTCTGTATGGATGCAGTGATATGGTGTAAGATTTGATATATGAAGATGCTGATATTTAGAATGACTGACTGTCAATATTGATTCTGGAAATCAACTGTTGCTGAAACAAATCTGACAGAATAAAATGTCTAAGTGTATATCTGTCACTACTCATTTGTCCTTTCTGGTCATTTTTATAGGTGTGATATGGGCATCTAAAATGAAAAAAGCATATTAATAGCTCAGAGGTGAAATAAAAGTCGATGAGTATAGGATGTGGTAAAAAAAAAAATCCAATGGGCCACTTTCTGCTTGCCAAGTGATTTCAAAGAAAGTACACTGATATCCCACCAAGGTAAGCAAGGTAACTCTAACTCAAGTGTGAAAGGCCTTACTTATTAAACTAGAGGGAAGAACAGAAATACACACTTCAGCTACCATATTTAAGTCCTTTTAAGACTTACGAAACAGTGTGTGGCTACTATATTCCTATGGAAAATCCATGAGATATGCTACGCGCGTCATGTAAGCGGAAGGTAAATTTCAGCATGCTGTAGACAGGAACTCTGGTTTATGCTGTCACCAGATTTGAGTTTAGGTGTTTGTTTCCCTTACTGTAGCACAGGGGCTTGTTCTGTTGTTGTTTCTCTGGACACTTCCCACTTCAAGAACTCTTTGATGTCTTGGGGCTTCAATACTCTGTACTTTACCTATAGCACTGCTATGGTGTCCCTTTTCAAATTTTTAATGATGGAAGTGTTTACTTTTTGATATGTCGATGGAATGCTCTGTCTGAGACCGCCCATGAAACCAAATGGGTACAAGTCTATAAGGCCAGACAACATACATGCCATGGTCCTGAAGGAACTGGACGATGTGATTGCCAAGCCACTCTTCATCATATTTCAGAAGTCACGACTGTCAGGCAAAGAGTCCAGTGACTCACTGAGAGCAACCCTGTGGAGGAGATCTTGGGGGTTCTGTTGGACAAAAAGTGTGACATGAGCCAGATGTGTTTTCTTGCAGCCTGGAAGGCCAACAGTATCCTGGGCTGCATCAAAGAGGGGGAGGTCATCAGGGAAAGGGAGGGAATTGTACCCCGCTGCTCTGTTCTTGTAGGGCCTCACCTGGAGTACTTCATCCATGATTGGGACCTCCAGCACAAGAAGGATGTGGAGCTGTTGGAGTGGTTCCATAGAGGGCCTTGAAGATGATCAGAGAGGGTTGGACCTCTCCTGTGAAGAGAGGTTGAGGGAGCTGGGCTTGTTTAGCCTGGAGATGAGAAGGCTCTGGGGAGACCTCCTTGTGACCTTCTGATACTTAAAAGGAGTTTATAGACAGTAGGGAGGTAGACTTTTTACATGTTCTGATAGTGATCGGACAAAAGAGAACAGTTTTAAAGTAAAAGAGGGGAGATGTAGGTTAGAAGTCAGGAGGAAATTTTTCACTGAGAGGATGGAGAGTCACTGGAACTGGTTACCCAGTTATGGATGTCCCATCTCTGGAGGCATTCAAGGCCAGGGATGGGGCCCCAGGAAACCTGATCTAATGTAAAGTGTCCCTACCCACAGCAGGGAGTTTGGAACTAGATGATCTCAGGCCCCTTCCAACCCAAGCCATCCTATGATTCTGTGAATTCAGGCTACACTAAAAGACTTAAGAGGGTACTTTGCACTGGATGAGTGTTTGAGAACTTTTCATGTCATTCATTTGTATTAACCCTGTGTGTTTTATTGAGAACTGTATTGTTGACACACATCTCTAAAATACATTTTCTTTTCTTATAGAAGTGCAGCGTGTGCTTCTGCAGAGTATTTAAGGAGGCATTCGCAGAAAGGGGTGCATTTTGTAATTGTATTTTGCAGGAAACTGCCTTCTATGAGCATCTGGACCTCCCTGTTCAGTAAGCTGTTTAATATTACTAATCTTGGATCCAGATTCAGATATCTGATTTTGATCATATCACCATCAGTATCATAATTAAGTAAAAAGATATGGCTAACATGATTCAGCCTGGACTTTAATCTTTAAATATACTTGATTTTTCTTGTCAATTTGACAAAGGCAACAAGAAGAGTAAATGGAGATGGAAAGGAAGTTAGATAACACTTGCTGCAGCTGTGTTCAAGGTGCAGTAGTTGTCCTTGCTTCTCATTCCAAACTCTCCATCCCTTGCCTTTCTGGAGGTCAGTGGATTGTTTGCCTTTCTGCTGTCTTAATCTCTGGAGTGATTTGACTCAACAAAGCATATGCACTCTCACATCCAGGTTATATTCATTTTATGCTTTCTTCAGCAGGTGTGCAGGTTTAGTAGCTCCTGTCCCTAGACACAAAAGGATTGATTTGACCCAGAGCATTTGCCTGGCCCAGCTTCCAGCTCAGCCCCACATGTGCCTGGCACAGGGATGGGACACTGTGCAGTGGGAATCTGAGGGTGTGTGAAGGCGAGGAGAGAAGCAAGAGCTTCTTGGGACAGGACTTCTGTAGGTCTACATGGAGACCGAGGGCAGGGCTGGCATCCCATGTGTGCTATTTCTTCTTGTGAAGCTGTCTTCAGGGGCTGCTGGTCTTTCCATAGCTCTCCTTTTCCTCATCTCCATTTTGCAGTTCAAAACCATTTTAGTGTGACATTTTTTTCTGTGGCTGCCATGTATGGCAAACCATAAAGTATACCAGATCTTATAAAAAGGGGAAAAGGAGAAATAAATTCTTCTAAATTAGATTTCCAGCAGAAGGTAAAGATGATGGTGTTGAACTAAAGAAGATGTGTGGTTTTGATTTGGCAGGCCCTAGCTTAGAAAGCCTTCTCCCTTCAGCTGTCACAGCAGGGCAGCAGCAGGACTGGGAGGTGCTGTCTGTAATGTCTCCACTGGTCTGATGTAGCTGATACTGATGTATGCAAAACTTTTATAAACCTGAAGAAGTTTTGGCCATGCAGCTGCTTGTACTGCTTGGACAAGCAGAGAACTGTCTGGAACATATCTTCAGATATTGCCCTGATACATGGGAATCCTGTGGTAGCAAGGAATGGTGAGGCTGTGCTGTAACACAGTCCTTTCCTGCGTGATGGCCCAAAGGCAAGGCTGAGCATGTCGGGAGGAGCAGTGAGGAGCAGTGAGAGCTGGTGTACAAGCCTTTTAAAAACATTTCTTATTAAGAAAAAATGTTTTCTCACATTTAGCTGTAGTAAAATGCAGACTTGGCAGAATTAATTTTGTATCTTGGTACTAGTATGTAAAGTTATTGGTTTGGTTCAGCAACATCTTGATGAAATTTTATGCCTTGAGGGTTTTGTTACTATTTTTGTTTTGTTTTTAAACCAAGGGTGCCAAACAAGATGAGCAGAATGGTGCTTTCCTGTGCTGAAGTACTTGAAAGGTTCGTTTATTTTATTCATATTCCCCTTTATAGTCATGGGCTAAAAAATAGCTTCCATAGCAAACTTTATTAAAAGGAAAGGGGCTCTCAGAATTGGTCTTCTTTCCTGTTAACTGTTATTTGCTTCACATCTTGAAGTCACAAATTAAATTCGGTACTTAAAGCCATCCAATATTAATATAACTAATGTGGGCAAATATACCATTTTACTTCTTACAAAGCCAAAAATACACGTCAGTATTGAAAGTTAAAGCATCTCTAAAGTGTTGCCAGTTTCAGTGGCTATAAAAACTTCTGCATAAGTTCCCATCAATCTTAAGTTCTCCAGACTCCCAAGGCAGCCATTCAAAACCCAACATATCCAGTGATCATTCTACTCAGGTGCATCTAAACAACGCTTACTGATGGAAGATAAATGGAAAGCTGAATCCAGAAAATGTATTTCAGATTTTGACTTTGACCATTCTTATTTATAAAGTGCTGGTATTAGTTATTAAAACAGCAAAAGAAAAAAAGTTGGAAGCAAAATTATTTGCTTTGGCCCCTTTCAAAGAGAGTGTCATGTAGCCATCGTATGCCCATATGTTATTAATTGATTCTAGTTAGATTATGCAGTATTTGAAGAGTGCTTCTGTAGCAGAGGATTTTAAAAGCAAATATTGCTGTATTAATTATTGGGGAGCAGAGGAGCACTAGCTGGGGATGCACAAGGTAAGGGCTCTCTGGCTGCTTTGTTGAGTGGCACAGATACAGCACTGCTTTGCGTCATGGAGAGCAGTGAGGAAGATCCTGGTACTGATAAGGCATTTCAGAAATCTAACTATGAAACTATCAAAATATGGTGACTATGCAATGCTCTGTTTATACAGACTTGCGTTGTTCAAATGTAGATATTCTGAAGCAAGATCTTTGGTCTAGCCACAGGAAATGAACCCAGAAAGGCTGCTGCAGATCTGCCTGAGCAAAAGTCTCTTCCCTTCTACGCCATAGAAGCTGCTCAGCAACTGGTAACATGATACATTTCTGCCTGAGAATGATTTGATTTTCATCCCTGTATTTTTTGGCACTTTGTAAGGGGCATCTGTCATTTCCTCCAGCAGCCTACAAGCCTGAGCTTGTTTTCACAGTCATTTGGTAGATACTCCCAGCGGGAGCAGTGTGTCACCTTCTGTCAAAGGGGTGGCAAGGTGGGAAGAAAAGAGAGACAAAGAAAGGATAATCAATTAATGAGGCAAAAGATTAGAGTCATGTAGCAACAGGTATCCTAAAACGAACAGATTTACGTTAATTGTCACTCCTAAAAACCACAGGAAATTGTGTTACAAAAAAAATAGAAGTTTTCTTGTGCTCTTCCAGCTCTTCACAATATTGTTCAGTGTTAGGAAGTTAGAAAAGCTACTAATAATATGGTAAGTAGGATGCTAAAGGAATATGGGGGTCTGGGAGTGAGTAAGGAACCTGATTGCTCAACCAGGAAGCAAACTTGTGTATTTGTTTTTGATTTCCAGTAGTCACATAGCTTCCCTAAGCCTTTAGATGTTAGCACACACTGTCAGCTACCTGTGGGACAAGGTGGGGGGAAATAGTGAATGAAAGGTGGAGAGGCAATACACCAGAGAGAAACAGTGACATGGGAGGTGATAGTCATTTAACTGAACAAATTTAAAGCCCAGAAAACAACTTGTGCCTATGGGTCTCATCTTCTAGAGAGTCTACCAGCACATCTATCCACAAGGTCATCTTTTTCATCTTTTCACAATAGATAGATTCCCATTTCTAGAGTTAACATTTCTGTTTCTACATGAGGAAAATGATGCTGTGCAGCAGGAAATGTTTATTATGAAGAACTGGTCCCAGAGCCACAAAGGCAGTGTGGGAAGGGGCACCATCCAGCATTTGTGGAAAACAGATAGTATTTGCCTGTGAGCTTGTGACTGTCACTACTGTTGTTTAGACAGAAGGACAGAGAGACTGTAGCAGCAGATAGAAAGAGCCAGAGGAGGGTGCAGATGAGGTCAAACGTCGAAATATCTTGGTACAGGCTCTGGATGGACTGATTAGTTGACAGCTGACAAGAGAGATTGTGCGGAGATATTGGACTCCCATGAAAAGGAAATTTTTCTCCTCAAGGATCCTAAAGATCCGTGTAGCCGTCAGCCTGCTGCTTGGACAGCCTGCTGTCTCTGCCTTCTCCCAGCTGATTCCCTTCTGCCATAAAGAGGAGATTTCAAGGGTACTATGTCATCTCCTGCTTTTCTGTGCCGAGAAGTAGCCCCTGTGGGCACCACACTA
The DNA here is from genome assembly GCF_905368555.1 of Meleagris gallopavo. Lineage (NCBI taxonomy): Eukaryota > Metazoa > Chordata > Aves > Galliformes > Phasianidae > Meleagris > Meleagris gallopavo. The sequence goes on from NC_139404.1 coordinate 37,823,287, forward strand.
GAAGTGGCAGCTCTGAAAACTTAAGGACAGAATATTAATGTATTAATGCTTTCCTTGTGGCTTTAAGCAGGGAGCCTACCTGAAAATGGGACGAGGATTCCCAAGGCCAACTGCAGCCGGATGCCCCATGGTCTTTGGAGGCTCAGCCCCTGAGGAGAAGCTGGAGTGGCTTCAGGACTCTGCCTAGGACACTGAAGCTGCCATCTGCATCTCAGGATGGACAGCTAATGTCATTCCAGCATCTAGCAAGTCCAGAAGGACAGCGTTGTGGCAAGGAAGGTGTTGGCAAAAGGAGCAGCAGGGAACAAAAAGCACAAAAAAACTGAAGACCACTGGGATCCCTCAGGCCCTCCAGAAACTGATGCAGTTTTGCTTCTTCCTTTTATCACAAGTCTCATAACATTTGGTCTTTCTCTTGAGTAACTTTCTCACAGCCTGCGCTCAAGGAAAACTTTCATCATCATCATCTTCAAAGATGGAAGCTGCCTTTAAAAAGAAGCAGAGAAACATAAATCCTAAGAATGCCAGGGCAAAAAAAAAAAAAAAGCATTTTAAAAACAAGCTTTGTGAGATGTCTTGTGGCCATTTTTTATGTCTGAGTTGTGGCTCTAGGCTTATTTCTCATTCTGAGTTTAGCCTTCTGCACATAAGTTTCAAAATTCTCCTCTCCCCTGTGGCCATGGAGGAAAAAAGGGACTTTGCAAATCCCAGCTCTGAGTGTGACCTGCAAGCTGAGCATGCTGGAATCAGGGGAAGTATTGCTGAGAATGAGCTGCCTTGAAATGTTTGTGCCTATTTATTATGTCAGTTGAGGAATGTTTTACATAGGCTAAACTACTGTGAGACTTAAAGGGGCCTTGCACAGGGGCTAAGACATGGGCCTTCTCTCAACCCATCCATGAAAGGGGCTGCTCCTGCAGTAAGCCCCGCAAGTGTGGGCTCCCATGTACTTTGTTACTCTCATTAGCTCTCTGTTGTATCACTGATGGACGTCAGTAGTTCAAGTGGAGGCTAAATCCTAACTTGTTAGCAGACAACAGTTTCAGGATACCCAATTGTCCCAGACTTTTCATCAGATTCCTTCTGAAATGGGAGCCACAGCCCTGTGTTTGTCCTCTACTGGCTTATAGGTGGTGGTGATCTCATGTCCTCCCATGTATGGGCCCCTCTGGCTGAAACAGCTATTAGTATTTTAGTAGTCCCTTCTGCCCACAAAGCTGTATTTCCTATGCTCCATATTGTTGCTTATCCTGAGTATTTCCAAAAGCTATGCTTTTCTGTAATATAAGGGGAAAAGAACCTCCAACCAAACATTAAAAAATGTGAAGACAGACCATTTTGCAATATATCATTTTATTTTTGTGATTATGTGCCTATTAATCTGATCTTTTTGTTCCATATTTTTCCTGCACAAGGGAACGTTTGTTTGGTTACTATAGTAGAAACCTGATGAAATGGCACAAGTCTATCAAATGGGCACTAGAGTCAAGGGATTTACTGGGCAAAGGCACCTTTGTGCTGCTATATGTAAAAACACTGAACAACTGATCTGGTAAAATATACAGTGACTTCAAGGGAAATAGTATAGAACACTTGAGAGCCTTGAGAATGGTCAGACATGCCTATATATGTCTACATTACTATTTTATCGAACAAGGATAAAAAGAGGAAAATCAATCATATTCAAGCAACCTAGAACTACCAAATACATCTTCAACTGCATTAGGCAAATATTTTTATCCATTTATGTGGACAAATACTTTGGCTTGATCATAAACAAAATAAAAATGTGTTTTTATCTCTGGTCAATTTGAGTGTTGTTGCAGACATAATGGAACAAAAAGGCACAATAGCCTAAGGATACATGTTCTGTCTGAGGAGCCAGCAATTTCTTTTCTTTGCACTTGAGTGAATGTTTGTTTTGGGAAGAAAATGTTCTTTTACCTGGAAACAAAATATTTCTCAATATCTTGGCTTTGATTTCAACATTGAACATATTTTTTTTAGAAGAATGCAGTTAAAATAACTGTTCTGGAAACATAAATAGAATCTAGCCTCTGAACATGTAGTAAAATGAAATGTGAAAATCTAAATTTGAAGTAAGATTTCATGTAGCTGGGGAAATTTCTACCAAGAAAAGTTTAACAAAAAGCCTGAATCTGGACATTTTAAAAAACATTTCATGTAACTCTACTCCAGTTGGGGAATTTTAATCTATTTCTAGAGGGAGCTGTGCTATATAATTCCAGTTTGCTAAGATTCTGCTTCTCATTGAAGAACACTCACTGAACCAAAGAAATCTAGGCTTGACTCAAACTAATTAAGCTTGTGAGGATTTACAAACAGAAGTCAAAATCTTGCCAGCAAAATATTCAGTGGGAAACTGAGTAGAATCTCAAACCTCTTTCTGTAAATTGAACAGCTTTCATTGGAGCTCTAGCTAGGAGTACGAGGCTTAGGGGATATCTTTGAATTAAAGAGGGATTTTCAGAGCACAAAATGAAAACAAAATGCTGAGGGACCAAAATATTTTATAAACTTTTCCTGGTAGGCTGTGCAGAATGTCTGAATAGCTGAATAGATGATCAGTCTCCAGATGGAAAGCTGATTTGCCGTAACCTGGCCTGTGCATGCACTCCTATCTTGGTGCAGCAGCAGAGCAAAATACTCTAAGCTAAATTAAATATATAAGTTCTATTCCTCCATTACAGTGACTCAGAAGCGTGCAGATGGTTAGTTAAAATTCTTCAGATGATGAGTCAGCTTCTCAGACCACAGTAACTTAACTTGATTGCCTGTGGTGGTAGTCTGACTGCCATTACTAAAACATGAAAGAACCAACAGATTTAATGTTTCACTCTCTTAGTATTGGACCTGACACCACACAAGTGGCACCTGAGTGCAGCACAGTCCAGTAGCATTCTCCAGAGTCTGCACATAGCTCCATACTTTCCCTTCCTGTATTCTTTCTGGAAGGTGAAATCTTGAGTGAGGTGGGAGGTTTTCAGTCTGACACATTCATGTATTTTTATATCGACACTGAGTCAGCCTGAACAGTCATGAGCACAGTTAAGGATCAGAGACCCATCCATTTTAATGGGTGTGTGCTGATGGATGTCATGCAGACTTGGAGACAAGAGCCAGTTCCATAAATGCAAGCATGGCCAGTCTGTCAGTTACAGAATTTAGGCTCCTTGAGATAAATCTGATTTGTTTTGTAACTGTGCTTGTTCTGGGTAATGTTAGGAAAAACCTTACTTAATAAAACCCCAACTGGCCCAGTACAGTGAGCTAGTCAAGTTGGCTTTCTGATCCACATTCTGTAAAACAAGATTATTATTTACACTTGCACTGAACTTTTCCAGTTTGCTCCACCTCTCACACAACATGCTGCACAACTGACTGGTAAGAGATGCTCAGGGAATGATAGAACAATTCTCCAGAGGATGAACCCACTCCTGTCCAGGAGAAGTCCCAAAGGACATAATTTTCTGAGGGAGAGGCAAAAGGGAAGAGGTGAAGGCATAGAGCTAGGCAGCCCAATTCAGCTGCTTGAACAGAAGTGCCTATTGACCTGTGAGAGATCCAATGAAATGTGGATGGTACCCAAGAGATGTGCATGGGGTTGCCAAATAGGGCAATGGGGTTGCCACATAGAGCCTCTGGAGGTCTTGCACCCTTGTGGAGGGGTAGCTGGAAGTGTTTGGAGACACCTTAGAGCACTAGATACCATTCAGTGGTGTGTGTGACATGAAGAATTCCTCCATTTTCCATTACTGCTTTGGAGGAGAACATGAAATACCCCAGGTTTGTCCAGAGTGAAATGAAGCTGGTGGGGAAAGAATTGGAGGTGAAGAGTCTGGAACAAAGATGGCTGATTTTCTGATGGGGAATGGGAAGAGAGGTTTCAGATGGAGTTACAGATCCAGACCCACAGGAAAAAGTTTGCACTATTTTCTTCAGCATTTACCTTGATTAAGCTGGAGGCTAAACAGTAGAGAACTCAACTTTGCATCAAATGCTGTATTTTTCAGTAAAACCACTACAATTGCTGTCTGTCTGGCCTGTTGTAGATGAGCCACTGTCTTACTGACAGGCACCATGGAGGAGTGGAAGATGGCCCGGACATGGTGCCTTAATGTCCTTCCCAGACACCACTGGGAATCCCAGTCAGCCCTCAGGAGCAGTGTTGCACAGATACCCCAACTTAGTAGAAGTCTTAATGAACTACGAGACTCTTGAGAAGAAATTTACCCTGCAAACAGAGCTAAGCTCTGCTAAAAGCTTTCCCTTTAGCAAACTCTTCTTCCAGATTTATATGTTACATCACTAGTGCCTTTTTCCTTCACCAAACCTTGTATCGAACCATATGTTTCTACTGCACTCTTCAATACTTGCTCACATATAGGTGATCTCTAGAAGGTGTTAATTGCTCTCAGCGCTGATTTATTTCCTAGTTAATAGCAGTTACTATTAATACTCCAGTCATGCACCTGTTTGGGTGCTTCCTGCACAAGAGTGCGCCAATCCAGTTCATACTGAGGTCACTGGCAGAGTTTTAATTGGAATTGTATCAAAACTTCAATTTTATAGATTCCTTTGGGCACTGAATGTTTTCAGGATCAGACAAAAGGTATACAAGGGTTTTATAAAACTGAGTTGCTATTGGTGAATAATGCTGAAAGATTGCTGGCTAATTACCATTTACTATTCTGTTAGTTTCAGCAGCCAGTGGCATATTATTAATCCTGCTTTGAATGATTAAATCTTAAAATTATTCTCTTCAAAGTCTTCTCATTCATTGCACAATAAACTCTATTTGCCATGTTCTACATTGAGCTATTTTTTTTTTTTTGTACGAAGTACTGAAAAAAATGACTATCTTCTTAACTACTTCAGAATAGGATATTTTCAGTAAGACACAGCATTTTATCTTATAAAAACAAAAATACAACACCTCTAATCTTTTGTTAGGATGCAGCCGTTCACTCATTCCATTTTTTTTTTCATTCAATCTTTCTTGAGGGAGAAGGGAAGAGAATTTGTTTGTTTGCTGTTGAAAAGAGCTATAAAATGGTGAGCAGCACTTGACAGAATCATCTCAGCTCATAGGTAACAGCCTAGGAACCAAAAAAAGACAAAATAGATATCTACAAGGAAGTTTAAAGTAGACATAGTGCAGAATGGTGTGAGATACTTACCTCTGCTTAATTTTTAACACAGATCATTCCACAGAGGTCAACTTGGAAGAATGCTATGTGATTAACAGCAAAGATAGCAGTGAGCAGAGCTTGACAAGCCCTGCAGAAAGGGATCCTTAAGGCTATCTGAATGAGCAGATGGTTACTCCTGGAATCAGAGAGGAAGCAAACTTCATGAGCCTAGTGAATGACAGAGATGAGGATGGAGGTGGAGATGATATGGCATGTCTGGAAGTTGCTATTGGATCATGCATGGCAGAGTTTTAGGTTTCAGAACCTCACTTTCACAGTAGCATTTTGTAGCCAGTCACACAGCTTTAGCTCCATGTTATTAAGTAGACAGACAGCAGGTAGCATTTATACACAGTATATTTTTCATAGTCTTCTTTTTCCCTGAAATACTGTCTGAAACTTATTCTTCCATACAGAAGATCACTTGGTAACAAAAGTGAAAAAAAAAAAAAAAAGGCTTCATCTACTCTCGATCTCTGTCAATTTTAAGTTCAGAGCTGTGAAAACAGGGAGCCAAAGACATTTCAAAGCCAGGCTGTCTGCCATTTTTTGAGATAGGGAAACTTGAGTTTGATAGCATCACCTGAAATTACCAGTCGGATAAACTGGTCCTTGAAGTAGGCTGAAATTATTCATCAAGCATGTAGCAAAACAACAAGATGTTGTCAAAAAGAATGAAGGTAGGAGGTTTTTTTGTGTTTTTTTTTTGTGTTTTTTTTTTTTTATGAAGCTGTGGATATAGCAAAAAAAATGTGTTTGCATGAAGGAATCAGACATCCCTGTATGATATAACATAGATCTGTAGTGGAAACCAAGTAGTACAGAAAGTTATCAAATATATGCGGTAGTTTCATTTGTCGATCATCCTTCTGCTTTTTTTGGCAATTCACTGTGAGAAAAGGAGTGATGATCAAGCTGGAAAAAGTGCCATAACTTTTATTCCACTCAAACTGCAGAAGGTGAGTAGCAGTATTTAGAAAAAGTGCTCGTTCTGGGGAGAGAAATAAGTTTTCAATTACCTTTCATATACAGAAAGATGAGTTACCTGTGATTTGGATTCATTAAATTAAATTTACACATTATCTGCACTTCAGGTAAAGACAGATAAATACCATCCCAGTAGTCTACTTTTTCTGGTTGTTTGCAGTTTTCAACTCATATTTTCAAACACTGTTCATAAAATCCTTTTCTGTGTACTGTACAGATTTTATTCAGAATGCCTTCTTTGCTCAAGGCTTTATGGACAGCCTTAAAATTTCAAGCAGTGGTAGTGGAACCAGGATAGTTCCTGGATAGCCATGTGATTCAGTGCTGCTGCAAGTCCAAGTGCTTATCTTCATCACAGTCATTGTAACAGGCATATATATTATCACTTGAATAGTCTTCACTCTGTTTTCGAAGAATAGTTAGTTCTGGTACCCATGTGATAAAAAACAGCTGTCATATAAATACTACTCTCATTGTTAGACCTACACCACAATTGTTCTTACCTGATGCTCTCAGCAACATGATCTGAGACTTCTGACATCACATTTTCCACTCACCAGAAAATCTTTCCATCTGCCGCTACATACACGTATTAGCAATGGATAAGACTGGATATGTAAGTTCACACAATTACTGCAATGCTCTTATTTTCATTTTGAATTGACATTACATGTTGTATTCGTGACTCTGGGCTGCTATATGTGTTTCAAAGGGTTCTTTGGTTTACAAAAAGACCCATCTACAACTGTGTTGTGCTCATCGTAGGTGTGAGTGATGGAAAAATATGAGTAGAGTTTCAGATGGCAGTAACCTTTCATTTTTGTTGTAGTGTGGTGCTTTTCATCATTCTTAATCTCTGATCAAGCCATAAAAGTTGTTGTGCTTATCTATGCTGTATTATTCTTCATATTATGACCAGGCTGTAGTATGGCAAAGTTCCTTCATTGCATCTGCAGGTACTACATTTCACTCAGAGTTGCCTTCTGCACTGGCAAATTATTTGTTGGAGAAGAGACAGAATGGGTCATGAAATTGCTAAAGAACTAGTGAGGTTCTAGGTAACCAGTATGATCACCTTCAGTTAGTAAACAAATGTAATCAACTTCCATGTTGCTTTTAATCTGTATAGAAGTCAGTTGAAGTTGTCTGTTCCCCAGGATGCTGCCAGAAGAGAGGACAGTTATGATCCAGCAGTTTCAATGGGCTTTTTAAAAATAGCTTTTGTGCTTTCTGTATTGTAGTGATATTGTTCTGGTGTTCTGACCAGGTGAGTGACAGGCAGCTCCTGAGATCATTGATACACCCCAGGTGTTAAGGGGTTGTTAGTGGAAAATGCTAAGTAGTTATGATGGGAAACATTTGAATGATGTGTAAGAATTTCTTGCAAGATTTGCTTGTCCTAGGCAACACTTCATCCACAGCTTGCTTAATTTTTCTGTTATATTAATAACAAGAACAGGTGAGATAGCCATGCTCAAGTATCTTAACCACGTTATTGCTCAGTCTCTGGGCTGAATCCTCAGGAACTCTGCCATTTTTTTATTGTGTTTGCGCTAAAATTTCATTTACAACATGTATTTATAAAAGCTGCTGGCATAAGCTTTTTGTTTCTCACAGTGTTGTGAATGTATTCTGTCTTTGCAGGAAAATGTAGAGAGCATTTAGGGATCCAGCCCTCTGCTGAAGGCTTTTCTACTTACAAGTGTCCTTGCTAATACACCAGTGCACACCATGTAACCAAAGCTCACAGGGGAGTAGATATGGCAGTAGAGGACACAATCAGATGACTGAAGGCCTGGAATAGCCTTAGTGAGTGCTATTTACTATTTTATGTTTATGTCCCATTTACGTTGCAGATCTGAGAGAAAAAAAAAAAGAACAAATGTTACTGATGTTACTACCTTTGTGTGTTTTGAGAGAAAGCCATTGCCAAGATGAGAGAGAGAGACTGATATTAAGACAAATTATGAGCTAAAGCACATGTAATTGTTTCCGTGAGCTCTAAAAATCAATTTTTGAGCCTTGGCAGTGTACAAGCTGTTAAATTTCCCACTAAATCTCTAAACAAATTCATTGAAAAATGTTGTATTATGAAACTGAAATTCATGAATACTTGCAAAAGCATATAGAAAAGAAGCAGCAACTAGAAATTCAACTTCTAACATTTCTAAATGCCTGCAATGTATTTAGATCACCCATACGACCTAGGAATCACATGATCTCTCCTTGAAACGAAACGTTCAGCAAATTATTTCTCTATATTGTTCAAATGAAAACAGGAAACCACCTATATCAATAGAACAGGAGAGGTAAAAGCAGTATTTCTCACTGTCATACTTCTGAAAGTGTTGGTAAGTAGTACATGCTGTGGATTGACTGTATGTCAGCTTTCCTTTTTCTTTTCTTTCAGCTGTATGTAGCAGTGATCAAGGAGCTGTCAGCACAGTGCCACTCTGCATGGAGGCAAGGGGCATACTGAGTACACATCAACACAGGTACAAGAATCTGAAATGAATGCTAAATAAACGGTCACTTGGTCTGCCAGACTGCAGCTAGCAGGGCTCAGTTATGGGATGAGATCTCTGAATGGTTACCTAAATCACAAGAAAAAAGCTCTGGTTGGTTCCATAATTCAAAGTTTGACCTTTAAGAAATTAATTGGTAAAGCAAATCTTTTTACCAAGCCTACACTTGCAGATGCTTTGACTGTACAGGACTCTCCTAAGGTAACCTGCCAAGTTTATTTGTCTCTCCAGACAGATCACCAGTCTATTTTCTCTGTGTTCACATACCAAAGGCAATCTAATAGAAACAGGTGAAGCACAAAGTGAAAAAATTTATGCATGCCAGGTAGGTCTCCCTGTCAAACAAGGGAGTGCAATTTTTTCTTTATTACTTGACTGAGTTTCAGATGCCCCTTTCTTACAGATAAATTACAATTATCCTGGGCTCAAAATCCAAGAGTCATGGATATTCCATTACTGATGCTTTGGCTTCATTTACTCCTTCTGCATGATGCATTGGCTCAGAAGATAAATGTTTCAGGTTTCAGAATAAAAATTCTTTGCAATATTTTCATAAAATAACATCAAAACCAATGTCAGGGAAGTCACTTGTTGATGCTGTTGATAGCCTGTGTGAGCTATACAAGAACACTCATTCTTCTACGGACAGGGGAAAGCAATTCCCTATCAATAGACAGAAGAAGCATTAGTTGCCAATTCAGTGAAATAGGAGGTTAACAAAACAAGCAAAATAGGTGTGAGTCCACATTCTCCTACATTCCCATCCCAGTCTTGATATCTCCACTGAGGCCCACAGGGGTCAGTACTTCTCTGCTCTTAGTGTCTGAATCTGCACATAAATGCAGTATTGGAATGAGTAAGAGGAAAGAGAAGAAGCAGAGCTCTTTTGTTTTAAGAAAATCATGGCAGCAGTGAATCAGCAGGATGCCAATAGTAAGTAAAATACCCATTCCAACAGGATCACAGCTCTTTGATGGTTTACCTCCTTTCTCTCCACCTCATTGTTAGGACTGGGACTAACTCATAGACTTTCCTGTCATTGTTCTTACCAGGGTTAACTAGGATCAGATCATGAGTAAAGATTCCTTTTAAAACTTGCTTCTTTCATTACAGTGCTCTGCAATATTTTTTCCAGCCTCTGCTCACAGACAGAAGCCTTCCCATCCCTTTGCTGCCTAGACTTGAAGAAACTCAAATAAATTTCCTTGGTGTGCTCTGTGCTTACAAAGATGCAGTCACTTACCTCCAATAAGTCCTTGCCATTCAAACTCACCCCAAGGGTTACTGGCTCTCAGGTGAAAGCCACACTTAAAACTCCAAGGATGTTTTATATTTTTTTTCTTTTTTCTTTTCTCAATCCTTGTGATTTTTTCAGTGTGTAATTGGTGGACACAGTCTCACAGTGCTTTTCCAGAGGTACCTCGAACTTGCAGAGGGACTGGCTTTGGTGACAGCTGACTGACACTGTGGGCAGTGCCCCTGGGGAAATCCCCACTGGGGTGCTGCCTATGGTGGAGATATGCAGCACCAGGCCCAGCAGATTCTGAATTATTCCTTCACCTGGAAGAAAAGTGTTATTGAACTGCAATGGCAAAGGCAGCTGCCATTTAGGAAGGGCTGCCTCAGTGCCCCTTGCTTTCTTCTAACAGCAGTGATTGCAGCTGCAGGGCTGGCACACAAAGCAGCAATCATGGATGTTTGCTGCTCTCATGGGTGCTGCTCCCATCTTTGTGTCTGGAAGACTCCTTACTTTACCCAGGCCAAGAGACCTTGGTGCAATGGGTGCTGGATGAAGGTGACAAACACTCAGGTTCAGTTCCTATCACTGTTGTGGTTAACAGAGGGCATTAATGCTTCTCATTCCACTGGAAAGCAAACCAGATGCAATAAGCATATTCATGGTGCATAAGGCTCACGAGTTAGCCCATCCTGTGAGGGTATACTAGGCTTTAATCATGCTTGTTGCTCTGCTGGGCTATGTAGATGAGGTCAGGCTGCAACCTACTTTTGGCTTGAGCTGCCTTAATTCATTCTGCTGCTTTTAAGTCACCAAGTAAGGATTCCTCTCAGTACCACACCTCAGATCTAATTGATTTCTAACCCAAGCAAGGAAAATGCTTGCTGAAGGGTTCCTGCTGGTCCAGTGCCTTCTGACAGTCCATCAATAGATGACAGCAGGCAGTTTCTCCAGCTGTAGTCTCCAAAGCAGCGGCAGCAGGTGATGAACTTCTCCCATGTTTGTGATGGTTCGAGGTTTAAATCTGCCTGCAAACACTGTTGCACTGTTGTTGTCCCCTTTAAACAAAAATGTGTTAGTTCTCAAGTGTGATGCATGTTGTTATTGGAATATAATGGAAGTAAATAAGTATTTGCCTCTAACACAGCAGTATCCTGAGAAGATTAAACGTTTAGAACCTAATGGATTTTGTGTTACATTCAACTAATTTCTTGACAGTCACAAATCTTACTTCTTTCATTTCTTCTTGAGTTGGATAATTTTGTGACAGTCAGACAAGAGAACCTAATTTCTGAGGAAAGAAAAAGACAGGTAGATTTGGACTATTTAAGAAGATGGGAAAACCAAACCCAAGGAAAACAATAAACCGTGAACCCATGCCTTAAAGGAAAGCTGGGATACTTCATGTGCTTATATGCTCCCTTTCATGATGAACTCATTGATGAACTCATCAATTGTTTTACAGAGACGTTTGCTAAATTTTGTCTGTTGAACTATCAGCAAAAGACACAGTCTGGGTTAAAAAGAAACCCATTTGGAACAAATAAACCCAGGTGCAGCATTTGGCCAAATCAACTCCCTGCTCAAAAGAAGTGAGTGAACAAATAAATAAATACATCAATATTAGGAAAGACTGGGAGAGAACTTTTGGTATAGCCAACCTTCCCAGTGACATAGCATAGTGACAGTGAGCTAATACCGCTCACTGATGGAGCAATAAAGAACCTGGCATTTCATTCTGGATCCGAGGCAGAGCTGGCAAAAGCCTCTTGTGTCTATGGAAGCTCTTGGGATTGCAGTGTAAGGCAGTAGGAGCATGGTATGAAAGTTTAGCTTTGTTTAGTTCTTCCTAATGAACAGCTGCATTGTGCTTCAGGGTGGTTATTATGACCAGAGTGATGCAAAGGAGCATCACAGTAACATAAGTTTTAATGCTCTCTCTAGTGGATAGAATTGACCCTCTCAGGTGTTTTTATCTTGTTTGGAGACTGAAAGGCTATGGAAGGCATCAAACTTATAGTTAATGACCAAGTTTCTGCCTTGCAAATGATATTAGCAAATCCTTTATCAAGAAGACTTAGTGTCTCTGTGAGCTGGCCCCACAGTCACAGGCATGTATTCATCATACTCATTTACTGTGAAAGCAGCAAATTTCAATCAGTAGTATAATGCTTTGCTTCCCCAACTTCTGCAGTCTCCGAGGTGGAACAAAATAAAAGTAAAGCCAGGTTTTCATGTGAAATGATCAAAACATAAAATTCAAGTAAATTCAAGGTGAGCTGACTCCCAAATTGCTGACTTTAACCTTCCAAAAAAGACCTTCAGCTGATGTTCTTAATATGAGCATGCAGGTTGTGACTGGATATGCTAAGAGAAGAAATCCAACCCAAATCCACAGGAGCAGCCTGTAGGGAGAACTGTGGCCTCTTGTGGATTTGAAGGTGCTTGGTGCTCTCTTAGGTCTCTGCCTTGACAGCATAAGGCATTTTTATTTTGTATAAACATAGATGTATAACAAGGTTTGTTGGGAGGAATGCAATTGCTCGTTAATATTTCAGTAAGCCTAGAGGATTTTCAGAATTTTAAATATTTGTGCATGATTTGAGTTTATCCACTAAAAAACTGTACAACCTAAACTGGGAGGGAATAAGGAGAAACAAAAGGTACTACTTGAAAGTATGAAGGCCTAGAGATCTGGTTAGTTTATTCAGAAGCTCCAGGGAGGCAGTAAGACTAGAAAGACTATCACTTTTCAAATACCCTTTTAAAAATGATGATCTGAACAGCCATGGTTTTGCTTTGGGATCATTTCTTTGTTATTATTTTCTAGGTATATTGAAAAAAGCCAGCATGAATTCAAATATCTCAGCATCTGTGAACTCGAATATGCTGCCTTGCCATTTCTCCTTTCCTGTAGGGGGCTTTTGGAAGCACAAGAATCAAGGCAGAATTGCTTTGTATTCTTTTAGTCCAAGTCCTGAAATGAGGATACTCTCTGTTTAAGCACTACTGTTCTAACTTTCTCCCTTTTGAAACGAGATCTAAATAGCAGATCAAACCCAGCTGCAGATATCAGCCATCAATATCTTTTCATTTTACATTTCACAAATATGGCAGAGATGCTGTGTTTGTAGTTTTCCGTGCAGCTGAAAAAGCACAGAATTACTCACCAGCTCCTGGAAGTCATGTGTATGTGCCTCCTTCTCTGAGCTGTAGAGCAAGCACCAGCATTCAGAGTGTAAAAGACTAAATCTCTTCCTTCCTCCATCCTGATCAGGGTGCATGAATAAAGATGGGTCGTGGGTGTCAAGCTATCAGCTTTACTCCACTGATCGTTCTGAAATTCCTCTACAAAGAAGTGAAAGAAGTGAAAAGGTGAGCAAATAGAGTGAAAAATGTCTGTAAGAAATAGCATCACCTGAATCCTCCTTCACAAAGAACCCTGCTGTTTGCTCTGCTGCACTGCTGGAGTCAATGCCATCCATTGGGCACGTGGGACAAAGACAGAGACATGAGACGCTTCACCAGTGTTTGGTTAAAGGGAAGTTGTGCTGGGAAGGGGCTGAGTCCACTTGTGGGAATGCAGTTTGATGCTGCAGATAATGTCATTTAACAGGTATTTGCCCCTGAAGTGGCATCCCAGTGGTTTTTCTCTGAACTCTGTGTGTGTTCCCCCCACCTTCCTGGCACTAGCACTCATCTGTCTTCCTGGAGATAGCTCAGCAAGTGGAAAACGGCCAAATGAAAAGTGGAAGGAGGAAGGGGAAAGAGGGAGCATGCCTTTTGGTAACAACTAGCTCTCTTGTTTGCATAGTGGAGTTATTAACATCACCCCTGGGCCTAGGAAGCCATGCTGACCCTTGCAAATACAGCAGCTTCAGTGGTGCACAGCATTGCTGGATAGAGAGAAGGTAGATATTGCTCTTTTTTCCAGACTTATACTAGTGAATTTCTCTTGTGTGTAAAGAGCAGAATTTGAGCATCTATATGGGTAATCTACCTTGTATGTCCAGTAATGCTCATTTTAAATGATAAGTTCATAATAGTTCAGATAGCAGTACTGTTTTACCTGTGAACAGATGTAAGAAGGATAGAGTGGAAATGTCTGCAATTTTTCTGATCTTACTTTGGCCACTGAAACATTCAGTTAAACCTGACTGCACTAAGGTACTTCTATTGTAATGCCAGCTTCAGATATGTGTCTCAGTCTGTGAAGGAATTAAATCCATGCTAAACATAGGCCAGCAGCACGTTGTTAGTATTGAAGGTAAAGCTAAGCAGGAGCACCCTCAGCAGTTCCGGCAGTCCTGACAGGTGTGGTAGGCTCCTGAGGCCACAGCTCCTCAGGTGTCTGCTGAAGGGCAGTTGGAGGACCTGTGACAGTTGGTTTGCTGAACATCTTCAAAAGCCACCTGGACAAGGTCCTCTGTAGCCAGCTCCAGGTGGGCCACAGGGCTTCCAGAGAGCTCTTCCAACCTCAGCCATTCTGTCTGTGATGCTGTGATCCTATGTGTGCATAGGGGTCAGCTTCAGTTATCTAAATGAGTATTTCTTGTGCTGTTTGGGATGCTCTGGGGTAACCTCCAGTGGGATGCAGATGTCTTATGGATTTATTTTTTTTTTGCTACACCCTTCTCATGTGCCACGGCATCTCAAATGCATGGTCTCCTTTCAGACAGCTGTGACTGCTCTATGACAGACCTGCTGGATGGCCTAGCTCCAGGAGGAGGCGACTGCTGAGAGTTGCCATCAGATCAGTGTGAGAACTTAGTTAACTTTGAAGTCCTGCTTTTCTCACTTCCTCCTGGCCAGATACAGTAGCCCCTGCTCAGTGTGGTGACTTTTCAGCACTTTAACCCAGGCTGACTGGCTCTCCCTGGGCCTGGTGTAGGGCAATGGAGATTGCAGTAAAAATCACTGTGGAAGCAGGGTTCTTTATAGATTGGCTAACTCAGTTGTTTATGTCATCTTAGGATGTGTTACAAAGGTCCATCTGGAAACCTGCACCCATTACTTAGGCCTCTGTGAACTGATAAATAGCAGACAGGATCCGGTGACGTAGCTGAGAAATATGTGACTGTAACCCCAAAGGACCCCAAATCTGACCTTGCTCTTAAGTGCTTCAGCAGATAGGTGGATCAGAGGACAGAGGAGGAACGACTCTTATCAGGGGAGACTGTTATGGTGTAACCTGGCTGACAGCTCAGCACCACGCAGTTTGCTCACTCCCCCCCACAGTGAAATGGTGGAGAGAAGTGGGAAAAAGTAAAACTCACAGATTGAGATTAAAACAATTTAACTGGACAGAAAAGGAAGGGAGAGTAATTTTATTTATTTATTTATTTATTTATATGCAAAACAAGTGATGCACAAAGGAATTGCTCACTGCTCAATGCCCAGCCAGTTCTCAAGCAGTGTCAGCCCTCTGCCCCGGTCAACTCCTCCAGTATTATAATTCCATAATTCTGCATGGTGTCATATGGGATGGGATATGGGATGAGTGTGGGATATCCCTTTGGCCTTTTTAGGTCAGCTGCCCTGGTTCTGTCCCCTCCCAGCGCTATGTGCACTCCAGCCTCCTTTCTGGAAGGCACTAGGAAAAACTGAAACGTTCTTTAGTCTGTAAGAACTGTTCAGCATAAAAAAAGCATAGTGTGTTATCAACATTATTCTCATCCTAAATCCAAAACACAGCATCATACTAGCTACTAGAAAGAAGATTAACTCTATCCCTGCCAAACGAGGACAGGGAGAAGGGAGCAGCAAAGAGGAAGCTCTGTCACTGTGCACAGCAGTCCTGCTGTGTACACAGAGCTGGCTGCAGTCTCCTGACATGTTCTGATGTTTTTCCCTAGGAATTAAAAATGTGGTTCAGTATCACTGTATAGCCCCTCAGGAAGATGCATGAGTTGGTTAGAGAACAGAAATATCCCACTGGGTGCATGTGCTGCTGCCTTTCCATGCGGAAACTGATTCAGTTCCTCCCAGAGCTCTCAAAATAGCATATGTAAATGTGTTCTTGCTTTCACATTCATTTTCTTCTGCTTTACACCTGTTAGAATTCATATTTTCCACAAAAAGAAGCAACTATTACCCATTGCCTTTTTTTTCCAGAAAACATTTCTTTTCCTGCCAGAGCCAGCCAAACAGCTTGTGCTCCCGATCAATTTAAAAAAAAGCTGTTCACCTGAAACCACAGATAAGTGAATCATATTCAGCAAGGTCATCTATTCCCAGCTAAATAAATTACTTTTCTTCCGGGGTAATACAATCTTCTGTTACACAGAGATTAAATTACCAGTTTTTAAAAAAATATACAAGTCTTAACCTTTTAGAATATCGAATGTTTGGGAATTTGCTTTCAACGGCCTTACTAGCAGAGCACTCTACCAAAGCAAACCAAGAAATGCTTCCTCTTGGGCAGCATGTGAAGTGTTCCAGGTTTCCCTTAGGTCAATATTCCTGCTGGAGGCTTTTTCTCTACTGTCTCTAAACTATCTGTTTACTATCATTACTGCTCCGGATACAAATGGCTTATGACTTCAAGAAGTCAATTAGGAGACTGGCTTTGAATCTCTCTTCTACCTAGCTTCTGTCTGTGGCTGGTGTGTTGCCAAGGGAGCTGTATTGTTTCTTAGTGCAGCAAATGAATAAAGTTAAATTTATATCTTGCTATGTGCTAGAGAAATAGAGATGTAGTTATGTATGCATTACCTTGCATATAAATCATATAGAGATCTCCACCTCCTCTGTCTGCTACAAGGCATGCATGAAAATGTCCCTCTGGAATAGAAATAAAACTGTAGAACACCATGGCTGCAGCTAGAGATGAGTCAGATGGAGACTTCAGAAGTGGATCCAGATTTCAAATACCACCCAAATCTCTGTGCACGATCAAAGGTTTTGGTTTTGTCCCAACTCTAAATCGTCATAACAGTCTGGATACAATTCTGAAGCTATAAATCTCTACCTTTTCATACACTCATTTAACCATATGGACCTTTCTCAAAGCAGAGCTGTGCAAAGATGGGGCCATTGCGAGGCATAAATATGACTCCCAGGTCAGCCATGGAGCTGTTTTATGGCCTTGAGTCTGAGCCTGGATTGTATTTCCTGAGCAAAGAGACTGAAAGGAGCATTAGAGCTGGGGGTGTCCACACAGGGTGCTGAGGAAGACACTGGATAAAGGGGATGTGTGCTGCGGACAAGGGATGCACCTCCAGTTACAGGTGCCCTGCAGTAAGAGGTCTGGCACCTACCAGCACACTGTAGGCCCTGCACTGTAGGGCTGACTGGGGTTTGGCTTGCGTGGGAGGGTGAGGAGTATAACTAGGTTCCATTATTTTTGTACACAACTTCTTCCTTCTTTACAAGGTAACTAGCAATAGAACAAGAGGTGTGGGCCTTGAGTTGTGTCAAGGAAAGTTCAGATTGGACATTAAGAAACGTTTCTTCTCAGAAAGAGTGGTGAGGCATTGGAACATGCTGCCCAGGGAGGTGGTGGAGTCACTGTCCCTGGAGGTGTTCAAGAGCCGTGTGGATGTGGCATTGAGGGATGTTGTTCAGAGGGAATCATGGTGATGGGCTGACATTGGACTTGATCATAATGGTCTTTTCCAACCTTAATGATTCTAGATTTTGTGATTCTTGTTCTTCTCCCAGATTAAAACTGTCTTCACCCTCTTAAATAACTCACTGTCTTGATATTCCAGTTTTGTCAGTGGGATAAATGCTTCCTCCACAATACTGGTAAATGTGTGAGGAGAAATATTCTCTAAATTGTAGGGCACTGAAATCTAGTAGTCACAAGGGCAAGGGGAGATGACTGTGAATTTAGCACCAGGTGACCTTTAAAGAAAATATTATGGGCTTGTTTGGTGTTTTTTTTTCCTAAGTAAAGTTTCATTTTGAAGTAAATGGCCGTTAAACTTTATTAAAATACTCAATCTTTTTTTTTTTTTCTTCAAATTTTATTTTGTTGAAATCATTTGTCCTTTCCTCCCCCCCCCCAAAAAAAAACCCAAAACATTTAGAATGCAAACTTACAAACAGCTCTAATCATAACTCTCTCAAACAATGCTTGCCTTCTCTCTTACTGTCTTTGAAATTGCATTTTTGGTGACTGTGTTAGCTGAATCAGAGTACCAGTTAATACTAAGGTTAGACAAGTGTATCAGGCTTGAGTTTAGTCAAATCACCCAATTCACTGTGACTGATTGTATTATATTCCCATACGTTACATCCTACTGAAGTACAGGCACTTTGCCTTCCAGAGATGTCCTAAGATTAATTAATGAGCTATGAGAGTGTGATGAGAAGTGGCTGTATCTCCTTTAGTAAGAAAAGGACCTTATGTATCACTTCTTAGTGTATCATTAGTCTTGACTGAGAATTTTCCGTCTTGCTCATAAATAAATATGACAGTTCAAATTTAGCATGTCTCTTAAAAATGGGCAAATGTTTTTTGTTGTCAGGGCAATGGAAGGGATAGGACAGGATCACAAGAGGAAAGATCTCTCCTTCTGCACATTGTTTTTCTCTTTACAGAGGAAGATTTTCTTGTCTGCATTTAGGGGAAAAATTTGTAATAACATTTTTGAGGTCGAGACATGAAGTGAATGAAAATCTTACTTTTAGCATGCAGCAACAATTCCAACTGTAAATAGGAATGTTATTTCCAAAGCGTCTCATTTTAAAGTGCAACAGTTCCATTTCAACCTCCTAAAGCTGTTTTCTGTTTTCCTAGTAGTGAAAGAGAGAAAAGCTAAAGGAATAGGGAAGACAGCATTTAGGATGGGAATTAGGACAAAAATTTGAAAAAACAGAAAAGTTTCAGATGCTTAAAAAACAAACAAAAAAACCCACCCCAAACCTTCTAAATGTTCTTGTGGAATCAGTGCTGGTTCTTGGAGTCTCCCAGTTTGACAGAGACACTATTTCATTGCAGCAGTCCTGTGCCGATAAAGTCTGAGCTCATGAGCACTGCGTGGAGATGCCATATGGGAAGCTTTGTAAGCCTCTGGCAAATATCTGTATAAACTACACTTGTATAGTGCTTTTTGCATGCAAAGCACAAAATGGCAATGAGTGAAACCTCTCAGCATCTGTAGGAGGCAACAAATCACCTTCTCCACTTACAGATGGTAAAATTGGACCCACCTGTACTGCTTGTAGCTTCATCTCTGAGGAGAAAGGTAGTCTAAAATTTTGCTGTGCTAAGCCTATAGTTAACAAAGGGAGGCTGGGTAAGGAATGTAGTCTAAATTGGGCTCCCAGTGCACCCTTCTGCACAGGAGTGTCATCTCATAGCTGGTAAGCAGAAATGCTCTGCAAAGATACAGGTACTGGTATCACATTTATTTCGTAAGTCTTTATACGTTTTAAAATGTATGTGAGCAATACAAATGTAAATCAGCTCTGATTGCAGAGCAAAAATACAGCACGCTTCAGGGCATGGGGGATCCCTCCTCCTCCCAACACTTCTTATCATCATGGTAACATGCCACATTAATAAGCTTTATCTTGGTGGGTCATTGACCAGTCACAGCTAGGAGCAAGGAAGCGGTCTTCAAGGAGCAGTGAGCCAGACGATGCCCTTTATGGCATTTGCCCAGGGAAGGCACATGCTGCAAAGCATAAATGCTTTGGAAATCAGTTATTTCCAGGCAGGCTATGAAACACTGTGACTGCTTTCAGGCCCATCCATAATAAAAATGAAAGATTGGAGCTTCAGTCTTCCCTGTTTCATGTATATCTTTCCCACTCAATATTCTCCCTGAGCAGGGAGTATTGGAACACCTTTATTGAGCATTACAATATATCATATACACCATTAATTCAGCTACATGCAAGCAATTACAGCCATCTAAACTGAGCATCAGAGCAGGTCAATATAGAGAAGCAGCCACCATCACCCTACAGAGTTATTCTGTTTTAAGCTATCCTGCCTCCTAATTATTCACGTGCCATGTAGAGTACCAGAAATGCTTACCCCTGCACAGCAACTTTAAAGTGTTAAATTCTTTCCCAGTCATTTCTACAGAGCAGTAGCTGAGGTACTGCAACTATTGCCTCTACAGACTGTCATCAATAACAACAGTCTCCCTCTCAGACACCACTAATAAATGCTGAATTTAGCAGCCATGTACACAAGCAAGAAAATCTATCTGCAGGATTGTTTATCGCATACAGCATCCATCAATAAAAGAAGACAGAATGCAGTCTTCATGGAGATCTTACAGGCCAGCTAAGAGAGGGACTAGAAATTGAGATTACATATCCATACCTTAATTTAGCTGCCTTATGCCTAGGCATTATGATAAATTTGCTAATTACGTGATCACATACGGTGTTTTCCCCATTTAACTCCACCTTTGCTTGGTACATAAGATGCTCTGTGATGGGCATCTGTTCACCGAGCCTCTTTTGCTAGTTCCCTGTGCAGGGGCCCTGTGCTGCTCTGACTAAGCATTGTGCTGCATGAAATGGATGTAATCATCTCCTTGTGTGCTCTTCTGAATTGTGAGTCACTGGGAAACCGGAACACTTCAAAAATACCAGCAAAGTTATCTTTAGATCTCCACTGTGACAAAAGAATTTATCACATTGAAAAGACATGGCTGAAGCTTGTGCAGGTCTGGTATCACAGAATCGTTAAGACTGGAAAAGACTTCTAAGATCATCTAATCCAACAACCAGCCCATCACCATCATGCCCTCTAAACCATGTCCCTCAGTGCTACATCTATGCATTTCTTGATCGCTTCCAGGGACGGTGACTCCACCACCTCCCTTGGCAGCCAGTTCCAATGCCTTACAACTCCTTCTGAGAAGAAATGCTTCCTAATATCCAACCTGGACCTCCCCTGTTGCAACTTGAGGCCACTGCCTTTTGTCATAGGCCATTACCTCTTTTCTTCGGCAATATTTGCCTGAATTTTACACTCTACCTGAAGTCGCTAAGTACCATCACAGCAATCCAAGCAGAGAAATGAGAATTGGATAATGCTCCCCAGGAAGGCTGTTTTGCAGAGCAATGCCAAAACAAGGCTGGCAGGTTTGGAGGGGGGGACATAGCCCCCATGTAACTAGCCCAGAGTAGAGGCCTAGACTGGGGAGGGGGTATTCAGTACAGCTGATTACCCTAGTAATACAGTTAGACAACTGGTAGGGGAGGTAAGCAACAACAGCCTGAACAGAATAAATAAATCTTAAATGGTAAAATCTGGAAGTAAAACTGGGAGTAAAAGAAATCCTGAAACCTTATACTTTCAGATTAAATGTGAAGGGTTCTGGAACAGCTATCCTAAAACTGTTTTGTGTATTTTCACACACCTTCAGAACTGTCTTCTGCTTCAGACTTGGCAGCTGGGTCCACTTGGAAAAATCTGTATTTTGGCCTGAATGGTATCTGTCTCCCTTTGTATTAGACATATGTAAAAGCCTCTCAGCCCCAATTATGCAGCAATTTTTAACACGCCAGTGCTGACTGACAGCAGGAGAACTGATGCAGGACATCGTAAATGCTGTAGGTTTTCCTACTCAATACAGGTAATTTGAGCTGCAACTCATCTTTCATGTAGTAACCTAAAGTTCTTGGTCAAGGACAGTGAAGTGTGGGTTTTAACCTATTGTTCCCAACTTGTAGGTACTGTGCTACTCAATATCCCATAAGTAAGATGGATGGGAATAAAGACTGGAAAAGTGGGAAGATAAATTTGTAGGAATAGGAACCTTTAACTCTACCAAATGAAACTATGGCAATGTAAAAGGCAAAACTGATGGTCTGCAGAGCAAGAATTCAAACAAAAGCCTGAATTGTGGCCCAGGAAGGTGGGGACTTCATGCTTTGGACTGTACTCTGGCACACCTTTAATGCTTTTTTTTTTCCATTAAAGACTGTGTAAAAGTGCATGGAGGGAGGCACCAAAACCAATGGAACAGGGCTTAGAACCCAGTCTGGCAAAATCACCTCCAAAGCAAAGTATCAGACAGCAAGGGTTAGTCATCCTGGAAGGCATCACTCCTCAGTTCTTCCGCAAGAAGGCCATCAAGTTGGCCATATGATTAAAGACCTAGAAGATTTGCAGACAGATGCTCAGTTCCTGTAAATCTTCGCATAGCCTGGTATGAAGGTGTTATAAGTGAAAATGGATAATTTCCTTATTTGAAAAACTTGACAAGTGGTAATCATATTAAGTTGTGCTCTAAAAGAGATTTTCTCATGACTCCGAGTTCCTTTGATCAGAAATGCAGCACTGATTAAATTAACACTTCCAGTATCCCTTGCCTTAACTGCAGACATCCAGTGGTCTTTACACATAGCTTCTTACAGGCAATCCAAAGTTTGTATGAAGGAAATCTTCTCGGTTCCCTGATTCCAAGCAAATGGCACAGGCCTTATTTTAGTGGACCACATACCAGCAGGTTGTGCCTCTATCCCAGCCAGGGAAACACCATCAGCACTGCCATTCTCGTACAGATCACTTTATGCTTTGCTTGGCAAAGAACAGAGAAATTTCCATTCACTTCACAGCAAAAGCAGCAGTTGCCCTCCTCCCAGCTAAGCAGGACTGGCCTTACAGCTCTGTAAAGAAGCGGCCTCATTCTGTAAGCAACCTCTTGATGTTTATGAGCTGCAGAGAAGCAGGCACACACCCTTCCCCGTGGGGCTGGGATCCAGCCATCTTTCTTGGCTTTGGGGGCTGGAAGCACACTGAAACCTGCCAGCTCTGACTAAGGTCCCTGGGCTGGGTCCCAGCACCTGCACTTAATTTTCACTTAAAACTGGGGGACCGGCTGTACTTAATGATCCTTGCAGAGGCTGTAGTTCCCCCTGTGCTTGCCTGGCCATGTTGTACATTGGAACACTGTGTCTTCTATCAGGCCTGTGTCAGCTGAGCACTCTGGATTAATCTGTCCATCTTCATGTCATTCTAGAGGGAAAAAAACTGTTTCTGGGTGCTTGTACTGATCTGCCTCCTGCCACTGTTCTGGGTGGCAGCCTGACAGGTGCCACAGGTATAAAAAAAGCAAGGATCCAGGACATTGTGCTATTCAAACAAGGTGGCATCTTTTCAAGAGCTGCCACCTGCCTTCAAGGGATTATGGCAATCTGGCCTGGAGCTGCCCTGAGCCTCCTCTGGCTGCATAGGGAATGAGACCACTGAAGAATTGTAATGAGTAAAATCCTATTTCAGCTGCTAAACTAAAATAACACTGTAAAGTATGCTGTAAAAGCTGTTCGGTTTGTATCACTCTGTGGCTGTTTGCAGACTAATTTACAAGAGCTTTTACTCAACAAATATTTCAGTTTAAGCACCGTTCTCATTTACATCCTCGCAATTTCACTGAAGGTCATGGGGGTGTATGCTCTATCACATTGAGTACTAAGTGGGAAAAGCAGACAAAAAATCAAATGAGTCATATTAAAGCGGGACTATTCCCTGCAGTCTGCAGAATTGTGCTGTTAAACCCCGAGATGGAGAGTTTAACAAAGGCTGGAGACCATTATCTCGCAGCCGCTAACCGCTTGCAATTTGCAGTCGGGGTTTAGCTGTGTGAGCGCTGCAGGATTTGGCTACCGTTGAGGCTTTTTCAAACCTTGCATTCACTCAAAATCTGACAGAGGCTGATTTTCCTCAGGAAGCAGATAAATGAAATGTAACCATCTTGTTAATATATGGATTGCTCAAAAATCAGAAGATTTACTGTGAATCTGAATTAGAAAGGCATCATTTAATATTTGGCACATCATTAAAGCAGTGCCAATTTCCAGTGTTTTCTCTGTAATGCATACGTATGTTCAACGAAAGTGCAGCACTGCACTGTGTCTGCACAATTTCTATATGATGGACAAATGGATGGCTTTATGTAGGACCTTCCTGTAGGACTCTTTCAAAATTACAATTCAGAATCTCTTTCCCACATTTTTATCCTAAGTAGAGAATCTAGTCCAAATACAGCAGTGAGGCAAAATGTTCCTAGGGCAAGCCAATCTCTTTTGGAAAACAGGAAAACTGTTAGCTGTTTTATGCACATGAATATTGCTTAAGTGTATAATTACATGTAGGAAATTATTTCAAACATAGAAACACAAGAAACATCAAATCAAGTGTGATTCAGTAAAGGCAGTCCTCTGCTGTGCTTTTCCATAAGGGGAAGCTGTCAATCTTAATCTGACATAGTGGTAGTTCCCAGTAATGAATGAAAAAGCTGAAAGCAGGATTTGTTTCAGAGAACTTTTTCATCTAAAGCAAAGTCTCTTGAGCAAGCTCTTCACCTGTGCTCCCTCTGGGATCTGAGAAGCGAGAGAGGAGAAGAAAAAGGAAACCCCACCAGGCACTTTGTCCCATCCTATAGTAGGGCTTTTAGGTGGTGGATTTTCTCCTGAAGCTGCCAGTTCTGATCAATAGCCGGAGAAACAGAGGCTTACATCTGCATTTTTTTTCAAATGGATGAAGCTATGTAAGCAAACTTCACCCTGCCGAACCTTGCAAGGCACCCGCAGAGGGGATCCCCGGAGCAGCAGCTCAGCTTCTTCCCTGAGATGAAATATTTCTCTCCTTTTTCTGATCTACTGGAAATCCCTTTGAACTTCAGTTTTCAAAGTTTCTAGAGGACTTTATTCTCTCATGGGCTTTCAGTGGCTTGGATTTGGACACTTTACTTCTGACGGAGTCCTGTGCTGTTGTGTGTCCTAGGGGATGCAGTGTCCCTGTAGAGCAGCTGAGCTAGATGCCCTGCACCAGGGAAATGCCAAGTATGCAAGCTATTGTGCACAGTGGCCTTATACAACTCTTCAGTCCTAAAGATTTCTTTTCCCCAACTGATTTAAGATGCCATTTCTTTGACCTTTTTTTTTTTTTTTGGTTGTTGTATTTTTCATCTTTATTTCTTCATTCATGAAGCTCTTCGTTATCTGTAGGTTTTTTCATCTTTCCCTCAAGCCCAAATTAACCATCACATGTGCCTTATTTGGGATTTTGTTTGGAATAAATGTTCAGAGAAAGAAAAGCTGTGTTTGGATCATCTGACCTCTAAGCATATGCTTCTGATCTGCTTACCATTACCAGCTACCTTCCATTCAGAATCATTAGTCATTTCAACACTATGACATCTTCATTGCGTTTGTTGATTTAAACAGAAGCCAGATGAACATACCAATGAGAACTACATCCCTCCAGAAGCCATCACCTCTGTGGCTGTACTGAGGCTGCTCGCATGAATACACAGGGACAACACAGCACTGCAGAACCCCTCATTCTTGGAATAGCCATGCAGAAACAGCTCTCCTCACACTGAGCTGGATGATCTGGGGGGAGATGCGATGCCTGATAACAGAAAGTCATCGGGAAACATGTTGCTGTCCATAAACCAGCCTAATCCCACAGTTTTATGTTTCTCTAAACAGCCTAGACACAGATGCAGCCTTTATTGCAAAGGGATCACGATGCCATGCCCTGCTTTATAGAGGAGTGCTCCCTGTAGCATGAGTGCTTGCAGGTTCAATCTGTGGTATCCTCTTGAGAGAATGTGAGGATGGTGGAGCTGAGGATCCATCCTCCTCCTACGGCATGTTATTTCACTCTGCTTTCTGGAGATACACTTTCCGGCTTTTTCCTCCCAAACTACTCAGTGAATCATTAATGTTGCTTTATATAGTAAAGAGAAAGCAGAGCTAAGACAAGTAATATGATATTTTTCTCTTTCAATGGAAAATATAGATTTTTGTTTGCTTGTTTCTAAATCAAAGTGTAAGTCTGCAGTTTTATTACAACACGGCCTCTCTAAAAGATTTTATGGTTATTTCAAAGAATGTGGGCTTTAAAGACGCATAAGTTTATTATATACTTGGATGAAAAGATTTAGATTTCCCCAGGAAAAAAAAGTGCAGTTTTTGAAAAAAGGTTTAATATGCTGTGTATGCTAAAGATTTTAGCATTCCTTGAAATTTTCACACCAGGGTTTACATCTGAACAGAATAAATAGCATAAGTATTATCAGTTCAGGGTAAACTGCTGAATGACAGTCGATGCCCACTATTTTCTTGTTCACTGTTTAGAAGAATCTCCCACAAAGGTGCAGAGATCTCTGTGGGATCCCTGCATTGAGTGAGCCTCAATCCCTGCTGCTCAGTCTGTAGCTGTGGGCTGGATAAGGGTATTTGTCTCAATGCCAACAGAGCTGCTGGATCTCAATTTTCACGAGTAGACTTTGTGTAACAGGTATTGTCACACTGAAGATTTCTTTATTTTCCTTCACATTGAGCTTTTTTCAGGCTCTGCATGTCTACAAATTCATTTGCTCTTCTTACATACTCTGCTTTGTATCCATCTATATGATTGTATAGGCTTATCTTCATTTTTAACTAATGGACTGGCACAGAAATATCTTTACTATTTGCTACTGCAATAAGCACGATCTACTTATCGGCCTAAACATAGTATTTCTGAGTTCTTCATTTTAATTTAAGTCTACATTTGAAGCTTTTCATTCATGGCAATATGTAGGAAGAGTACTAAAATATTTATTAAAAACAATGTCAGCTCCTTTTCAAACTAGCATGCCACTTGCAGAATTACAGTGTCTTAATAGGGTTTGCCACTTCATCTAGTGAAGAAAAAGTCAACATAGCAGCTCCTTCTTGCATCGGAGGCAACTCACCCAACTGAAATCACTGGTGCAGCAACATGTTCTTACATTGTAAATCCAAACAACCACCTAATGCATTACAGTTTGCCACAATGACTTCATCAGATGCGTGTGGCAGATAGTTCCTTGTAGTGGCGAGGAAGCTGCGTATGATGGAAAAACAGACTGAAAGGAATTGGCGATGTTGCAGTTTTGCTTGATTCGCATACTTAAATATTTGTGTCGTCTGCACTTTCTCACTGAGAATACACAATGCAATGAGGAATAAAATGTAAAATTCTAGTTAAGGAACTTACTTGTTCTTTAACAAAAGGAGTCAGGAGTAGCTAGTGTGCTGCCATGCTGAGACTGACATTAGTGCTCTTGCTGTACAGCCCTAATTGTACTGTGATTTCTTCTTCAGTTATATTTGGTTTTTATTTTTTTACTTTAATCTGCTCAGTGTCATTGAAATCTGGCTGCATCATTCAGTGTCACTGCTATCTTTCTAACTGTTTTGGGGAAAAGCAATGCCATTGGTACCTACAGCTGAAGGATGATGAAGCAAAAGACTCTGGAGACCATCTGTAGAAACAGAAAACTTTCTCTGTATGTACCCCATGACATCTTAAAGCTTATGTTTAGAAGATGGTGTATGCTATCAAAGAGATGGTATATACTGATGTATGCCATGCTAGATCTTTAAGATATCGCCGTCAGTGTCATCTGAAGATGTCTACACGAATCAAATTCCCATTGAGGTGGCATATATTAACCAAAACAGAAATGCCTGGAGATTTGCTTTTAGGTTATTGTTCTAAGTGCCTCCTTAAAGGGTATGCCCTTTTCTGTAGGGAATTAGGGGAGCCTTTTCAGCACCTTGTTTTACCAGTTTGGGATTGTGTAATGTTTCTTTAAATTGGTAAGAGGATCTCTGAAAACAATAGTTAGGGGATCCAAAAGGAAGCTCAGAATGTTTCCAAGTTTTAGGCACGATATTGCCTGACTTAAAGTGGATATTCTTTATAAAGCAATAGAAGGACACTATCCTCACTGTCCTCTCTTACATGCTGTTACTCACCTCCACAGAATCACAGAATTGTAGGGGTTGGAAGGGACCTCTAGAGATCATCGAGACCAACCCCCCTGCCAAAGCAGGTTCCCTACACCAGGTCACACAGGTAGGCGTCCAGGCGAGACTTGAATATCTCCAGAGAAGGAGACTCCACAACCTCCCTGGGCAGCCTGTTCCAGTGCTCCGTCACCCTCACCGTGAAGAAGTTCTTACGCACATTCGTGAGAAACTTCCTATGCTGCAGCTTATGTCCGTTTCCCCTCGTCCTGTCTCCACGTACCACTGAAAAGAGACTGGCCTCACCGCTATGGCTGCCACACCTCAGATATTTATAAACCTGGATCAGGTCCCCTCTCAGTCATCTTTTCTCAAGGCTAAACAGACCCAGTTCACTTAGCCTTTCTTTATAGAGGAGATGCTCCAGGCCCTTCACCATCTTTGTAGCCCTCCGCTGGACTCTTTCCAAGAGATCCCTGTCTTTTTTGTACTGGGGAGCCCAGAACTGGACACAGTACTCCAGATGAGGCCTTACCAGGGCAGAGTAGAGGGGGAGAATCACCTCTCTCGACCTGCTGGACACGCTGTTTTTAATGCACCCCAGAATGCCATTGGCCTTTTTGGCCACGAGGGCACACTGCTGGCTCATGGCCAACCTGTCGTCCACCAGGACGCCCAGGTCCCTCTCTGCAGAGCTCCTCTCCAGCAGCTCATCCCCCAGCCTGTATTGGTGCATGCAATTATTCCTCCCTAGGTGTAAGACCCTACACTTGCTTTTGTTGAACCCCATCTGGTTTCTTACTGCCCAGCTCTCCAGCCTGTCCAGGTCTCGCTGAATGGCAGCACAGCCTTCAGGCGTGTCAGCCAATCCTCCCAACTTCGTATCGTCAGCAAACTTGCTGAGGGTGGCCACTATCCCCTCATCAAGGTCATTGATGAAGATGTTGAACAAGACCGGACCCAGCACAGACCCCTGGGGGACACCACTGGTTACAGGTCTCCAGCCAGACTCTGCACCGCCAACGATGACCCTCTGCGCTCTGCCAGTCAGCCAGTTCTCAACCCACCTCACTGTCCACTCGTCTATCCCACACTTCCTCAGCTTTGTTATAAGGATGTCGTGGGAGACAGTATCAAATGCCTTTCTAAAATCAAGGTAGACTACATCTACCGCTCTTCCCCCATCCACCCAGCATGTGACAGCATCATAGAAGGCCACCAAGTTGGTCAAGCACGACCTCCCCTTGGTGAACCCCTTGGTGAACCTTGGTCATACTGTAGCTACCACTTTCTGATCTGGCATTCCTTTTACATGAGACATTTCTATTGAAATTAATGAAAAATGTGGGTGTTCAAGAAAAGGAGTTCTATTTTCATGTTTTAGCATAAAGATGCAAATTAGGCTCGGTATAAAAAACCTAACAGAAATGGATGGAGCTGTAAAGCGGAGGTTGTATTGTACAGAAGTAATTTTTTCAGACATTTTGAATAAATATTACAAATAATTTAGAATCTTTATTATGCATACTGCTTATTCTGAATCTGGCAAAAAGATTGCCAGTGTTATAGAACAGCTTTTTAGTTAGCAGTCTCAGCTTAGGTTTTGAACTGATTTGGGGAATTTACTAAAGCACCTTCCAGGATGTAGAGATTTTGTAGGTTACTGGACAAACTGGCAGCATGCATTCATTAAGGCTCAGCTTTTCAGAAGGAAAAACTTGATTTAGGAGTCTTAATGTGTGAGTCCAGACTCCTATCATAGTCAGATGAGATCTAATTCAAGTAGAGTGACTTTGATCACCCTGAGTGGACACATCCTAGTTGGTTAGCTGAGATAACTTCTTCTCTCTGCTGGAAGATCTGGCAAGGTCTCTGTGGGCTACTGTTGGAACTGTGTCTGCTCCCTGAATTACAAACCTGAGCTTGGATGTCACAGCTGGAACTGAATTCCACTCCCAGAAATTTCCAGAGGTGTGAACATAGGAAAGGGTAACTCAGGGGACATTTCCAATTGGAAGCTGTGGAATAAAATTAATACTTTCTACTATAACAAAATTAATGCTGACTATTCCCTCCACGTCCATGGGGTTAAGACTCTCTGCCTGGTAAATTCAAGTACTGACTGCTCTGCCTAGCTGCTCCTGCTCAGCTGGGGTCATTTCGGTCATATTGCTCCTTGGGTGGGCTCCCACCTGGCCCAAGAAGCTGAAAGGAAGAGAACCTTCCTATACGGTGTCATGTGTTTTGTTTCTGAGTGCTTTAAAGCTTCCCAAATCCCTGTTTAAAGATTTCATCCAAAGGAAATAGAAGGTCTTGTATTTTACTCTGAAATAACTTCTGGAGACAAGCCAGACTGAAGTAAATGGAAAAATAAATTATTTTTAAAAAAAGGAAATGAAAAGAAAAAGCATTTACAAAATCTAATCTGTAAGTGGATTTTGAGTCTGAGCTGTTCTTATGTGAAGTTAGCCAGGAAAGAGAATATGTAACTCTCAAGAGAGGTGAGTAATGTCAGTGTGAGTCTGTAGTTTAGAGCCTACAAAAGATATTCTGCCTATTCTACCCAGATATGCTGCTGCCTGAAATACAGTGATTTGTATAAAAATGATATCGATGACAAGAAAGATAAGATGTTAAGTAAGAAAAAAGGGAAAGAGAATGAATAGTGATAGTAAAATGAGATGGGAAAGAAAAGACACTGACTCAAAAGCTCATATTCTGGGAGATTTTTTACTTATTTCATTACAGAAGGAATTATAGCATAGAGAGGTGGTTACTGATAATGGAAGACAAATTTTGCACATGGATAGTCTCATATCATGCATGAGTGGGGAATCTGCTGCTGAAGCACCAGTGATCCTCCTTGGAGTAAGCTGCAAGAAACGCACATTATTGGCTTTGATGCTGTTTATCCTAAGTGTAAGGCCTGGTGGAAGCAGTACTAAAACAGCCCTTAGCCTCGCAGTTGCTCATCCAGCACTGGGGAGAAGTCAGCTCAACTGTCAAGCAAGAAATACTGGAGACTTACCATGGAGCAGATCACATTTGCACTATAATTTTTTCTGTTTTTTAGAAAAACATTTGAAGTGATACTTGTCTTCCTGCAGACCAAATTTTCACATGGACAGACAGTGATAGGAAAAGGAGGAAAGGCTTTACATAAAGAAAAGGTGAGATTTAGGTTGGATGTTAGAAGAAAATTTTTATTCAGAGAGTGGTGAGGCAGTGGCACAGGCTGTCCTGGGAAAGTGCGGATGTCCCGTCCCTGGAGGCATTGAAGGACAGGCTGGATGGGATCCTGGGCAGCCTGAGCTGGTGGGTGGCAGCCCTGCCCACAGCTGGGGGATTGGGACTTGATGATCTTTAATGTCCCTTCCAACCTAAGTTCCTTCTGTGACATAGGTGAAACATTAATGGCAAAGTAGCATATATTTTAATTTGCAGATTAGATGGTAGATTGCATAATAATCACAGTAAAATTACTGTAGTTCCATGTTGCCTGCATTTAATAATCAATATAGGCTGACTACTACATGACTCTTTATTACACTGTAGATTCAACACAGTTAATGTATCTGGAATCTAAAAATAGGCATTAAGTACGAAGCTGAGTGATTAGAAAGTCACTCAGTCATAGAGAAAACCTCCAACTTTTAAAGTTCATATGCTCAGGAAAGTACCATCATTCTGAAACCACAATGGCTTGACGTAGCCTTAAAACAAAGTTTTGCAATGTTCTGAAATGCACATTTAGCTAAAGGACATGAAAATCTGTCTAGTTTTATTTATTTTATGCCTAGAGTACAAAATACTAATGCAAGTTGCTGTTTCCGTGCATTTGAAAAAAAAAAAAAAGAAAAAAAAACGAAAAAAAGAAATCAATATCAGTTCTCTAAGTAGTCACTCTAGGTCTACAAATCCAGCATTGAAAATCTGCCTGACCACAAAATATATAGAATTTGGATTTAAACATTTTCCATGTCGTGCCGCAGTTTCAGAAAGGTAGAATGAAACATAAAAAAGGATAGTAGGAGACTTCCACCTGAATCCCAAGATCTGGGAAAAATACCAAAATAATAATGATTGTTTAGAATGGCCTTCTGTGCTCCAGTCTGTCTCTCAATTAAGCTTATGCAGTGATTTCTCTGTCTAGCTCGGACTTTTATTTGAACCATAGCATATATTCTACAAGACTCACTGCTGGCTTAAAAGCTCAGAGTGAAGGCTCAGTAGTTACTTACTCTCTGTTTTGAAATGGAAGAATTTCTGGATTGAGTTTGTCTGCTCCTTGCCATTGGATCGTGTATCTTTTTCTGTTCGACTGAAGACTTGCTAGCTGTGAAACGTCTCCTGTGTGTTACAATTCTTTTACACCGTGATACAAGCACCTCTTACCATTTTCTTGGGTAATCAAAATAGATGAAACTTCTAGATTTTCTTACCAGAGAATGTTTCCTAAACCAGATCATTCTTTTCCAGCTCTCATTTAGTTCCTAAATAGTAAAATATCCCTCATATCCCCATCTCTAGACATCATAGCGGAGATAATCGGTGCCTATGGATTATCCTACCCATTGCCTCTGGAGCAATGAGCTTGGCCTGGTCTTGCCACTGGGCATGGAACCAGCATAGGAGAACCAAAATCTGTAAGGGTAGACCAGCCACCTGAGAAACAAAAGTGGCAGCTCCATTGACACTTATAGTTAATTTTGTATTTTGAAGTAATGAACATCATATACAACAACATAATGCTATTTCCATATTCCCTCTTGTCATTTGCCTGTTAACATGGTGATGGACAGGGTTTGCTCTTTCAGCTGTTGCAGTGTACTGCTTATCGGCTACAGCTACTAAGTCCTTCTAAAAGCCACTGCTTCAGATATGACCTCCCTTATGGATGGGATTTATTCTCTGAGTGTAACCTTGTATTTGTCTGCGTTGAAGTTTGCATTCAAATGAAGCCGCCTTTCTGAATGATCCAGACATACGCCCATCATCTCTTCTCTCTTCCTTTTTATTCTCTACAAATTCTATCAGCAATGATTTAATATTTTCTTCAAGATCATTGATAAAGTTACTGAGGGGGATGATGGCAGCTCACTGGAGGTTTCTGCTTGCAAAACCCTAGGTGACTGCAAATGCCTTTCTGAGATCTACAAACTGAGCAATTCGTAATCTTTTTTAAATGAGTCTGCATTGATTTTCTTGTACAGCTAATTTTTATAAGAACATTATGAAGGACTAGCTGTAATTCTTCATAGAAACTGAGTAAGCTAATCAAATCTGTGATGTCACAAAACTTCTGAGGTAGATTTGAAAAATAAAATACAATATTGATTGAATCACTTGTTCTTTTGACTCCTTGCTGATTGTTTTTCCTGCCAGCCTTGCCTGGATATTATCAAAGACCAATGTCAATCTAAGCTTGTAAATGTAACCTTGCACGCTGGATTTTTATGATGGGTCTAGGATTTATTTGTGTTAATAATTCAGAGAGCTCCTTGGCCGCAGATTTTAATCCGTACTGGTGCAAATTGCCCATTCTCACAGACTCAAAGAGGTCTGAGCAGGTTGTGTGGGACAGAGCATTTCCTCCATGTGTCAGTCCCCAGAGTCTGGATCTGGCTGTCCTCAACTCCTTGCACCCGAAGGAAGCACCACCTGAATGCTTCAGCCTTCTGCATTTTGTTATCGACGTTAGTGCCAGCCCTGCCCAGCAATGAGGCCATGCTAATGGCATTTCATTTCATTTGCTCTTCATGTATATAAGCAACTCCTGGATAGCTGGCCATTGATGCCTCTTCTCTCCATTCATGTTTTCTAACTCCTTATTTCTGCTCATTGCTAGCAGCATCATTTTGGTTTTTAACTGTATTTCTATCTCGATTTCACGGTTGAGTGGATGGAGGCATTTATCCCCCAAGGAGCTGAGTCTTTGCCCAGATATGGATGATTAGGAGCTGCTTTCTACAGAACCTGATTTCTCTCAACCTCAAATCAAGGAAATATCTACCAGAGCACAAGACCAGGCCTTCCTAGAGTAATGTCTTTTGGGTTCAGCAGCTGTGCAGTCAGCTCTGTCCCTGCAGCTCATCTCCGCATTGAATTTCCTCAGGGCTTCTCAGTACAACGGACAGACTGAGGAGCAGAGCTGCTGGTAAAGCACGGTGGAGGCGGGATGGTTCTGGGGGTGATTCCTGGGAAGACCTGGCTCCCTTCTCCAGCCCCATGAGAGGGGAGGAGAGGCTTTAAGGCAGTAATGAGTGAACAACTGCTCATTTGAAGGGCCCTGTCCTCAAAGCAGTCTATGCCTACATATTTGGAGCCATTCCTGCTGGAGAAGCATCATCAGAGCCTTTCCATCCATAGCAGTCCAGTGCCCTGGCTACAGCGATTACAGCCCTCCCATGCTAAGACAGTAGGGTAGCCATGGGCCATGGCATTGCAGCCACATTGGTTTGAATCACAGCTCGACATGAAGACTCATCCAGAAATTACTGCAAATGCTGGGCAACAAGCCCAAATTTACTTCAGCACTATCATGTGTACATTCATTGCCCTAAGCCACTGCTTACTATTATCCTGAAGTTGATGTTGAAACACTCTCTGCTGCTTTCTCCTGTTTTTTTTTTTTAATATTTATTTTTGGGGAAGTGGTGCCTTTGAAGAAGGAAGTATGTGTATACTGGTAAAGACTGTATCTGATAGCACATAGCAGGTAAAAATTGTGAGAACTTGTATCTGTGCTATTCGTTGACTGACATATTTGTGTTCATACTTAATACGGATTTATTCCCAGGTGTTGTAGTATATTTTGATAGAAAAATCAAAACATTACCAAATTAGCTGTCTTGAAAGTGTACATTTGCCTAACAAGTAAAAGGGAGGGAATTTGGTTATTGTGCAAATGTGAGGTGTTACTGATAGTTTTGTAAGGCCCTATTGTATATGATAATGTTTTCATCTGAAAAGCCAGATAATGACATTTGAATTGATACTTGCAGAATAAATACTGGCTGATATACTGGCAGAGGAGGTCTCAAACAAAAATACTTTTTCTATTAAATAGCGCGCATTTTAATGCATTCAACTTTACCTGCCAGGTAGCTGATCTTTTAATACATTTATTTGATTTTATAAGAAAATATTCATAAATATTATTTTCCAAAAATCAGAAAAGATATTTCATAGACATGGAAGATCAAAAAGATGATGAGTTTACAAAGTGATTGATTACTATTAACACTATAAGAAGCAGAATGAAAGACGTTAACTACTTTCTGCTGGTGATTTAGGGAGAAAAAAAAAAAAAAGAAAAACTAAAGTAAGTAAAATTGAGAAATCATTCATTATGTGCTATCTCAGCCCATTTTGTCTCTGGATGAAATT
The DNA here is from genome assembly GCF_905368555.1 of Meleagris gallopavo. NCBI lineage: Eukaryota > Metazoa > Chordata > Aves > Galliformes > Phasianidae > Meleagris > Meleagris gallopavo. Next base: position 37,858,341 of record NC_139404.1, read on the forward strand.
TCCTCCAGTGTTACTCCTGCTTGTCTGATGCTTGCTATTCAGAATGCTCATGACCTCCTTACATGACCGTGTCCTCTCTGGTGTTAGGTTTTCCTGCTGCTGTCTTAGGCATGCACTCCAGAATCAGCACTCCTCATAGTGCTTCTGGCAAATCTGCCTTGGGGCCCAGGGGACACAGACCCCACTATCCCCACTGTTGGATGCAGTGGATGATGAATGCTATATAAGAAAGGATAATCTGTGCCACTGGGCAGCTTCTCCCAGTTTTGCTAGTTCTATGGAAACCAGATCAAATGCAGAGAAATGGCAAACCCTTAACACTAGGCATATTGCACTATAGCTCAAGTGCAAGCTATTATCCTAAGTGAAAGTTTTCTCTTAAGCTCATTCTCCATTACCATTGGGTTCAACCTAAAATAAATTGTGGATATTTGTGACCTGGGACATCACTTAGCAAGTGTCAACAGAACTGTTCTGAGTTTAGTGGTAAGCAGTGATGGCAAGGCAGCACACACAAACTGCAGATGTGGAAGCTTGCACAGCTACAAGGCCTTAAACCAATGCTCAGTGTTTCAGTTGTGCTTTTTCCTGAGATGCATCAGGGGCCACTAAGGAAATAATCAAAATCATGCGTAGTCACAGAGGTAATTCAAATAAATTTACTTTAAAATGCCATAACTTAATTAAGGCAGTTTTACTGCCAATGAATATTATCTGAGATGCTAACACACACATTTATGCAAAGATCAGTCAGTTGCATTTATAACAAAGAGGAGCAAACTGAATGCAGGCTGAAAGTTGGTTAGCAGCTTCAGATTTTGGTTAAGTTTCCCCACTGGACATATGAACCATATGTAGAAATAAAATGTATGTATAAAACTGCATATCCCTGTGCAGTATATCAGATACTTGACACCTCAATCAACATATTAATGTACTTCCTGAGACACCTCATAAGCATCTGCAAATATTTCCTTTTGATTGCTTTTGTTTTCTTGTGAAAGAAAGAGAAGCCTTCCTCTTCTGGCCATTCTTGGTATCCCGAGCATGTAATCTTCTGTGCCCTGGCTCAGAGCTAGTGCTATCTTCCTGGAAATATGGTGACTTGTTTTCCAATGGCCTCACTCTGGGAGTGTCCAGCTTCCCAAGGGAATCTCCTTTGGCTTCTAGCCATGAGTTTTAAAAGAGGGGCCTTTTGAGTAAAGAAAATGTATCTCAGAGCCTTTGAAGAGCTGTTTAATATCTTTACTCTTTTTTTTTTCTTCTTTTTGACGGAATCCTGTGCCATTCAATTTATGGTAACAGAAACAACAAAAAATTACCTACAGTCTGATTTTAGGTCTCTCTATGTACATTGGTGTTAATAAATAAGGATGAGTGAGTCTGTTCTCTGATCCTGAAGGGAAGTGCCAAACTCTGGTCTGTGCTCCTATAATCAAACTCCTCCCCTGTCCTTCTGGATGTGATGATTTCATTCATTCTGCCTTCTGGACTGTGTATCATCTGGCTGGCTTCCAGGCAAGTACCACTTGGTATGGGTCAAACCCGTGCCAGGTAGTGTGTTACTGCAAAAACTCAGTTAAACAGGATAGATGGCTATCTGCTGCACTGCTTGGTTTGCTAGGATAGATACAGTCCCTAATTCCCATCAGTAGGCATTTCCAAAAAACATTTTGTCTCAACAGCTTGCTGGAAAGATGTAGACTTTTTATAGGGGGGAATAAAGAGCTGAGTCCTGCCTGCATTTGGCACCTGCTGCCCTTGCTGACCTGCTCTGGGGCTTGCAAAGGGGCATGCAGGAATCTTGGATAGCAGGACAGAGGCTTTATTGTTCCACATTTTCAGTGATTGTTGAGGCACACAATCACTATGCTAACATGTAGATATAAAACCTTTCCTGTTTATACTTGTTTTCCTTATATATCTTCCTTGCTCCATCATTCTTGCTCCTTCTCCCTGCATCTGTCTCTAGACATGGCTTGCAAGAGATGGGGTGCCACAGATTTTGAACAATGACAGTTTCCGAGCATGCAGATTATCAGGAATTTGCTAAGACCTGTTGGTAAGTAGAGCCTCTATTTGCCAAGTGACAAGTAAAAATATCCTAAACATACAACATTTTTTATTTGCCCCTGTTGGAGCTCAGAAGGATTCCACAAGCTGTACTATCTCATCATAAATTTTAATAAGCAGCTGATAAAGACCTCTGTCCCAACCAGATCCTCCACTCTAAGCAAATGTAAATCCTACCAGTATAGGGAAATAAAGAAAAACATCAGACAGGAACGAGCTCAGAGCCAGGTAATTGGCTTGGGAATATCCCCAGAAGGATAGTCTCTCCAACCACTGTTCTGGTGGGAGAGCAGTGCAGCATCTCATTTAGCTATTGCTTTTTTTATTTTTTTTTTCCTTCCAATCTCCATGCTCCAATTGCTTCATTACATGTCAGCCCACAATTGGTTCCTTTGGCACTCAGCACTTCCTGGGCTGCTTCTCTCTTCTGTTCCTTCACAGCTCTAAGAGCTCAGTGACTTAAGACACAAGTGCCCTGAGCCCAGAGGATATACAATTTCACTGCATCACTATTCCAGAAAGGCCAGAGCTGGCAAGGTCCTTTGTGTCCATCTGCTCTAAATCTTGTTCTTCAGCAGCACCCAGAGCAGGGTGCCCATGCCCACATCCATGTGACATCTGAAGATCTCCAAGAAGGTGACCCCACTCCTCTCTGGGCAGCTTCTGCCAGTGCTCCATCACCCTCACAGCACCGAAGTGCTTCCTGGTGTTCAGAGAGAACCTCCTGTGTTCTGGTTTGCGCCCATTGCCTCATGTCCTGGCACTGGGCCTCTGAAAAACTGCTGACCCCATCTTCTCTGCACCCTCCCTTCAGATATTAAGAGATACTGATTAGAAAACCCTTGAGCTTTAGCTTCTCCAGACTGAACAGTCCTAGCTCTCGGCCTGTCTCCATAGGAGAGGTGCTGTATACTCTAAATCATCTTTGTTGCCTTAGCTCATTTATTCCCAGAGGGGCACATTTTTGGCCATTCTGATTTACGATTTATTTGTCCGGAGCCAAGATGCAAAAGTGACTGGACAAGAGCCACTTGTACTCCACTTCGAAGCAGGGCTTGTATCTTGGAGTGCATTTCTTGGGGCCTCGGGAAGCCACCACCAGAGATGGAGGTGTCACACTGAGCAGGAAGGTTAGGAATCCAGTTACTCATTCAATCCAGAGGACAGAGGAGTGTTGTGCTCAGTTGCTCCAGGAGCAAGAGTGTCAGACCATACCTGTGAGGCTCTGGGCCTCAGTAGCTGAAAGAGGAACCAGCGATCACGGAAGAATTTGGGGAAAGAAAACCAGCAGTTAATTTCAACTGTTTCTGTATCAATAATAAGTATGGATAATAATTCAAACAATTCAGTCATCTAAATCCATACATCTGAACTGCCTAAGTGCATCCAGGACTATGGTGCTGGCTTGAGGCCTACATTAGGAGCCTGCGTTGCTGAAGCAGAGCACCAGTTGCTGCTGCTGCTGCTGTTACACTTGAGAGAAGATCAAGCTCCACACTGGCAATTATGAGAGCAGAAAAAGGGAAAGGTCACTGTTCTACTGTTCTTCAAGTATCTGAAACAGCTTGATAGGAAAACATACCATTTGAAGATACTATAATAATTTTCCTGCTTTTTGTGGAACTATTTTTTTATTCTGCGTGTTCATTACTATCTGAAAATGGACAAGAGAAGAAAGCATTTCTTACAAGGAATTTCAGGAAGTGTTTTTGTTTTTTTTTTCCTTCCCCATTCATTAAAAATTCAAAACAGAAAGTTTCTAAAACTAGAAATGAAAAGTGAAATTGACTTTGAGCACATGCAGTTAAAATGCTCTGTCTCTTCATGGGATGTTTGTTTCATGTTTCAAAAAGATACACATGTATTTTGCATGTTGTTGTGGCATGTTTAGTCAACACCATCTTTTGCAGTGTGATGAAAAAAGCCCTTTGTATGCTGAGGCATAATACTGGCAACCTATTTCTCTCAAAGGACATCAAGATAGCATTCAGTAAAGGAATGTATCTAGTTAAGATACCTGTATATATACACGTGTGTGAATGTAAGCACATCTAGAAAGATGAATCTCTTAGCATTTCTATATAGTGTATTTAGTAAAGAAGAAATAAATGAAAATAAACGAGTTAGGAAGCACGCAAGCAGTGAATTTTTAATGCTGATGTCACCTTTTGCTTTAAAAAGAAAAGAAGGTTTCTTACTGTTCTCAAAATATCTGAAATGCATGTCTGTAGTGATGTGGTCCTTGGTCCTTTCATGACCTCTCTGCACTGTGTATTCCTGGTGCATACAGCATGGAGTCAGTGCAGATTGGTGGATGGAGACCTAGCTGGGACATTGTTTTATTTCAGCTGTTTCATTTAGTAAATGCAAGAAGCACAGGACTACTGCAGTTATGAAGAAGTACTGTCTATTTGTCTAAGTTACAAAAGGCAAATTTTGAAAGGGCATTACATTATAAAAGCCCCCAGGAGGGAAGAGAAAGCACACACACTTAAAACCTGACATCAGAAAGACACAATACCTCTGAGTAAGCCAATGGAGATGTTAAAGCTCAGAAGCCAAGCAGACATCTGGTAATTTAAACATGCAACTGGCAGCTCTCACTGAGCCATGCTCTCATGTGTTTTTCGGCTGTTGCTTGCTTGTATTTTCTAATTTCAACATGCCTCCTTGGTGTTATTCTTACATGAACTGGCAGTGTTGTCAGAGACAATCATGTCAGTGCACTGCAGACCACTTTTTCCCTCATGAAGAGGAAGTTAGCTTGATGGATCTTGTTGCTCAAAACAAAAATCGCAGATATCATCTGTTCAAAGCTTTATATTTTGCACTGGGAACACTGCGTGTCCCTGTTTGTGGGAACTGGGCTAAGGAATCTGCTTCCAGCCATGGAAAGAAAACCAAGTAGAAGGAAGCTAATGTAAAGTAGTGTGGTCCATAAGCAAGTGGATATTCCTAAGGTTCAGGGGAAACAGTACTAAAATGTCATCTGTCCGCAGCAGCACACACACAAACCGCTATGATAGCAAACAGCAACAATGGCAAATCCCTCTTGATGTGAGATCACATAAACTCTCTGTGGAAAGCAGATGTATGGTATAATTAATTATCAGGGCTAAGTAAGCTCTTGCAGTCTACACGGATCTTCACTTTAGGTGTGATTTTTGATTTTTGATAATGATAGACAAGGGTCATCTCTGCCCTTTTTCTGTTCCCATGTGATGGGTAGAGGCAGCTCTTTTTGTATCATCCTCTAACCAGACTAGTATGTGCCACAGCAACTCCACTGAAATGTTTGTAAAAAAATACGCTAAAATAAACCTGAATAAGTATGACTCATGTGTTTTAGTCATGTTCCTATGGCCTTTAACATTTCCAGGGAAATGCCTGGCAGCAGAGATGCTGCAGATCTCGGGACTCCTCTTGAAAGGAGCAGCAGGCAGGAGCAGCAGCCTGTGGGAGCCCATGTGGACCTCAGCAGCTCTTGGGACTCCCCATGGCTGTCCTCCTGTGACTGGCCCTTGTGACTGCTGCCTGAGTACAGTCTCCAGCCATGAATCTCCCCACACTACTGCTTGCAGCAAAGCTCGGCTCCAGCTGGGAAGTCTGGGAGACACCCATTCTGCTCCTGCCCAACCCAGTGAGAGAGAATTTCCTCAGCACCACCCTACAGGACTTCTTGTGCCTTTCAGAGGAGGCTCTGCCCTATAGCTCTCCCCTGGCGGCACTGTAGAGGTTGGTGAGCTCCAGCAGAATGTCACAGCCACCCAAAATGGGAGCAAAAGAAAAGGAAAGTAATATGGGCTGGGGGATCATGAGGTCACAGACCCACCCAACATCTGTAACCACCAGAACCACTGATGTTTTAATTGAGAAATAAGATTAATTGACATCAAGGGTAGAGAGTTAATTATGAAATGTTTAAGCATGCACTTAATTCAGTCAGTGGGAACTCAGCCAGAACTGTGAGGTTTTCTCAGCACTAATAACAGGAGTCCAAAAACTGTTTTTGCACTTCTTCCAAAAGACCAGCACCCAGCAGCCTGTTTTATTTTGCTGGCACTTGGACAGAGTACTCACTTTGCAGCAAAAGCCAAGTCACAAAGAATAACAGAATCACAGGATCAAGTCTTTCTCACTCCTTTCTTCAACACCTGAAGGAATCATAAACTCCCTGTTTTCTATCTCAAAGCTGACTCAGTCCGTCTCCAGTAGACAAGAGAGAAAAACTTGTGATAACACATTTGTAGGCCTGAAAAGGACTGGTATTAAATACAAACTTTTATGTCACTGTATAATATCGATTCTGAGTATGTATTTCATTTCTCTGCTGGCTTATAGCCATGTATGGGGAGCAGTAGACAGCTGTACTTTGTCTCTGTCTTTTATTATGTTTATATCAAAGGGCTTGTTTCAGTGCATTGATACAACTCTGCTCTCAATGCCTATGAAAAAATGAAGCCTGCAAATCAGTGATCAGTTTGCTGCTATTTAAGCCAGGAGTGACACTACTGAAGCCGCCCCTATCTCTGGGGTTGCTTTTCAGATAAAAAAGAATACCAAAACAGATTTAGGAATACCCACACTGTTCAGAACAGAAGAAATGAGTCAAATGCAACAGTGTACAGAAGTGTTTTAAAAGAAAGCAGCAACCTTGTGGGGAAGCCTCCAGCTCTGAGCCTGTAACTTTGCCCTTTGGACACGTCTCTCTGCAATCAATGGGATGCATAGCAGCAGCTTTCAATTCCAGGAGGACGCAGCTGCATTAATGCAGGAGGTAAACAAACAGAGAGGAGCTTGTTTGATAGCCTCATGTGTGTGACTAGGAATCCTTTAGTAGCATGCCAAACACCTTTTGGGAAGGTGCAATTTGGTAATGAATATGCCAATCACTTGTGACAACTATGCCATTTAGAGTTTTGTCACTCAGAGCTCCCAGACCTTATTTTCCTTAATATATTTGCCTTTTGGATAAGATTAAACCTAGCAGTGCTTTGTGGCATTCAGAGGAGTAAAATCATTATAAAAAAATATACCTTATCAAGGTAATCTTTTCCACTTTTATTGCTTCTTCTTCATTTTACATCTGGTTAACTCCCTCTTCAAATAAAAGATGGCAAATTAACTAAGTTAAGCAATTCAATCAAAGATCACCACGTCTCAGGCAAATCATGGTCTATGAAACTTCCTTCTGCAAATCACAGCCTTCCCTCTAGCAGTTGGTGTCTGCTAATATAAATCCACTCAGTCTGATTAAATGTGACTTTGAGCAGTGGGCGTTTTTGTGCTTGTCTTTATGCGTAAAGGTAAATGTCAGCAAAATGAACAGAGCTTTGGGTGTTACTCATGTATTTGATGAACCCTCTCTCTACTTTCCCTACAAGGTATTGTAGGAGCTTGACTAGATTTATCAGCTGCTTTATAAGGAGCGGCAAGGAACCCAGATTAAAGGTTGCTAAGTTACAAACCAGATAAGACATAGGCATATTTCCAAATTTATACAAACTCCATGCCTAAATTCTAGAGAAGCGTAAGAAGCAGTCTGAGTTCAAGAATAGGTTAGCGTGTAAGATGGATTTCTCTCTCTATTTCTCTGCATGGATTTACTTCCAATGATATTTCAAAGGGGCATTACAGCATTCAGAACCTATTACAACACACCAAGTATGAGAGAAATAATGCCTAGCACGCAGCATGGGGTCTTTTTAATGGTAATACAAATATTATGCGGCAGTTCCCTCCCCAAGTCAAGCTGTGCCTGCCTTGAGCACAATCCTCCTACAAATACATGCCAACATGTACATCCTGGGTGCACAGACCCTCGTTACAATGTGGACAAAGTAGAACTGTCTTCACACACAGATAACACAGACATTAATCTGAAGATTGAAGAAATGGGATTTTGAACTGTGCAAATTCCAGTTCAAAGGAGGGATCCTTCTCAGCATAAACGTCTTTGTTATCAGCCCATGTTTAGCTAATAAATGGTTTATTAGAAGTGGCATGGCTGTGAGTGGCTTACATACACATTACCGGGTTTGGAGCAATCCAGAACTGCAGCTTAAAGCACAGTCTGCTCGGAGGTGCGTACGTGCACTGCACAAGGAAGCTCCCACAGGATGGAGTTTTCAGTAGGCTGCACTGTTTCTAGTTCCTAGGTGTTATTTTTGTCTGCTGTTATCAGCAGATACCATGACAGCCTGGACATGGAGACCTTAGGTGTGACCAGAGGTGCCACCAGGTGCCACAGGGCACCTGTCGAATAGTGCTGTGGAGCTGCGCCGCAGCTGAGACCAAGCCCAGTATTTTAACATACCTAGTCTGTATTTTACAGGCTGCTTTCTGCCTTTGGATAGACATTTATCACATGATTTTCCCACTTTTTGGAAAACCTTAATTGAAATCCCCTGTCTATGACTATAGAAAAGGCTCTGGTAGAGGCTGGCTTGCTGGGATACAGAAGCACACTGGCTGCAGTTATTTTTTTATGCCCTTTTCCATATGCAAGAACAAGATCCAGCAAAACCAGACAGACTTCTGCTGTACCATATTGATGCCTTCAGGAGATTTCCAGAGGAGAGATCTTCTAGGGCTTATGGCTTCATTCTGGTAGTTAAACACAAACTAATCACCTGGCTCCCAGACCATGGGTACTGCTCAGCCTGACTATATCACCACTTGGAGCTCTACAACATGATATCTTAATAAAGTAGGAACGGTGGTTGGTTGGTGGGATGTCATCTTTTCTTCTTTTTAAAGGAGCATTTTAATTTACATGAATGAACAACAAAATCCAGCCTGAAATCAGTCTTTTCTTCTATTTAATTACTAGCTCTTGTTTATTTTAATTCTGTTTTAAAGTGAGGATAACTCTCATAAGAGGACTGAGGAAGCATGAAATAGGGCTGCTTTCTAGATGAGAGCCAAAAAGGTGCTTTGAAAGCCTTGACGGGCCAGACAGTAAAACATGGCTTAATGGTATTCAGCTATAACAAGAGAAAAATGGCATGGCCTTAGATCATCTGATAAAAGTTATGGGCATTGTTTGGCCTGTGAGCTATCTTTGCCTCATGACTAGCAGGAAGACAGAGAGTGCCAGGGACAAAAGCTCTACATTTTGGACATTGATTTAAGTCCAGCTCTGTCACAGGTACTAAATTTACTTTAACTTCCAGCCACAGTGACAAAACATTCATTAGGAACAGTGTGCTTTAATTTGGAAATGCTTTTTCTAGTTACACATCACAACTTTTCTTCTTACTTATAGGTCAGTCTTAAAATGCTCTGTGAAGGTGCATTTCCTACAACATTTTTATTTTGTTTGACAAAAAGCCTACATCCCTTCTTAGCTCTGAGACTTCCTAGACAGAATGATTCATGCGTTTTTCATCTGTACTGATAGGACCACAACGTCTGCACTGAGCAGTTTTCCACATGAACCATACTTGTGCCTCACTACTTTGCATAAAGTCAAATTGATAATGTTTTGTAATCACTGTTACTAGGCTTTTTTTGTTGGCACAAGATCTACATTTTCCTACTGTTCCTTGCTCTAGGCAGGATATCACCACGAGAACACCTAGTAGAAATTAGCCCTGCTGCAAGATGAAGTTTAGGACTGAGCCTTCATGTCATTAACCTGACAACTAAGTGCTCTGTTTCTCCTTTGTATATTTGATGTCAACTGTCAGCTCAGCTGTAAAACCAACCATTCAGACCATGCTCTGGAGACCTCAGTCATCCCAATAACCAGTGGAACTGATTGTTGAAAGGAGGTAAAATAGTATTACCTGGTAATCCTGCTCCTTGACCAAATCAGTGGAAATTTCTTCAGGATTGTACGGAAACTAGTTCCTTCTATTGCATTCTTACATGGAAGCCAAACCTCCAACCAGTGGTGCTTCTGGTTTTGGACGAGGTGCTGTCTGAACAGATGACACTCATTTTTTCTGCACTTCAAGTAGTTATACAGCTATAACATTCTTCTTCAGATTAAGATATCTGTTGATTGCAACAAGAGTTTTGCTCTAATTATTGAATCCTTGATGTCTATACAGTCATTCTGTGTCCAACTATGGATGCCACATGCCAAAGAACTTTTTGTCAGACATTCACATTTAAATTTGACAGGCTTGGTGAATAAAAGAAAGTGTGTTTTCATTACTAAGAGGTTGATTTTTATGTAGACATTTATTTGGAGATTATTTTCTAGGAACAACTTCCCCCTGGAACCTGTCAACTTGTACCAATTTATCCCAAATGGGGGAAGATATGTCAATATGAACATGGCCTCTTGTGTCCCCTGCTGACCTCAAAATGTAACAAAAATGTAAACACTATCATGTCTTGCAGGGTCATTAGGACAAGGTGTTCCAGAACATCACTGTGTTTGATTATTTATGTATCTGTCAGTCTATCCGTCTACAAACTCACTACAGTTAAGTCACGCATTCATCCCCCATTCAGAGTAGGATCCAGGTGAATAACAGCTCCATATGACTTTTGAAAGTCCAAGTGTATGGGGCTGCTGAATCACGGCCTGAACCTCTGATTGATCACCTGAGGTGAGCAATGAGTCACCCATGGGAGCACAGGTGAAGGCAATTCACCTGTGCTGCAGGAAGGGGTGGAGCCTGGCTCCACCTCTCCTAGACCCACTTAAGAGCTGACTGCTGGTGGGGAAGGGTCTCTCTGGAGATCTGCTCCATTGGAGTTCATCTTGTGAGCCCAGGACAGGGTGAGTGACTTTCTCTCATTACTCCAATATAAATTATATTAGTCAAGCTTCTGGATGGACAGACACGCACACACATGCACTCCATCTGTATATCCATTGATTATACATCAAGGAAGTAAAAATTTCACAATGTATGTTGTTTTTGTTGTGTTTGGATATTGTGACCATTTTTTTCCCTATTGTCCTGAATGGAAGTATTTCCTTTGTTACAAGTTGTGCATGTTGTCTTTTGTTCTTTTCTAAGGTACAGCCAAGAAGTGCCTAGTTGCTCCTTCTTTCTGTGCTCCCACTGGGTAGTTGAAACCCACTCTCTGTCTCTCTCTGACTCTCTCTCTCATCCCTGCCCCTTCTTTCTTCTGGATATTTCTCCTAGAAGAGATTTGATCTCTTCCCTGTCTTAATCCTAAATCCTCAAATGTATTGCCCTTATCTGTGGCCATATAGAAATACATGGACTTCAGTGATCATTTAAGCCAAATTTAGTTACAGTCCATAGTGTGATGTGAATACATTACCATTAAATTACTTTTTTGCATTTTACTTTTTGCATTTATCCCTTATAAAATAACCCCGCAGCTTTTAAACCTCCAAAAGACCAGCACAGCAAAGTGTTAAATCAGTGATGGTCTTTAAAATTCCCTCTGCTTCATATCCAACTCCTCCTTCCAACTCCCTAGAAAAAAATGAGCTTTTGTGAAGGATGAAATCCCATGGGATGGCTGATGCAGGGATTATGACATCGAACTTAATGGGGCAGTTGCTGCCACTTCTGAAGGTCTGCACTGCAGCTTTTTATAAATCCCATAAGGATCAAAGTCATTTGGGGCTGGATTGATTTTGATTAACTGTGCTTGTCTAGCTTGAATTTGATGCCCAGGGTTCAGTCACTTAAGGTCCTTTCTAATTCACAGCCTTTCTAGTGAGTCAGTCAGCCTGCAGGTTGCCTTCTTCCATTCATTGTATAGCAAACACAGCTGAGATGAGATTTGCCATTTTTAGGCAGCTAACTTTAGAAAAGACAAATCACACCTTGCTAGTGCAGAAGCTTCTTCCTGTCATAATTCCTGTACAAGCTGAATCTCTGCATCCATTTGCAACTTAGCTTAGGGTTTTAGGAGGCTTCCTGCAGATGCAGAATTCAGGTAAGGGGTGAAGCAGTGTCTGAAGCTACACATGATGGAACAAATACTAATGCACACTTACAAGATGGGAGCAATGCTTCACATCCAAAGTGCATATCTACATACGCTTCTAGTTAGGTTTTACTTATAATTCATTATACCTTCAGGAAATCTCACAGTTGTTTATAAATTACACTGGAAGTGGCTACACTGTATGCACTTTAAAGACTGGTTTACAGAGAGGTTGGAACTTGACACAGAAAAAAGCTAAAAGGAAGAGTATTTCTACAAGCAAAGAAAAGGAGTAGGAATGAACATACATTTTTCTGACATCAATCGTGATAAAGACACAGAAATGTAGCATGACTCTTCTCCTTTCAGTTTCCAAAAGTACTTGAGAAATTTCAAAAGGCCTTACATTGGAAAAATCCCCAAACATGAAATTCAAATCTGCATATGCTGTGACAAAACAGATCTATGGTGTCTGAGATCCATGGAAATGCAGATTTTTTTTCTAGACTCATTCTAACTGGGGAAAATAAACCTTCACTGTATATTTCTGTACAGTCTGATTTTCTACCTAAAGCGCATTTTCATACTCTGCCTACATACTCATTCTACATTTCCTGTGTGTCTGCTGAAAACAAAGAAGCCACACACAGACAGACACACAGACACCGCTGGCTGTGATGTGGGAGCCACAACCCACAGCAGTCCCTGAGGGTTTCTTAGTAAGGAGCCACCTCAGGCAGCTGCCGGGATGTGTCTGCAGCACAGAGGCACTTGTGGGGAATCCGCTCATAATCAGACCAGCAGGGACATGAGAAAGCCCAAAGCATTACATGGCATCTCCATAACAGCACTGAAGGCTCTGGTGGTTGCTAATGTTATTCTGCAGATGGCGAACTGAGAGTGTTCCGGATGGGTGGGGAATGATGGATAACTGGACCTTAAAAATGTAAATTATCTATCATACATGGGCAAAGTAAGCCAAATGTGTATGAGGAATATAAGGCTGATATGAGTGTGTTTCATAATAAGCAGACTCAAATGTTTATATTCAACCTAGAAACAGCAAGACTCTCGCATTTCCCAGCAATACGCACTAGCTGGGCAGCAGCACCGATCCCCTGCTTGCTGATGAAGGGAACAGATACAAGAGAAAAAAATCCAGGCTCTTTGGTGTTCACTCCCACTGTTACTCCTTTAGTCCCCTCACTACTCTTTTCCGCTACTTAATTAAAACACATTAATGGCAATGTCTATCAACTTGCGGCTTTGCATCCGGCATCTGTAACTCTCAGACCAGTCGCTGAGTCGATCCGACAGATGAGAAGAGTGTTTTGGCTTCTGCAGTCATTTAGCTTTGGCCTCCGAGCATCTGCAGAGTGATGCAGAAGGAATGGGAGCAGTTCAGGCCTTCAGTGAGAAACTTCTACCCAAGCACTCATTGCTTGCTGTACATCTGCCCCTCAACCACAGCTGACTTAACCAGCTGACTATGGGCTGTACCACTGATGGTCATCCTGCTTTAGTATCAGTGCTGGTTAGTGATCAACTATCAGCTTTTTTAAACTGTCCGTGCCACTCTACCTCTGATAAAGATGCTTTTTTTTCCCCTCTGTTTGCTTTTCCAAATGTAATTTGCAAACAATGCAGATCACTGTACTCCAGGGAAAGGTAGTTATGTGAGAGGATTGGGGGATTTGTTTAGTGTTTTAAGTGGGAAAAGGAGGTCATAACCAGCATCATGAGAAAAACAAACAAGTAAGAGTAGATTTTATACTATATTAGCCAAGCTCCCCCCCACAACACACAGGAAAAAGCACAGAACAAGGAAACCAGTTCTGAACTGAGGCTGTCCCATTCATGGGCCATTGAATAAATAAAATGATTTTTTTTTTAATGATATCATTCAATAACACCAAATAGCTGCTGATGTTCAAGTAAAAGTGATATAGATGGAAACAAGCTCTGATTGTTTTATTTTTCATGTAGAGCTGTCATGCATCAAAGAACTTCATATACATCAGTGAAGTCTCATGACACCACTCTGAGCAAATGAGCATCGCATAACAGATGGGTAAAATGAGACTTAAAGAAGCTGAACAGAAGTGGCCTCCCTGGAAACAAAGCACAGCAGCCTCCTGCTCAGACAAGCATCCTCAGCCTCTTTCAGTCTCAATGTATTTGCAGCAGCCACCCTGGGAACACCATGCTGAGACAGGAATGGGACTGTAGCATCAGCTGTGGGATCTGCTGCCCTTGCCCTCTCGCCACACCTGGGTGCATGGTATTCAGCCTCCTGCCCCACTCTCACCTTTGGGAATCAAAGCCCATGCAATGTCCATCAGAAACAAGAGCAATCTGAATTACCATACTGTAATAACTGCTGAGAACCACACCAAGCTGTGTGCAACAAGATAAGCGTATCACTACTGCATACTTTAGCTGTTAGGATATTTTCAGTCCTACTAAATACTGTCATCTGTAAAAGTGTACCATCAAAATCAAAGGCAACTTCTACCAACTGTAGGCAACTCCCCATATGCACTCAGTTATCCACAGAGTGAAGGCAGTAGCTGGCACGGGGTGTGTTTCACTACAGAATTAGCTCAGAATGCTGGAGGGTTTTTAAAGGAAGCCTCTTCACTGGTCTCACCACAACCCTTTGAAAAATGATACAGTATGAAGATGAGTTCCCATTCATAGAGGAACCCTCTAGTGCACTTGAAATTGAAATTTTGAAATGCCTATCAGTAAGAGCTGTCTGTCTGAAAGATGCTGTTTTGCTTAGCGTGCACAAGAAATACAGAGGAACCAGTTCCAGTGGCAGTAAGGTATTTTTGTCAGCTGACTTTGATGCCAAAGTTCTCATTCTGAAAGATCGTTTCAGTCCTTTGACTCAGTGTTACAGACAATATTTAGCTCTGTGCAAAAAACAGATGGAGGACCAAAATCTTTCCCATAACCTGCAGAAACTGCTGGGTTTGCTCCAGGGATGCAGTTAGTCCCTTCTGTTCAAAATTTAGGACCTGCTGTTTTTCTGACAGCTCAGGTAATTGTTGCAGCTGGAACAGAACAGCGTCTCGTTGTCTCTGGCCTCAGCATTCCCTGCCTATTTTTTTTTTTTTTTTTTTGGTAGGACCAGAGCATCCCTTGGAGCACTCTGAGGGATTAACTGTGCTGGATCCCTGCTGGAATGGAGCATGTGGGGGTCTTTCCTGCAAATTGTGGCATGTCCTGCACTTATTTCTCTGCAGAGAAAGGGTCAGGCTTCACCTACTGAGGTAGCCTGAAGAAATAGGGCAGATCAGGTTTCTAGGGAGACACCCTCCCCTCTAATAGTCGTGGGCAGCAGGGACAAATCCCCCAGCTTTCAGAGCTTTCTCCTACATTTCTCCAGCTCCTGATTCCCCATTGGGAGTTACTGAGTTGACAGGATCATCTTCCCAATGTGCCAAGGTGAAAGTCTCTGTCCTGAAGAGCTTTGAAAGGAAGAGATAAAGCAGGGGCACTAGAGGCTGGTGTTAGCCTGGAGCTCAGAAGTGAGATCACTATGGTGGTGATTTATGCAAGCTCATGATCTCATCCAGCCCGTGGTGGGTATGGGCAGACTGCTCCACAGTCCCATCTGCGTCATGCAGATACACCCATGTGGCTCTGAAGCCTTTTTGGATCATTTGTTAACAGAGAAGGGATGTTTCTCAGCTTTCAGCTCTCCTAGTTGTAATCACTCATTGAGAAACTTGTGAAAAGGGCAGGATCAAGAGGTGAAATGTTGGATGCTGTGGTAAGAACAAATTGACTGCCTTTCCGCTACATGATTCTGATGCTGCACGGATACACGTGCTAACTCATAAAAACACAAAAACAATATATTCCAGTCAGGATCACATATGAAAACATGTAACTCTTTCTTAGATTAGAAAAATCCATTCATTTCTCCTCTCCCTGTAGATGTACACATGCACAAATCCATACAGACATTCAGTTACGGTGCAATATACAATAAACAAAATGTGTAAGTGAAATGATTATATCTAAAACTCTCTGAACTCAAGAGATGCATATCAGTAGTTCCCCCACATTCTAAGACCTCCCTGGCTCCATATCTACCACATACGCTTTTTTGGACTTACCATTGCTAATCACTTCAATTTGCAGTCATTCCCTTAAAGTGATTTTAGTCAGATTAATCTTATTTCTTCTTCTTAATAAGAGCATTTTCATGCTGAGTGTAAAACAATAATCCACTTGTAATGCTTACTGGCATTGGCTCTCATCAAAGAGATGGGTGGAGAATTGCTGTTAATGGCCATAAAAGCCTGCTCGTTGGTTGGCTGCTTTGAGTTTCTACCTGCCTGTTGTGGGACTCCAGTCAGTGAGTTTTAAAGCTGCTTGCATACGTATCATCATTATGGAGGAATCTCAGTATCAATTCAACGGTAAGATTTTATGAGATAAATTTCAGTACCACCATCTGGATTATTTGGAGAGATAAAAACCTGTGAACTCGCCTTCTGCAGCACAGCAACCCTCATCATTATAATGAACATAAAAGCAGAACTATTTTTTTTTTAAATCATTTTCACATCCTCCCATCCTGCTTGTTTGTTTGCCAGTATGTGTTGGAATATGTGGATTTGGATGTTTGGAAGGGCAGGATTTTTCCAGCTGTTACACCTCTTAATGGCCTGGGAACAGCAGCGACCCAAGGCTGCATGCTGAGAAGCTCCATTGCTCAGCCTGCTGTTTCCAAGCTCCAAAAATTCATTGTATTCCCCCAAAAGATTACAATCATGCAAACAACAAACGTCATTTTATCACTCCAAAGATGAAGCCCAACCTTGAATTATACAATTTCTATAAATAAAAATAAATAAATGAGTGAACAATGTATAGAACTTGAGAGAGTAATCAGGCTAAAATTCTATAGGCAGTGAAACTATTTTTACATGAGAAGCAAAAGGACAGGTTTTCTGACAACACCGTGCCTCAGTCATTCTAACAGAAAGCCAAAGCTAGAAAATTGTCCAGTATCTATTGGCAGAGAACTGTGGGTATTTTTCTTGTGGCAGAAGGCAAAATGTTCAGTTAACAGCAGTGGTATTTAGCCTGTGAAAACCTGTCATAGATCAGTCACTTTACACAGCCCTTCTGGTACTACCTGATATTTGCAAGCAGGTTATAAAGTCCATACAAAGACCTTGCAAGTACTTTTTCACATACCCTTCTTGCTGGAGCACTCTGGATTGTATACACAGAAACATGGTCATGCTTTCATCTGGGTGAATGGGAAATGAAGATCCAGGATGAGTTGTTTGGCTGAAGGAATATGAGAAGAACAGGGTTATGACAGAGATTACATCAAATGTAGAATATAGAAAAATTTCCTTTTTTGTTCTCAGATTTGTTGTCACGAATGAATAAGAAACAGCCTTCTTTTCTGATCTGAGCTCTGTTAATGGCTATTTTAATGACTGTCTCCTCCAGTTTACAGCCAGCTGTCTAATTACAGAATGTCAATATTTATGAAAGCCCAGCATATCAGTGATAATGACACAACTCAATATTTACAGGGAGCACATCTTTCTTAAGTACCAACACTAATAATTGTAGCTGACAACAAGCAAATTTCCCTTGAAACTTAAACTCACAGACCATTCTCCTCTCACCATTTTGGCGACTTCACACCCTGTAGCTGCAGTCAGAGAAAACAGCGACTCTCGATTCCTGATAAATCATTGCTGAACTGATGGATGAGGGACATTTCTGAGATGCTGTGATTGCTTTGCAAGAGGCAGGGAGCCTGGCAAGGGAGCGGCAGGAAAGCACGCTCTGTCTCTCATACAATAACTCTGTGATTGTAGCAATGTCCGGATAGGGGGAGAAGCTCTTTCTCTTGTTAGAAAAGTCTAAAGACGTTTCTTAGAAAATTGCTCAAAATCAGAGGCATTTCTTGATTTCAGGGCCTGTGAGATTAAGCAGTTGTTGAGAGCAAAGTTGTTCTCCAAGACTGAGATGACTCAAATGCACCTACGCTGCAGTTCAGGTGGAATGCGGCCAGTTGGAATTGAGTGCAAAAGCCTGTGAGAATGAGGCAGGACACACATCGTGGCGAGGACCTTGCTGGCAAGCTTCATTTCCATGTAGTAAGGGAAACATTGCAAGTCTGGACATTAAAGAAGCCATTCCTGCCTTCTGCTGACATATGTACTTCCATGTTCAGGACACAATTATATTTACCACATAATTGCAACCAGAGGAGCAGCTTTGGTTTTATGTCTTATTCAAGAGAAAACTCTGTACCATTGCAACGTTTTCTAATGCTAGGCTCCCTTGATAGCAATGACGTCAGTAGCTCACACCATTTCCTGCAGAGCCTGCTTCCTTCAGACATGTTACAGAGCAATATTCATCCCAACTAACAAAAGGTGTAAATTAAGTTGAATAAAATTGGATAAAATTGAGGAAATATTCATTCTGCCTGGGAATGACCACATGGATATCTAATGCAGTTTAAATAATGTATCCTAAATGCTTTCCTTTAGGCAATTTGATTACTATTCCTGACCAGCCCCGTGTAATAATCAGATGTTCTCTGCAGCATTAACCAGACTTGCAGCTCAGAGTCTGTTCTGAAGATCTGAAAAAAGATTCCACTGAATCCATTGGGCTTTGCATCAGATAGCCAGCTTGCAGGGCTGGCTGAAGCGAGACTCAGAAGCATGGGAGTAGCCTGCCCTGCTACACCATCGCAGTATAACATAACACAGAGCATTCACATTATGTCACTGCAGAGGCTCATCTGGTCCTGCTTTCTCTCTCCCATACACATCATTAGGGGATGTTCAGGCAGGAATATAAAAACAAAGGAGTGTGCTTTTGTGCGTGCATTCATGCACGCATAGAGGGGAGGAGGTACAAAAGTAAAGGAGGGTGATCTGTCTCCATGTACCTCCAAAACATCAGGGGAATCCCAGAGCTACAGGCTATATAATCTGTGCTCATGCTTGGTAGCCATGAATGGATGACATTTTCATGATTTTATTTTTCTCCTCCTTAAACTTTTTATTCTAATTAAGCTCCATATGAAAAAGGCTTTTAAAAAGAAATATTTTAAGTCCATCACATTTTAGTTCCAGCTATCTATTGTACTGCGTGTCCCCCCTTGGCTTTCTGTCCCTAGGAACAGTAGTGGATTCCATATCAGAAATAACCAAGTAATAGAACAGAAATTAAGCTTTTTGTCACTGTCATTTACTTGGGGATGAAGGGGGGAAGGTGTTGACATGTCCATGATTAGTTGCCTGAAGAAAAGAGAGAAAACTGAACAAATTTTCAGGTTGAGATATGTGCAATAGGCTGAGTGGAGGCAGAAACATTGTGTTTCAGTGCAATGTTTGATCATTTCACTTTAACTCTTTCAATTGTATTCTCAGTGAGGTAAAATATAAAGAGAAATGTGTAATATAAATGACATGGATTACAATAATTAAAATCTGGATAATATTCTGATTTTTTAAAGGACAGTTTAAGAGCAAGACGCAATGGAGTTTCTTCATCTTCATTGTAAACAGTTTGCCTTCACTGACACTATCTTTACATAAACAGATTAAATAACTGTCCACATTCTTATTGAATGTGCTCACAAAGAATTGTAAAATGGCAGTTTTCAGTACCTGCAGATCCTGCCCTTTTTTTTCTGGTTGACACTTGCATGAAGCTTGATTTTCTCGTGGCCCAAGTTTGGCTTTTTGCTCAATTTCTCTTTTGTGCAGTAAGGTGAAGAACTTGTGTGAGTGGAGTGAGCTCATTTTTGTGTGAGGATATGAGAATAACAAATGAAGACTTACTTCTGTGGAACAAATTGTACCTATAATTATGGTACATATTGGAAAACTTCATCAGCAGTGATCTGTGGAACTGGATCTTTGACATGAACATTTGAAGCAAACCCTGAAACAGAACACAAGGAAAGGGTCATATTTGCAAAAGCATTTTAAACATTTGCTATCGTTTCCAAAAGTGTTTGCTGAATGAGAGTAAAAGCAGATTTGTTTTGCTGTGAGAGGCTGCTCTTGCCACCACTTGTTTGGAAGAACAAGTGCAGTTAAAAAGCCAACTGGTTAAACAACTGTTATGATGGAACATAAACTTCTCTTGCTTATTAACTTTGAAAAAGTATACTGAACAGAAGACCAATATTTGAAAATTAACTAAAAGACTGAATAACAAATTTGGATCTATATTTTTTTCCCTGTGATTCTTTCCCCTCTGCATCCCCTTCCAAATACCCAGGTATTACTCATAATGAATTTTGGTTTCCTCTTAACATCTTTCTTCACCTAATTCAAAAGCATTTGTGTGGGTTGGTCATATCTTAATTTACCAGGCAAGTTTAAGTTTCTTTACTGCCACCAAGCATGAATATTGTTTTTAAGCTTAATGTGGTTTACTCAAAAGGCATCACTTTTCACCAGTTCTTTGATTCATTTTTTTTTTTTAATGAAGTTTCTAGAAGTGCTGAAATGTTACCTAGCAAGTGCGTCCTCGTTATGACAAAAACATAGAGACAGCCTATGCATTAAAAAGGTTACAATCCAAAGATAATTTGAGCAGCCTGATCTAGTGGTTGGCAAGCCTGCCCATGGCTGGGGGATGCAACTCAATGAACTCATTTCTATCAAAGCTTAATCTTCGAAATACATTATTATATAACCTCTGATTCTGGGCATTACACACAGGGGAAACCAAGGCGAGTCGTGACATTGCCTGCGCCATGCCCATGCAGGTAAGGTGCTAAGTCAGCAAGAGAGAAGCAGACTTGTAACCAGGAGGCTTCACTAATGGGTTGCTGGCACAGTATGAAGACTACATTAGATATTCACCGCTGATATGACAAGATACTCTTCCAACAGGGACCATGGTTTGAAAGAAAAGGAACATTGTCAGCCTGTAATCCAAGCTGCCCAGCTACACACCAGTATACATGCCTAATGTTAGACTTCTGCAAGGTTTTGTGAAGTTAGCAAACATTTATCATTAATGTTAAGGCTTTAAGCAAATTCCATGCATGGAATTAACTAATGGGACAGGCTGAGTCACTGCATTCATTTTAGCTTTGGCTGTGACCATATAACAGCCCCTTCCGACCTGTGGTAAATGTTCCCTATCAGGAACATTGTTGTCTACAACAGGATACGATGGCTATGTACCATCTCAGTCCCCTTACTTAGGGTATTTATCCAAAGAGAGCGCATATATGACAAAAGGTGGAATGAAATTGGGTCAAATAGGCACAACACAGATGAGTAATATCAATACCAAAGCATTTGTTTTCTCTAGCTCTATAGTCATCTCTCACACTAAAGGATGCATTTTAAGGAAAACACTTTGAGCTAGCGTAGATTTAGCCCTTCCAAAAGATAACCCCACACCCCAAAGGATGTAAAGGCATATCAGTTGAAGTACCTTTTAAACTCTTTTCATTATTCATTGGATGTCTAGGGAAACAGTTTGAATGGTGTAATTTAATATGCCCAACAGGCTAGTGCCAGAGATTCCATTAAACCAGTGAAATGACTACCTGAGCTGCCTGGCATGTGAGGAGAGCTTCAACCGTATATTAACCCTTATTGATCAGAGCATGAATAAGAAAAGAGAAAACAATGCATGCAAGGACTCTAGACTGTAAGTTGTCTGCACAAAGTGGGCTAAGACTTCAGTTAAGGAGCTGAAGTCACATTAGCAAGGGCTAATTTGAGGGCAGGATTTCTGCTCCTCTTTGAAAATTAGGAAAGGAACTCGCTCTGATTCCCCTGTCTGGGATATGAAGGGAAAAGCAAAGATTCTGCTTGGTAGTGTGAAGAATCTGGAACTGGTCAGAGGAGAATGAACAAAGGCTCACTGTTACTATGTATTTGACTCTCTGACACTGGTTGAAGAAATAGCCATCTTTGCAGCTTCAGCACTAAGCCTGGCCAGATGCCCCAGTCCTGGCTGCTCCATCACATCTACTCACATCCCTGTACCAGGAAGCCCTTCCCATTCTCAGCAGAAACACACTTTTGGAGTGAGATAGTGTGATGGATGATTGTCGTGGTCTCTGATAAACTGTATTCTACCCAGATGGGTTCTGGACTTGGCCCACAAGGACCCCACAGCATCCCAAGGCAGAGACACACACACACATTAATGGCAGCGAGTGGAAAGACCATCTGAAATTCAGAGACGGTGATTGTGTCTCCTAGAGCTCTCTGTGTCCAAGAGAAGTCAAACATTTGTTTAAAGTGCTTCTTTGTATGTGTTCAGGGTCACTTCCATTAGGCCTGTTAATTCCCCAGAGTAATTTATATTTACATATTCTTGCCCACTCCCACAGCACAGTCATCGCAGCTGCATTTTAATTTATGAAAAAGCAACAGAAAAGTATTTGTGTATATAAAGATAGATGCCTTCCAACAATAGTTGTCTCTGAAACAGAGAAGTTTTCTGATTTAAATGTATTTAAGATCAAGGCAGTGATGTGGCCCTTCTGACTTCATTTCGTTTGGCCATTATTATTTCTCTTAAAAGATCTTCTTCACATTCTTACAGAAAAAAACCCACAAGCTGTCTCAAAGACAGAAACAGTATATGCAGATATATCTTAGAGGAAGCCAGCCTGACTGTGTCCCGCTTGAGAACTGATATTACTAAGACCCCAGTAGTTGAACTGTTGCAGGACTTTTCCTTCAACAGCATGGGACAAAGTCTCTGACTGCCATGGAAACAGGCTGGGTAGTGCTGTCAAATGGTCGATTGTACAAATAATCTGCAGTTAATGTGAATATTGCTCATTGCCAAGGTATAAATGTCGTACTTCATAACAAAAAAGTTTCCAGCAGATGTTCCTGTAATCCTATTTACTGGTTCTGTGCTATTTCCCCCCGGTCACTTAACATGACTTTTCAGTGTGTTTTTTGTATGTTGGAAAAATCTTTATTGAACACAATGTAAGAAATAATCTGTCACAGGCAGAGGAATGCTGTGGATGACCTGAACGATTTCCAATTCCTACTGATTCTTTGTTATATTAAATATGTTCATAATTAGAGAACAAAAGAAATATTATTATGATGTAAAACCATCCATGTTATGTTCTGTAACAACAAAAATAATTTGCTAAAAAGTCATGCCCCCCGTGACAATTATATCATACAGAAGTGTGCATCAGCCAGGCTTGGCATACAGCTCTCTGTGTGGGAGGCTGTGCCAGAGTGTGCCCTGGCCTCAACAAACAGTATTTCTTCAGCCATTCACTGCATGATTTCTCAAACTATTAAAGAAAACGTTGTTTCTCTCCTTGCTTACTAAACACAGATTAAATCTACAAAAAGTGCAGCTTTCACAAGGCTGTGTGGCTTCTCTGCTACCTCTCTTGCAGCGTGCAGTTTGCTTGGCTGTAATTTTTTAAAATCTCTTCCTGGAAAATCACCCTGACAATAAAAAGAGAGAGAGAGAGAGAGAAGCAAGTAATGCAATGATTTGGCTTTTCTGAAAGAAAGCTGTAGTGGAACAAATACCATTTTAACCCTAGATGTGGTAGTAGTCCTCATGTGTTTGCCTGAGTATTTTCAGCACTAACTCTCTCCTAATTTCCCAGCT
The DNA here is from genome assembly GCF_905368555.1 of Meleagris gallopavo. Taxonomy (NCBI): domain Eukaryota; kingdom Metazoa; phylum Chordata; class Aves; order Galliformes; family Phasianidae; genus Meleagris; species Meleagris gallopavo. The sequence goes on from NC_139404.1 coordinate 37,881,924, forward strand.
GGAAGAAAACTGTTCCTGGTTCACATAATCACTACAGAGCTGTGACTAAGTGTGGGGAAGGGAGGATTAGTAAATTAAAACTAGAAGTTATAGGAAAATTAGTGGAAGTTGTGAAGTAAAAATGTTACAAACGGAAGCTGGAGAGCTTCCATCAGAGGACATTGTAGCCCCTGACACAATGTAGCAAACAAATATGTATTTTAAAATGTATGTTAATTGATCTATAATTGCTGTCTTTGAAGTATAGTAAGTGTTTAGAAAAGGTAAAAAGAATAGGGTGCTCTGTACAACCCTGGTGTCACAATACACAGCAGCATTCCCTCATGGCCCTTCTTATATTGTTGAATTAAAACATGGCATTACATTATATATACCAGGTAGAGGGAGTACTGAAGTCATTTTGGTGTTAATGAGCCAAAGTTACACATATTTCAATCAGATTTTATTGAGAAAGGGACGATTAAGCAGACTAAGAATGTATCGATCTTCCTTTTTAGACCTCAGGGGCTATCTTTAAAGAAGATTGACATTATGTGTCACTAATTTTCACAGATGAAGTGAAATACAGGTCCCTCTGAAATAATAATAATAATAAAAAAATTAATAAAAAATTTTTAAAAAATAGAAAGCAAAAAATGAGACAGTGTCAGTGCAGGTTAGGAGAGCATCTAAAGTGCGAGAGGTACCTGGATGAGGCCAGACTCTTTTCAGTGATGTGTAGTGATAGGGCAAGGAGCAATGGCCAAAAAATGGAACAGAGGAAGTTCGACAGAAATATGCAGAAGAAATTCTTAATAGCGAGGGTGATGGAGCACTGGAACAGATTGCCCAGAAAGGTTCTGGAGTCTCCTTCTTTGGAGATATTCAAGACCCATCTGGACACCTACCTGTGCAAACTGTTGTAGGGTATCTACTTTCACAGGGAGGTTGGACTAGATGACCTCCAGAGGTCCCTTCTGACCCCTGTGGTTCTGTGATTCTGTAAATGTTCAGTGCTGATTAGCTTCTCATGCAAGCCCCAGAACTACCGATGGCTCCTGGAAAGGAGCCAGCACCCCAGGTAGGACACCAACCCAGCCTCCAAGGTGAGTCACCAGTGTCCCAGGATCTGAACTGCACAAACACTCCCAGCCACTTGGGAACAGCATTTGCTGCCTGCTCCTCTGCCATACCTGCCTTTCATTCTCAGTAATTTGAAAGCAGTGGGAGCTCCACAACAAGGATGTCTGAGAGCAGATTTTGGTCCCTGGGCTATTTGTTTTTTGTTTTTGAGCTAGAAAGACTAAAGTGGTTGCGGTAGTATAATATACACATCACTTGTCAAATTTAGATCAAAGCAGCTTTAGTTATGTAAGAACAGAAAATGTCTTAACTTGGCAAACTCCTTTTTTCCTCCAGGGACGCTATACATTCGTCATAGAGAAATTTCACAAGACACACTTTCAGCTGCCACCTACTCCTAAAAACAATGCAACTTTTCTGCTTAATTTCAAAAAAAGACAGAACGGAGCTTTTTCCAGCCCTGGCTATCCTCAGCCCTGGGCAGAGGAAGATGCTGGGCACAGCATGGTGCCACTAGGAGGGCTCCATTCTCTCCTGCTTCAAATGGTGAAGACCAAGCTCATAGGAAAGAGGCTAACAACAGAAATAGATATCTCCCTCTCCCTCCCTCCCTTCCTCCCTCCTTCTATTCCTCCCTTCCTTACTTTTATTTTATTTCCAAGGAACCACTGTACCTTAGGTCACTTCTATGTCAGATTGTACTTCATATCATGTCTATATGAGGTGTAATTTTTACTTTGAGTACCACAGAAAAATATTATAAGGAAACTGAAAATTGATTCTATGAGCTTGGGTCAGAGTGCAGCTTTATTTAAAGGTCATGAGCACTAACTTTCTTTGCCAATAACTATTAAAATTTGTAAACCTGCATTTTTTAAGAGCTTACGTTGAATTCTAATGACTCTAAATGGCTCTTTAAAGGTGGTGACAACTATGCTTCAGGTATTTTTTCCCTAAGCACATATCATTCTCTCTCTTTAATATACTAATCATAATAAATATTGCTAGACCTGCAGAGACTGAGCATGAGAGTCTCTCCATTTTTTCCTAAGTGTTTCAGCTGTGCTAGAAAAGGAGATGGCATTTCCCTACAATCCCCACCTCTATGGAATACATACCTGTGATATCATCATACTGAGGTAATAAACAATAACAATATCAACCAAATGAGGCAAAACCGTTATTGAAATAGGAAGAGATGTCAATACTATATGCATGGAAAAAATGGTTCAAATCATGGATGCCTTCAAAGCTGCAAGTTTTCTGGTTATTTTTGAATATTCTGATGAGCACTGGAAGGGCAGAAAAGTGCCTTTCTGTGTTACTGTATGAACCACAGCCCGTGTCCCTAAAGCCTGCTGTAGGTGGATATGGGGAACCCGCCTCCAGCTCTCTGTGTCTGCCTTGAGAGTCCTTGAGAAATAAAAGGAGAGCAAATACGAGTGTTCCTTATCAGGGGAGACTCGAAGGATTAAATAACCACCCACTGGCCTTGTTTTCCAGAGCATAAAGGAAGATTGACAGCCCACTCTGGCAATGAAACCTCACATCATTTCTGGAAGTTGCCAGTGTGTTTGTGTTGAGCACACCTTGCTCCATTGCAAGTGGCATGTTGAAGGTGAAGTCTGCAAGTTCACTGGGGATTAAATGCAGCCTTTTCCTTCAGGACAATAACTAATTCATATTGGGGAGATGAGTAGCCTGCTTTTTAAAATAGTTATTGCTGCCTTCTTCTGACTGGGAAGGAAAGAGAGGGAGTCTTGAGCAGTTTCTCTTGGTGACAGCAGGTTGTGCCTTGGGTAGCCAAGCTGGGCTGCCTGCTGCCTTTTCCTGCAGCAGGTCTTCAGGTCCTAGAGAGATAGCTTCGTAAGCCACCTTCTTTTTCCTGCACATGCATTTATTTTCCCTTGTTATTTTTTTTTCCTTTTTTCTTTCTCTTTGTTCCTCGCTAAGAAAAAATCAACATTCTGCTTGAAGGTAAATATCAGCTGATATTTAAATATCAGCAGATGAAGGCTTATATATATCTTCTGAGGACTTATTTTAATATCACAGCAACAAACGTGGGAGAACTGGACAGACAAGCAACGTTTTGCACCTGCAGCTCCATGAAAGTAAGTGACTGCTTCGTCGGCAGATGTATCGACAGCTTTTGTTTGGCTACAGATGGAAGGTGGATTGCTTTCTAGGAGACACTATTTTACTCAGATTGCCACACCAAATGTTCTGGAGGATTAGGGCACACCTAGGCAGTGCCAAAATCTTGTAATTAATGCTGCACCCACGAGCAGCCTTTAGAAGCCAAACTTTCCACTTCTAATCAGCTGCACTCCTCAGGAGCTGAGGTGAAGGATGTTTGTTTCTGCAGTGACCAGTTCCTTCTGGAGGAACTCAAAAGCCCAAGCCTCATTCATGCCAGTTAAGGGCTCCTCCACTTAATTAAAAAAAATGCCACTTGCAGCTTTAGGGTTATAGAGCACTCTCATCTAAAAAATCTCTTTTCTGATCCCCAGTTTTCCAATGGATTATTTATTCCACTGCAATTGGAATGGAAAGAGAAAGCATGGACACAACTCTGCTGCACATTTCCATCTTGTGCATATAGACTCAAGGAAGAGAAACCATTCATCCAAGATTCCTCCATGTGACACTGTGTCATTTATCATGGCTCTCATTCCACCTGTCAACACATGCTGCCTCTCTTATGCAACTCTTCTGCCATCCTCTAGTGGTCTTGCAGAACTCAGAGAAAAACTGCAGTTGCTACTCACAAGACTTTTACAGATCTGCTTATCCTGAGGAGCCATAAGTGAATTTTTGCAGATTTCAATGCAAGTAGGAAGATACTTCTCCATGGATCATGTGTGGAGGGAACCAAGATGCCTCTCAATTTAGATATCTTTGATTTTTTTGATCTTAACTTTTTCTTCTCACTGGAGAACTATTTCATCTTCTCACCATGAGAAAAGCTCTGTACATCTTGCTTTGCTTTTCATATTCTCATGAACTTAGTATTGACATCAGGATGTAACAGCCTACAGAGAGACTGATTAAGTGTTTAGAAAAATGAAAACCTTAAGTCTAGACAGCAAACTCTTGGATCTGGAAATCAAATGCATGCGTGGATGACTCATTCTTATTTTCTTGAAAGAAAACTGTATGCCTCACTTTAACTAAGTTTTATGAGTAAAACGCTTTTCACTGTGTGTTCAGCAGAGACTATTTGAAAGATGTTCAAATGTGTCTTGTATTGCCAGTGCACCCTAAGTAATAAAACATTCAAAGTTATCATCCTCTCCATGTTTGGCCAAATTGCTCAGAAATCAGGGAAAAGCCTTGACAAGGCAATGAAAATAAGACATACTCTTTAAGAACAATTAATAATTCTTGAATAATTTTTCAAATATACAAGGTTTTATTTTTCCTTTTTTTTTCTGCACTTGGTTTTCATGTGTTAGAATGTTTGGACAGCAGAGGAAATATTTCATTATATCCCTTTTCAAGTACCATAAATTGCATAGCTTTCCTGCCAAGTATAAGATGCAAGTACTGCGAAGTTATTGTCCTTTTTCTGGCTCTGGCACAGGTCTGTCATGTGAATATGGTAAGGCTCTTCACTTTGACTCCAATATAGCCCACCTGGAGAGAAAACTTTGCAAGGCAGTGTTTCCTCTTAGAACATGTCCACTTCAGAACCCTCCATTAGTTGGAGTTTAGTTGATACAACCTAAATAAATAACATATCACAACAACACACTTGATAGTTGTTTTATCCCATTCCAAACAACCTCACAGTATAGCCTGTAGGTATTAGATTTTTACAGACTCTGTTAAGGCACAAATTGTGACTGGTAACATATCCATAGATAAAGCATTAAACAATATAATCCAGTAGTAGAGAAGCTTTGTGTATCAGAACAATGTCCATGATTTATACTCTTTATTGCATAAAGAAAAAGGATAACATGCAGAACGCTGTGCCAGTGATCAGCTTACACTGATCTTTATTGCTGGGTATTGCTGCATATTTTGATGGTTGGTGTTCAAGAAGTTCAAGTTTCAACAGCGTAGGCAGTCATATCAGCACAGATGTGATCAGGCTTAGTTCTGTTTGACTTGTTCAAAATGTTCTTGTTAATAGAAGACAGAAATGTATGAATGTTGCTATGATAGGTAAATGGACATCCAAAACCAACAAGTTGTCTAAAAACTTGAGACGGAGACTTATTTTAACAATCTTAAGATTTATGCCTTTGAAAGAAGAGAGAAATTCTTAAACATTCTTTCCTCTTCCCAGAACTGGCTGCTCTGTTTTGTCTGGATTCACCATAATGCGATTATTTTTCATCTTGCTATTCCAGCAGGAGGCTGGGAAGGCAGCACTACTCCTCATGGCACACAGAGGAGATGGGGACTGAAGGCTACAACTCCACGCTTTAGGTTCTCTCACGTTTTGCCTCAGTCTCGCAGCACCCCTCACACTCCACATCAGATGTGGGATTTAAAAAGGTGCTGTGCACAAAAAACTAGAAAAGTTTAGGAGTAACTGAGGTAGAGAAGGAATAGTAACACTGGTGCCAGCAATTTTCAGGTAGCGGGTAGCAGTTTTCAGTCTAACAGAGCCGAGCTGTGGGTCCTGCCTGCCTGCTCCACTACCTTTGGTAGTACAGGTAGCAGCATGCTCCTCTTGTTCTGCTCAATACTCTGATAAAAAACAGGACTTTCTGCTGCTGGTGCCACTGTTTGAAGGTGCAGATTGGAGGTTTTGAAGGATGCCTGCACGAAGCTTACTACAGCCATTCTAGTCTCTTCTCATCTTACGCACTCATTGCATAGATGTGTGTGTCTTTAAGGAACATGTGAGCAGGGCTCTGGAGGTGGAAGAGCTTCCCCAGGAAAACCTTCTACATGTATTCTCATAAGAAGGAGTTCAGATGGATGTGGCATTTCTACTTTTTTTTTTATGGCTTTTGATTTGTGTGTGTATCTAATATTTCTAACCCACTACAAAGTGGGTATTTCCCTCCTCAGCAGGCAGGAAAAGAGTCAGTGTTATGTCTGTACTACATCTAGACAGAGAGGCACCCATATGTTAACCCTTAAAAAGCACCAGAGAGAAGGTATTCTAGTTATCTCACAAAAAGTGAAAAATGTTCCTGATAGCCAGATTTTGTCCTGTGTGGTTACTGGTCTAGATCTCCCTTCTTTGCAGGCAGTGAGAAAGTGGAAATGGTTCTTGTTTTGGTTTGATGTTCAAGCCTTCCTCCAAAAACCACAATTTATTACAATTTGTATCTTCTTACTATTAGTCCACCAGATTGACTCTATGGCTGAAAATGAAAAGCTATTTTCCTGCTTTGCATTACTGTTGCATCTTCAGTTTTAAGAGGATTCACTCGCTTTCATGTTTAGATCTGGTTTTGCATTTTCTGCTTTATTCATCCTTAAAAGATCAGAAGACTCCCCCCTCCCAATCCCTTGCCTTTTAATTTACTTAGAATAAGCACATTAATTAAACAGTTGCATTTGGTTGGTTGAAGGCTATGCCTGTTATTTATTTAGCTGAAGGTTTAGCTGGCTGTCAGAATAACTCACTGGAAATATCAGAATTTGGTAACAACACTGTTCAACCAATGTGACCTACAACAGGACCACCTGTGGTGGACCTTATGAGCCAGTCTGTAGCTCTTATTTCTGCCTTCTCTGGCACGATTTTGTATGCTACTGCACCTCGGGCGCACAGTATGTAGCTTCTGTCAAGCCTTCAAGAGAGCAGCAGTGCAATTCAGAAAGGGCTGATAAACATTGGAGGTATGACTCAGAGATGCCCATATTACCTCTTCTTCTAAGGTTTCCAGAGCTATAGCAAGGGAGAACAGGAACAACCAGTCAATCAATTTATGGAACATTGAAAAGGTCAAGATATTTTAATATGCTGCGTTGCACTGAATATATGGGATATTAAAATTCAGATGCTTCACTCCTAGGAAAATAATTGCAGTGGTACAAATACAGAAGTGCAGACTCCTACCCTGGTGGCAATTAAGTAAATACATCTATTTCAGTGGCAGCCTGAGAGAGACCGTCTTGTGTGATTCTCTACTACACCTGATAACAGTCTTGGATAGAAAACTTCCTTCATTAATTTCTTTCTTCCTGTCCCTCTCTTCAGATCTCTTCACATCTTATTTTCTTTCTGTATTTTATTCCTTACATTTTACTTGCTCTACTGGAGCAATTCTTCTTCACTTTGTTACGCAGGCTCCCAGAACACTGAGTAGGACCAAGTTTTCTGGTCTGCATGCTCCTATATCCTTCGCAAACTTTTAAGAAAAAGCTGTTCCTCACAGTCTATGATCAAAGCCTCTTGTCATTACTCTATCTCTAAGTGACTCCTAAGTGATTTGAATACCATTTTTTAAAATCAGTACCCCAATCTGGACCAACTGTTACAGCTGAGGATGCAGCAGGAACACAGGGAACACAAGACACTCTTGTCTGTACATCTCTCTGAATGTTTGCCTGAGATCACAATCCTCTATATGCATTAGAACTCAACCATTTTAAAGGCAAAGCAATTAGATGGCTATTTTTGAGAGAGAACACAGACATAGCTGCAACAAAGCCAAGGTTAATGATGACTAGAATTTGTTTTCAGTTTCACAAACAAATGAGCTCTGTCCCAAAACTAAAGTTGAACTTACAGCCCTCTAATTTCCTGTAATCTGTAACAACAGATAAACTCAGTTGCAAGAGGCAGATGAAGTGAGAAGTAGGGTTTGATCTGCAATAGGCAGGCAAAATTAGGCCAGAGGCTTAAAACAGTGCAGTAATACTACTAATAAGTTATCCACCTTCCCAAATTTAATGCAGAAGCCATCTTAATGATTGAAGATATGGCCATCCATACCAAGTGCATTTCCTCCACAGGTAGTCTACTAGAAGGGATTCTTTGAAACCATTTTGTTTTTCAGCAGTACCCAGCTCCTCATTACCTGCCAAATGAGTACTCCTCAGCTTCTCTGACTCCTACAGCTCCTTCCATTCCCTTGCTGTGGTTTTGGTTGCAGAAATCTCATGCTGAATGCTCAGGTTCTGGACCAAAGCCTATCTAATCTTGTTCACACATGCTTCATGTATGCATGATTCACGCTGACTTGTTGTGAATAACCAACACTGAGAGCAAGTAGCTTTGCCTCCATCCAGGACCGGACTTCTGGAATAGGGTAAAGAACATCTTGTAGAGAAATGTTATTATCTAAAAAGATGATCTTATCCTATGTAGGATACTGCTCCTAGGCAGGAGCAGTAGACTGTAAGGTGCTCAAAAGGTTTTGCTGGAATATAAAAAACACAGAATATGAAAAGAGGTATCAGTCATCTGAAAACCAAAGAGCTGAAGGATTAAAGAAGTACGTAAAACCCTATCCATGTCTCCTCAAGATATTTTCTTATATCCATGGCAGACTGGTGAATCTGACAGAAACGTATTTACGTCCGCTGGGCAGATCCTGTTATAAGAAAAAACTGCCTATGAAAGCTGTTTTGTCAGTAAGAAAGCTATAGAAGCTCATCTCTAATGCATATAAGCTCTTATTTAAGTATTACAGAATCGCTCTTCAGGGTATTTTTGCTTTTTGTTACAAGAAGCACATATTTTATAATGCCTTCTGATTGCTTTATTTGGGATGTAATGGTTTTGAAGTAATATTTAAACATAAATAATTTGGTTTTCCTTCTCTTTTGTGCTTGGAAGACTTTTCTGTTTGTTTTTGTGTTTGGTGCTTTTTTATGTGCGTGAATTTTTTTGGTGGTGATGTTTATGTTGTTGTTGATGTTTTCTATATGGAAACAAGGACAGTAGAGAGCATTTTCTGTTCCATCCGAGGTTGAAAATAACAGCATGGAGTCAGAGAAGGCTATTCATCAGCCAATTTGTGTCCCCAGTTGGGTATCCCTTTGGATGAATGGAAGTGGTACAAAACATGCAGGGTCTGGGGCTAACGGAAACAGCAATCAAGAAAGTGAATTTTCTAAAAAACACTAAAACTATAAAAAGAGTTGAGCACGCTGTTGAAGAAGCTGTGAATTTGGCTCAGGGGACTGCTGAGCTTTCCCCTTTTTCAGAGTCAGAATGCAGTTGCTAATACAGATGATTTGATGTTTCACCCTTTCTTCCCCATGAAAATATCATTTTTAGGCATTTTTAGATTGCTCATTTCTGACCACTTAAGTTGTTTTATAGCCATGGTATAACAAAGCCAATTTTTTTTTTTTTTTTTTAATGTGAAAATGAGACTCATTCTGTAAATTCGAAAAAGATGCAGCATTAAAATTTGTTGTGCTCTTTCATTTTAATAACCTTAGTTTTAGAGCAGGTGTTTGAAAATTGGCATCAAAGTGATCTTTCTATCTCAGTGCAAGGTCACCCTTTCACTGCAACAGCAGCTTCATTCCAAGGTAGTGTCAAGGCTGGAAATCAAGCAGGCAGCCTTACTCTGCTGTGCTCTTGGGAACACCCTACCTGATACTTGGTTTGTGAAGGCTTTCTGCCTGTGGTAATATAGATGTAGAAATGAAGACTTCTCTCTACAAAGGCAGATGCTGGAGTAACTGTCCCTGGAGGTGAGCAAGAACATTGTAGATGTGGCACTGAGGGACATGGTTAGTGGGCTTGGTGGGGAGGGGTTGATGGTTGGACTAGATGCACTTAGAGGTCTTTTCCAACCTTTATGTTTCTATGATTTTATGATTCTATGGTTTGAAGTATGATAGGCACTGTATAAGACAGTACCATGAGTTATGATGATAAAACACGTAATTGAGGAAGTATTCATTAACTGAGTGTCATCCAACAAACTCACCAACTCCGATGAGCTCATTAAGAGGATGCCTCAGTATGAGAGGTCCAAGTGAGGTGAGCAGGAAACTTTGTGCCATTTTCTAATACTAGACTGCAAGACTTTGGATTGTACTTTCAGTGTAATTATATGTATGTGTGTATGTATGGAATTGCATGCAAGGAGGGAATCAATATACATTACAATATACATATACAATCAATATACATGAATATACATAATTCTTCATGAATTGCTTTCGGTGAAGATTATGGCCTTTTGGTGATCTTTCCTTGAGCCTTACGGGTCTCACAGTGTCTTGGAGAAGAGATGATGATAAGACATGCTGTAAGAAAATGGACAGTGCTTACCAGATAGCTGTACCAAAATAGAAGAGGAAGAAGGCAATTCTAGGTGACAAAATGGGGTACTCAGGGAGGTGGTTGAGTTACCATCCCTGCAGGAGTTCAAGAAACATTTAGACGTTGTCCTGTGGAACATGGTTTAGGGGGGGAATATTGCTGGTAGGTGGACAGTTAAGACTAGATGATCACCTTCGGTGATTCTATGATTCTAATCCAAACAACAAACAGATGATCCAAAATGGCTTAGCAAAACATGAGTGTAACCCCTAGTTTTCATTCTCCTGATGGAGACAGGAACTTCCTCTTCTCAAGAAAGGGGTCAGCTTTTGTTTTTAGGAGATTGGGCTTGTCCCTGAGGCACGGTCAGAACATTATGTCTCTTGAGGACATTGTGTTCAGACTTTTCTGATGCCCATGGTGGAGCTTCAGCTCAGGCTTCCTCCTGCTGCCATGCACATGATCCTATGGGATGCAATCTGGAGCTTGCACTTGTATTGTCCCATTCAGGTGCCTGAGAATCTGCAGGGCCTCCCTCAAGTTTCAAGAGCTAGATGTGAAACTCTTAAGCATTAATAGATTATCTCAATTCAATTCTTGTTCAGATATTAAAGGTTTCCATTTAGACATACAAACATGCTATCCGTGTGACATCAGGGTACAGAATCTTCCATACTAAGTAAAAAAAGGCTTTTATTTGACACTACAAAAAACACCGAGTCTGCAGCATGGCTGAGTTCACTTTTCAAGAGAATTATTAATGTTGGGAATTTTCAAACTTTCCAAAACTGCTGTAACAATAAACTTTTGCTTCCAATGCAGCATATTGCTTGGATGAAGAAACACACTCTTTCACTACCACTGGAATTCCAGAGTCTATTTATGAGCAGTTCTTTTGCCTGAGATGAGGATTTAGCATACAAAAGGTGCTAATGTGTCTAACTTGAGATGTTGTGTACATCTCTGTGGTTGGTAGGAGACAGCCTTTGTGACAAGGTCACGTGTCATGTAGCGTTGTAATTTCAAAGGACTGAAAGTACCCAATCCATGAGGATAATATACATTTGCCTTGGTGACCTTTTCATTATTTTATCGTTCTACTTACATAAGCATATGTTAGCTAAGATAATTGATCTCATTTAAATACACAAGCCAAGATACTGCAATTTCAAATTAGCTTATCGCTGCAGTTATCTTAAATATCACTGAAATAAATTTACATTTAATCTCATGTAAATGACACCAACAAACTTGTTTATATCTCATCTGGAGGAAAACTAAAACATAACTGACTTTTTTTTTTCCCAAAATTTTGCAAATTAATTCACAGAAACCTTGAGGAAATATAAAATAAAGCTTCCCATTTACTTTACTAGAAAGGAAACCGTGAAGTTTTATGTATGAAAGCTGAGGTACCAGCCTTTTATTCTTTTCACTATATGTTAGTCATGTTTCTCAATGAAAGGAAAAATAAAGGATTGATTCATATTTTTTCGGCAAAACTGTGGAAATCATTGCAGAAATTTCTTGTGAATAAACAAGGTACTGTCCCGAGGCACTTTCTCTGATCTAAATCATGGCTTTCTGGAGGGCTGACCACTGTAGCGCTGCCATGCCCCTAAGCACAGACTCCTTAAACTTCTTCAGGCTTAATACGGAGTGATTGAGCCTAAGAAACAGTAAAACTTGCTGTCCAGGGGAAAAATGCATTTGCAGAGCTTTTTGGAAAAGCCAGCAGTCATAGATTAGTCATGGGCAAGAGGGGTGGGGAGTTCTGTGCCCCACTGCCTGTTCTGCTGTATGGATACAGCACAGCCTTGGCTGCACTGAGCAGAAGGGCTGAACCACTGGGTCTGGGCTCTGGAGCAACGCAGTGACATTACTCCACACCCAGATAAAAAATGTTCTGCTCACAAAGCTGCAGTGAAGTGAGACAGTCAGCCTCCCTCTGGCCTTGCACCTTCAAGCAGGACCAGCTCCAATTGTTCCCTTCTAGACCACTGTGATTTGCAAACTATGATAAAGACGTGTTGTGTTTTATTCTGGGAGGAACAGTGCAAGCTATGGCAGCATTTGGAAAGCTGGACACTTGGACAACATGACAGTGGATTCCTGCCTTTTTTTTCAGCCCTTTTTTAAAAGCCTTTGTTTTTTCTTAATGCTAAGCTGTTGATAGACTGCTGGCAGCTGGTTTTTTTACACCCTTAGTTTTCTTAACTAGAAATGGCCCTCTGAAATGCCAGGAATTATTTGGAATGGGGAAATACCACACAGCTCAGTGGGAGAGTTTTTGTTTTCTTTCTTTTGTTTTTTTCTCCTGCAACCAAACACGGCCCCATTGGCCAATTCCCCATCTCCAACCCTGCTCACAATTTAGGATCTGCCAGTAAGCAGTTTTGGCTGAAGCCACGCCAAGCAGTGCTGTTATCCGTGCAAAATAAAGAGCACTGAGGCCCAACCAGCTGCGGTCTGTGCAAGGAATGATTCTCAAAGACCCATAGGTGTCATGTGGCCACTAAATGCAAAACATTCTCCCTAAACTGACCGACTGCAGTGTGTTCTTCTTCCTTGCTCTTACAGGAAAATGGGAGACAAGAAATGAGGCATCCAACAGTGTGAACTTGAAGACATTTCTGGACTTGGATGTAAATTGAAGGTTTTCCTCTCCTGTCCCTCCCACCCAACCTGCCTTCCTCCTGCAGTAGCACAGGGATCCTTCTTTGCAGGTCTCCAGGGAACTCACCAGAGGACTGTCTTCTCCATTTCTCTCCTTCTTGGGAGCTGGAGCTGTTGTCTGCAGCAGCAGAGCAGAGCTCATTTCTCTGTGCTCTGCAGGCTGTTTTTCAGAGCAGAAAAACTCGGAAGCTCCATCCCCCATCAGCAAAAACCTGTGGAGATATTCTGGGTTGGGAAAAGCTGCCCCTTGGGGGCAAAGCCAGAGCCTGCAGTGGGCCACACTGCAGGAGGAGTGGGGCGTGTGGTGGGAGGTGGGCAGGCGGCACAGCAGGGGAATGGAGCCGACCGGGGTGTGAGGAGTGAGTATGGAGACTGCAGCAGTTCTTGCTGCGCTCTGTTCATCTGCTCTCGCCAAAGTCGCACCTGTGAGCAGCAGCTTTTGGCACTGCTCTGCCGGAAGCACTGTGTCAGATGGGCACTGGCGTCCAGCCTAAACGATTCTGTTGGGCCAAGTGCACTTGTTGGGACAGGTGGGGTTGGTGAAGGTTCAGGTTGTGGAAAAGGAAATGAGGCAGGATGGCACCTTTTACCACTGTCGATTTTGTTTCTTTTCTGGTCTGTTAATTACAGTTAAAAAATGATAGGGGCTGGGACTGAGGGGATGGTAAGCATTCACGCTCCCCTCGGATTTTATACCCTTTCTTCCCTTTGCATGCTCCCACCGCTCACGCTACCGCTGTGAGGCAGGGGCTGCCTCGTGCACCGCGCTCACTGCAGCCGAGCCCTGCTGAGGCCTTTGCACGCTGCTGCTACGCATACACTCACTCACAGCGCCTCGGGCTGCGCACAGCAGATACTTCGCTCCCGTCCCCCCCGCCGCGTGCCCCTATTTCAGCCCCTCCGCTCCGGGCCCCCGCGGGAAACTTTTCCTCTCGCGGCACACCCAGCCGGCCCCGGCGGCGGGGGCAGCGGCGCGGGGCGCGCACGGCCCCTTTAAATTCCAGCTGTGCGGCGGGGGGCAGCACCGCTGGCGGCGCGGCGCGGCACGGGGCTGGGGCCGGGGCCGGCTGCCGGTGCGCGGCGGCGGGGAGCGCGCAACCTGCGCCCGGGGGAGGTAGCGGCTCCGGCGCCGCGGTCCCTCGCGGAGGCGGAGAGGATGAGGGTGGCTTCTGGCTGCTTTTTTTGCCTCCTCGAGATGATTTCCATAGTAACCTGATCGAGCGGTGCAATTTCGGAAACTGGGGTGGCTTTATTATTATTATTTTTATTATTTTTTTCCGTTTTTTTTTTTCTCCGCTTCTTCCCTCCCACCTCGTCGGCCCCCGAGGAGTGACAGCTGGCAGGTAAGGTGCCCCTGCCCCGCGGGGTATTTCCTCGCCGCTAACTTCCCTGGGCGGCAGCGGCGGGGCGCGGGGTCCTGCGCGGTGCTCCGGCGTGCGCGGCCGGGGGCTGCGGGCCAGGACTGCACGTCGGGCGGAGCCGGGGAGCCCGGCGGGGGGTTACCTCCGGGGAGAGCGCCGAGCTCCTCTTCCCCTCTTTGTTTGCTTGTTCCCAGAGAGGGTTTTATTCTTCCCTTTGTTTCTCCCTCCTTTTCTTCTTCCCCCAACCAACTCCCCCCCCACCCCCCCCCCCAATCTCTCCTCTGCCTGGTTTGTTTCCTTGTATCATCTTTCCTTCCTTCTCCCTTTTGTGAGGGTGAGAGATCGCACGCACTTTACCTTAAAATCAGCGGCGAGCGAGGACGCAGCCGCCCGGCCGCCCGCTCCCGGCACCACCGCATCCCCGCTCCTCTCTCCCCGGCCCGGGGGGTTCTCGCAGCGCGCCGGGCGGGCTGGGGTCAGCCCGCAGCGCCCGAGGAGGGTTTAGCCCGAAGCGGTTGGGTGTCGGGCTCAGGGGATGTGCATCGTGGAAACCTGCAGGCAGGGGGGTCTAGAAGCTTCTCCCCCCATAGCCCGCACCTCACCCGTCTGCTGGGTCGGTCTGGAGAAGTTGGGGATGTGTCACCTCACCACTGCGTGGCAATGGGTTGGTGGTGGCACCGGTGGCCCCAAGAGTATTGAGATGCTCGCTGGTGCCAGCCCCACTGCTCAGCCCCACCTGCCTCCTGCTCCCTGCGCAGCACTGGGCTGTACAGGATAGGCCTTGCAGGTTTGGGTTCGGTGGTGGAGATTCTGCCCATTTCTGTCCCACTGGGCCCCTTGCCATTGCCAGGTGGGAGCCGTGCACCGCGTGGGGCGATGCTACAACTTCCCATGGCTCAGTGCCCACCCTGCCCCTCTGGGTGCCAGCCAGAGATGGGCTTTTGGACTGTGATTTGGTTGAAGGGGTATTTGTCGTTTCTTGTACTGGGTTTTAGCGAGCACGAGGAATAGATGGCTCTGGTCAGGGCTTTTTGTTTCTGTCACCAGTGATCAATAACCATCTGGTGGCAAGGTGATCTTATTACAGAAAAGCCAAAGTGCACGCTGCAAACAGCAGAGAGACAAGGTCAGAAACTCGGAGCTGTCAGCGTTCTGCCTGCTTTGCGTATTTGAAGATGACGTATTCCTTTCAAACTAACAGCAACTTCGAGCTTCTGATGAGCTTTATTCCCAATGTAAATAATCAGCGTTGGGTTGAGACGGGAAACCATTGCTGTTTGGCAGGAGGTGTCTCATCCTGAAGCATCCTTACACCCTTTAAAACCTTCTCGCTTGGCCAAACCTCACAGGGATTGTGATGCTCTGAGGTGAAAATAGTTTTTGTCTTTGCCAACACAAAGGTTGGCTCGTTCTCAGTGCCCAGCAACTGCTACCGGCTTCCAGACACAAAAGAAAGGCGTAGGCTGTGGCCTGAAGAGCGTGCACGCTAAAAAAGGCCGTCAGCTGGAGGAGAGCGCCGAGCAGCCGGCGATCCGCTGCGCCCAACAGCGGCAGCGCTGAGGGAGCCGAGCTGAGGCGGGCAGCCCCGGCGCGGAGAGGTGCGAGGCGCGGGGAACGCGGCCGGGACCCGCCGGGATGAGGCGCTGCGGGAGAGGGCGGCCGGCCGGCGGGCGGAGCGGGCAGGTGAGCGGCGCCGAGGGAGCCGGGAAGGGAGCCGGCGGGGGAAGGGGTTACACCGGGACTCGGAGTCTGACATGAAAAGCTCGGGGTAATGAGCTTAATCTACGAGATCTGGTTCTGAAATTGTGTGTGCCTGCCAATTAGCTAACCATTCTGCTTTGCAGAATGGAATTCAGATCCTATCTCGGTAAGTGCATTGACTCTGAAGTGCTGCGAGGAAAAGCAAAATCTCCTCTTTCCCCTGCTGTGGGCTTTAAATACGAACAAAAATCAGATCTGAGAGCCGAGGAACCCTTTAATACGCTCACTTCCCTAACTTCGTCTGCTGTATGGCGTGTAGGCTCCCGCCGTTAAAATCAAAAGCCCCAGTGGCGATGTGACTTCAGGGGGCTGAACCCAGGGCGGCTCTCAGGTATTTTCACCAGTGAACGTTGCAGTGCATTGTGAGGAGGGGTCGGCGTCAGTCCCAGCGTGGGCCGAGGCTTAGGAGGCGTGTGGCTGGTGCCTCGCTGGCAGCACGGCACCGAAGGAACACAGCCCCCCGGCCTTCAGTAGCGAGCGCTTGGCTGGACGTGAGTTACAGCCCGACCTTTATTAGCCTGCATTAAAGGGAGCGCTCACGTTCGTGTGTGTCAGTCCGTGTGTGCCACCCCAGTTTTCAAAATGGCTGAATGCTATTGATCCAATTAAAAATGCCACAGGAAAATAACTGGAATCGGTTGAAATTTCAGCCTCACGATTGCTGTGAAGGATAATTTGGGTTATACGTCGCTTAAGCAGCCGGCTGCAATAATGGTGAGGAGTTGACAGAGTCCTTCATTAAGCCGTCCTTTTGCCCTGATTTCACTGGTATGGATTTGGAAATGCAGATGTAAATGGTGCTGTGCTGCGCAGAGTGCTGATCTTGGTGGTATTTTCGGTCACTGAACCCCCTGTTGCTTTTTTCTGAGTCTGGAAATGTTTGCTTCAGACGGCATTAATATGGTTTATTCTACAGAGGATCAAAAATTCATTATGTTTGGTTGTGCTGAGATGCAACAATATAGATTTTCTCTTTTTCTCAGAGAAGTGTTACCTACTTAATGCTAAATTTTACACTTAGTCTCCACATTGTCAGTGGTTTGGACCCACTTATTTTTAGGAGGGATTCTGGCCTGCACCTGTGCTGTGCTTGTTTTTGTACGAGCTGCCAGAGGGGCTGCCTGCACGTGCTCATGGAGCAATCTGCCTGAGAGCTGTTAGCATTTGCATGAACTGAACCGGTTTGTTTATATGCAGATCAGTTACTTCTGAGAGGATAAGTGTGTGCGTGGAAAGTTGTTAGCGCAGAGGGATGCTGGCTTGTGAAATCTGTCCCACCTCTGAAAGAGAAACTTTCATGTATAATGTCAGAGAAACAAGCGACTGAGGGGCAAGAACACTGCTGTGCCTTTGATTATGTTCTGCACTGAGTTTCATGCTCGTCAGTATAATATATGTTTGGCAAGACCCAATGCTGTGCCTGCCATTAAAATACTTAGGATTTAGTCAGTGTAAAACCAGAGACTTGTCCAGATGCTCAGCATTTCCGTGATAGTTGTTGTAGGAAATGCTATGGTAAAACTTCCCTGCTGAACCATTCTGCAGAAATAAGTAACAGTGAATTGCAGTATATTTTAATTTTTATGTTCTTTTCTACTGCTGAAAATGACTGCATGCACACTAGCACCCCTTTACTCAGTTGTTTTCCCCACTTTCACATCTAAATTTAAAGTAATACCTTGATGCATCCATTTAAATGGCCAGTGCCTCTTCTGGCAGAACTTCTTAGTTCTCACCAGCTGCTCACAGCTCTGATTTGTGCAGCAGTCTGCAGGCACATCAGGTGTCCTGTGAGGAGCTGCATGTTTGTGCTGCGAACATCAGTGCTCCCTCATATAGCCATAGACGTGCAAGTCAGTAGAAAGCACGCTAAAGTGGCTTCTTCTGGGAAATTGTAGGGAATGAGGCCAGCTAACAGTAAGACCCAATGAATGTTGTTGACTTCAGCGGCAGGAAATGATGTCCTGGTCTATCAGGAGTAGACCAATGAGCATTGCTTACTTCACAGCCTGCTTCAAGGTGTTTGATTGTAAGTGGAGTCTAGAGAGCTCAGCCAGGCTCACAGCTCCTTGCAGCAAATGTATTCCACCTGCCTCAAATGAGACAGCAATGTTCCTTGAGACTAATTCAACAAATTGCAAGTGACAAACCAGCAGACAGACAAGGAATGCAAGTAGGAAAAACAAGGCCATGCTATTATGTCTGCCAGCCTTTACACTTCATTTAAAAACTGTAATTGTTTTCTGTTATATGGCAGTATTATCATCGCCGTTGCTTAACTTGTACGCATCATGCTGCAGTGCTGGGTAGTAACTCGGCCTTTGGAACAGGCAGTCCCAGCTGGTTTTGGAAGTTGTCTCGCTGCAAACAACTTGGTAGTAACTGAGAGCTGGTGGAATAGCAGTGTTAGTAAAGAAAATGAAGGTTTATGCTGAACCAGACTAACATTTGCGTAGAGTTAAAAAAAGCCTAAGGCTATTAAGGACCATAAAAAAGAATACTTGACTGAGAGCTTACAGAAATAGAAGCAGTTGTTGTCTTACCAGATTTTAATGAGTGTTCTGTCAGTGACAGAAAACTTGAGGTTTTCTGATTATTCAGAACCATGCTCGTAGAGAGATAAAAGTTAATAGTAGCTGCCTTTTAAGTGGGAGATCCTGCAGTGTTCTACATAATTTGATTTTGAGGGAAAATAGATCAAATGTGTTTACGTGTCGTAAAAACAACATGAGATATTTTTCATATTAGATTTATAACATATATACCTCCCTCAATATGGAAAAATTAGATAAATGTGCTGCTTCTCTCTGTGCTATTGACATTTTCATTGGCAAGATGATGGATGCTGCTTGAAACAAAATGGTTTGCTGACGACTAGGAGAATCACTTCTTTTGGATTTGAGAAGAAATATCTTCAGCAAGGGAGATAGGTTGATCCGTAAATTAAGCATTAATCAAGTTCACTGTTAGAAATCTGAATTTATGGTGTAATTACCTTCTTCAAGAGTAGCTGCTGTGTTGAAAGGTTCTGATTTGCTCATATTTGTCTATATTTCACAGCGATGTCAATTACTTTATACAGTGAGATGTTACCTTTTCTCAAGTGTAAATGTAACATCTAGATATTTTTATCCAGTGGGCTTAATTCCATCTGCCTTTTAAATACAGGTCCCATGCCTTCTTCAGTTTTATATAGAATAATAGCATCTAGTTGATAAGAAAACTGCTAGATAACATGACAATTTGGAATAGGACACTGAAACTAAAATTGTCTAGTAGCTCATTATGATCAATTCTGTTTACTGCAGCTGGAGTATAAAACATTCATCTTTGATCTTTGGATGTATATTTTAATACACAGCTATTAAGTCTTAAAAATTAGTAAAGCGAAAGGAAGCAAATAAAATTGGCAATGTTTACATTAACTTTGACAAACAGGCAGTTGAAAAGTGGTGACTAAAAAGTGATGACGGAACAACCGAGGAATTTTCAGAAAGAAAACCAAACTAAGAAGATAAGGATTCCTATAATCTATTTAAGGGCACTGCAAATTCATCACTTTTCTGGAAGCAGCAAATCCACGTATCCTTAGTGAAAGTCTTAACTTGCCACAGACAAAGCTGATTAGTCATCCAAACAGTCAAAAGAGTTAGAGTAAGAGTCAATATATCTTATGTTAGAATGCAGGCTACATACTTGGTTTTAAAAGTGTATCAGTAGGCATTGAGTTACACTACAAATTATGAGGCAATATAAGACTCCAGTAAAATCAGTATTGTTTTATTTTTGAAGATTTATCTGTACATCACAGATAGAAACTACTGTGATTATATGTTTTGAGGCATGATTTCTTGAAGGTACATCTGAGGAAGATAAAGAATAAGAAAGAAGATAAGAAGGTTGACTTTGCAGGTAGGAGTTGCCTCAGTAAGAGTAGGTAAAGTGGAAGTGCTGCCCTATCAGCACTGATGCATGATGCTTTTTAAAAGTGCTTGTTTTGAAATACAGGTTGCAAAGGGAGAGAGAGGGGGAGCTGCTTGTAAGAACAACAACTAAAAAGTAATAGCTATTCATTTTATAGAAGTAATAAGTGAACTGGGCTGTTATTTTGGAGAGCCTGGGAGGAATTACTTCTGTTGCTAGCAAATGGTTCGTATATGTAACCTCTTGTCCTCTCTCTTGAATATCAAAGGAGCCCTGTGGTTCTGTGTGATGCAGAGGTAAAGAAGGTGAACCTTCATTGAGTGTCACAATGTTGTCATTATTTTGGCAGTGCACTGGAGATAATTTCCGCAGTGAGGCAGAGAAGCTCTGCATCAATAAGAAGGTTTTGAGCTGAACAGTGGATATAAATAAACAGTACCAAGTGGTCAGATACCAGTTTAAAACCACCCTGCTGAGATTTTTATCATCGGGATGAAGAGTGTGAATGATTTCTAAAGAAGAACAATAACTTTTGTGCTCTTTCCTTCTTTTCTCTGCTCAACAATGAAGTAAAGCATTTAGTAAGTTTTAGTAGTAACTCCAGTTCAGTCCTCTTTCATCACCATCGTTGTGCACCCTGCCCCCATTGGGTCATACTTTGATGCTCCAGAGGATCGTGCTTTAGGGATTCTCTGAAATGTCCAAAATTCCCATTTACTGCCTGCATTTGGTGTGGGTTCTTCCTGTTTTTCTTCTTATTTTATGGTGAATGGGCTGCAGAGAACATGAAATGCTGTCTGGAGGTCCGGGCCCAGAGAGTGGTGGTGAATGGAGTTAAATGCAGCTGGCAACTGGACACGAGTGGTTGGTGCTGAGACCTGTCCTGCCTAATATCTCTGTTGCTGACCTGAATAAGGGCATTGAGTGCACCTGCAGTAAATTTGCAAATGACACTTAAGTTGAGGGGGAAGAGTTCATCTGCTTGAGGCTAGGAAAGTCCCTCAGAGGGATCTGGACAGGTTGGATGACTGGGCTGAAGCCAACTGTAAGAGGTTCAACAAGACCACAGCGCCAGGTTCTGTACTTTGGTCACAACAACCCTATGCAACGCTACAGATTTGGGGCAAAGTGACTGGAAAGCTGTGCAGAAGAAAACGACCTGGGGGTGTTGGGCAGTGCTTGGCTGAACGTGAGCTAGCCAGAGATTGTTTTGTCTGGAGAAGAGGACCCTCGGGGAGACCTTATTGCCCTCTACTACTGCTTGAAAGGAATTTATGGAGTTTATGGTGAGATGGCGATCAGCCCCTTCTCCTGGCTATCAGTGATAGGATGAGAAGGAATGGCCTCAAGTTGTGCCAGGGGAGGCTTAGGTTGAATATCAGGAAAAATTTCTTCTCAGAAAGAGCGTTGATGCATTGGAACAGAGTGCCCAGGGAAGTGGTGGAGTCACTGTCCCTGAAAGTGTTCAGGAAACATGCAGATAGGGTACTAAGGGTTTAGTGGGCAGTATTGGTAGTAGGTGGGCAGCTGGACTAGATGGTCTGAGAGGTCTTTTCCAGCCTTAATGATTCTGTTATTTTGTGGTTTAGTAGGCATGGTGGTGATGAGCTGATGGCTGGACAAGATGGTCTTAGAGGTCTTTTCCGACCTTAATGATTCTGTGATTCTATGATAATAATGTGTTTTCTGGCTTTCCTAAAAATGAGAAAAGGACAAACAGAAGGCAGAAACCGAGACCTTGTCAACAGATGTGATTGCAGACAAATAGTAGAAGCTATGCTTATTCAATAGAGCTCCACTGATTCTGAACTTTAAAACGTCCCTTTGAACTTTTGAGAAGTTTTTTACATCGCAGCAGTGCTGAGAAAATGATGCCATCAAGATGACTGGAACACAGGAAAACCAAGATATTTTCATTAGGGTTATTTTTTGCTTGTTGATTTGTTGATAAGAAGTCAAGATAGATTCTGGATAAAATTTTAATTTTGTTGTTCAAGCCAAGCTTTTGATTTCCTTGTCAAAGAGTTAAGGACAGAAACACATCCCACTGACATAGATAATTTTATGGACTTTGCTTCCACCCGAGTAATCTCACTGTCCTCACAACCCTCCTGCTAATATGAATAATTCACAGTGCTCTTGACCATATTTCTTCTGTTACATGAGCTACCTCCAGCCTAATCTTTCCATTTCTCTAGTGAAGAGACCCAGAAAAGCCATGCTGTAACACACAAATTGCTAAGTGTTCCTTTTTGGCACATTCTGAACTGAAAAGGCATCTGTTTGGATGAGCTCTTTAGTTGCTTTTTAACAACTAGATAAAAGATTTGAATGGAAGGACTTACATAATTTGACTTCTATAAGTAGAGTACAAGAAATGTGTATGTTCTTTGATTTATGTAGTTTGCTATCACATTTTCTTAATGAACAGATTACGGCAAAAAAACAATCTGCATCACTGTCACTCTTGGACTAGATTTTGCTGGTGAATGGTAGAGTTTGATGGAAGTCTTGAATGAGATAATGGTGCTAAAAAAGATGCGAGTGGTAGTTTGAGCTTAACACAGGTGCACAGCTAGTTTAGATATCTGTGTACTGATGACATTTAAATCCACATTTTTTGAAGTGCAGTTTAAATTTGGCTCGTGTCCTTGTGGTCATTTTGTTATGTCTCTAACTGCCCATTTTCAGCAAGACTAAGTTATTAAACACTGACTTTAACACTGAGTCAGTTTTGACTAAAGCTCTGTAATTTGCTTTTTAAAAGGTTTACTGCATTAGAAACCAAACCAAATTCCTTTTATTTACAGTAGCTTAGCTGCAGTATCATTTTCTCTGATCTCATCCTTAACTGAATCCACTCAGAACTCTTTCAACTTACTAACTGTTCTCTTCCTATCCACTTAGTGTACTTCGTTAGACGATTAAGACTGAATATATTATATTTATGCATTCATTTTTTTTCAGGGAGTGGGTAAAAAGTTTACAAATACCTCCATTTTTTTTTAAGAGATCTTTATAGATATGTACTGTTGCATAGTTTTCTCTTGCAAATAGTTCACATTATCTTGTGATTCTAGGCATTTCTTTGGTTTGTTTTTTTCATTTTGTCTTTATTACACATAGCCTGTTTCAGAATGGATGAACCATTGGCTAATGGAAGGCCTAAATGTTGACTAGAAAGAACGAGTTAACAGCTTTGAATTCATTCTTAACTTCTTTCAGAGTCAGTGCCCCACTGAAGTAAGGGAAAGAGCCAAATTTGTCTCTTGAATCTGTCATCTGTTGTCACACTGAGGAAGAAACCACTCAGCTGATGCAGGTTTGACTGGTTACTTTCACAACCAGGGATCAATTCCTGGTGATTTTGCCAGCCAGACTTCTAATCTGGTTGTTTCTGCTGAGTTTATTACTTTAGAATGTCTCATACATGGTTTTTTAAAATGAGAAAGAAATCTGAAGAAGTCTTTGGAAATCACAAAAATTACTAATCGTGAGGATTTGGATTTAGTTAAATGTATTATATTAAATAGTGGTTTCCAGTGTATTAGTCACCTGTGAGCTTACTACTAGTAGTCTTCAGAGAAAATGAGTTTATCCAGGAATTCCTTCTAAAGATTGTTTATGATCACAGAGTAGTCTAAAATAAGAAAAATCTTCGGATTCCCCTCGCCTAGAATGCAAGACAGCTCTATTGGGCAGATGTAAGCCTATGTTTCTTAGGCTGGTTTTCCCTGTTTTATGCTACAGGCACCTGCTGTGTCAAAACATCAGCCCTAGAATGATCATCCTAGGGTGGAGAATAGAACAGGCTGTCTTGATACAAGCTGGCATTTTGGAGTCAGAATGACTTTGCTTTACTCCTACTGTGTATTTTTTTTGTTGTTATCATTTAGCTTGATTCTTCTCCTGAAATCAGGTGTTGAAGGGGTTTGTTGACTGGAAATAAAATTTGACAGTGCTGCTACTGCATGTGTTACATTGTCCTTGATCTTTTTATTCCTTGATTCCTTCTGACATTGCTTGTTCTTGGTCAGGGAGGGTTTGGTCGGAGGTCATCCAGGCGAACTGGATGCTCACACATCCATTGGCTTAGACGGGATTCACAAGTGCTGAGGGAGCTGGCAGAAGTGAATGCCAAACCATTCTATATCACGTATGAAAGGCCATACAGAATAGGAGAAGTGCCTGGTGTCACTCCAGTCTTCAAAAAGGGCAAGAAGGAGGACTAGGGAAACTTAGGGAAGCCAGTCAGCCTCACCTCCATCCCTGGAAAGGTGATGGGACAACTTATTCCGGATGTCATCTCCAGGCAAGTGGAAAAGTGCAGGTGGAGGGAGGTGAGGTGAGGCTGCATCTGGAGTACCATGTCCAGTCCTGGGCTTCTTTGTTCAAGAAAGACAGGGAACAGCTGGAGAGAGTTCAGCGGATGAGGAAAGATGATGAGGGACCTAGAGCATCTCCCTTATGAAGAAAGGCTGAGAGACCTGGGGCTGTTCATCCTGCAGAAGAGAAGGCTGAGAGTGGACCTTATCAACACTTATAAACATTTAATGGATGGGAGTCAAGTGAGTGGGGCCAGGCTCTGCCCTGCTCAGCAGCAGAACAAGGGGCAATGGGCACAAACTGAACCACAAGAAGTTCCATTTGAGCATGGGGAAAATCTTATTTGTTGCGAGTGGTGACACAGCACTGGAACAAGCTCCACAGAGAGGCTGTGTAATCTCCTTCTGTGGAGATATTCAGTACCCACCTGGACACTTTCCTATGTAACCTTATGTAGGAAACTACTGTAGCAAGAGGTTGGACTAGGTGATATCCAGAGGTTCTTTTCAACCCCTACAGTTCTGTCTCTATATTTCAGTTGTGTTATCTGTGGAAGTATCAACAGAATTAGTACCGTATTTTCCTACATTATTTGAACCGTGTTGTATCTTGTAATGTTTAAGCCAATAAAGTAAATATGTGGACAAGATATATGTTTATATTTGGCCCCATATACCATGCTCTGAAACTTTTTATTTTCTGTGTGTCATTTGATGCGAAGCTGGAATAATAGTAAAGTGAAGTAAGTTTCCCTACTTGTTAAGGCTCACTAAAAGAATTTGCTAACATCAGTGACCAGATTTAGGCCAGGTTTGGGCTCTCAAAATTTCCAAGTGTACAAACTTACGCACACTTCTCAAAACATTACTTGTGATGTAGCTATAGTCTGTTCTTGACAGATCTGCTCCTCAACTTATCCACCCTCTCCTATTGCTGATGAAAACTTTAGTGCAGTAACTTCGTATCACATAATTCAATGATGTTAAAATAGGATAATTCATTCCTTTCCCTCGCACATTTTATTTCTTTCTATTAAATACATTCCAGGCACAGAAGTAATGGGGGAGTTGAGTTCGTGACCTGAATATATCTGAGGTTTACCTGCAGAATGATTCCATGTTACATCCATTTTCAAACTGCTACTCTCGCTAGTAATATCACATTACTTTTTCATGGAGAAACTTTGAGGCATTGAATTCCAACAGTCTTCATTTTATGATGATCAGTCAATGCGTGCAGGCCACGGCCTGATTTATTCTAGCCATTAGGTGGCAAAGATTCTTGAGTATTCGGACTGCAAGCAATACGTTATGCCAGAAGCAGACAACTTTCCTGATATGCCAGTTTGCACACTGTTATTCACACAGTGAGAGCCACAGGACTGGTGTCCCCTTCCTTGCAGAGCACAGAGTGGATGGGATGAGTTGGACCTTGTCAGGAGGCAGATGATAGTCCAACACACTCTCTTACAGATAGGGATGGTCCTAGACTGATGTACTGATGGCCTCAGCATCTTCTAGCTTGATTCCTTTCTCCTGCAGGATCTGAACTAGCTGGCAGTTTCTTCTATGCTTGAAGTAGTGAATGGGTAATGACAAGGTAAAAAAGGCCTAGGACTAATTTATATGTATTTTTAACTCTATTCCACAAATTGCTGAAAGAGTTGGTGTTTGTTTTAAAAATCTGAGTTCTCATGCCTAGCTGAACATGTGCATAATAGCTTTTGTGCTGCCCTGGGGAGGAGATCAGGGAATCTTTGTATTTCTATCCAGCCCTCCCATACTTCTCATTCACAGACCCTGGGAGATTAAATGGCTGATAGTATTCTCTGACCCATACCACTGCTTTCCACTTTGAGGGCCTGAAATAGATTCCCCTTGCCTTTGGCAAATGCAGCTCATGTCTGTGCCCTACAGCCCATTGCCTGAGGTGTGCAGGAGAGCAAGTAGCAGATACAAAGGCACTGGAATTCAGGCAGCACCAATCTCTGTGCAGAGTACCAGAACACGCAGGTTTCCTCCCATGCTGACATTAAAGATTTCTTGAGTACTCATCAAATACTCATCCTGCTGCATGAAATACGTGTGCAGTGCCTTTGCTGTAGGCCTTACCAACCAGAGCAACTCCACAAAAAAGGGAACTCTAGCAGTAAGGTTAATGGCTACTACTTGTTTGGTGATTTAGTCCAGAAGCACTAAGGAAACACGTTCTGAACTTGCATACTGTAGGCTTGTCTGTGGGCAATGATATAACTTGTCATCTAAGAGTGTTTCCTTGGATGGAAACAGCCAGAAGGTTTTATCCATTGATATCTACCTGCTAAAATGAAAGAACTCTGGTACAAATTGCTGTGTTGGAGGAGCAGGTATATCACAGAATCACAGAATGGCCCGGGTTGGAAGGGATCTCAAGGTTCATGAATCTCCAACCCTCCAACCCCCTGCCACATGCAGGGCCACCGACCTCCACATTTAATACTAAACCAGGTTGCCCAGGGCCCCATCCAGCCTGGCCTTGAACACCTCCAGGGGCATCCCCAAGAAAATATGATAGAACATGCATTTGAGAGGGACCCGTTTGTGCTCTTTTTACTACTAACCCTTTTTTTTTTTTTTAAATCTGAAGGCTTCTGACACCTCTATAGATAGTAATTTTAATTAATTTCCCAATTATTAAGAATATACTCACTCAGAGGAACATGCTAAACATCACAATTGTAAAGATTAATTGTTCAGATGTAATTAGAGACATGCTCTGTGCTTAAAAGCACTGGCAAATGTCTACCGTTGCACTATTTAAATCATTTAAATCTATGTTGGACTAACGCCATTTTCTCTAAAATCAAGATCTGCTCTATAGTGCTTAGTTATCCTCTTCCTTACAATATTTTTAATGTGGAATGTTTGTCTTCAAGGTACTAGTGAAACTAGTTTTCTTAACAACAAAATGAAACAAAACCCAAACAAAACCTAGGCAGCTCTTTAAAGAGGAATGAAACAATTACTTCTCTCTAGCGGTCATTCCTTCAGAGTTTTGAACGGAAGACAAAGCCTGTTTTCTATAGCACTGTTTTCTGAAGATTAAGTGCTAAATAATTACTACTTTTCAGTTGTGTGAATCAGTGGGACGCAGAGCAAGAATAGTTTGTGGGTGAAAAGGCAGGGAGGAGGTAGTGGTGTTAATGGAAAAGAAGTGGGTGGTAATCGTACAATAAAGACCCTAGGATATTAACCTTTGACTTGCACATGTTGTTTATTTCATGTTTGATTAATAGTTTTAAAATTTAGGAGAAAAGACACCTTTTGGCCTTTTAAACAATGCACACCTTCAGTGAAACCCTCCTCTTTGTTTTGCTTGCTTATCGGAAAGAGGAAAATCGAATGGTATTAGTCACACTTACAGCCATTTGATTGCATTTATAGCAGTAGTTGATGGCCTTTTATTTGGAGCCTATGCAGTTTCATTTGGAGTGCAACACATGCCACATTCATCTTGAGGATTAACTCAATTCTCTAAATTAGGTGGGTGACCTTGACCAACACAATGTGTTTGGCTCCATGCATTACTGCCTCTCCTTAATTTTGGGGAAGGTGTGTGTTTTATTTTAGTTAATAATTCCAAAGTTTGTATGTTAACTTATCCAGATTCTCATCCCTATTTCTGTTTGAATGAGTGCTACTTACGTGAGTAGGGGGCATTGTTATGCTTCTGATGCAAATATTTGGCTCTCTCAATTCCCAATGGAAGCCATTCGTGTACTTGCAAGAAATTTCTTTTACAGGCTTCTGCTCATGCATTGAGTGGGATAACTCTATGGTGAACGAAGTGGGCTGAGTAAGGCTAGCAAATGGTCAATTTTGTGTGTGATTCTCTCGCATCTACAAAGCAGATTCAGATTGATCAACACAGTTTATGTGGTGTTAATATTTTACACCCTTAAAAAGCCTTAAGAACCATTAAAAACTCAAACTTTCCTTTTCAGTGTGAGATGATATTATATATCAGATTCTTTTCTGGCTGCTTAACGTCTTTGGGTACCTAGCTCCCACTGAATTGTTAAGAGCCCTTTTGTAGCTGGGAAATTCTAACCCTAAAGGTCTTAAGGGGAAACAATCCCTGTTTGCCCCCAGTTCTGAGTCTAAATTTCTGTAGGCAGCATAGCACAGTGATATGCTTACTATCTTTTCTAGAGGTGTTTTCCTCTGCGTTATAGGACTGAAACACCTTGTACATATTGTACATATTCACATACAAAGAGTCTTGGTCTGGAAAATGAGCATAATAAAACATTTAATTTTGCAGGCTTTACTTCGCATAGCATGCAGTTTTATTTCTGTAAACATCAGACATTCATATCTGTTATTTATGTAAATTCCCATGTCTGTTATAGATTTGCAATCTTTGCACATTCTCCATTGAAATTTGATTATGCAGTTTGTAAAACAGACAGGAATTTAATGCCCATTCCTGGTGATGATGAAGCATTTTCTTGCTTTTCAGAAGCACGCAATCTTTTGATTTTGTCAGAGGTGGAATCTAAATAGGTATATTGGAACAGCGAACAGAATGAGTGTGTTTTTGGTTGTTATGGAGCCTTTGGTAAATGGTGTGTGGCTGCAAAAAGAGCTGCTGTGTGTGTGTGGGAGTGCTGGTGTCTGAACCGCTGATTGCTGCCAGAGGTTGCTGGAGTGAAGACAAATGAGTTCTTCAAAGCAATTAAAAGCAGCGTAGGTGATGAAACAACAACTAGTAATCTCTCTCAGTTTCATATAATGTTAGATTTAGGTCATTGTGTCAGTGTTACGAGCTGCACAGGAGGTGAAAGCCACTACTGAACCTTCCGTGCAGATGCTCTGTAGCAGTGTCTTTTGGGGTGGAAGGAGTGCCGATAGGAGCACACCACAAGAAAGCTCTGCACGCTCCAGTGGTTTCCCTTTCAATTCTGAATACGCTTCAAGGTCCTGATCCTACTGTTCTTAATGGACTGGGGCCTGTCTTTGAGGCCACCTTTCCATTTGCAGTCAGGATGCACAGGTTTAACAAAGGTGCTGCATTTGTTACAGCTGTGTGTGAAGCAGAGAGTCGGAGGCACGGAGTGCTGCAGGCATGGGCTGAGCGAGCAGCAAAGGTCGGAGTGAGCCTGGACCTGCTCACAGCATGCTGTGAAGACTGAGTGACATTGCTGCTACCATGGAAGACTGAAAGGGAAAATACAGAGATCAGTATATCCTATGGGCAGAAGTGGTTGCTGCTGTAAGCAGGTCAACTCAGCCAAACTTAGATTATGTAAGTTTTAATTTACCGTGCCACAGCTAGAACATGGTACCGTAACACTTCAGACTGTGTGTCTATTATATACTTAGGCATAGTTCAAAAAAGATAAAGTTAGGTAAACCCACATTAGGGGTAAAGTTCATATAAATAAGTCTTTCCTTTCTGTCTCTTTGCTGGTTTAGCCTCAGGTAGGAAAAAGATGGTGGGAAAAACTGCCTCCTTCCAGTGCCAGGTCAATGGGACATTGTCTCGAAGTTGCTTTGGACTTCTGAAGTACTACCTACTTTTGTACTCAAAGAAGCATGCTTACAGTGCAAAGCACTTTTGTTTTTTTTTTTCTTCTCTAAAATCCATCCCATTTTAAAATAGATTGGATATTAATGGTCTGAGAAGCAGGTGTTTCACTGTTGTGCAGCGTGTGCTCCTGCTGCACAGGGGTACAGTGCATCTACAACATTTTAATGGTAAAAAAATTGCAGTGTTTTTGGCTTTTCTAAAAATAATATTGGGAGGAGAAGCTCATCATCTTTGAAATCGTAGAATCATAGAATGGCTTGGATTGGAAGGGACTTCAAGGGTCATAAGGCTCCAACCCCCTCACCGACCTCCATACTAATACTAGACTCTTACCCATTTACTTCAAGAAATTTCTTTCTCCGTTCACACCAATAAAGGCAAGGCCAGTACATCATCCTACAGATATGTCTGAAAGTTCAAAAGATGTCTTTCATCCCCATCCTGCTCCATCCTTTGTGACCATCACCATCATCTGTACTGAGCACATCTCACACCATGAGGATGTTTGCTGCAGCTTTGCCCTCTACCTCCCCTCTGGCCACGGAATCACTTGGGTCAGAAGGGGTCTCTGGGGATCAGCTGCTAGCTGCAGCTCTGTGGTGCCAAAATGGTGCTACTGGGGGAGATTGTTGTTTCTGTTGCAGTACGGGTGCAACATGATGGGCGATGTAACAGCATCCAAATGCAGTCTTCCAAGAAGACCCAGGAAGCACGTGCAAGTGTTTGTGGCTGAGGTCAGACAACGCTCGGTTTCCATTTGCAGCAGTTCTCTGCGTGGCAGTGGCAAAAGAAGGGGGCAAAGCAGTGTAGAAGCTTGAGAAAAATACTCTTCCCTTAGGTATACTGAACTGAATCATTGAATGCTGGAAGCTATCACCCATGATAGTACCTGAAGCAGAGAGGTCACACCGGCTTCTTTCAATGCAGCACTGCTGTGTCCCAGGGAACCTCCTGTTCACACTATAGCAGAGGCACTGGAACAGCAAACAGTGAATAGATTGAGCAGGTGATGTGGGGAAGGGAAGGAAGCTTAGGCTGGAAGCCAGGAGGAAAGAGGAGCCAGGAGGAAAGGGATCCATTCTTTGTCACAGCAGGCAAAAGACTTGATGGAGTGGATGGTGTCTGTTGCATAAGAGAAGAAGTGCTACGCTTCCTTATTTCTGCTTTAAATGAAGGATTCAAGCTAGCCCTCCAGCCAAAATGGCCATGGGAGCCATGGCTATCTCTTCAGATTGACTTGTAGACATCACGCTCACGTCCTTTCCAGCACAGCGTTAATCACTGGCAGCTGCAGCGTGCCTTCCTGCCAGCTCTCGGGCCCTGGGGGGTAGGAGAACCCCGGGGAGCCTGGGTAAGCCCGGCTGTGTTGTGGGGCAGTGGTGGCTGGATGGCACATGGCAGGATGTGGCCAGGCAGGTGGGGGCACGGATCCCCGCCGAGCTGGATTGCTGTACCCAAGGTGACGGCTATGACTGTGTGCAACAAAGTTGTAATTTGGTTGCCATAACGACGGGGCACATCCTTTGTAGTCTGGGCACTCCACGCCTGGTGTGCGACATGCGGCAGTTGCTCTAACAAGCTGAAATCGGCTTTTATTTTGTTCTTGTAACATCTATTGTTTTGGATGGAGGAGGAACAGCAGCTCACAGCCACCGTGCTTTATGATGGATTTTTGCCAGCTTGTCCTAAAATTCATGGGTACGAGGGAAGGGGGTGTCCGGATGGCACCATAGACTATTCTTATTTTGAAGTCTGGAAAATAAGTGCTTAGCATACATATATGTGTATATACTTAAATAGAAAATACTTGCAAGAAACAATTTGACATATCTGGAAGTTCAGTGTCAGAGTGACTTTTATTTGGGGTGTTATTCATTGCTAGCTATGGAATGTATTACTGGGATTTTAATAGCATGATGTTCCCATCATATGAAGGGATTGCTCTGCTCTATCACTACTGTGAAAAAGACTGTCAGTGTAGACCATTCTTCTATATAAATGTAAAGCAAGCAAACAGTTGCATATTCAAGAGTCAAAGTCAGGCATATATTAAAAAAAAGAAACACAATCCTCTTTTCCTTTGTGTTTCCTCTGCTCTCTTGTTCAGTGAACACTGAAGGGTTTAGGCCACGGTACAGGGGGGTGTGAAAGGAGACTTGTCATTCCCACTGCTTGACTCATTGTCTACCATTCAGGAGAACTTTCAATCTTTACCAGTAAGTCCAAAGCTATTGTCTTTATTTTTGTTTATTTCCTCAATATTTGGTAGTCACTTAAAGCAATTTTTTAGGGGCCTGATTGTCACCTTAGCTCTTAAAAAGACCTTTTAAGGTGGCTCCAGTCATGACATTATACCTTGTCCTGAAGTGATCTAATGGTTATAAAGAAATGCTAATAAAACATTTATTTTAAATAGAATGAGACAAACACAATACCACAGTATTTTGCTACACTTTCCTCAACTGGGCAGGTAAAATACTTTCCAGTTGACACTTGTAAATGAGTAAGGACAATTCTTATTCAGGAATGGGCTTAGGTGCCATGAGGAGCTAGAATTGCAATAGCAATCTTTGCAAATCTTAATGAAAGTCGTAACTCAGTGGTATAAATCTGCTTCATAACATTAAATCACTGTAAGTGTTGCCTGTTCTATCAGACTATTAGGCCAGAAGCTGCAAAGTGCCATCTCCCTGTCTGGATACAGTCTATACAGGTTTCACCCACTTGCGATTCTTAACTCAAGCATTGGCATCTGAAATTTCACTGCAGTCCCCTGAGTGCAGAAGGTCAGTGTCTTGGTTTACCGCTCAGCTCAGTTAGTTAGTACTCCCTCCAGTCAGCTTCTTCATCCACTGTCTGCAAGTAAGTTTGCACTGGTTCAAATTATCCTAACACATAACAATGTCCTGCAGATATATTTAAGGGGATTTTATGAATGACCCACTTTGAGGAACTGCATGCATTTTATGTTGTAATACACTTCAGATATTCAGTATTTTGTGTCTTTCTGAGACAATAGTTTTAGTGTTTAGATTCTTAGTAGAGTAGCAAAGGATGCTCTCTACATCATGTTTTACTTGTCAACACTGCCTCTATT
This sequence comes from Meleagris gallopavo, assembly GCF_905368555.1. Taxonomy (NCBI): domain Eukaryota; kingdom Metazoa; phylum Chordata; class Aves; order Galliformes; family Phasianidae; genus Meleagris; species Meleagris gallopavo. Next base: position 37,914,904 of record NC_139404.1, read on the forward strand.
ATTAGCAGGGGAAATTGCACCATGTAGTATTTGAGGCCATAACCAAAAAAGTATATATTTTCCTTTATAGGAAATCCTCTCTTTCTCCTATATGACCAAATTGCAGTCTGCTAATATCAACAGACAATAAAATGGTTGGGTTTTGAAGACTTATAAAGTAATTCTGCTGCAATAAATAGTCCAAAAATCAGCTACTCATTTATCCAAGTTCCAAAATGCTGACTCTCATCTTTCTTTCAATGAACATAATAATTAGTTGCATGGGAATATACTTTATGAAATTGAAAATATGTTATTGTGAGGCATTTGAGTGTTTTGAACACTCAGTGGAATGTAAGTACCAAGTTGTGGTTTAACTCCTGCAGGCAGTTCAGTGCAACACAACTCTTCACTCACTTTCCCTGAGAGGAAGAGAATTAGAATGGTGAAAGTTCAAGAACTCGTGGGTTGAGATAAGACAGCTTTCTAGGTGAAGCATAAGCTGTGCAGAATTCATTTTTTGCTTCCCTTTGGCCTGTTGGGGCTAGCTGTCCTGGTTCTGTTCCCTTCCAGCTCCTTGTGCCCCCCCAGCTCCTCGCTGGCAGGGCAGGACGAGAAGCTGAAATATCCTTGGCTCTGTGAGCATTGCTCAGCAACAACTAAAACATCAGTGCACCATCACCACTGTTTTCAACAAAAATTCAAAGCACAGCCTCATACAAGCCTCCACAAAGAAAATTAATGTAATCCCAGTGAAAACTGACAGTATCCACATCATTCCCTTAGTCTATGGGACACCTCTGTGAAATGTCCATAAAATGTTTTTAAGTTGTCCGCTGAGTTCTTTTGTTGTGATGGCCACTCATGTGCTACATGGAGTTGTTGGACACCAAAGCCAGTACAGGTCAGGTCACTGTTGCACTTGTACTGCTTCTCGGGAGGCCCTTCCTCTTGGTTTGAGTGGTTCCTTCTATTGCAGCTTTGTTTTATGCTAAGCAGCAGATAAAGGCTTTGCACTTGAAAATGCCGTGTATATATCTTTTAATGTTTACATAATCGTTTGATGTTTTAGGGCAATTTACGACGTTATTGAATGCCTTTATTGGTAAAAAGAAATAAAGGTGTCCAGCGAGAAGGAAAAAATGACTCATCAGTCTGTTTGCAGGAGAAAATCTAGCCAAGTTACAGCCTTGGGAACAAAGAGAGTGGTAACGCTCCTCCAGGCTGCTCTCCCACTATAGCAAAGAAGCTGTGAAAAATAGACTCTTCCAGGGCTTGAATGTGAATGAGTGAACTCTCCAGTTACTAGGAAATCTTTTCAGAATCAGAAGCTGAGCAGGTTTTCAGGTAGTTGTATCCCATTCATTTCCTCACCCCTTATCCTGCACATACTGATTCAGCTTGTAGCAGCACAGGTTAAGGCTTTTGAAGTCTGATGAAAGATCCCACACCAGCTGCAGTGTGGTGGAAATGAAGGCACCTTGCTTTTTCTGCTCTTCCTTGTTGCAAATGTTACAGCTCTGTCACAGCTATCAATGGCATCTAAACCAGGAGCAGAAACAAAGCAAAATGCAAATTGCACTGTTACTTCCTTGGTATATTAGTTGTTGCATCATGAATAATCCAAGAGACCAGCTAATGCTGAATGATTTTGTTCACTCTGCTCATACGCCAATTACTTATCAAATCCTACAACCTAATCTCCCTGATCTAAACAATCACCTCTATCTAAATGCATTACACAAAGTGTTTGGAGTTGAATGCATCTGCATTACCACTCATCTGGGAGGAACTGCCTGGCTTCTGTCTTAGGGCAACATGTTTTTAACTTGGAAGGACAAATGAACTGGAAAACACCTTGTATTAAATATTAGTCTTCTAAGTATGAGCAAAAACACCCTTCTAGCTCCATTTTTACATCAGGTTCACAAAGTCCGCTTGTTTAGAAGGAAGGAATGGTAGGGAAGATATCCGTCTCATGACCATTTTCCATCCTACAAATCTTTTTGCTAGAACAGACCAGAGAAGAGATTGTGAGATCCTTCTTGGTAAACCTGTGAGTGTGAAGAGACTGCTCTGCCTTTCCTTTACTTCTTTCCTCAGCAGCTGATGTTTTGCTTCCCAGTTCTTTTATTGCTGTTTCTCACTGTCTACATCTGATGTTGGTACTGACATGTATCAAGCTGACCAAAATACTTGACTAGTCAGCAGCACGATGCCCACAAACTGGCACTTTTCACTTTTCTCAGCATTCTCCCTGTAGATAGATGAAAAGGCTAATGTTTGCAGTACTGCTTCTGATTCAGTGCAGAGGCTGCATTCCACTGTCAGTTCATTTCAATTCATATTGCATGTTGTGATTTTATGTGAATTGCAAAAAAATTATTGTCTTTTATTATCTGCAGCACAATAAATATGTTTCAGTGAGATTATTGATCTATAGCAAGATCTGAATCAAGGGCTTTCCCAAGTCTATGAAGGGTGGGCAAAGTTATGGGCAGAGGGTGGGTTCTGTTGAGTTCTGTTTTCCTTCACAGCCTCATTATTTAAGTGGCTGCTGATAAATGAGGTACAGAAAATGACGTTAAACCAACTCATGATGTCAGCAAGCATTGGAAATGTCACATTGCTGTCACTGCACTGAGAATGGGACCCAGCTTGGGCTGTTGTGTACAATCCATCTGGTGAACTGATCCTCGGTCCTTTCTTGTTCTTTGCAGAAGAGAGATGCTGTTGGCCATGAAGAGTAATGCGAGAAAAAGAAACAAATAGCTGTGTTTATGTTTGTTATTGATTTATACAGACAACAGAAATAAATATTTTTGGTTCTTAAAATATAGAGAAATGTTTCCTGGTCCTGGTGGTTTGAACAGCATGTAATAGTGTCTGACTAGCAACATGAATTCGTTGACTACCAACTGTTGAATATTTGATCTGTTTCTACTCTTTATGTTTTATTAATGCCAACTTTCAGTTATAATAAGGCCTGACTGTATTCTCAGTCAGCTACTAAGAAATGAATTTTCTGGGGCTGAATCCTAAGGAAGAAAGGATGTAGGACTGAGCCTGTCGTTCCTGTGGAACCTACTTTGGTAGGTTGAGGGAACTCTTTCAGATCCTTTCAAACAATATGCATTAAGTAAGACAACAAAAACATATTCTGTGAGCTCTATAGGTTTATACTTCAGTACACTGAAATCCGGAGTCAGAAAGTCATTAGAGTTGCAGGCAACATTCAGTGTTTCTACATGAGTGCTTGTCATGACAGGTAGTGAGGTGCAGGGACCCTTCTCAGTGCATAGCAGTTAAGGACAGGACAAAACCAATCAACAGTTTGGATATGCATTATACTTGTTAGATGTAATACCTCTGGGTCTGTTTGTAAACTACAAGAATCAGATCTCTGGTCAGCATGTGCATCCCACAGATAGGGAAAAGGCAAGGATGCCATCCTGTTCTCCTCTTGGTCCTTCTGTGCTTCTAGGTGGAAACTCAAGAATGTGGAGGGGAAATGGAGGAGCCCTGGGATGAGATCCAGCACATCTCCTGGCTCCAGTTGAAGAGGAGATGCGGTATGCTGCCCATGGTGGCAAGAGAAAGATTTCCAGTTATGGGATATGCTGCTTGATCCAGTTGGCTTCTGTCTGTGCAGAGTCATTAAAAATCTGTTGTTAGGAAAAGAACATGGGCTGGCAGGTACCATGACCTGTTTCAGTTTATATTTATTTCAAGAGATTCTTGGTTTAAAACTAGAAGATTCTCCTGATGTGGTCATTTCTGGGGAGGTGTCCACGGAGGCTCGGAAGCCTAAATGGGTAACTCAGATTTAATTAAAATAAATGACATTTGCTCGTGTGTAACCACATTTTGGGGGGAACCCTTTGAAAGGGGGTTTTGGGGTTTCAGTGGTACAAAAAAAACAGCCCAAGTCCCCTCTTTATTTCTCTTATATAGCTTGAGATGATTCTTCTGAAAATTCCTTTTAAATTTGTCTTTAAAAGCAAACAAATACTTGAAGAGGGGCTATGCTTCTGCAGTACAAAGCTCATGAGATTTGGACTTACGCTTTTCGTAACAACAGACTGTGAAGCTTTTAGTATTTGTCTTTGGGATATTGTATCTTACAATATGAACAGAGAATGCATTTGATTAATCAGATGATTTTTGCGTTGTCCTTTTTCATGAACTAACCGTCTATCAGGTACACATTTTCCTCTGAGATCCAACAGCAATGTTGTCTTGATATTTTAAGTGGCATGCATACTATTGAATTGTTGGTGTATCCTATGTAATCCTTTGTATTTAGTCTGTTGTTCCACAGAATCTTTTTTTTTTCTTTTTCTATGTTGTAAAGCACATTTGTGAGAAGCTTTTCTGAAGTAAAAGTATATAACCGATGCTTTAAAAAATATTGCTCGAGGAAATCATTTTATTAATCCTACACGCAATATCCTTCCTGTCAAACAGTGGAATTTAGATGGCAGAATCAATAATGTAGTATCCACATGGGGATTGCTAATACACAAATTAGTGCATGGTGCTTCTGTGCTTGGTAAGAAAGCAAGCCTGTATTCTCTCAGTCCTTTATTGCTGTGCAATCAAAGAGAATTATGGACGCAAACAACCCAGTAAAATAGAATGGAATATTTCATGAAATGTGATGTTTACTAACAAGAGTAGAGGTTGCTCTTTCAAAGACGTGGCTGAACAGAGTAGCAAGCAATATTTAGTATAGTAATAAAAGGCAAATTATCCATGTTTTCCTTTAAAGACCATCGCAGAGGTAAACTAAAATCTAATGCAATCTGTAACATTAATGCGTTTTCTTTATGGCGTAGTATGTGAATATTGGAATACTAATGGTTCATCATATTTATTGCGTATAACAATATTCTTCTGAGTTACTGAAAATGTAAAGGGATGTAAATTACTCATAATGAAATAATTTAATTTCTAATGATTACAGAATGATCTAAATATACTGAACAAGACCCCATGACTGCATATTTCAGTAATTGCTCAGTTGTATGCTTATTTTCATAATCAATGCATTACTCAGACTATCTTCAATGGAATTTATTACCTCATTTTCAGTTTCATGCTACTTAAATATGCAGTAGCTGGTCCCACAGAAAATTGTGATCTGTACAGCGAAGAATCATGGTGTCAGAGGTCAGAGTTCTTTGTTTTCATTCCTTTGAAATCACACTTTAATGTTCTAAAAAGGGCAAAAAGCATGTAATTTGCATTTAAAGCACTGCTTTCCTGCATTACATCCCCTTGAATATATCTTTTGGATAATGGACATTTATCATACCGTTCCTCTTGACTCTGGAAGCAGTGCAGAAGGTAGCTGAAGAACCTTTATAACCGTGCAGTACAAGGCAATAAATCCCAAACTGTCACATGATTACTATGGTAACCATCAAGCCTCTCAAGCTTCCAGCCATACTGAAAAGTAGATTCAATTTTCAGCTCATCAGCTCTTCCTGGTGATTTACTTGTTGACACCGCACATTTGATATAGTAGTGTTAATGCCCTCTTGCACCTCTGGGGACTAATACCAACACCCCCTTTTACAAGGCTTTATGCTGCACTGACCTCAGGAAGTCATTTAAAATTGTAGAACTGTATTCTTGTCAGCAAATGCGTAAAGTGGCATATATTACTGCATTTAGAATCCTTTTTTTAAGCTGCCGCAACTTGGTATGGAAAATGCGACCCTTTTCATAAAGGCAGTGAGAAGTATGAAGTTGGCATTGAGATGGAAATCCTGTTCTTGCTTAAGCATTTCTACCAGGATATATGTGTGGGTCGACCTGGCGTGTGCATCTCTATGCTTGCAACCTTCCCCCATTATTTGCTGAAGAGACAGAGACAGTTCTGGCATGCATTGTGGTGATTTGTCTTTTTGGTCCTGGAGTATTCCCCATGGAAATGATCTGTGTTTTTCAATGACTACGGCAAATGCTGTTACGCCTCAAACAGATTACTTGAAATGTTACGTTTTGCATTTATACAGCCTCTTACTTTCTGCCCAAGGCAGACGGAAGCTGAATCAGGTGGGCCAAATAATCCAGGGATTGCTGGCTGACATCGCTGTGTTTTGTTGCAGCTTTCTGGGGTCGATCCAAGGATGAACGCTGTGTAAGCTTAAGAAGTTTTTTGATGTTGAAGAAAGGGAAGAAATCCATATTAATTTTAAAATCCAAGGATGTTCAGAAACAGTGTGACTTTTGAAGCCTGATTTACTGGAAGATTCCTGTGTTTGTGTGTGTTATGTGCTACCTGGAGTCTGGCTGGATCCTCTGGCATCCAGTTAGGCGTGAAATCTGATTGCCTTAGTGGTACGTAATGGCAATTAGCCATAACATCTCTGTTAGGAGTACTTTCTTTGTGTGTTGATAGCCAAACTCAGCATTAAGTTTTTCACAGAATCATAGAATCCTTAGTGCTGGAAGGGACCTCTGAGGGCCATCTAGTCCAACTCCCCTGCAGTGAGCAGAGACACCACAGCTAGATCAGGTTGCCCAGGGCCTTATCCGGCCTCGCCTTTTTCCCTCCATGGGTGTGTTGATCAAATTTAACTTCTCTGCTCTGATACCTTCAAAAACACTGAATTCCTTTCTGCCAAAGGTGATGGAAAGTGTCTGGTTGTTGCTAAAGGTAGCAGATACAGGAGGGAGTACGTCCTATCTCAAAGTGACAAGGAGCTACTGCATCATCAAAAGGAAAAAACCTCTGCATTGAACAACTAGTGTGCCATTTGTCTGTCGCCTTATAAAGGGGAGCTTCTTGATCAGAAAAAGTGTTACTTAGTTTGAGACAGTTTCTTCAACCCAAACATTTGGTGTCTGATAGTGGTGTTGCTCGTTCCATCTTCCAACACAAGAAGGCTTAAAAATCTGTGTCTCGAAGGATCTTCAGATGTTCCTGCCTTCTTTCTCCAAGAACAGTCCAAAATATTCCCCTGAAAACACTGTAAGTGCCACAGTTAAAAAAAGAATAGACAAAGCATTGCTGATAGTACAAGAAATTTACAGCAGTATATCTGTCTACGTCTGCAGTTATAGTGTTTTACCTGCTGAAAAACATTTGTGTTTTGTTACCTGTAGAACTTGTTGCTAATCTTTGAGACGTAAAAGTTATTTATTGGTTGGTGACAACCTGTTTGTTACTGTGAAAACCGCAGGAAGATAATGTATGCTACTAGTATATGAAAATGTGAATACTCTACTAGTACAAGAAAATGTGAAAATGTGGAAAGCTCCCAGACTGAAAATGTGCTCTACCTTCTACCTTCCCACAGTGTAATCTGGACTTTCTTCCAAGGGTGAAGGCAGGGGTGGGAGTGGGGCTGCATAAAACAGGCTGTGGCTTGGCACACTTGTTCGCTCCTGTAGTCTGCTCACCGCTGTATCAAGTTGTTTTCTTCCAGTATTATTACAGAGAGATTAAAGGAGATTTCATGGAAAACAGTGCTATATGCCATCCTTGCCCACTGGATTGGAGTAATGGGCACTGTACTATTGAGTTGCCCAGGGCCAGCTCCTGTGGGGGCTCTCTGGGGGCTGTGCCTCATCCAGGCCTCATCCAGGCCTCATCTACTGCTGCACCACAGGCTCCTCCATGGCTGCTCCATGTGGTGCCCATGGCTGCAGAGGGACAGCCTGCACACCATCGGCCACTCCTGGGGTGCAGGGAGCTTGTGCTCCATTCCTGGAACACCTCCTGCCCTCCAGCACTTACCTTGGTGGCTTCAGCGCTGTCTCTCTCACATTTTATCACTCCTATCTCCTAGCTGTTTTGCAGTCGTTTTTACCCATTCTTAAATATATTATCACAGAGGCACTGCCAGCACCGCTGGTAGGATTGAGTGTCCTGTGCTGGGCTCCTTTTTGGGTGGGTCTGTTTGGACATGAGGGCAGCTCCTGGTTTCTTCTCACAGAGGCCATCATCCCTACAGCCCCCACCACTGACAAAACTTTGCCATGTAGATCCCATACAGCAATGCCTTTTTTTGTTTCAAGGTGCAAGCATTTGTAATGCAATTGAGAGTCTTCTCAATTGAAGAAAAAACGAATGTGTGGTTTTGTTTATTGAGTGGTGCAGATTGATATATCTGATATTTAAGATTCCTCTCCAAAACATGTTGTTTTGTACTGAACAAGACTTTGCCAATAACTACTTCACTTACTGTTTGTTAAAGATTTCATGTATGGAAATCACTCTTCTGATTTCAGAAAGGCTTCCTTTGAAAGCAGAGCTACTTCTGCTCAAAGTTCGTAGTGATCAGCACAGAAACAAAGGCTATTTTGCAAGGTAAATGATTAAGATATGAGTGAGACAGTGGGCAGAAGAAGCTATTAGCTTCTTGTTTTATGTTGGCAGTATGGTAGCATTACATCTAGAGAAATTAAAAAGAAACATGTTTCTCTGGCTTCTTCCAAAATATGGTGTCTTTCCTGAATTCGTTAGAATGATCACTCCGTTCCATACAATAACTTAGTCTACCATTTGGAGTATCAGTAGCACATTGTCATGCAGAGCCATGGGCTTTATGGAGGAAGGGCAGAAAAAAAGGGGAACACTGCACATTACAAGGGATAGAATGAAGAAAAGTCAGAGAGAAAAAAAATCTGTTTTTGTTTAAGTGCTTGATGGTGATAGATGTTGGTTAGTGTTGCTTTCCAGACCACAGTTGCTTGAAGGCAGTCAAGTTCACTTGTTTTGGCAGATCATAGCTAGAGCTTTGTTTGAAATATTAGTTCTTGGCTATGCCGTTAAGCAGAAACTTAATAAGCATCCATATTTTCACAGTCCTAAAGCTCTATCTGGACTGAGATTTGAGTAGACGTGTGTGTCTTTCTGGACAAACACAGATGGATTCAGTTCTCATTGGAAAGCTGCTTATAATTTTCTTTGGGTAGTTTGTGCATATTACAGATTAGAAATGTGCCTAATAAAGCCTGGTATCATCTTACAGTAAAAGCTACATTCAAATAATCTTTCCTAGAAAGGTACTAAGACAGAAAAAAATGCTGACTTCCTACCATGAACATTGTTGACAATTTATTAAAAGTCTTCTAGAATTGTACATCTTCAAATTCACCTTTTGCCACAAAATTTGGTTCTGGAATTTTGAGCTTTTATTTAAAGAGAAATTAATCCCTCACTCTTGTTATTGCAAATAAAAACTTAAAAAGTGTGAAGGAAAGCGTGTCTTCCTCCATGATCTTGGCAACATGATACTCTGAAACTTAGTGCTTTGATAGTTTCAAGGCTTGCTCAGCTCCTTCAGTGCTGTCCTTTTTAGCAGATAAAGCTTCTTTGCTAGCCTGTACTGTCATCATTAATAGCTATATTGATTCAATCATTCCTTGTAATATTTAATTCATTACGAAAGTGCAACCGCTGAAGAGGTTACCTAATCCAGAAATCTTAGTGCACTAAATCGGAAGTTGGAAGAAGGAAACTGTAAAAGGCAAGGGGACTTTCCTTCCTCTTTATTGCATGAGTTGTCCTTCTCTTCTCGACGCTTCTGACATGCTTTACATGCTGTCATTTGAAAAGCTTCTGTGTTTTTTTTTTCTTTCCCTACATCTCTACATGTTGCTGCTGAAAAGATTTTTTGTTTCCAGATATTATTGGCTCTTCTCCATCAAATTCTGACACTATTGCATTAAAGGGAAGCCAGGGACTCTGTAGGAGTTTTCAATATGCTCCATGAACACTGTCCATTAGTGTATATACTAAACATTGTTAATCCATGTTTTTGCAGTTAGAGGGATCTGTGATGGATTCGCTAGTGCTATTTGTACATGTGCCACTAAGTAGTCAATAATATCTCAGTACTTCATTTTTAAAATAAAATACGGCCTAAAAATGCTCTAATAAAGTCCAAATGTACTGAAATGCTGGAAGAGATTTTCGTTTGTTTAAACGTATTTATTTTCAATTCAAAAGAACACTGTCTCCCGATGATGAAGTTGAGGGATATCATCCTTCACAGAGCAAATCGATGACAGCTCTGCCTCAAAAGTGCAGAGCCTAGGAAAGGGTGAAAAATGGAGCCAGTTAGACATCGGAGGCTTAAATAACTTTGGATACTAACAGATAGGCTGAGGTTTTTGAGAAGAAAGTCTGACGGAAGGAGAAATGTGACAAGTGTTTTACAGGACGTGCAAACATGAGCTGGTGGATGGGAGAAACATTCCTGCTGTGGATAGGACTCAGTGCTGTGTGGTAAAGGATGCTTTTGATAGGCAATCCATGTGATGCTGAAAAGTTTCACAGTGTGAGTATGTGGCATGTGAACATGTCTGCTGGCATTGGTTCCTTGGGAAGGACTGACAAGACTGGAGGAGTTGCTTTGGGGAAGTGATTATAGGGATACACCATGGCAGGTTCCTCATGTTTGAAGTACAGAGATTGTCTGTATAATGGAATGGCTGGGAGAAATGCAAAGGCTGTCTGGTGACAGCTAAGATCCAGCACACCCCTGCTGTCATCCTTAAGAGATTTCAGAAAACAGCACACAAGCAACCTCTGAGGAAAACAAAATTAAACCTCCCTCTACTATAGGAGGGAGACTACTGTGTTGTGTATGCTAATTTGAAGTCCCTTTATAATTTACTTCATTTGCAAATCATATCATTGACTTTCTGTGTCATGCAAGCCTAAGCTCCAGAGTGAAATACATTGTTTTAAGAAAAGGTGGACAGCAGCATAAATCAAGTACGAGCAGGTTGTTGTTCCATGGCTCTTTCCCTTCAGTGAACATACAGTAATGAGATTTAGAGAAGGTGGAGGCAGGGCTTGCAGCAGAGAAATATGTGATGGTGAGTGACAACCAAAGCATGAGGAATAAAGAAACCCGTGTTTTCAATTAACCATGTCCAGGATCAGATCTTGAAAGAAATGAGATTGTGGCTATGAAAACCATGCATAATTTTTGCCAGCCTGTATCAAAATGAGACATTATCACAGTGTGCACTGGAATAGGTTGCCAGAGGCAAATGCTTGTGTGATAACTTTCCCTGGGGAATAAATGAAAAAAAAAAAAGTGCATGCTGTCAGCTGTAACATTTTATCTGTTGGCAGCTACTTTCCATCTGGGATGGGTGGTTGGCAAATGGCAGAAACAGACCCTTTACACCCAAGAAGAAGGTCAGAGAATTGGAACATATTTAATTATATCTTTATGCACACAATAGTTTTCTGAACCTTTTTCCTTTGGGGATCTTTATCACTCACGTACACAGATTTCCTCTAAGTTAATGCAGTGCTAGTGTTCAGAGCACACAGTGCAGCAAATAAATTCTAAATTGGTATCTGAGTTAATTTTTTTTGGAAGGATTTTAATGACCTGTTACTCATCTATGTATTTCTCCATATTGATGCATTTTAGTGGAATGAATATCAAACTGTTTGATTTGTGCCTGAATCAAAGAGGGGTTCTGCTGGATTAATGGCACACTGAACGACTAGTATGTCTTACACTGGATGTAGTACAAGAAAAAATCTTGAACAGCAATTTATCTGGTTTTATACATGCGTGCATATGAATTTAACACTGCTAACTCGTAAAAATATCTCTACTGCTTGATAACTGGATTTTATGCTATCTCATACACTTCATTCCTTTTATCAGAGATAATTAACCTTGTGACTGATTGAAACCACCTTTGGTGTCTATTAATAAAATTCCGTTAACAGTATACATGTCTCAGATGTTCATAAAATTAAAATTATTAAGGTGCTAATTTCCCAAGTAACATGAACTATGAAGCTTTATCTCTGAACAAATGTTCTTGATTTGCTGGTGATCTCATTCAATTTTGCCGCTTAGGGCTTTTTTTTCGTGCTTGGGCCATGTTTGTTCTAATACCCATCCATCTTTTTCTGGTTTTGTTCTCTCATTTTAGCTTTCCTCTTATTCTGCAGCTCTGATGAGTACAGTTCTCAAACGCTTTCAACGGTTCTGTGTTTTCCCTTGAGTTTTCCTTGAGATTTGCTCTGTGCAGAGCAATACTTTCAGAGGAACTTCTCCCTGTTCTTGGCTGAGTGTGTGGCTGTGCCCTGTGAGTGCTGCAAGCAACTCCTCTCCATTCAGACACATAGCTGGTGAACATTTCTTATCTTTGAGAAAAGAGTAGGTTTCTAGCTTACGTTGAGATAAATATGCTGACTTTGTCAACTAATGTGCTTCATTGTGCTAGAGTGTTCCCCTAAAGTGGAATTTCATAGACACAGTCTGCCAAATCTATGTGTTGAAATATATATTTGCTTCACGTTTGGATTGAGATTCCAGGAGCTTCGTATTGATTGGAAGTCTTTGCTTTCTAACAGCTGTTAGACTGCAGAACTCTTAGTCATGGCTGCAGTAGGAGAATGGTATTTTCTTCTGTACAGAGCTCAGGTATTAAATAGCTGTGAAGGCTGACTTGCTGCCTTCTGAGCCCCCATGAATATCTCTCCATCCAGTTTGGCTTTGCACACAGTGTGGTTGGAGGGCCTTCCTCTACCTCATCTTTTACACGGCTCGTGTTATTCTGAGTTGAGCAATTTGTCAGTGCCCACTGAGCCAGTTCAGCCAGCTGATGGAGTGGCAAACCTTGTTGTGGCACACCAGCCTTCTGCCAGGCAGGTCACCATGCCAGGTGGTGCTGTGGGCACCACAGTAGCTCATCGCTGCTGGTGCTGGGCCTGGTAGGGGAGAAGAGTGGGCTTTCTGTGGCAGCTCACTCCTCCACCAGGATGAATATAACTTTACACTGAATTTCAGGACTTGTGCCTGGATTTTGAGGCCTGGTGAATGGATTTTATGCAGTTACTGTTAAACAATTCACTACACTGGCTTTTACACTCCAGAAAGACTGAACTTAATACACTAAATTGCATAAATCCTTGTGAAGGGGGTTTTGTCTTGACACGCTTTGTGTCATTACAAGCTAAAGTTGAATGCTACCTCCTCCAGAAATTAATTTCCCTCTGCCCCCTCTTAGCAATCTCTTAGTTTTCTGTTAGTGCTTTTATCATTCAATGTGACATCTCTTACAATTCCCTTTCCTTATTTGTATCAGTATTAATTTCTTTAATTTGATTTTAATATACTTCACTTTGCTCCCGATGCCCTTCATAGCCTCTCTAAGTAATAATTATTTGGATGTATGAGTTACCACCTTTATTCTGCTAGCTGTGAACTTTCAGGCTAGCACTGTGATGTTTTTTCCAGCCCTTTTTTGGCAATAATGCCCTACTAATATCTGCAAAGCTAATTTCTTGTTTGTTTGTTTTGTTATCCTTCCAAACCTGTATTATAATCCTATAAAACCAATGGCTAGCTGATGCACTGATATGGCTAGATGTCCATCTGCTACGGCCTTTCCTTTCTTACTGTTTCATTCCCTTTCTCATCTATCTCCCTCACCTCTTCTCACTTGTAAGCTCTCTAAGACAGGCGCATTGATTTTGACTTGTATTGAAGACAGTCAAGCCCAATGGGACCTTGGTCCTTGACAAAGACTTAGTTGTTTACGCACATGCTTCTATCTGCTATCCCCGGTCCTTGCAGACTTTTTCTCTGATGTGTTTCTGTTTCTTAGCTTCAAGATTTTTTTCCCCTCAGTATTTCTTATGTACCCTTAATCCAACAGTTATCCACTTGCTCATTTATATCGTTCTGAAAAGCACTTGCAGGTTAAAAATGTCTGATGATCTCACCCAGAATGTGTTGTGTGGATTAGATATATCAGGATTCCTGTTTGTTCTTGGTTCCTTGTAATTTTAATGAGCAATGATAATTATAGTTGTTCTGATTAGAAGGTCTTATACACGCACCAGGATATTTGCTACAAGTATTTGCTGTGATAAAAACAAGTGCTTAATTCCTGGGTCTGGAAAATATGCTGTAGACCTTAGAAACTGGACTGTGATTTTGAAGATTGTTGACTGCACTTGAATAATCTGGCTGTATACATTAAATCTCTTGTTCCTGAGATGGCAAGTTTCTCTCTTAAAAAAGTCTTTCCATTCATTTTCATGAACATACTCTTCTCCTTTGTAAGACAGCAATGTTCTTCCCTTTCTCTTAACCATAATGGGTTGCAATTCCATACCAATATGTTTTTGAAGTTCTCAAATGCACTCAAGTGAACAATTAAAGTTCATAGCGATTTAGTAGTATCTGTGCCAAACAACTCCATGAACTGCTCTCTTAAAGGACTTTTTAATAAAGTTGCTGAAAACATGGACAAAAAAAGCTTATGGCAAAATCATAGCTACTAGAAATTTAAGATTTTATATTTGGTAAAATTTTAAGGACCTGATCAACTCAAAGATTCTTCATTAAAATGAGAAACAACTCCAAATTTACATGAAAGTAATGAAGAACAGGTCTGAGTTCTTAATTAGAAACAATTTTACTTCTAGCAAAACAAAAATAATAACACAATGTTGTTGTTTTTTTTTTTAAAAAAAAGAGACTGTGTTTGTCGTGTTTCTCTGGAATCATTCTGTTTGCCTTAAACATGTACAAAATGAGAAAAAATATACAATGAATATTGCTTAGGGTCTGAACTCTGGAAAATCCCCTATTTAACCTGAAGCACTTACATAAGAAAATTTCAGTCAGAAAATTGATCATATTTAATTGATATTATGGTATAAAAATATAATTTTGCACCTATGCAGAGTATATGGCTGTATTTGGAAGTAGTTCTGGACAATATCAGATGATGCCAAAATGCTGACCAAGCAACCAAGAAAATGGATCGTAACAAAAACGACTTCTTATCTGTGAGATAGTTTAGATGATTTCCTATGACAGCATTGCTTGTTTTGTGAAGACGGTATTTGCTAAATATCTCTATGCATACTGTTTTGCTTTCAAGCCCTCAAGACAGTTCAGAATCCTTTGGGTTATTTTTGTTTTGATTTTTGCTCTCCTCTTTTTCACGCCTCAGTTGATTCAGGATGATAAAATAAACTTTAGATACATGCAATGCTGATTCTGTACCTTTGCTCAACCTGGTTTTGCTTGCTTTGTATGGTGTAAGTGAAACATCCTCTGCCTGACCTGCAAAGACCTTTCTGATGTCTTGCCCACTCTTTCCTGACATTGTATGCTCTCTCTACTTAATGATGTCTGTTTCGCTGCCCAGTACTATTTCCTTCTCTTTATTGATCTCCTTGTTCTATTTGTTTCTTCCTCCCTTTCTGGTTGTCATAAAAACTGCCTTTTCCTCTGGGAAATAGCAGCTGCTTGAGTTTGGTAATTAACTGCTGCACACCAGATCAAAGGGCCGAAGACTGATCTGTAATCTAAAAGTTCACTCAGCTGCAGTATTTAAACGATTCCTTGAAACTTCCTGCATCAAAACATTGAGAAAGCTGCCTTGTGCTATTTTTTTCATTATACTTTGGCAACTGCTTGTAAAGAATTCCAGATATTTGCACAAATCACCAAAATCAAGCATTTGTTTTGAAAAGAACAATGATGGAAAGATCACTGTAGCAAGTTTTTAGCAGCCAAAGTGCTGGACAGATGAAATGACATTTTCCTTGTGAATTCTGTGCCAATGGGAGATGAATGTCTGAGAACAGTATTCTAAAATGACATCTTCTAACCAAGCCTTGACTGCTTTACTGGGACCATTTCTCTTCCTCCATGCACACACATTATCAGTACGGTTTTGGGGCTGAAAATAATAGTCACTGAATAATAGCAGCATTTTAAAAGCTTGTATATGGATGGTTTCTTCCAATAAAATAAAAATGTACATCCCTTTTCTATCATCACCCTGCAAAACAGTTTTCTTTCCATCTTTTCTTTCATTTTTAATGCAGTTTATCCATATTCTTAACCTATTAAGTTAATCTTCACTAATAATATTGACAGAGAAAAGACTGTGTTTAATACATTTCTCTGTCTGAAATGTTAGACACTGGCATTCTGCTTCCAGGGAAGAATAAAATGGTGCTGGAATCATTTGTGACAAAGCAGGAAATGGCTTGGACATGCTTTCTTACTCTTGTCCTCAAACATGATTATATTTTTCTGCTGATTGGATATTGACTTATTGGCATCAGGATTAGAGTTTGCAATGAATAAATTACAGGGGAAACAGTATATTGCTGTCCAAGAATAATCAGCCTTATTGGATGCTGCCTTCATGGGCACGCTCAGGATGTATTAGCAGTGGTTTTCAACTCTTGTAGGGCACTGTCATCAGGCAGTGGTACTGTCCTTCTGACTCTTCATGCTCTCTGCTGTTACTGCTTTGTTCTTGTTAGTATAAAGCTATTGGAAAAGATACAGCCCTGTGTGAAGCACTCACTAAAATTATTGATACAGAGGTAAGTAATTTGGGGAAGAGATTGGTGGATTTGGGGATGAAAGTGAAAGGGTAGCATATGAGGTGGGCAAAGATTTATTTTAATAGTAAAATGTTTCTGCTCATACGTGCTCCAGCAGAGGTACCAGCATGCCAAGGTTGTTAGTGTATCTATCAGCTTAAACTGGTTGCAGAGGTGTTGACTGTGAAGATTTAGTCACTTTCTGGCCCTGGAAGCAGCTAGGCTCATTGCTAAGTGACAAGGGGATTAGTGATATGCCTAATGCCTTTATGGGCTGAAGTCTACCATGATATCTTCCCATCAGACTTTTCTGTCATATGTAGAAAGAACCTTTTTGTACTTTGGAGAAAACTAGGGGAGGGGCACTGGAAAATTAAATGCAATCAGGTAGCTCTGCTCAGCAGCTTCACTCAAGACAAGGTAGTCTGAGCAGCTGATTGGAATCTCAGCAATGCAGCCCATCCTAGACATACGGCACCACTGATCCCTGCTCATTAGGCTGTTTGTGGGTGGTCAACTGTCTTGGCTTAAATGTGAGAGTAAACCACATTCATTTTTGTGATGAGAACTGCCAAGATGGACACTTAGCAAGGAGAGGCAGCCCTACTAAGGGCAGTGGTAAGGAAGGAATAGCACATGTAGTGTGCATTTTGCTCTGAGTAGCAGCAGGCTGTAGTGGAAATGCTAAATCATGGCTTGAACCAGTGGTGGAGCATCTGGTAGGAAGGCGGGGTCAACCCAGGGGGGCTCAGGTACATACAGTTCACCTCAGTGACTGGAGAGAGTGGAGCCAGGATCCACCCCTTCCCAGACGGTGTTTAAGGGTTGGCAGTGGAGGCAACGCTATTTTGCTGGAGATCATTTTGTACCTGAGGTCTTTTGAAGGCAAGTAGCTTCACTTCCTTTGTTTCTGTGCCCATGGCTGTTGCATTTGAGCATATCCTCACTTGCTGCAGATTAGAACTTTGATATTCTGCTGTCATTCCTGTGTTTTTATCACATTACACAGCTACGCAGTGAAGTTCACAGCTGCTACTCTAAATCTTGCTTGGATTTCATTGTGGTCTTTCTCTGGGGCTTTTCTTTCTACAACTGGTGCTGACCCTTCTGGTAGTGCAGAGGATTCCATCCATGCAGGCTCAAGGAGGGAAAAAGGAACTACCCCAGTGAGAGGTAGCAGCTTCACACTACAGCCTGGATCACAGCTGATGTTCTCCAAGAAGGTGCTGGACTGGTGGCCCCAACCACCCATCACCTGCCTCTCAGTAGTGAGTAGTCTAGCTCTAAGATTTTAACAGTGAAAAGAAGAGACCCATTAATTTTCTTCCTCTGTACCCTGGAGCCCTTGTGAAGTGGCTGGAAATATCATCTGTCCCTCGATACTTACCCAAGCAAATTGAGCCTATTTATTATTGCAAAAATGTGTACTTTCTGTTTTGTTTGCATTTGGAGAATAGTGGTCTTAGATGAATTGTCATCACTTCCAAGTAAAGTACTCTGTTCCTTCTTATTGCTTTCAAACTTCAAAGATAGACTGAGGGGCTGAAGGTGTCAATATGTTATTAATTCTACAGTGGCAAGTTCCTGGCACCAGTCATTCAGATGAAGAGGTGTGATAAAGTGAAGCAGTTTAAAATTACAGCAAGTTCAAGGTAGATATAGTACCTCATTCACAGTATCTTCAGGTGCAATACTGAGATGAAATCGGTGAACTTTGATTGATTGTTAATCACTCCAATGGACTGAGCTGACAAAACCACCTGCCCTTACAAGATAGTGTGCAGCCATTCGTTTCTATCCTGTCATTCGTGCAATTTGTGCAAGGAATACTTTTAAAAATGAATTAAAATTGATGCAAGTAACAGGTAGTGCAGATGCACGTTGTGTGGATTCCAGCAATACCCATTTCACAGGGCAGTGGAGACAAATGCACTTCATTTTTCACCCCATCATAGCTGATGAAGATGAACTGGATTAGAGTATGATTATAGGCAAAAAAAAATAGCTCTGAGAGAACAGTATCACCTTGCCTTGTCTGTTTACTCCCAGGGTACTGAGATATATTTGAACAAAGAAGATACACCCACCATTGCCCCATGGTGCTGGAGCAGTGAGGAAGTAGCAGGATTCAAAGACTGGTGCTGTGCATCCTTCCTTACATGCTGTAGAGAAGTTTTTGTAGTAGCATTCTAGTGCTCTTTTCACACAGGCTTAGCCCTGGTCCTACAACTGAAACAATGTGATTTTCATGACCTTTTCTATTTAGCTACCTTACATCTTCCACTTCCACTCTAATGAACTTTTAGTTCACTATAGTGGTCTCTGAGCGCTCTTTTGTGAGAAGCTCAACATGAGCTATCACTCTGCTGTATTACACTGTGCAGACTGAGCTTTGTTCCCTTCCCGTGATTACCCCATCCACCTCTTCTCCTGCAATGCTCTGCTGCTATTTGATGCCCCCAAGAGGCCATGTGAACCTCAGAAATGGCAGGAGGCTCCAGAGTTTCCTATGTGTCTTGCACAGTGACAAGTTGGACCCCTTCCTGATGCTTCCCTCCACCCATTTCCCTCTCTGAAAGGCGTCAGATGTAACTATTAACTCCGTGTTGTGTATTCGAGGAAGAGCTTGGGGCTGTTTATGTCTCACTATGAGGATGGTGAGGAGTGTAAAGGTGGGATCTGGTAAGGGGCAGCCCTGTGGGGGGAGGGCAAAAGGGTGGCCGGACAGCTCTCCGTCCTGTGAAGCATCACTGAGGGCATGGAGGACTTCTACCATCATTAAAGGAGATAAAGTTGTATGGAGAGTCCATGTTGGATTTTCCATGCTGGCAGCATAAAAAGTGTACTTTGATTTGCAAATAGCTGCATTTTATATGTAAATTACTGGAAAAGATGTATGTGGAACCTTCACAACGGCGCTTTTAGTTTATGTCAGAATGAAATCCAATTTTAATGAATACAGCCTAAACTTTTAAAGAGATTTCACTTAATTGGAAAAATGTTTATTTGCTGTGTTCATCTTTTTTTTTTTCTCTTAAGGAATATTTGAGATGCACTTGGAATATATTGCATAAAACCAATAAAAATTTTACTATCAATATGTCTGGGTTTGTGTGTGTTTGAGTAAGTTTACTTTCCTATTTTTATACCAGATTGTAATGCAGAAAGTCTATTATCCATCTTGCAGACTGCTAAATGTGCAACAATTAAATGACTCGCTGGGACTAATTAAGAATGATTCTTGCTGCTCACACTCTCTCTACTTTTACATAGAGAAACTTGGAAGCTGAACATTTTGGCTTTGTTTCCTGTCCCCTTGTACCCTCCATCTGATTTATGAACTAACTGCTGACTGCAGACGCTTCCAGGTGGGAAAGTTTTCCTCCTTTTTATAAGACTGTTCAACCAGTATGAATCACTTTGTAGAATGAAGTATTCCTGTTTCATTATAGTATACCAGAAACTCAGGTAGGTTTTCCAAAAGGTGAGCGTGATGCCCGGGAAGTTGACTCTGTAAGGTGGCTGGACACAATGGGAATTTACTTATTACAAGTAGATTTGGTACTGGGACAGGGTGCTTTGCAACAATTTGGTATCAGAAAGATGCAAAGGATGGAAGACTGTAGCAGAAAAGAGAATTTGGATAGTTAATTACTGTGTCGTGAAATGCTAAGCCTGGTGGTAATGGAGAAGGATTTCTGTTTTGAAACAGTAATAGAAAAAGAGGATCCACTGCTAGGGCTTTGTGTGGTTGTGGTCCTATCTTACATGACAGGAGTTAAAAATATGGAGGTTGAGCAGATTCTTACTGTATCTTCAGCATTCTCCCTTGCTGTTTATTTTCTTTAGATTTTGTTCCCGTAGTATTTTTCAGTGAATTTCTCAATATGAATTTTCCAGATTTTAAGAAAGTCTTTGTGGAAATAAAACCTAGTGAGTGATGTGTCAGGTTCGTGCCGAGGAACGACATTATTTTTGCATACAGATGAGGAGGTATCAACTTAGGGATCAGAAGAGCTTGATCTCCGTTCTGTCCCCGCAGTTTGGGATTTTTAGGTTTTTAATTTTTACATAGTAAGAATCTTATAATGAAAATAATGACAATGATTTAAATCAAACTTATGCCACTGGAAAAAGAGATAAAGGCACAGGAGGTGGTTTCAATTGAATTTAATTACAAATTTAGCAGGAATAATTCAAGTGTTCTTTTATCCAGGTTTTCATTATCGTTAAAGTGTTAAGCAAATTATTTACTGTTTACATCTGCCAGTCAAATTCTTTTTATTTTAATTCAAAAATATCGAGTGTTTATGGCACTATTTAATTCTTACAGACAAGTAAGCTATGATTAGTAGGCAAGCAATAACTGTCCCTACCAAATTGAATTGTCTTCTGTGTTAAATGCCAAAGCAAATACCTACTGTTACAATGAAGAACAAAAGAATTAAAAAAAAGAATGCTTTCACTCATTAATAGAAATGTTCGTGACAATTACTTTAGCAGCAGTCTGAAACGAAGCATGCTTTCATTTTGAACTTCAGTGTAATTGGGCTTCCCCCAGTCCTCTACTTTAGTTTATACCTCTGCTGGAAAGTGCTGAACTGACAAGTAAGGAGATGGTTTCAGTGTCTTTTCTGCTTATGCCTAGTGCACAGTGTATTAACTTTGTGGTTGCAGTATGATGCTCAGCCCAAGTTCCAACTCCAGCAAGCTTTCTCAGGGACCATTTTGCTCCATTTCTTAATGTTCAGCTTAGAGGCATAGGGGATTGAAGAGGTAATACAAGTCAAAGGCCATATAAACTTCTCTTGAATGTGTCCTTTGTGCATCTCATGTCTTGAATAAGTCTGTCTCAGGTATAGTGACTTTCAACTGATTGGATGTTACCTACTGGGAAAACAAAAATATTCTTAATAGCTCCACTGCTGAAACACTACTGAAGGGCACATGCAAAGGTGGGATCTGATAGAGGCTCTGTAATTCTGTGTTTATGCAGAGAGGTTTTCATCTTATCAATGTTTTTTCTTTTTTTTTTTCTGTTAAGGGCAACACCTGGCTCTTGAAATCTAAAATGTAAGAAAAACTAGAACACAGAATTGTCTGCATAGCGGAAAATGCTAATTTACCTGGGACAGATGTGCAGTTAGGATCCCCAACACAAATGCTGAAGATGTGACCAAGTAGCAATATGTGAACTTAAGCAGGCATTTTTGTCTCTCTAAAGGATGCTATGAATGGATCCCCTTGAGAGCTAATCAGGAGGAGTTTTATATCCTTTTTATCATATTTAATTGTAAAATATATCATAGAATCATAGAATGGCCTGTGTTGAAAAGGACCACAAAGATCATCTAGTTCCAACCCCCCTTGCTATGTGCAGGGTCACCAACCACCAGACCAGGCTGCCCAGAGCCACATCCAGCCTGGCGCTGAATGCCTCCAGGGATGGGGCATCCACAGCCTCCTTGGGCAACCTGTTCCAGTGCATCACCACCCTCTGTGTGAAAAACTTCCTCCTAATATCTAACCTAAACCTCCCCTGTCTCAGAAGACCATTCTGTTTTCTCTTGCTAATAAGCCATTGAAATGCCATTCTCAAATCTGAGGTGATGTTAAAGTATGTATTTCCTGCAGTAGTTAGTAGGATTTAGGCACTTTTTGAAGACTTACGCATTATAACCTGGTATCAACAGTTCCTTGATTATTATTATTATTTTTTTTAATTTGACCCTGAAACAGTATAAACCTAAGATATAGTCTGAACACATCTGATAATTTGCTGTCACTATCAGCTGCCTTCTTTCACTGGCACACATTGTTTGTGTTGCAATTCCATGAACAAAATCAAGGGACTAATCCAGGCAAGTAAAAGAAAACATTTCTCTGACCTGTTTCATTGTATGCCTGTGTAAGTTGCTACACACTGAAAGAACACGTTGAGTTTGAAATTAATAGCCACGGACAAAGGGAAGTGAAAGAAGGGAGGACTTCTGCTTTTGGCAGCTGCAGTGATGGTGTTTGTTGAGAACTTCAGTCTGTGCTTAACCCACTGTAATTGCAAGCTGCCACTGAAGCATAGTCCTCTTTCTCCATAGCTAGAGATCATGGGCCAAGTATGTGGAAATCCATCCAACTGAAATAGTTCTCCTTTGAATCTGCACGCTCAACAGACTCCTCTTATAGCCAGCTCATTGCTACACCAGGTGAAAGTGGGAGGAGGGACTTTTCTGTCAAGTGATGTGGAGAGGTAAAGTGATAGCCTCTTATTGACAATCTGCTTGTGTACTGAACACCAAATGTCAGTCTTCATACCCTACTTTACTCTCGCTGTTACAGCTGGGAATTTCAGTTGTCTAGGAGTGTGAGGCTCCCTCAGACTGTTATTGGCATCTGTTTCTCAGACTTCTGGACTTCTTGAAAAAAATTCTCTCTTGGTGCCATCAAATATTTTTTGAAGAACTATGGGTTGCTTATTTTGGCTCTTTCAACCTTTAAATATCAATAGTACTGTTATGATTTTTGGCCACGAAGATGGGCCTCCATACATCAGTTGAATGCGCAATAAAGATGATCCATGTTCTAAGGCTCTTGGCAGTCTAGGTAAGGACAGAAAAGTTTTCTTCTCCTTATTAAAATTTAAATTTAATCTCAGTGAAATGAAATTTGAGAGCTTTCTACAACAGAAGTGAGTCAAAATGCATGATTTTTATTGAAAACTTCTCACTCCTCATGGAGATGTTGAGTCACATGGAAAAGAACAAAGAGGAAATCAGATACTTTGAGTCACAGTCCTGCATCTTAACCAGATGTGTTAATTTATTGCCTTATTAAGAGAAGGCAACAGTGCTTAGGTAGTGAGATCTTCCTTGACCAGTTAACATCTGTATGAAGAAGCTGGCAATTTGTATTAACTACTGAAAATTTAATACCAACACCTGTAGATTAGTATCTGGTTATAAAGAATTTCCTGTTCCGTTGTGTGTGGATGGTTCCAGGGGGACAGGAGGAAGGGAAGAAAAAAATGCCTGTTTCTGGCTTTTCTCCTTCACAAGAGTTCTTTCAGAACGCTGATGTCTGCATTTCTACATAGGTTGCTGCAAAAGTAATGTCTCCTGTTTATTTCCATGGAAACTTTAACAGATTAAAAAAAAGTACAGTAATACTATTTGAGCAAATTCTTGGCTACAAAGCATGAGTTTTTCCCACTCTAGCCACCACCATTAGCTATGCACTTTTGCCAGTGATAAACAAGAGTCTGTGTGCCGCACTCGTAAAAATCTGAACCAGTGGAGGTGATCCACCATTTCACAGCTGCTAGGCCAGCATCATTACTAGAAAAATATTGCCCACACGGTCCATCTTTCATCAGATCAGAAGAATGGAATTCAGAAGGTGCCAAATCTGCACCTTGCAGTAGATGTGGTAGGATTGTCCTGCCAAGATTGTCATTGTGCTCTATGTTCTTCAAATTGGTATGAGGCCTGGCATTATTGCGTGGCAAGAGAAAATTTGTTGCATTTTCTGGCCCGACTCGGTAAGTTTGAGCCTGGGTCAGTGTTGTGGTATAGCGATGCAAGTTGAGCAGTTGTCCAGGTTGCAGGAAAACCAGCAGGATCACCCCTTTCCGATCCCAAGACAGTGCAGATCACATTACCCACCGAAGGCTGCAACTTGAACTTTTTCTTCGATGCGGAATTCATGTTGCCACTCCATGGACTGCTGTTTTGTTTCCCCCTCGTGATGGTAACACCATGTCGTCACCAGTAATGGTGCAATCCAGGAAATGGCCGTTGTCAGCCTCGTTTTAGTTCGGTAGGTTCTGACAAACTTGTGTACAGTGTTCTTTCTGTTTCTCTGTGAGCATACGTGGGAACTACATGGTGCAAATTTTGTGATATTCCAATGTTGCCACCATAATTTCCAAAGCATTGAAGCTGATAATCAGCTCTGTATATTATTCCCTGGCTGTAATGGGATTTGCATGGATGAGCTGGTAAGAGACACTCTTCACTTCATGGTGTGACCTCCATGCATGGCCATCAACAATGTGGCTTGTCTTTCATGTTGCTGTTGCCACCACCCACAGTGCTCACATCCACTATTTGGTCTCTGTAAATGTTCGGTAAGTGTCAGTGAATGTCAGTGGGTGCCATTTTTTCCTCATTCAGGAATTCAGTGACACACCATTTCTTCACGTGTGCTTCCATGCCAGACATCATTTTGTTGGACTGCCTTTCTGCTGCCATCTGTCACACGGCAACAAAATAGAATGGAATATTGGTGGGAAGATTCAACCTGTGCTGCCATACCACCAACATCCGCCTCTGACATTGTGAGCCAGCATAATAAAATAGGCATTACTTTCAGAGCAAACACTGTATGTCTTCATGAAGGAGAAAACATGATGGAACAATATATTCTACTATGAAAAGTGTTTTAATAAAGTTTCCTGTTTCCATTTATCCATAATTTCTTTTGCCTCTTGTCTTGTAGGCTGTCTGTACCAGTACCTTAAGTAACAACTGGTGGTAGTAATGAGACTGCAGAACCCCACCACTCCTTCCCATCAAGCTTGCAGAATGCGTGCTGGCTCCAATTTCTTCCTTCCATTCCCTAGCTTAACCCTGGCACAGCATTTGAACACATGAATGTCCTGTTTTAGTGTCATGTGTAGGAATAAGCTAATTGTTGTTTGGCTGGGGCCAGCTTATTGCTCCTTAGTCAGCTGGAGGGAGCTGAAGGACTGTGAGTTTGTGGTGCTTAACGTTCTCAATTACTGTTATGACTTAGGATGCCTGTGTTGGTCAGCTAGCATGAAGAAAAGAGGTGCCTAGCAGCCAGGTCACTCTGGAGCCTGCGTGCTGTGTTTGTCTGCTTCTGCATAGGGAATGGACATTACTTTAGAAAAGCCTGTGCCCCCCAGCGGGGGCAGGAGATGGTAAGCCCTGATTTCTTAATTCACACTCTCTGTGGCCTCCCTCTTGAAAATGGGCAGCTGGGATTGCCTGGGTTTCACTTCAGGTGAGCAAGCCTCCCTTGTCAGAGGTGGGAATGCTCCTTTGCTTTGTTATAGCTAATAAGAAATGCATTTGTATGCTCTACATTTGTGAATTGAAAGCTCTTGCAGCTGTAATGTAATGTCATTGCATGTTCAGAGGTACTCAAGTAAACCCCTGCAAGGACTGTGGTGTGCTCTGCTTCAGCCTGGAACTCCACTTCAGTGTATGCAGCTACATAGGATGTGTAGCAAGTCTTCAGGTTAATGTGAGTTTTTTTTTTTTGTGTGTGTGTGTGTGTGAAGGAATACTCAAAATACCTATTTGTTCTTCAAAGGGCTACTTTAACACCTTTTTGCTTTTTGTTTTGTTCCGTGGCAAGTACTACTGGAAATGGTTTGTATACTGCCTTATTGAAGGTCTCCTGCTGTTTGTTAGTGCTGTGAACTGCTTTTTATTTCTGAAATGGTAGATAGCATTTACCCAGCTCTGTGACCCTAATGCTTTGATTTGTAAGAAAAATATCAGCAATACAATGTAGTGAGAAAGAGCTGAAAATGTGCAGAGTATTTCCAAAGAGCTTTCATGATGGTTTGTATTTTTTCTACTGCTCTTGATATATTTTGTTCCTCACTTACTCATAATACTTGAAAAAATCATTAAAATGTATGTTAGAACTGCTGGATACAGAACAACAGAACTCTCTGGAAAAGGTCAAACAATGGTTGTGTAACTGTCCAAAAGATCATATTCACTTCCAGCAAATTTGCGCAGTCAAGTTCTTTTGATTGAAAAATAAAAGCTTCAGGAATAAGTGAGTTTCCATCGTAACTCAGATGTCTATTGAGGGGGAAAAAAAAAAAAAAGCATTTTGACATTGTATAACCCAGGAGCCTATACGTACCAACTGCAGCATAAAAAAATGGAATAAAAAAGCTTCATTTGAGCATGGAAAAGAAAGCGCTGCACCTTTAAAGTAACATTCCTTTTTTCTGCTTCTTTACATTGTCAGAGATGACTGCAGACACTGTGCCAATGCACCTTCAAGGTGCAGCAGTAGTACTCTGAAATCTGACAGGTTGAAGTCTTGAATTGAATTAAACTGACAACCCTGGTCCTTTATATTCTGCTTTAAGGTAGCAAGCCAGAAAACAGTATCCTGTTAACAATAACTGTGTATGTTGGCATAAGGAATATACTTCAAAGGAAGGAAATAAGGTGGAAATGTCTTCAACAACTACGAGATGACCTAGCAGAAATTGGTTGCTTAATAGGTGTGGCTTTGAAACTATAGGTCAAACATAACCATCCCAGAAACCTTAAGGATACTTCACTTCGGTCTCTTAAGATGATAGGCTGCCTGGTAGGGTTGGCAATCAGAGTGCTTTTGGTGTGTGAGTCACCTGTTACCTAGGCTGCCGTCTGCCAAAGGATATACTGAATTGAAAGTCTCGCATTGTGGATATATGGATAAGTAGAATGTTAGGTAAGTTACTTGACATTTCATTTTATTTTTTGTCTGTACTGGAAGAACTTTGTAAGGTCACTGTCTGGTGTGTGCTGTTGTGGTAAAAGAACAGCAAAATCTGGTAAACGTTGCAGAAACCACAGGGATGAGTAAAAAATTCCAAGCTGTTAAAAGAACAACAAACTTTTTTTTTTCTTTTTTCTTTTTCTGGCATCTTAGTATCTGGGCTTTTAGCAATGTTAGCAATTTTAGCAATATTAGATGTATAGAATCTTTAGTGTTGGAATGAACCTTTAGAAGGTCATCTAGTCCAACTCCCCTGCGATGTTTTTGTAATTATTTTTTTTTTTCTTAAACTGTGAGATCTTGAAATTATTGTTGGTAGTATTTTTTAAAATGCAATTTCAGGAGTATTTTAGACTGCTTGTATTTTTGTAATTACAGGTGGTGGATAATTTGAGTGGTGCTGACTGCTGTTTTACTTATATTATGTTGCTTTGCCTACTCCCAGACCCATGTATTTGCCCAGACCTCCTAGCATCCGTTTTATGTTGATCCTGCAACACTGAATGCTGATTTTGTTCTGCAGCAAGTAAACTGCACACACTTTGTGTTTGTGTGTGTGCGTGTGGAGCTGGTTGGTGATGTGATCATCTAGATCCAGTCAAAAGAAGAAGCTGATGAAGGCAGTTAATGTAGCTTACCAAGTGCTCCTGTCATGTACTTTTAACAAGGCATGCTGTCTGATAGGTTTCAGCTGTAAATCCCTAGGCAAGCCCAACCTCTCAGGAGGCTGCTCTGATGGCAGCAGGTGTTGCTCTGGCAGCTAGCAGCAGCTGCAAGAGGAGGCTTGTGCTCTGCTTGTCACCAAAACTCTCAGGGAATATGGGACTTGTGGGATGGTAGGTGCAAAAGTGGGAAGTTCAGGGCTGTAGGCAGCTGACTGCAGAATAACAACATGTAGAAGTATGAAGCTGTTCCTGGAAAGCTCTGCTTCTTACTGTGAGAAATGCTTGTATTCTAGTTAGCAGTGTGAAGCTATGTGCTCGTTGCCAGATGGAGTGCAGGCATGATCAGGAACTTCACTTGGATTTCACTCTACAGTATTGCTCATGCGATTATTGGTATTTTTATTAAGCTTTATTCCTCCACGAGATAAACTAACAGCGAAAGAACATCGGTTGCACTTTGTGTGTTGTAAAGTTAGCAGGAAGTTTCCTTTTATTCTGCTACAGCACAAGTGGAATGAAATGATGTTTTTCACTGTAGCACATTTTTGTTATATTCTCTTTTTTGTTGTTTTTTGTTTTTTTTTGTTTTCATTTAATATCTGTGCACACTACGGTGTGAAAAATATATTTATTTTTGTTTTTTAACATTTGTTTAAAACTTCTTTTGTTGGTACAAACCTTGTTAGCCTGAACGCTCCTCAGAGTCAAACTTGCCACTGTGATGTTTTTTTCTTTTCTTGTGCCTCTACTGAATCTAAAGAAAGATACTTCAGGTTATTTAAAATCTGTAGTGAATGTTCATGGGATTGTTAAGGAGATACACACTTAAAGGAAAAAAAATATATATATCGTTTATGTAGAAAGGGAGAAATAAAATGGAAAAAACCTGAAGTCTTACTTTCAGTGTGAGAGACCAAAAGTGTAAGAGTGGTCTTATTTCTTTCTCCTAGGAGATATTCCTTGTTTGATATTTCCCAGTGCCATCTTCATTGCCCATGAGAGTGCATGAAAAACTGAGATGAAAATACCTTTGGAGCATTGGAGATTTAAGGTCCCTGAGGGAAATCTTGGTTTGCTTCTGCAAGTCCCTGAGCCCTCAGGTGGAAGGATCCAGGGGGATCATCTGTATTGATGCTTTAGTTTAGTATGTCAGTGTTACTGCTAAATTAAAGTTCTCCATAGACAAAATTCTTTTAGCGGGTACCGATGCTCATCTGAAGAGAGGCTGCTGATGGAATTAGCTGAGCCAGTTCTCTACTACTGTGGTAATTTTGTAGTAATCCCAACGTGATCCACAACCTCCGCTTCCCCTCGTGGCCTCTCTCACTCTGAGCAGATAGCTCAGGTGGAGGCAGCTGCCCAAAAGTACTGGCTGTGCTGCATCGAATTGCTACAACCTCGAGTAAAAGACAGGGATGTCCTGGCCTGTGTTGGGAGATGCTGCATGGAAATTCTGATGATGGATCAGTGCCAGATAGAAGTTGTGTCTCTTTGAGTCCTTATAGCTCTCACTTTTATTGGGGATCCCACTTTTTGGTTTCTGTTTGGGCGTTGGGAACAGTTTCTGAGCTTAACACCAGCATCTTACACAAAGCTTATTTTTCCATATGAGTTAAGCTCTCTATCCATCAGAAGATTTACGCTCTGAAGAACAAAAATCACTTGAACAATTTCAGAATCGAAGAGCTGTGGAAGTGATCACTGAGCTGTCTGAAAAAGCTGGTTCATTTTCTTTTTTTTTTTTAATCAATCTGGGTGCAGTGTTTAAGTTCACAGTTAGACTGCGCTAGAAAGAACTCGGCCTTTTAAGATCAAAATCCCAGGAAGAATATGTGAGTGTGTTTGATACAGCAAGATGTGCAAGCAGGTCTTTCCTGAGAAGATTTACATTGTGTCTGTGTAAATTAGCATCTGTTATGTGGTACTGAGGTAGGTAACTTCAGGCATTGTAAACAGACGTACCTACTTTCCAACACTTCCTATTGTAAGACTGTTACGTGAGGCTGTCATATCTTACGTCGCTTCAAACTCTACTGAATATTCAGCTTTTGGGGTGGAAGTCTTCCATTACTTTTACAGGTCTCAAATTATCTTGAAGAGAGGTTTATACAACAAAAGCAGCTCTGCTCTTTCTCAGAACATGCATATGAAAGTGCGTTACCTTGCCCACGTTAGACGCCCGTGACTCTGAGAAGCTTAAGCCTATCTGTTCTTTGATAGAAGTGTTTTCTGAATGTTTTGTGCAACAATGTATTTTCACCATTTTGTGAGTGTTTTTTTTTGGGGGATGGTGATGGTGGTTGTCATTTGTAATAATGGCTGGAATCTGTTTATGAACCTCTGTAATCTTTTTCCACAACTGCTCTATATTACAGCTGGCTGAAACTTGGCATGTCTGTTTTGAATGAAATGCCAACTCTGAATTTTTCTCCTTTGAATGAAGATGAAAACAAATATTAATTTGTCCATAAAA
Source organism: Meleagris gallopavo (assembly GCF_905368555.1). NCBI lineage: Eukaryota > Metazoa > Chordata > Aves > Galliformes > Phasianidae > Meleagris > Meleagris gallopavo. Next base: position 37,944,911 of record NC_139404.1, read on the forward strand.
CTAGTTGTTTTTTTTTTTTTCCAAAAAACATTACTTCAGCTTCACTGAAGCTTTGTTTTAATGAAATCAAAACATTGTATTTGGCTTTCAACTCTTCTAATTGTCCTATGTAATAGGAAATAACATTCTAAATGAAATGTTTTAGAATGAAGCATGCCTTTTTAAAATGAAAAAAAAAAAAACAAACAGTAATTCAAAACATCATTTTCACTTGTTTTTGTTTCTGTTCTTTTGTTGAAATGCTGAACATGAACTCTCGAACTTCTGGTTTCCTCAGCATGGCAGTTTCAGCTATTCCTTCTGAACCCAGTTGAGCCTTGTTAGTGCTCAGAAAATTATTTAACATTTCAGTATCAGTTTTGATGCTGGGGCAACGAAGGCTGAACGAGTCCTTTTTTTGATTTGCTTCTTCTGACAGCCAAGGGACAGAAACTAAGAGCACTGTCTCTAAATCCTCATTGACCTCTGTCCCATTATTTGTGCCTGGATGTCAGGAGAGAATACAAAGGTATAGTTACAAGGGTTTAGGGGAGTTGCAGCATTCAGAGAGCAAGAAGTGGAAAATGAAACAGTGCCTGAACTTAAATGGATAGTAAACAACTTAAAAACTTTAAGAGATGATTAGAAGCGTTAGGGGGTGAGGAGCTGTTAGTAGGTGTAGGGATGTCAGTGGGCACCATGGATTTGGCTATCAGCAAGAACTGAGAAATCATGCTTTGCTTCCTTTTTGTGGCCTCAGGAGAAAACTATTTTGGTGAACACAGCCTGGATGTTGTGATGAAGTGGGTCTACCAATTGTCTCTGCTCACTTGCTACCTTGGGGAATGTAAATAAGGAATGGGGATTTTACTAGCTGCAAGAAACAGGGAAATGCTTGGAAGCAGTAAAACTTCAAGCAAATGAAAGGCAAGCCTTTCCTACATAATACAACATAGAATTTGCTGCCAGATGGTAAGTTAGATGCCAGAACTATGAAGGATTTGAAAGGGACCAAAGCAATGTTATAGGAATGGAGGAGCTGTAAGGCTCGCAAGGAAACAACTGCTCAGCATGTGTTTGCTGCTTAGGTCTCTAAGCTTTGAGCACTGCTGGAGGCAGGGTGCTGAAACTGATAGATCTTAAGCCTTATCAGTCTTGGTATTATGCAATGAATTATTTCCTTTTTTCTTAATGTAAGAATTGTAGAAGTTAAAACTATGACATTAATAGATGGTTGTTAAAATCAAATGCTTGTCTTTGTAACATAGCTTTGTTTATTACTCTGTTTTTTTTAATTATTATTTTTTAAGCTAAAGAAGCAGGTGAGAATTTCAATTTCACTTTCCTGATCAGAGGATTTCAAAGCTACAATTTCAGAATTACAGTTATGGCTCTCTGCTATTTCATCTATGGTATGTACTGCCAATAGCAAATTGAAAGTAATGGCACTGGTTTTGTTCTTTAGTTGCAGGCTTTCTTTGCCTGAAACAGTCAAGGAAAACTGCATAGCTTTCTCTTCTCTGTGCTATAGCAGTTGAAAAGATGTGCTTTTGTAAGGGCTCATTCCAAGAATACGTGATGAGTGAGGACTGTACATGCGATCCTCTCCTGTTAAAGCTGTGAGTTAATGACTGTAGTCTTATCCATCCGTACCAAGTGATAACAGGAGGCTTCTACCAAGTGGTTTGGTGAGAACCTTAGTGTGTTCACCTTTGCTTCTTATTTGGGTGCTGTTAACACTCTCCTGAATGCAGAAATAGTTATTTCTCTTTTTTTTTTTTTAATATTATATTTGAAGATTTCTTTCTCAGCTATGCCAGAATGCAGTGGAGTCAGCCTGCCCATTGAATTTCAGAGCTTTGTTGCAGGTCACTGAAGAGTTAGTGACTCTCCGGGAAGGTCACAGAGGTCCGAAATAGAATAGCTCAGATACAGGGACTGTATTCCTCTTGTGCTGCAGGTTTCAGTTGCACAGAATTTCTATTTTCATCATTTAAAAAAAAAAAAAAAAAGAAGATAACTTTTTTCAAATGTGGAATGAGTAGTGGTGATTGTTCTTTTTTAAAATTTGTTCCTCGATTTTACTGCAATTACCTTTATCATCATTTTGTCAGTAAAGTTAATAGCGACTCGCATTATGTTTGCCTTTACAAAGTGTTTAACTTCTATCTTGAAATTTTAGCAGAAATTTTTGAATATAAGTATTCATGAAGCATAAAACTTTTGGCAAAATGATGTTCACGTTTCCCTTCACTTCTTCACAACATTTGTTATCCAAATGGTGAAGGATAAAGAGAAGTTTCTGCTGTTCCAGAATCATGAAATAATTGAATGATAGAATGACCAAGGTTGGAAAAAACCTCCAAGATCATCCAGTCCAACCGTCCACCTGTCACCAGTGTTTCCCTCTAAACGATGTCCCTCAGTACAACATCTGAATGTATCTTGAACACAAACATATAGTTATATAAAAGTATAGTTATGTAACTATAGCTTTCTCTTGCCATATTCAGCCTTTCCTCTGGGAGAAACCCATAGGAAAAATCTAGGGAGATGGCAGCATTCCTGTGGTAGTCTTGCATTTCCTGCCGTGTATATGATTAAAAGAGTCGTGAGTAAGGCACTGTGAGGTTCCACAGCAGTACTTGCCTGAAGGACTCTTGGACCTGGAGTTCCCTGGGTGCACGTGACTTTGAAGAAGAGAGTAGTGGCATCTACAGAGACAATTGCCTTTCTGAACCGCAGCCTGGCCTTTCCTTTCTTCCTTAGCTGTGATACTCTTCAAACAGATATTCTATTGTTGACAAGATCCCTTGGTAAAAAGCCACTGAAGGGTTTCAGTGGCTGTTCCTGTTGGTTATCAATAGTGGCAGTCACTGTTGGTGTTATGTAAACTACAGAAATTCGGCAATCTCTAGTTCACTTCTAGTTGCTGCAAATAATCTAGAAAAATAAAAGGAAAAAAATGATGTTTAAGGCAGAAATAAAGCTTGTTGGAATGTAATACAAAATCCTCCATCTCGTTAGTATTGAGAGACAAGATATATAAGTCAGTTATCTAAATTAAACTGCAAATGAAGCTAATAACATAATTTAAGATAAGAATTAAACACAAGATTAAAGTGTTAGTGGTAGGTTGTAGGTATCTTTTTCTTACTTAAATTCAGGTTTGTAGCTGAGATTTTCTCAAAGGGCAAAATAGTTTTTTATTCTACGCCACAACTACAGAAACTTTGTTGAAAGGGGGCTGAAATAATCTCTTGGAAGTAAAGCTTGAACTACATGGAGCTTGAGAATCATTACACCCTAGGCTATTTTTAATTAAGATTTATCAGCATTTTTCGACTGGATTATGAAGTGTAAAGCTCCTAGGCATGCTTATGAACAATGCATGGTAAATTCGCTGCAACAGTGTTTTCCACTCCCTTCTTCAAACCCTCCAAGTCTTCAAGTTGAAAAATAACATTTTACACAGTACCAGCTAAACCTTTGTTATTTAAATATGTGGTAGTTAGGGCTCTAATTTTCTATTGTTTGCACGTGAAGTAGCTTTGCATTTTCACAGAATTTCAATGCAACTTATTATTATTCTCCTACTTTGCAGCTGGTGCAAATTGATGGATGCTGGCCAGAAGGAAAGGTGGGAGAAAAAGCATAAGCTTCTAAAGAGCATTGTTTTTTAAACACTGGATGCCCACGCTTCTTTTCCCTTTTCCTTATGTTCCAGACTCAAAAGATGATGCATCAAATTTCAGTATCTGAAGAATTACTGCAGTTTGAGAATGGCACCTATATTTAAACATTTATTTTATGTATGAAATACGTATGTCTAATTCCCATTGTGATAAGTGAAAATCTAGGAAAAGTTCATTTAGTTCTAGTTATCTGTGATCCTTTGGCTCTTTAAATGTCACCCAACACCTATGTAAAGGCAGCTGAATTAAATTCCATGTCAGGACAGGCTACTGGCTCTTAGAGAGTGATTCAGTTTTCCCTGAGGTAAGCATTTAAGTTTGTTGCCTTGACTAGTGACTACAAAGAGAGCTTGAATGCTTTTCAGGGACTCCTAAATGTGGATGTTTTAATTGTGGATAAATCCCAGTCAGAGCAATTACCTTGCTTCTGATAACAAGTTGAGATTTTGATGGCCTTAGTTGTTAACTTACAAGTATTCTTGTACAACAGCAGTTTTGTTTAACTACAAACCTCTAATAAGCTTGTTCAATTTGATGCTGGCCTTCTTTGTTATTTTCTACATAGTGTCGTGGCTAGAAAACCTATATATGGGTGTGAATATGCAGCTTGAGAATACTTAGCTTGGTATTTGTTTGAACTGGAAGTGGCTTGCTGGGAGTAATTTGTATACAGACATTCATTCGCTCTTTCCACTCACAGATGCACCATGAGCAGATTTCCTTTACTATCTGATTTCATTTCAAATGATCCCTGCAGCAGTTTGCATTATTTTGAAGTGTTCCCACAGAATAATTTATGCTGAAAACTGACTTATTTTTATATAGTCTTGTTTAGAATGGTGCATGTAACTAAAAATTGACCTAGGAATGGTTTCTTAATCACTCCATGACTTCTAAATGGAAGACATGGCACACTGCACTTTCCTAGACTAGATAGCATATAATATATATAGGTCTATAGGTAGCTGTGAATCATTATGTTCCTAATTTTTCAGACAGTCACATTATAAAGATCAAAGAAACGACAGAATCCCAATAGCTTCATGAACATGTGGAATGCTTGATTTCTTGTTTGTATTATTCTAAAGCAATAATGTGAACAAAACTTTGGTCTGCTGGTTCTATTTTATCGGAAGGCAATTGCTTGGCAGTGATGATGTTTGACTGTGATGTAAAATTGCAACAATAGAATCTGCAAACTTGCCAACAGGATCTTTGGTTGTATGTTACTATCAAATAACTGAAACTAGCTTTGTTAAGAGAGAGGAAAAAATTTTTAATACTGACATAATTAGAACTACAGGGCTAGCAAAGGGATTTCAAATTTCCCCTTTATATTATAGAAATAAAACCTGAAATTTGTTTGCTATTGACCAACATTTGGCAAGGGAAGGACTGAACAAATAGAATAATAAGGTTTCCTTATAAAAGTCATAAAATCTTACGTGAGGAGTTCAAAACACCTCTGGGAACTGATAAACTAATTCTGTAGGATTGAAATTGAGCATAATTTTAACTATCTTACTCAACATGTAATGTACTTTTGGTCTAGGTCAACCAAGAAAAAAAGTACAGTCATTCTGCTTCAGCTCAAAACCAGCAGCAGTCTCAAGTGAAATAATGTGTGTTTACCTGGCAGTCAGTGAAGGGCAATTGCATCTGGTATAACACGTTTTGTTGTGATCTGAGTGAAGTCAAGACCTTAACCCAAACCAAAAGCAAGGTTGTATGCAGAGATAGCTGCAATGACTTGTCTCGTTAGCTCTCCCTTGGTCTGAACCCTCCAGGAGAGCAGAGAACTGGTGGCTTCATCAGTGAAGTCCTGAGACCATTGCTCATTTCTCCAAACTTCTAGGTAGATCAAGAACTGAATCTGGAAAAGAGTGTGATGACAAGACATCCCTTCAGGATCATACAATAAGGGAAGCAAAGAGATGTATTCCTTGTGTAAGGTTCAGTGCTTCTCATTTAAGAAAGTACTAGCTGTTTTTTTTTTCCATCCTCACCTTTCTGAAGGTCTCTTTGGAAACCAGGCCAGGATATTTAAAGATCTTCTTTCTAGGACTTTGTTTTTGAAAGTCTGATTTCTGCAGGTTGCTCTCTTTCTTGTAGCTGACTTCCTTCACTTTAACTTCATGTCATCTGTTTCCCATGTGCGTCCTTTTTCTGAGTCTCCCGTGAAGTATGATTTCTTGTTTATTTTTCCTTTTTCTTCTCCGGGTGCCTACAAAGATATGGTTCTACTTAAGAGAAAGCTCTATTCCTTCACTTTTTTTTCTTTCCTCCTACATTTAATTTCAAAAATAAAGGTTATTGTCCTGATTTTACTGATGCACTCTTACATTTTTTGCCTTTATATGGATGCTAATTATAGTTTGTCTTCACTCTGTCATGGCCAGTCCTCTCTTGGTTGCCGATTAGAGCAGTTCTGTCACCTGCTGATTAATGCTGAGCCCTAAATGGGAAAGGAGCAGGGTGCTCTAGGGATCATACCTTTCACATATCTTTATTGGTAAAGGCTGTGATTAGGAGCACAACAAATATTTGACTAACTAAGTGACTCTCCATTATGGTGCTGTTAAATTAATTCAGTATCCATGTCATGTAGTCACTGTTTCCTATAGTTGTCTAACTGAAGACAATAGTGGACCATACTTCTGTTGTTTTTTTAATACAGATTCCAATTTCAGTCTTTTAACCTCTTCAAGCTTTATTGCTACAGATAATTTAGTTGTCAAGCTTGTTTCTAGGGTCTGGAATATGTTTTGTCAGTTCATGACTACAAAAACTCTCCTTTGCTCTTTTCTGCCCAAGTTCTGTTCTGTTTTGCTTTTGATACTTCAGCAGACGACCATCAAATAAGAAAAAAAAAAAACAAAAAAAAAAAAACCACAATAAACTGCACAGAAATGATAGGTTAATTAATAATATGGATTTTTTTTTTTTAAATTAAACATACAAACAAACAACTTCTTTGTCACACTTTTCCATATTGGGTCAGTGATATTGATCATGTGGGATAGTGATTCTACCTGCTGGGTTAGGTACCAAGGAAGTACTATGGGGAGGATAACTTCCCAGTCTGATCTTGATATGAATCAGCTATGATTCTGCTCAGAATGTCTGAGACCTCTATGGGTTAGTGGTGCTTGCAAGCCACATAAGGGATAGAATGCACATTCAATTTGTGCCTTATTTATGACCACTGAAAATGGAATGAAGGTATTTTTTTAATGGCCCATCTCTTTTGTGTATTGGAATGCATGGTGTGTGCTTGCACAACATCACAATTACTCCTCTGTGTACTTCTTCAGCTGAAGCCTGCTAACTTCATTAAATAAACCACTTCTGCACCACTACCCGTAAGAGAATATTAATCATAAATTTCCACTGGTTTTGGTTGCATTAAAGCTATCTAGATGACCATTTTTAGCTATCTTGGAATACAGCTGGGCCTGCACAAGTTAAGCTTTCCATTACTTCTTTCCCCCGCTCAGTCATTATAGCAGGGTAAAACTAAAATGAGTTAGTTATATATAAACATTGGAGCCCAGATGAATCATAAAGAAAATTCTCTGAGGTGATTCACCAAAAATACTGTCTCTATTTTTTCAGATTAAAAAAAAAAATAATACAATCAATCTGTGTAGAAGGCAGCGTCAAAATTCAGCTTTGCAGAATTATATCATGTCACACATGCTCTCAAAAATAGCATCTTGTTGATGGCATTCAAGCATCAGTATTTAACTGTGCATTTTTCACAGTTTTTCAAGATGTTTGGTGGAATTTTGTACATAACAACAAAGCTAAAGTCTCTCATACTCTTTGTGCTACAGGAGGTAGGCTGCAACCCAGAAAACTGTGAGAGGGCAAAGAAATTCATTTTGCCCTTGAAACCCTATCTGCTTTATTTTAATTGGAACAACTGTGACCAACCTCTATTTCCTCATGTCTTTGAACCCTCTAGATGGCAGAAAATGTTTCAGGTTGGAGGCGTTGTCCCTTGGAGCCAGGTGGCACATCAACCATATCCACAATGGCTGAAATACCACTTCTGAGTGAGGGATACTGCAAGTACAGCTTTTCTCTGACAAGAGCCTGATTTTAGACAGTGGGGATTTGTTGCAACTTTAACTCTTCGCATAGCTCAAGGTCGCTGGAATAGGATCTTCCAGTAACAAGTTTCTTTCATGGAGTGGGGAACAAATGTATTCTTTGTTCGCTCTAAGCATGTTGCTCGCAATGCAGGGCAGAAAAATATGAGACCAAGAGTAGGCATTGACAGATGTATGCTAGCAGGAAGTCTCTGAGAAGAGGGTTTTGGCTGGTGAAGTTTGGCAGAAGAGCCTCTTCTTGCTGACTTGGTGTGAAAAGACAACTCATGCTTGGGAATCTGTCCCCGTTCTTTTTGTGCGTGTATGGTCATGACATGTGGCATATAGATTGTACCATATAGATAGCAACGCATTCAGATTAGAATGAACTGAAATTCAGGGTGACTCAGATGGGGATGAGGTGTGCCACAGACTCTTATCTATGGACTTCTTATCTTCCTACTGTCATTCTCTTCCCAAACACATATGTGCCCTTCTTCTTAGACTCAACAAGCAATTAAGTCATAGGCTGGCATATTTGGAATGGCTTATAAGCTCACTTGAACCAGGACATTGGTTTCATGACCCTTGCCTGGATTTGAATGTGCAGTTGGTAGGCTCTTCTATTCCCTAATTAAATTACCTGATGCGTCACATAGTTGCAAAGAGCAGGAGATAGGCATTTTGATGATGGGGCCTGTGTTGACAGCCTTTTGGCTGACAGCTTACTTAGCATATGTCTTGTTAGTGTTTGAGCTTGGGTTATGGGTATATATTTGAAGTCAGTATTTCCATTTTTGGTCCATAAAGCGATATTGGACCACTCTCTCCAGGATGAAACTAAACCAGATGAAGTGCTCCAACACTTTATTTTATATAAATATAAACTATATTTATATAGTTTATTTCCCCACACTGTGTTTATGCTGTGGATGTCATGTCCTTAACACTGGCTGTTTCACGCTGCAAATCCCCTGTAGGTCTGTGCTGCTTCCTAATGCAGCCCAAAAGCTCTGCTGACAAAAATGAACTGACTCAGGGCACGCCAGTGGGAGAGATGTCTTTTCTAGGGGTTACAGACTGGTTCTGCTTGAGGCTCTAAACCAGTGAACCATCCCTCTCCTTCTAAATGTAGAGGGCTTGCTTTTTTCATGAGTGAAACTGATAATCATGCAGTGCCTAGTGAAACCTGTGTGGAATAGTCTGTCTGTACAAAGCACTTGAGAAAGCTATTGGCCAAGATCAGCAGCTTACACTGTAGTGCCTGGGCAGCTTAGAGATCCTTTCAACTCAGAATTGCTTTATGTAAATACATCTACATAGCAATGAAATTACATTAACCATTTTAATAATCATGCGAGAAGCGCTTTTAAGACTTGAGGCTTGGTGCACAGTTGGCTCTCTTGTCGCTGTTTCAGAGAAAAAGATCTATGTTAAATACTTGGCTAACTTGGGCTTGCAAAGGTGAGAACCTGGCAAAACTGTGTTGCATGCATTTGTGTGGATAAGAACTGGGTTTCAAGCTCGTATAGCTGTTTTGTGATTGTTTTCTTCCTATTAAATATGTGCATATCACAGCTGAGATCCTCTTTCCATGCATATATGTGACTCACCAGTGTGCCATGCAAAAGTGTCTGAATATGTGTCTGAATATATATCTGTGCTCCGCTCGTTCTCTTTGTCTACTTAAAGAAACAAATGCATACTTATCAAGGGAAAATGATATTGGCAGCAAATCCCTAACTCAGCTTTCCTGCAGTTACTGGAAAACATAATCCACAATGAAGCTGCAAATATGTACGTGTTGGTCCCTCTTTCTACTCCCATGTTTCTTGAACTCATGAGGATGTTTTCCTCATACCACCTTTATTGAGGACTGCTGTGAATTAAAAACTATTTTTTCCCGTGATTTGCAACACACGTATTTGCTTCCATGATGGTAATGCCATGAATATGAAGAAGTTGAGAGGACAGCAGCTCTGACCCAGCTGTGCTGCCATAGCTCCACAGCCCTGCTCTCTCACAGGGACCGCTGCCTGCCCTTCACTCCTCAGTGCCTCTGTGTAAAGCCGAGCAGAGCTGTGAAAATGCTCAGTGGCTTCTGAAGACTTTCTGGCACACCTGTGCCCTGCTCAGACCTCCAACCATGCCTGTAAACTCACTGGGTGTTAGTCCTGAGAGCTGCTGTTGAATTGTGCTCTCATTCATGTGAATGGTGTAGGGATGATGATGTGCAGCTCTAGAGCATGGCAAAGAGAAGCTAGTTAATTTCATCTTTCTCTACTTCTGCCCTTTCCTCTTCTCAGGTTGCCTTGTTACTGCTCTGATAACTGCCATTCCCCGGTACCTTGTTACTGCTCTGGTTTGTATAGCTCCATCCCTGATGCTCACTGGATTTTGTAGGCTCTCTGAAAGTACTATTTCTACTACTAATGTAGAAAAAAACATTATTCAAAGTCATATCCCTTTTCAGATTACAGAAGAATAACTCTTTAAATAATTGTGCTTTTTTTTTTTTTTTTTCCTGTTTAGTTATGGATTTTTTGGTAAATAATGCTCTGAATTTCTGCAGCTGTTGTTCCCCAGTTCTCTCGCTTATTGTACTTGTCATATTAAAACGTGTTTATTGAATCTTGTTCCACCTTGTCTTTAAGTACCATAAGCCTAGTCCCTTATTAACACCATAAAATCTTGATTGCATAGAAACCTGTATATGTATCACTGCAAAGAATGTATTAAACAGCAATTTCCTCTTAAGATAGCAATATAAGTAGTGGTATTGGGACTCCTGAGCTGCTTATCAAATAGAAATACTATTTTAATGCCTGCAGCTGAAATGAAGTACTCAGTGACCACCATGCTACTGTTTCCATGAAGGAAATGAAACTGGAAATGTATGCAAAAATAGCGGCAATGCTTGGTATAAATGCTTATTAAAACTTTATGAAAGGGTGTGGGAGAGAATACTCCCATTTATAGTTTTGATATTGAAGATGTTTGTTTGCTTCTCTTAAGAAAAGTGGTGGTTCTTATCATTTTGTTGAGGAAAGAAAAACCTTCTATGTATATTTCAGCTCTGGGTTAAAATACAGGCTATAATGACGCTTCCCTCCTCCTCTACCAGACTTTGATTCTTTAATCTCTGTCAGTGCAGGAAAGCAAAATGCTGTCTGCAGAGCTGTTGGATTATTCCCAAGCCAGCTTCTTCCATTAAGAGTATTATTTTATAATATATCATGGCCTGTGACCAGTGGTGAAACATCCTTTGAAGCTAGAGCCATCTCTCTCACTTTACTGGCAAAGACAGTGATGCTTCAAGTCTGTGGTCTTGCTCAGTTCAAGGAAAGTAATTCATTACATCCAGTGGAAGCAGTTCAAAGGGATAGTCACTGAACAGTTACTTCTTCACTATTACTCACCTATTTCAGACAGTTATGCATTGTCTGCGGCAGCAGCAGCTCTTCACTTGAATTCTCCTGCGGTATGAAAATGCACAATTTAAATACTGTGATAGTTTGATTCATGCTTTCCCTGGCATACTATAAAATAGTATTTATGGTGGTAGGGCAAGAACAGTTTTTATGAGTATCCCTTGCTCTGGCTGTGTCTCAAGGTTTAATCACTGCCATGAGCAATATCCCTGAAAGGGCAACAGGATGTGAACATTCTGATTCACTGAAAACATTTGCAACAAAATTATTAAACAATTAGAATCATAGAATCATTAAGGTTGGAAAAAACCCTCTAAGGTCAGCTTATTTAACCCTCCCCTACCACCAATATTGCCAGCTTTTCCAGGAGGATGCTGTGGGAGACAGTGGCAAAGGCTTTGCTGAGATCTAGGTAGACTACATCAACAAATTAGTCTCACTATAACATGAGTTTGTTTGTTTGTTTGTTTGTTTGTTTTTATAAATGCATTTCAAGCATTTTTTGAGGTATGAGACTACAGTAGTAGTTTTAATTGAATAGAGGTATGGAACATATGTTTTCAATAGGAAGGTAATCAGTTTGTTGAATATAGTTAATTTCTCTGTCTTCTACCATGAACCAGAATGGTTGCTGGTAAGCTGTCCAGAGTAGTGGTCTGACTTTGTTCAATCAGTGTTTGTAATTTTGATAAATTCTGCTTGAATACAAAGCTGGGCATTTATAAGTGCCCGTTGCATTTAGAGAAAAATTACTGAAACATAATAAAATGCCACTAGTTCCAATGGTAGCTTTGTATACATTGATGACTTACATTTAATTATAAATTACTGTAGTCATTTCTTTTTTTTTCCTTTTCTCCTCCCCTTACATGTATATCACTGTGTGATGTTATTTGTGTCCTCCAGAGAGAAGGTTTTTTTTCCTCTTCTGAAATGCTCAATGTTTTATAACTTAAAAGAATGAGAAACCTCTTTAATCTATTTTTTTTTTTCAAAAAGGTCTTAGTAGATTATTAAAGTTCCATTATTCTAAAATGGTAAAAGTTCAGCTCTCATTAATTGTCTTAGACCTTAAGTGAACAATTCAAGTCTAGAGATCTGTATCTATCTATCATTTATTATTAAAGATAATCATTTGTTTAATTATTCACAACACTGGCATGGATTGATTTCTCTGTGGTCTGGGGATAAAATTTTACTCTGATTTTTAAAGTAATGTAGATAAACTTCTGTACAGTGTCTCTGTTTGCAGCATACATAGTTGAGAAAATTGCTCATTTTTCCCTGATAGTATTTTTGTTAACCTGCTAATAACAAATCTTTTATATATATCTTTTTTTTTTTATACAAAGAACAGAATAGCTCACATTTATGGATTTTTTTTTTTACATTTTAATTTGAAGTGTCTTGTATTAACAGATGGCTAAAGAAAGACAATAAGACTTTTAAGCTAACTTCTACATTTACTAATTCCAAGGAATAATATTAAGATAACTTGGCAGCCATGGGAAGTTTAGATGGAGGAAGGAGGTGGGTATGTGATTTTTTCCTCCCTGCCCTCTTTCAGTGTGTGCATAAATTTCTACCTGGGTCTGTGCTGCATGTCTCGCTTCAGTTGTTGTGGTATCATGGTATCAGACACAGATGTTGAGAACTTGTTTCTTATAGAGTAGTATATTAGCTATTAAATCTTGAGTAATAGGGATGGCAACGGACCTGGTTGTATGACCATCATGTCTTTGTGCATGATCAGCCTAAGTTGCTTCCCACTGATGTCTGAAGGTGTTTTGAGCAGATCGGCCAGTGACACCATTTCTGCTGTTCACTTCTGGATACTTATTCCAGTTGTGTCCTTAGTCCTGGAAAAAGTTCCCAAAGCTTGCATTTTTTTGTGGACTATGTCTGTGGACTATGTTTTCTCTGCGTACGAATCCTCTTCTATTTGATGTTTTCTCAGGAGACCTCTTTTCTATACCCTGAATATCCTCACAACCATTAACTGGGCTTTCTGTAGAGAGTCTACATATTTACTGAAATGCAGTAGTATAAGGCAGGATTCCTTCAGGACTTTCATCTCTCCTGTATTTCAGAGCTCTGGCTAGCTTGATCTGTGTTGTGTTTCAGTAATGGTATTGAAAGGGCTACCTAATAAAAAAGAACGGAGCAGTGTTTGAGTTATGATACCAAGGGGATTATTTTGATAAGAGCGTACGTTCTCCATTCTCCTGGTCAGACTATGTATTTACTCTGAGTGGTAAGACGTTTGTTGAGCTAACGAGATTATTATCTAATCTACGTATCCTTAGCTTGGAATCCTTAGGAAAGGAATGTCAGTAATCATTATTAAAGACAAGATACATAGTATTTATGCCTTTTTCACTAGTCTTAAGTTACAGCTTTGCTTGTGGATGCCTTTCCTCCCTGTCCCCATATAGAAATGTCATTTCCAGGCATCTGGAATTTTGTTCTCCTTGAACTGCCGTAGGTAAATGTTAGCAAATCTGGAGTTACTTCAGACAGATGTTGATGCATCCAAGAATAGATTTCATGAAGCTTTTCTGAGCTGGGGACAGACTCCTTATTGCAGCAGTCTTTAAGAACATGAAACTTGGCACCTTGATCAATCGTTCACACTTTGTATGTGACAGTGTTCAGTAAAGGTTGAGTGAAGAAGAGGTTTCTGACCACAACTGCGAAAACAATTCTCTTATTGTATGTCCTCTTTAACTTTTCCTCAGTATAAAGGCTTCTTAAATCGAAGTCGCATCTCATATTTGTGACTTCTAATAGATGCTGAATTTTAATCAGTGAGCTTCTCTGTCATATTGGGCCCTTTTTTAAGCTTTTAATGTATGCTACATCATGTGTTACTGTATTCAAAAATGTATTTTCTCCAAACCCAATGATTTTGTTTCAAAGTTCTGCTTGCTGTTTTATTTTACTGACGTTTCATATCTCATTCTAGACTTCTTTTACTGTTTACTTTTCCAGATAATTCATGATTTTACTGAATTTTTGGTCACTGTTTTCTTTCCTACCACACTTAGCCTGAACAATAACACTATTTAATTCTATTAAAGGGAAAGTCTTTTCCATTAATGTATTCACTCTTTCTCTATTACTCTATTTCTAAAAGACACCAGAACTTCACGAAGTTACCCAAGCTGGGAGCATGTGACGTGTATAAAGAGCTACATGGTGAAATATTGTCTTTCATTGTAATCCTCCCTAGTATTCTTATGGTACTCTGGACAGCCATCCGAAACTGAATAACTTAGGGACCATTTGATGATGAATCTGAACTACTGTTCCTAAATGGTAATAAAAAAATTACAGTCCGTTATTGGCTGCTGATAGCCACTGTTAGTTTTGGTTACGTGCTTTACTTGAGATCTGAATGTCATTTGCTGTTCTATTGCCTGGTTTCTCAGTATTGTAAGGTTTTTGCAACTCTTCACAGCCTTAGTTTTTTGAGAATTGCTCAGGGTTACTTAACATACTTTTCATGCATAATCCTTCTGTCTTAAAGCACACATTATATTAATCTTTGAATTTATCTTTCCTCTTATTTCAGGATAGCTTTTGGTATGGAACCTTACCGCTTTGGTGACCACAGTCCTGCTTCCTGATCAAAGACATTTTGTAAATCCATAGAATTGCCTTTTATTCACATGCTAGATAACTCCTTAAAAGAACACTTAATATTTTTTGGTCTGATATCAATTCTTTCAATAAAGTCATTTGTGTGTATCAAAGATAATCACTTATCTAGTGATGCCATTCTTGTAGTTTCCAGCAATGAGAAAGATTTAAATGATAGTGCAAATGGGATATTGTGGCAATGCTTAGGCAATTTCACAGAAGGACTCTTTTATATCTCCTGGGTGAGCAACCATCTGGTCTTGGCAATTTTTTACTATTTTTTATCGATCTGTTTTACAGCTAATTTTCTGGCAGTTCAGTTTATGACAGAAAGGCTGTGAATGTCCCTCTCTGGAAGCATTCAAGGCCAGGCTGGATGGGGCTATGAGCAACTTGGCCTAGAGGAAGGTGTCCCTGCTTATAGCAGGGGGTTGATGATCTTAAAGGTCCCTTCCAACCCAAACCATTCTATGATTCTATGATCTTTCTTGTACCTCTTGGTACAAAAAGAGTCTTATGGGCCTTTTGCTATCTATAAGTGGCCATAAAAGTTCTCTTACAGAGCTGTCATTCATTTATTTTAATATAATATTTAAAAATCAATTATTGCTGGTGTGCATATACAAAACTGCTGGTCCTTACTGATGAGTCTTATTTTACATTTAAGTTGCCAGAATTTTGAGATTTGTTATTTGAATGTGACTTCCATCACAAGTAGCTGGCTTTTATTGTCTTATCAAATATACAAAGTGATTATAATGGTTTGTTTGTTTCTGGACATTTTGTTTTGCACTTACATTTTCTTTCTGTCTTTTTCTTTTTTTCTTTCTCAACCCTTGTATTTGATCTCTTCTGTTCTTATGGGAGGAGGCCACAACCACTGACTGCTCCCCAGCGATCTGGGGCAGATTGTCGTCATGTTGTGAAGTGCCACCTCTTCACCTTGAAGGCCCACTACAGTGCGAGCTTCACCAGCATCACTGATCTGTCTGTCTGCTTGCCTGGAATTTGCATATTAGAGGGGCACATAACTCTAAGCATTCCATGCAATATAGTAAACCAGGAAATGCTCCCGCTGGGCTTGTGTTCATTATCATTTGCTTTCCCCGGTAGATTTTGAACGTTTCTCTCTTTAATGTTTCCTCACTTGCTTCTGCTGTTCTTTCTCTTCTACTGGAGTGCACCTTTCTTTTCTCCAGTCAATCTGTAGATGTCTGTGGTGTTTTTGTTGGTGGGAGGTGGATTTTATCACCCTTTTTTCAGAGTTAGGAGCCCAATTACCTAATTTCATCTGTTCCCTTGGGAGTCTCTTGGCATATGAGACTTTTGCTTCTCAAATTAAGATGTTCATCCATAAGAATTAATATGCGTGGAATTATGAGTTGAGTATTATTGTTCATAATTAATATTTAACTGTGATTCCTTTGTGCTATAATGTGGACCTATCTGACAGGACTTCATTGTTTTTTTGCTTACAGTTCTTACATTTCAGCTCCTGACACCTTTTATGATAAACTGGTTCTTGTTTGGAGACATTCAGCAGCAATTTGTATTACCTTGCATGTCTTCTTGTTAAAGAAGGTAGGGAGGACTGTATGAAATCAGAAAGATGGGCACAGAAACATAGATATTTCTATTTAATTTGTTAATGACATGCAATGTTTAAATAAGTAAAAGCAAATAGAAGAAAAGCACAAAACCCCATCCTGTTTTAAATTATATACAAGGTCCACTTCAAAAGTAATGCATCCTGTTTTATTATGTTGGCCCACAACATCAGAGGAGGATGTTGGTGGTATGGCAGTAGAGGTTGAACCTTTTCACCAATATCCCATTATATTTTGTTGCCATGTGACAGATGGCAGCAGAGGGGCAGTCTGGCATGGAACTTCATCTGAAGCAAAAGTGTGCCACTGAATTCCTCTGTGCAGAAAAAATGGCACCCATTGGCATTCAGTGATGCTTTCTGAATGTTTATAGAGACCAAACAGTGGATGTGAGGGCAGTGAGGCAGTGGGTGGTGCATTTCATGAGTGGTGACAGCAACAGTGGTCACCTCCACTGGTGCAGATTTTTATGAGCATGGCATGCAGGCTCTTGTTCATTGGTGGCAAAAATGCACAGCTAATGGTGGTGACTACATTGAAAAATTGTTTTGTAGCTGAGAATGTTCTCTATCAAGTAGTGTTATTTTTCTCTTTGTTTCTGTTATAGTTTCTGTGGGATAAATAGGCGGCATTATTTTCAGAGCAACCTATTTATATTTATAGACATGTTATACAGTGGATTATCAACTGATACAAGTTGTTACAATCCTTCAAAATTCTAAGACTTCAGTTTGTGCAAGCTGCTGCTTTGTATGTGTAAGTCTTGAACTGTGGGGAAACACTGTATTTATTATTGCCTCAGCATGGCGGGGGCAGTGAGGACTCTTTACCTGCTGCTGTTGGGGGAAGCAGGGCTGCCTTGGGCTCTTGCAGAGTTGTTGACAAGAATCAGAGATAGAAGCTCTGTCAAGGCCAGGTTGGAACCAGGGCACATGCCTGCAGTCCTTGGTGAATTCAGCTGTTGAGCTCTTAGAGAACCTCTGAGCATTCATGAACTGAGACTTTCAGGAAAACATCTTTATGTTTGATGCAGGCTTTCAGAGGTGCAGAAGGCATGGTCTACTACATAGAGCAGTCTCCCAGACGTTTTGAGTCCTATATGTTTCAAAGACCTTTGCCAGCTTGGTGACGCATGGTATCCCACCCTGTTTATGGGATGCAGACTGCACACCCACGTATGCAGATTTTCTGCCAAACCCATGTGCTGTCTGAAGAGTGTCAAGACCAGTCTGTCTGGGATACAACACATCTAATAGTCTGTTTCTTGTTATTCACTTTCTGGATGCTCCTTTGTCTATTCTCGTCTCCCCTTCTCCTCAGGGTGCCTCTGCCTATCCTCCATCCCACATGTGGCCAGGTGGTATGGATGATGCAGTGGCATCTCATGGAAGCAAAGTGATACGAATGGTTTGTGCAGACAGAAGAGACCCTCTGACCAACAGAGGCAATGAAGGAACCAGGAAAAGTTATCCTTGGAGGTGGTATGGCAAGGAGCATTTACCTCCCTGTCCTAATAGATTAAAAATGCTAGAACCAAACCTCAACCAAACCACTGCCAGCTTATTTCTTTGCTTAATCATTTCACTTAAGCAGTGGAGTTATTAGTATAGAGATTTATCAGATTAAATGTGATCCATGGAAAATGATGGTATCCTGAAGTAGATGCCCTGGGTAGAATACACCCATTTAAATGATTAAATTCTCAAAGATACAACTGGCTGAATAGAGTCTTATTACAGATTATATGATTAATTGCAAAAAGTTAGCAGTATCACCTGTGTGTATATATATGTACACGTACTTCTGAATGCTTCTTTAAAAATTACAATACATCACTACTCCATAACCACAAAACTCTTCATTCCAGTAACTCAAATAATTGTTCTCCTGGATGGCTGACTCTTCAAAGTCTTTGTGAGCTCAGTAACTATACTGTTAATTTTATGGCATGTGAAATTTCTCTGTGTTTTCATGCTCTGGCTGAATATTTTACTACAGAGTTACATTTTCATTAGTGATGCTGTTACTAACGAACATATTAAGTTGTTACAGTGTTTTGTAGCAGTGTTTGGTGGAGATCATTTCATCAAAGTAGAACTATTGACTGAAGAAGGATGTGTCTTTGGAGGATTAGTGATTTGTAGAATATCTCTATCTAATGAAGGGCTTAATGGATCCTACAGTACTATGAGATATTCACATGCTCAGAAAAATATAATTGGGTTTAAAAAGAAAGAATAGAAAAATAAAGATAATTGAGAGTATGCAGTAATAAAATTTGAATATATCCTATTGTTCAAATACTATCAAATGTTATATATGTTATGGACTTGAAATTTAGTAGTGCATGCTGCTTTGTAGACCAAACAAAATGCTTTTTTTTATGGGATAACCTTTCTTTAGTCTTTATTGTTTTTGCAAAGTTATTGGTCTTTCTTATTTAATTTGATGAGGGGATGTAGGAAAAAAAATGTAGCAGTACTGTTTGCTGAGAAGATAAATGTCTTTTGCTTTAATATCAAAACTGAAGGATGACTATAGAAGTTACACCTTTCTATTCAGGAAATCTGATCATCTTATTTTTAGGCTCATAAATGACAAAAAGTCATCTTTCACTGTTTTTATTTATTCCAATTGACTAGAAAAGTCTTTGCAGAGCAAAGAATATATTTTATTATGCTTTATATTGAACTATTAAAGTTGATAAAATTTGGCCCCTCATCTGGGAATTAATTCTCCAGATTTGGCCAGTCAAATTCCATGGCATCAGTAATTTAAAATGTTGAGAATATTATAATTGCAGTGGTGTAAATGCAGATATATATATGTGTGTATATATATATATATATATATATATATATATATATATATATATATATATATATATATATATATTTTCTTGGTGACAGGTTTTGTATTGGAAGAGGAATTCTGTCCTATACTGGCAGAGCTTGTCTTTTAAAACCCACTGGGCAGAGTTTTCCAACTGGTCTGCACTCCTACACAAATCCTTGTTCAATTATGGAGATCCAATCTAGAAGCAATTGGGGTGCTGCTGTGAATATTGCCAAGAATGAAACCTGAGGACAGGTTGTGATGAGACCCGTTATTGGTACTTTAGTGGGCAGTGGGCTTTAGACTGTGCTAACTAATGCACTCTGAAGTTATTAAAGTCATAAATAAATTGGCCTCATAGCAGCTGCTTGCTTAGGGTTTTTTTGGAGGTGGGAATAGTCAGAGGGTTGGCATATTCTTAATTAGCATTAAAATCAAACAAAGAGTTCCCAATGCCTACTGCTGTTTTGACCACAAATGAAGGATTATTGTAACTTAAAATGTGTAATTATTTTTCATTTATTTTTAATTTATGCTTTTGTAGCTTTGCTTTCTTTTTCTGATTTCTCCCTTCTGCTGACATATTTTGTATTTTGTTTACCATCCTGTTCCTTCATTAAAGAAAGACCAACTAAATTTACATTTACTTATTTAAATTCAAAATCTTGGAAAGAGGATTCTCTGTTTTCCTACAGTGCCCCAAATGACTCTTCAGACATGGTTGAAGCAATGCATATGATGAAGAGATGCATGCGCGTTTATAGACTGAATTACATTTGGGTTATTCTTTTCTAACAGAAATCACTCTAGTCTGGAGTGAGAGAATATGGGTGAAGTGCCTGTGACTATGTTTGCTGCCTCAGCACAGATATATTGCTGTGCAAGACAGTTACGGCCTGAAAGAAAATCTACGCTTGGTGCTGATGTGCTCTCTTGTAGGACAGTACCCTGAGGTCTGTAGTTCAGTTTTAGGTGGGGATGGAGCACAAGGCTGAAGACTGTATTTCTATTGTAGCATGCAGTAAACGTGTGGTGCCTCCCATCCTCCTGCACCTCTCACGCAGTCCCCAAACACCAAGTTGTGTGGTGACAGATCTGCTGCAGAGCAGGAGCGTGTCTGCAGAGAATGGGCCTGCTGTGGGAACACGTGTTGTAAATGAGGATATTCCTGGCTCTTGGATGTTCTGTATGATGCACTGAGATTCATGTCAGCCAGCACTTGAAAGTTACTAAGAGCTTTCGTAACCCTCCCCCAATTTCCTTTCAGAGTGAAAGGTTCTGAGATGTGAGGGTGGAAGGGGATAAAGAAGTGTGCAGGAGCTCCCATATTTCTTTTGATCCATTCATGAATCATGCCTGGCATGAAATGTTCAGAGGCTCCTGTGAAACGGAGTACTGGGAAATGTTTCATCTGTTCCTTATTCATTTTTGGATTATGGAAAAAGGGCAGCTCTTAAATTTGATATTTCTATTATGTATCTTGTAAAGGTCATCTTTGCACAAATTTACAAACAGATCATATTGATTATTTCTGCGGCCTTTCTGTATTGAATAGGGGACATCTAACAGGGAGAAACAAAGTTGTTCTTCAGTATAATTCCATTTATTGGCCTGCAGAAAGAAGAGTCAAGAAGACAATTTGTGATCATGTGTGTAGTTAACAGGCATGATTGGCTTAACTCGTCTCAATACTGTATAATTGTTTGAGATGGAAGGGGCCCTTAAATATCATTTAGCCTCTCAGAATCCTTATAGGGAGGTGTTCCATCCCTTGCATCATTTCTGTGACCCTCCTCTGGACGCACTCCAACAGGTCCACATCTCTCCTGTGCCGAGGACTCCATGTCTGGACACAGTGCTCCAGATGAGGCCTCAGCAGCACAGAGCAGAGGGGCAGGATCACCTCCCTCAATCTACTGGCCACGCTGCTTTTGATGCAGCCTAAGATACGGTTGACTTTCTGGGCTGCCAAGGGCACATTGCAGGCTCATGTCCAGCTTCCCATCCGCCAGTCCTTTACGGCAGGGCAGTGCTCCATCCTTATATCCCCCAGCTTGTATTGATAGTGGTGGTTGCTGTGACCCAGGTACAAGTCTTTGCACTTGGATTAATTGAACCTCATGAGTTTCTACCAGGCTCTCTGCTTGAGTCTGTCTAGATCACTGTGTGAAACATAATGTAACTTCTTAAAACAGACTGGCTGTTCAAGTAATTTGAACATGTACAATTTGTCTATGACAAAGCCCAATTCTAGCTAGCTAGATACAAAACTAGCATCTAATTGGAAGTATCCAAGTCAACAATGTACAACTTTGATGCCTAGGATTTATTTTCATTACGTCATTCCTTAATGGCTGCTAAAATAAATGCCTCAATGGCACTGGGGAGTAATTAGGAACAAAATCTGCTCTCAGTTATTTCCAGTAACTTCAAAATAACTGCAACATTTTATGGAGTTGCAAGGATGTGATTCATAGTCTTTTGCTTTCTCTTTAAATAACAGAAGGCTATTTCAAGTCTGTATATGGTTTTGGAGTTCTCCAGTAGCTGTCAATGTGAAATTTCTGGATCCTGTGCTGATTTTAGGCCTGCTGTTCTGCACTTGGCAGGGGAGAGATGCAGGGGTGCAGTGGCTGAGGTGGCTCAGGTATGGCTGCTGAGGAGGTCTCGGTATTTGGCTGGTGCTGCTTGTGGACAGAGCCTTTTGTGGCTTGCCAACCTGGTGAATCATTAAAGTTAGTGTGGGATACAGAAAAGGCACGAGTTTAATTACATTCAGGTTTTTGCAGCAGCTTGCAGTGAGGTGGATAGGAAGAAATCATCGGAGGTCTAGGGAGTACATTTCTGAAGGGTACTGGGATTTCACAGGTAATTGTTAAACTTGGTTTGGTAACTGTTCTACTGTAATGAATAAAAGCAGATAGTATCATCCTCTGGACTAAGTAATAGCATGCTCAGTTTCTAGAGAAACAGCAGCATTTAACTGAAGTATTTCTATTAGCATGAAGGAAGTTTGACATAGGAATATAATTCATATTTTCATAGCAAAAAATTAGATTGATTTCTCATTAAAATGACAGTTTTAGCAAATACTGAAGACAGTTACTCTGTGTTTGTGAGCTGGAACTCCATGCTGCAATTGAATAGTCAGCTTAGCTTCAACTGATTTACTTAACTTGCTAATTTAAGCAGCAGCTGTACTCATAAATAGCACATCAGCAGAAGTCAGTAGGAACCTGGCTTTTTGGGCTGTGTAAGGAATATGTGATGGACCAGATTCATTTCCGCTTTTGAGATACCTATAGAGCTACCCTGTGTCATGCAGTTAAAGGAACTGTTCCTATTTATCAGGCTTGATATATCCATGTGCAGGGGTAATATTTCGGATAAAATTCCCTAAGAATGCCAGTGTTGTTTTGTTATGGGAACCTAATTCAGTCAGTAAGGCATAACCTGATCAGGTAGAGTGAATGCGATGGGCATAGGGTGTCCTGTAAAAGGTTTCCTCATGCAAAATATGATATAAAAGAGAAGAAGAGGAGGTTTAGGCAGAGATTGTGCCAGCAACAACTTGAATAGAATCCTCTAGTAGTGAAGGAAGGAAGGGAGAATGAGCTGTGCTACTGGAAAACAAGTGTTTGACTGGAGCCAGGTGATGGGAATTAACAGTGCCTGTGGTGGAATCAGCAGGGTGAAGGCTGAGAGGGGTCTGGCCACGGCACTGGGGGCTTGGGCATTGCTTCCCATGGCCTTGTCCAGGGCATTCTCAGGAACTAGGACTGCAGTCTCCAAAATCCCAGAAAATCCCAGGAAATCATGTTGCTTAGCCTGTACCTGTTGACCATTTAAGTTTGGCTCTGCAGGATTTCTGTGATTTGGCCTAATCTGTTTGCATTTTTTTGGTTTTTTTTTAGTCTGGAAGAGAGGAGATGAACAATTCAGAGATTTCAACCTGGATGTCGTGTATCACAAACTCTACATTATAAGGTGGAGCTGCGCCTCCAACTTCATTTGGTGTTCAAGGAACATCTAGATGTTGTATTAAGGGATGTGCTAGTGGGGAAATATTAGAGGCGGGTGGATGCTTGGACTGGATGATCTTGGAGGTCTTTTCCAACATTGGTGATTCTATGATTCTGTGGGTGGAGAGTGCTCTGTCCTGCTCGGAATCCAGCTTGAAAAAGGAGAAATTTGCAGATGGATCATGTTGGTGTTCTTTCAGACGTCCAACAATCCAAAGTTATTCTTCAGGCATAACCTGAACTTGAGAACAGTTTTGGCCATCATGATTATATTTTTCATGAATGAAAATTTCTGTGGGAACATTCTATTTATGAAAGTGACTTAAGAGATCCTGAAAAATTTAGGATGAGAGATGGTTCTGTTGAAATAAGTACTCAGTGGTTATTATCTGGCAAATGCCCCAGATATTTCCAAGTGCTCTATAGGCAGTTTGACAAAGTACTTGGTTTTCCCACTGTAATTCTGTATTACTGAATTCTGCATAATTCTGCATTAGCCTTCTTAATCTGTTTTGATATGTCTTATTGTAATAGCAAGGCAGTAAAAGCAAGGCTTGAAACATTAGCATTTGGTTCCACTTGTCAGGAGGTTTCTTTTTTAAACATGAAAAGATTAAAGAAATGATGTATAAAATGGAGAATGTTTAAAAATAAATTTCTTCTTGGAGTAGGGTCTGGATTTCACATTCACTCAGTCGTTACACTACTTCTGATATGGTGTAACCCTTGCAATTTTATAAATGAGTTTGAAATGCTTGGTTTCGATGCCAAAGTAATTCAAAGTGGTTTTCAGGTGCTTTTTCATCCACAAGATAGATCCTGTGGGTGAACTATGTCAGTCTGAGTTTCTTCTCATCAGGCTATTTGCAGCCCTGCCTAAAAGAGGCCCAGGCACGGGAACAGATTTGCATTCAGTCTTTTTACAAGGATGCAAGTGAATGCCACCTATTCCAGGCATCCTTCCACTAAGAAGGGTGGAAACTGGCTATTTTCCTACTCCTTGAGTGTGATTGTGGTTTAAAGTGATTATTTTTTATTTCTGTCATTTGTGGGTGATTTGAACCAACAAAGTGTTACAAATTCCATTCCAATTACAATTGTTGTATGCGTTTATTGTGGTAAGGATTAATGACTATATACCATAAATACCACGGAGCACTGATTTTCCTCCATCTTGTCTGTAAAGTCAAGTCGAACCTTCAGCAAACCCCAAATACCTGCACCTTATTGAAGGTTCACGTAACTCTTAGAACAATGGTAGAAAATGTGGACCTTGGTTTCCTCATGGTAGGTTTGTGCTCAGAGCTGTTGGTTCAGCAGGGAAACGGATCTTAGAGGTATGGCATAGCCCCGCATTTCTAGTTATGCCACCACCATTAGCAGACTGGAAGACTTCCCTTAGCCAGTTCTACCTTCCCACTGCTTCACCCCTCTTCTTATCAGTCTGTCAGTAATGCTGTGTCCTTGCATTCTGGGGATTGGTTTGGTCCTTGATCTAATTAACTCTTCTAAAAGGCAGAATTGTAGGCTGTGTAGAAACGTCACCTTAATGATTTTTGTCTACAGGAGTAAGTAGTTCTGAGAAATTGAGGAAAGGTATGACTTGTCAGTAGTTTTCCTTTTTCCTTTTTTTTCTATTTTTTTTTTCCCCTAGCAGTATGAATGCCAGGCTTATCCAGAAATTAGGATTTCTTTTAAGAGAAAATCAGATTCATTGTTTAGTTCAAGCCACATACTGTGTTCTAGAATCTCTGAACAGTTTCTCCCGTTTCTATGAGATCTTCATTAGAAGCAGAAATTCTGTAAACAGTTAATTAGCCATCATTCTCCTTACTCAAGATCAGCTATAAATAGTACTTCTGTATTGAGTCTGGAAGTCTTTGCTGTCTTCATTTTCTGTGCTAGTGCCGCCTTTTTTTTTTTTTTTTTGTTATTAGTCTGAATGTTTAAATATCCAGCAGTGAAATACCGATGCTCCACAGGAAAGGAAATACTGGTTAAAAGAATCTATGATACAGTTTCATACATCAGCCAAATAAATGACAATTTGAATGAAATATATCAATAATCTATAGAAACTGTGTTTCTCTTGAGCTGGTTGCTGCAGCTTTTATTAGCAGCGCACGTGTTTGCTAAAGAAACCTAATCCAGATGGGCAGGATTGGTAATAAAGCTGGTGCATGTGTGATTAGCACTGGTACTCAGACTGACACGGGGAATTCTTAGGAGGCAGCTCCCTGAGTGCTCCCTCTGCATCTGCTGTATCTTGTGAACTGGGGAAATGGAAAGAGGGTATTAAAGCAATTCTAGAGTCGTGGCTGTTTTTTGTTTGTGTGTGCGCCTGCCTTGTCCAACCACCAGAGCTGAATCTGTCTTTTGGTGCAGTTTTGCCTCGGCTCTGCGTGACAGTAGTTTCAAATATATATGGGGGAATATGCTTACAATGAGAACGTTTCAATTTTCAGGCTGTAATGTTGGGGAAACAACATTCTTTGTTTAAATCCTATGAATATCGATGCAGGCACCTGAGCTGATGTAGAGTTATGGCTGAGAATTTGAATGCAAGAGAGATGGGAGGTGTGAAAAAAAGCTAGGAAATTCAAAGTGATGGTTACCAAAGCAACTGTAATTCTTCCCTAACTTATGCTGTAGTAGTACTGTATACTTATCAGCTTTGCTGAGCTCTGATGTGTTAATATATAAATGCAGGGTATCTGAGTTACTGTGGGAACCAAAGTTGTGGGATTTTTGAGATGAAAATTCTTTGTAGAGTGACAGAGATGATAGAGACTTTTGTTTTGGTATTGAATTCACTTTTTTTTCATGACAGTCATAAAAACGAGTGTCACCACAGGCAGGTAATGGAAAATGAGAACATATAACCATGACAGAGCAAAATGTATGCAGGTCAGACTGCAGTGGTCAGACTAAGGCACAGGGGAGAAGGAGAGAAGTAGGCTTCTGTATTGCAAAATGTATTATTTTCCTGCTCCTGGGAGAGGAAATAAGTTAAAAGATTAGATTGAAAGCCATAAATTAAAAATTGTGGTAACAGCAAATGGGATATGCCTTAAAGATAAGGAGCCAGCTGGAAAAGCAAGGCACCCTTCCACTGCCACCTGCCTTGCAGAAGTGATGGCACTGTCCGAGTTCTCCTGACAGGCAAAAGCACCATTGTGACCAGGTTTCTTCCTGCATGGTGCAGTGAGAGCTCCCCCTCCTGTTTTCAGCCTTACCTTAGCTTAGATAGCTTACCTTCGCTTCTAGATAATATCAATAATATTAATTAGCATTTTAAAACAAGTATTAAAAAAAATCTGTAAGGAGCTGTGAAACAGCCAAAAAGCCTTCCCCCTTGGTGACCTGACGGCACGTGGTGCTTTTTGGCTCTTGGATCACAGAGCAGAATTTTTGTTGGGATGCTTCAGTGGAGGAAATGCAAGACTAGCAGTGACATTTGTTAACAGGTACAATGCAGATAGCCTCTGCTTTTGCAGGATCCTTCTGTTTTCAAACCATCCCCAGCCAAAAACACCGTGCAACAAACTGTATGCCAAACCCTGCAAAAAAGTCCTAATAAACACAGGAGGGAAAGAAGGAAAAGATGAGATGACAAAGCATGATGCCTGTATGCTTGTATCTTAGAGATTTCAGTGGCAATTGCACTCATGCAATCGTATTTCTGTTACATTAGTCAGAAAATGTGATTGAAGTTTATTTTAGCTTCACGGTTTTATGTCAGATACAGTATCTGGTGGAGTATTACAGATAGAATCATACCTTATCTACTGTAAAGGAGCAGTACAAGTTGAACTGTCGGATTTGCTTGAGCTAAGACTAAATCAGTGATTTCTGTCATGTAGTCCCTGCAGGTTGGTCCAGTTGCTTTTTCCACCCTGTCAATTCAGAGTTTTGGAACAGAAAATAGGCAACTTAGGCTTCCAGGCTGAGCCAGGCTTCTTCATCCCTTTGCAGCTCATTTTTGTGGTAGGCAAACAAGTTGGATAGTCTTCACTTGGTGTGTAGCATATTATCTTAGCGGTAATGAAGATAAGAGGTTTCTCTTAATGTTTCCACTAATCTTTTGTGCTAAAAATCCAGGATTTAATTTGTCTTCACCTGTAGAAATGCAGTTCTACAAAGAAGTAACAGTTAAAGCTGTGCAGCCGCCTCCACCCCTCACCTTTTTGTCTGTGTATTTCTCAGCAGAAATTGGACAAAGCAATGCTGAAGTTGCAGATGCTAAACAAGATCCAAGATATCTATGCCTCTTTTGAGTTATTAAATAGATACAGATACCTGAGTGACGCTGCTTAAGCAGATTGCAGTAGTCTGAGATAGGTAATAAGCTTTGTAGCTGTGATGGTAAGACAGGAAATGTTTTGTTGTCAATACAGAAGTGAATTTGCTAAAGGATTCTTCACTTGAATGACATAATCGCCTTAACGCTTCTAGAGTCAGCCTGAGATATCTTCTTCATGCAAAGTGGATCACCCATTGCTATCCACATTTAGAAAAAATATTTGAATAACAGTTGTTTGCTGCCTTGTGACAGGTTTCCCTCCTCTTGATTTATTTTTGGGCACAGCCTCAATCTGTTTCTCCTCGAACAGTGCAATAGAATTAATTCCATAAACAACTCAGCGCTTTTGTGTGTAGCATATGTAGCAGACAGATTTTTTTTTTTTTTTGTGAATGTATCCTTGTGTAGGTTGCCACATTTTTTCCTTGCATTGCTTTTAAATGAAGCCACCATAATCTGATCTTAATTTAAATGTCAAATTAGGAATGTGTATGTGGGAGTCAAGGATCCTACTCCAGATAATTATTCACTAGGGCTTCCTCATTCTATGTTAATGAGGTAAATGCGCAAAGGACCAAGTAGCTGAACATCAAAGCTGCTATAAGTGAACAAGGAAAAGATTTAAAACTAAAAAAAGCTCCAAACAGCACTTTCTCAACATGCATAGATAAAAAAGGAGGCATTTAGATGGCTTAGAGCAATAAAAAAACATACGAATTCAAATCCCTAAATGTCAGTCCAGTGCTGAAAGACGTCAGCTATCCACAAATCAAGACTCGTTGCACAAAGCACAGTTGTAAAATGGATGGAGCTATCCAAATGTAGAGATGAGTGTAATATTATCAATTTTCAAAAAGAGATGGGTCAATCTTCTGAATAGGCATGGAATTTTGACAACCATGGCGTACGGTAAGGCTACCCGCCACAAGGCTGCTATTGACATCCTCACTTTCATTCACTAGTTTGGTATTCAGTTGGCAGTTTTTGGGTAATTACTGTAACAAGGACTGCATATCTTTCATTGCCTAAGCTGCTAAGTTAAATGCTGTCACCTGCTCAGCAGCCTGACCTCGCTCCGCTCCTGTGTGCCCGTCTGCCACCCACAGCCACGCTGCTCTGATGTGCCGCGTCAGGACAGCAGCTTCCCAGCAAAGCCTGCCAACAGCAGCAGAGCTGGTGCTTGGGGAGCTGAGCTGGCAGCCTGCGTGTTAGAGCAAGATCCTTGTGTGGTTTATTCTGTTTTTTGACAATTTGAAAGCTGTTTTGGGATTGGAGAAGAGGGTCAGTACGTAGCCTGTTTCTGATAGTGGCAGCAAAGGTGAGAGGGATTTCTGTAGTTTTGGATGATTCAGGGCAGCTATTGAGGTATTTCTGTGAAGGCCTCTTTAGAACCAGCGTTTTTGTTCCTTCAGTGATTTATTTTGCTTGTAGACCATCACAAGAATTAAGTGTTTAGTGGACACTGAGCAATTCTGTTTTCCTCAGTGACATTGATAAGATTGTGAAATTGGCTGTTGCAAAAGATGCTAGGGAATAGAAAAGGGCCCTCTGGAATAGCTAACATCTCTTATAAATCTAAAGAAATAATAAAAGTAGAAAATGTGTGTTACGCCCAGAACACACAGACATTAACGGGCCGCCTGGGAAATACCTTTTGACTGATTTGCTGCTCGGTAAATGGCTGATGGGATCAGAGAACAGTCAGGAAGCAGCAGTGCAGAGAAGGCTTTTTTTTTTCTTTCCTTCCTTAAATATTTGTCTCTAGGACTACCTAGTAGACTTGTCACCAACCAGAAGCAGATGCTGTGCGTTTTTTCTGCACAAAATGCAACAGATAATGAAGAACATTTCTGTATCTTCATCCTCTGTTCTTTCTCACCTTGTCTTTTTATCTCTTCTTCTGTTCTCACATTCTCCCCCTTTCACTTAGTCTTTTCCTCCATTTCTTCATTGCTGCTTAAAACAAAACAGAAAGCACCGCAGTACTTTCCTGTATTGCATTCTCTCTTCAGTCTCCAGTGACTTTTAATCCATCTCTCCCCTTCAGCTCCTTTCTAAATACTTCTCTCTTTGCCTTCTCATACCTTTTGAAATGTTCTTTTTCTCCCTGCTTCTTCTTAGATTTCTCTCTCCTTGTCAGGATGTTCATCTGTTCTCCCTAGGTATAGTGTTCCCTGTCCACTCTCCATGAACTTCTCTACTCTTCCTTTATTCTCTGCAGTTACAACTTTCAAAATATGCTTCTGTGTGTACCTAAAGGATGGGGGGAAGAAAACGCAAGCCAAAACCATGCCAGTTCTTTCAGTGCTGGTTATGAGCCCTCAGGCACCAGTCTTCTAATAGTGGGGCTTTGTGTGTGCATTTGGGGTTGCGCTGTGCAGCATGGATGGCTAACAATGTTCCTATGCACGTTCTCATTCAGACAGTAAATCAGATGCATACAGAGAACTGGATGGCTCAGGGGGGATAACATTGGGCTCTTTTGTTTTTTTTTTACCATTCCTGCTTTGAAATAACGTCTAACCTTTCTGGTCTCTTCTGATGATAGTTCTTGAATATACCAAAACAAAGGAAAAAGGGTTAGGAGGGAAGTGAGATCAGATAGATGTTACACAAAAGGATGAAGAAAATCCTGTTTGCTGCTGTGACAACACTTGATCCCTGATTTCTTTTTTTTTTTTTTTTTTTTTCCTCCTGGCCTCATGAGCTGCTGTGAATGAGTCAGAATTTCACACATTTGGATGCGTATAATATAGTGCGGCATTTCATTTTTAACTTCCAGTTCTTAGCACTGTATGTGTCCTCTCAGTGACTTGTCACCCTTGCAATCTCACTGAGTGTAAAAAGAGAGGTAACATTTTTTGATCTGCCTGTTTTTTTTTCTTTTTATGAAGTTTATGTTTTAGTCTGCATAGTCTGAATCTCTGCCTATTCAACATAATATCTTGCAAGGATTTGAAATCATGTGAGACCCAAAGTTGAGCCATTGAACCAAAATCCGTGATTTTGTTTTTTTTTCTCATTTGAATTCTCTGGCATTCTATATTTGTGTAATGAGTTGTTCCAGCATCCTGAGCAGACCAGGAATATTAATGGCTTCAGGAGGTTCTGGACATACCAACAGAAGTTTGCAATAGATGCTGATACACCAATTCAAATGTGGCCTTCATCTCAGAGGTCTCACTAAGCTAAAGATTGCTTGCAGCTGGCACTGTTTGTTGGATGGTTTTCTGCTTGCACTGTTCTTTATTTTGTGAACATATGCTATGGGATTTTGCCTCTCAAGCAATGCAAACTGTGAATTTTGATGAACTCCTCATCCACTCTATGTGGCATGTCTGCATTTAAAATGTATTGACAAAACTTGTAGGCTAAAAGATGATGTAGAAGCTTTTACTCCCATATCTGTAGTTTTCCTCATCACAAATCTTGGGTTTTAAGAGAAAAAAAAAGAGTCAGCAGCTCTGGGTGATGTATTGATCAGTTTGACTTCTGAGAAATATGAATGTTAATGTGCATGGTGGATCTGCTCAATAAATACTGCCTTTTCTCTTCTATGGCATTGCTGGGTAACATGAGTTGGAAGTTGCTTAGGACACTGTGTTGAGTGCATCAAACTGTGCTTCAAGCCTAGCTCTTGGGCTGTGTGCAGGAGAGGAGGAAGTGTGATCTGGTCTGTGGCATGGAAGCTATGGGGTCCCATTTGGTTCCTGTTCCAGAACCTCTTATGCACAGTGTACCATGGTAAAATCTGCTATGGTGAGTGGTACTGGTCCAGGGATGTGATGCAGCCCACAGAATGGAGGATCTATCACAGCCTCTGCTACGATTAGTTTTTGCTGTGAAGTATGAAATAGCATTTGCTTTCTCTGCTACAGGTATCAGATGGTGTGTCCTTCCTATTGCTCCAGTGATATGACAAAGAACTGTATTTCATAATTTGGCATTTACAAAGATATCCCACTTGTTGAGGTGATACAATAAGTTAAACAGTAAGTATAGCCAACCACGGCTTATAAAATTCTAGAGCTAATTAATTATAAAGGTGAAAACCTGGCTTAAGAATGATATGGAGTCTGGTGCATTAATAAATCCCATGGTTCAGTTTCATTTTCTGCAGCCCCGCTTCCTGTGAAGAATATAAAATTTTGACCTTTACTTAAAATGCGATCACTTAAAGGTGATCATTAGCTGAACGTAGGCTATATGAGGAAAGTATTTAAACAACCCTTCCTTTAGAAAGGTGGGAAGATCTGAGGGTCTGTAATCACTGGAAGATATGCTCAAAAGCAAACACAAATAAAAAAAATAAAAATAAAAATAAAAATCAAGTTTCCATTTGGTTGATTTTAACAGAGTGCTATTTTAACAGGCTAAGAAGAAATAGGAGATGATTGTCTCAAATGGTAGATTAATTTTTGCAGTGAACTCAACCTTGGACCAAATGGTTAGCACTGAGCAAACTCTCAAATACAGACAGGTTTGTGAGATTCCAGTGCCAAGTTTTGAGAGACACGCAGCACTCAGGCCCTTGTCTTTTGGAACACATACTTTTGACTTATAACTTACTTCATTGTGTTTCCTTATACAGTGAGGCTGTTCAGGGCATTACATCAGCAACCTACCTTATTTTTTTCCCAGAAGTACTAATTGCCTGTTGTCAAATCTAGGTAACATAAAACTGCTCAACTAACTAATAGCTGCACTGTACATGCTCGGCTCTGGAGGACTGCTTTTGTTTCAGCACAGAAATCCCATAACGATACAATCTGATGATCTACTCGTATAGAATAATCCATTCACATAGATTGCACAGAGTTCAGATTTTCTGTTGCTTTCTTTGCTGCTTTTCTGTTGGCCTTACTTGTGTTTCTTCTAGTCAGTCAATTAAATAAGTTCAGGTGAATATATACCAAATTACTTACCTTTTAGTATTAATATTATATACAGTGAAATAACTTCCTAGTTTATTAATTTCCTGTAGCTTGAATCCATAATTTTTATGAGATAAGGCTTATTGAGGTGATTACATTAATAATACATCACTATAAAAACTAAAGTGCATCTCAGAGAATGTTCTAATAAGTGTCATTGATATAAACTTGTAAATGGGTGCTGGCAGTCAGAAGCCAGGTGCAAACTTGGCTTCAAATGAGCCATAAGTGATAGCAGTTCCAAAATCACTGGCAGGATTCCTAGCTCTGATGTCAAGAAATAAAAACGTTTAATATATCGAAGTTACTCATATTTTAGCTTAAAAAAATCTGAAATGTATGCACCACAGAAACAGTATTTTATTCTTGTTCAGAATTTAAACCTTGATTAGTAGTTTTCACGTTTTCCTACTTCTTTTCCCTCTGAACTTGGTTTTGTGTTTTAGGGTTTAAAAATAATTGTGGGGTAGGATTAGTTTTATCCAAGCAGATAGAAGGAATTTTCTTCAGAATCAATTCTAATTTCAAAGGATCAGAAAAATGGTGAATATTTAGCCCTGCACTCATGCAGTATTCTGCCACTGGGTATTCTTAGCCTTACCGGTCTCTAGAAGCAGACAATGGTACTGCTCTCTAAAAGCAGCATGAAAAAATGCTAACATTCTTCATCTTAATAAGGAAGAAAGCAGAAATCAAGCAGAAAGGTTGACTGGCATTTGTAAGTATTTTTATTTTAATAATGAACAGAAATGTATTCTGCTTGATAGAGATTTGGAGTCATGTTCTTATCTGTGTCTCTACATCTTGATTTAAAAGTTCATTTTGAAGTGACTTTGCAGTTCCTATCTTCCATATATGCCACAGCTTAAAATTTAGTCTGAGAGACCAAATCTTTAAATAATTGCTTGCATCTTTAAATGCAGAATTTACAGTTGCATATTAGATTTCTTTTAAGAAAGATTCTCTCCACAGTGGACCAAATTCCACTTTATATACTTACTGATCACTCCAATCCAGATACTTCCTCCCCCCCATGCCTTCAGTATTATATAAACTAGTTTAAGAAATGTGCTTTTTATTAATGATAAATTTTGATTCTTTTATATTTTTTTCCATTGAAACTTCTAGGTATACCCTTATTTCTGTGGTACCTGGCCCTTCAGAAAGCTTCTCTGACTTCTCTTCAGGAAGCAGGGGAACGTTAACAATCTTAAGCGTACAGACTTGAAGATGAAGAGAATTTGAGGCTTGTGCAAAATCCTGGAGGAAGTTAGTATCAGATCTGGAAATTGAATCCAGATTCTAGCACAGAACGGTAACAATTTACATCAGCTGGCTACTATCCATGTCCTTATTTCCTGCAAATTTAAGTTTTAGGCAGTGTGTTTTGGAGATACTGGGCAAGATCAGGCTATTGAGATTCTTGTGGCTTTTTTTTTTTTTTTTAGTAAAGAATGTGAAGACTATAATACATCACCCTTCCTTTTTACAAGGGGTAGTTTGAATGTGCATGAAGATCTGCTCCGTGTGTGTGCCAAGTAGCTGAACCAGATGTGCATTGCTATGCAGAAAGAGAGGAGAATCCAGCAAAATCAGAATGGGCATATTAAATGTCTCGGAATAAGGTGGTTTGGCAGTTCACAAGTTGGAAAATCATAGGAACTGGGGGTAGGCCTCTTATGGGATTGACTTACCACGAGATTTCACTTTTTGTTTTGTGACTTGGGGTAAAGGTATTCCCAGGGTCAAGTCCCCATCAGCTGTTGGTTAGGAGGTAGTGAACTTGGAATGAAGAGTACTTGTGCTCAGCCATCTGCCCTCACTCCAATGTGAGCTTAAAAAATTTAAGAATGCCTTGTGCAGGGCTTTCTCCCACTAGAGGATTGTTTGTGGTATTTTTCTGTCACGTGAATTGTACCATTTTATTATCTTTTTAAGTTTTTTTCCCCTCTCTGCGTGTGGAAATATCTACTGGACATGTAATTTAACATGCAGTGTCAGCCTCATAATCTTCTTCAGTGCAATTAAATATTTAAAATATGACAAAAGAGTAAATGCAAATGGCTGCCTGCTTAACTCAGGATTTACAAGCTGTCTTGATGGCTGTATACATGTATGGGGAGTTGCAGATTGATGGCAAAGAGTACAGGCCTTGCAAAATTGGTGGTGAATGTTGGGACAATATATTAACTTCAGTTAGTCCTGGTTAAATCATTCATTGGTTAAAAAAAAAAAAAGCCTCTATAGGTACCTTTAGGTGCTATTGTGATATAGCTACCTATTGTACTGTTTGTGAGCTGTGAATTGAACTCCTATTTTTGCTGCATAGTATTGTTCTTTAGAAAAGAACTTAAAAACTGAATCAGAGAGCAATTTTTTTTTTTTTATTTTTTTGGCATGGGATGGATTTTCTAATTTTTGTTTATTTTTTTTCTTCTTTAAACGAGGTTTGTCTGAATGGGCAAAGAATAAAATGTGTTGGAGAGCTCGTATTAGAAAGCTGAGTGTGTAGGGGGAGATAAACGGAGGTGAGAAAGAATATAATAGTTACTTACACTCAAGGTTCTGGCAAGTGGTGGGAGACTGGAAAGCTGATGTGCTTACCTGCAGTCTGATGTTCTCATGTTTGCAGTACACTATGGAAAGAAAACGTGGAAAAATATTCCACAAGTGTTTTTTTTTTTTTTTTCTCTCCTCAGAAGTCTGACTAATTTCTCCTACAGCACTGGCAGATGCACTGTATATGCTTCATATATCTCAGTTGTCCTTTTTGTCTACTGATGTTCACGTAAGAATTGGTAACTCAGTTATATATATACATTTTTTACACAAAACATCCATTGAAAGGAAGTTCGGAAACATGTATGCTAGTCCTGAATTCGTTACTACCTGATTATTCTCACATGCATTTTGCTTATGTCACTGACAGCACTGAATAACGTTATTGGCCTTCTTAAGCAGCACCATATTTATTATTGCTATTGTTTCCTGATGATGTTCGTTACAGAAATTGAGGTGTTGATTAAAAGTAAAAATCTCTGGAGTTGATCTGCCAATCATTGTACTGAGAGTTTCAATTATATACTAATTCCTCCAATTATTCTGCTCAATTTTTGGAAGCAAAGGTCACAGAAATAATTTTTCTGTGTGTGAACAAGCACCGGGAAAATTAATGAGGATTGAACTGTTATCATAAGAGATGACAGACTGTTCTGTCAGCCTAGACACTTGCAGGTGATGGCAAATCTCTGTGCTTTTTTATTAGAACTGATACTATTGGTCAGAAATGTTTGTGGAGCCTTCTTAAATGTTTCCGGTGAGTGTGGCTACCCTCGTAAAGCCGCTGTAGGATCCATAGGCCTTGCTGTGAGCACAGGTAGATCAACACTGAGCATTTATGTGAATTTTATCTATTTTATTAGGCTGGAAAGAATGGGAGTAGTGAATGCTGTAGCTGTGTGGGAGCTCCTGTGGCTCTTTTGATGTCTGCAGTGCAAGACTTTGGCAGGAATGGTCAGTCAGCTCTCTGCTGAGCTGACAGCCGGGTTGTATTCAGCCTTAATTTAGCAATAGAAATATTTTCCTGCTAGAACAGATGGGTTGGTTGATACCTTAGTCTTTTGAGTGCCTCCAGGGAATGATAATGATAGATGAATAGCACAGGATATTGCTAAATTTTAATATTTTAGTCACAAGGTCATGGGAAATAACTTCTTTGGGTATTAGGTAGTCCTGCTAGGCTTCTGCCTCACTTGAATGTTAAACAGTCTCGTAGACATTGTACTTGCTACTTGTAATTTCCACAGTCATTACCCACATAAATGTAATGTGTAGAGAGCAATGATGACAGGAGACTCTCTTGGTGCTCCTTCTTAAGAAGCTGTCTTACAGCTCCTCTGGAGCTGGTGGTTCCCCCAGTGCATGAGCATGTCCCAGCCTGAAGCAGAAGGCACAGGAAGCTCCTTCCTGTCCTCAGTTCTGTCTTCCTATCTTCTCTTTGCAGAGAAAAGTTGCACATTGGAACCTATAGTCTGTAAATACTTGTGTAACTCTTCATTTTCTCCATTAGTTTTCCTGTGAATGCTGTCTCAGCATTGTGGACATGGAGGTATTTTCAATAGCTAATGAAATACAGCTGAGTGAAAATATATGATATTGTATGAAGACTGATAACTGGGAAAATAGAGAGTAGGAAAAGATAAAAGGCATCCAGTTTTTCAAAAGAAAAGCTATAATAGAGATCTGTCAGAAGGCCTTTGGGTGGGAAATGAAGAACAGTTTTACTTTTGTGTACAGATAGAATTCAGAGCTCCCAGACATGGAGGAGGAGAAAAAAAAAAAAAAGGAAAAAAAAACCCAACATTTGTCACTTGGATGCAAGGGAAATGTGGGAGATTTATGTCCCTACACTAAAAAAATCTCATATATAAGCAAGCCAACCATTTTTGTTCTGTCAAATGAGAGTAATTATTCATTCTGGTTGATGTTCTATAAAGGAATGTGCTTATTCGAAGTTGATGCTTCTGATAGAAAATGAAAAGCTTTGCCTTTTCTGCCTCTATACAAAATCTGGTTTCTTTCTTTGTGATGACATTTAAGAGGAAAAAAAGAAATTGTAGAACAGTGAGGATTAGCTTTTAAAAACAAAGCACAAGAAAACACAAAAACCCGCAACAGAAAAACCATCCTGCTTCTACAGAGTCAAAAAAAAAAAAAAAAAAAAAAAAAAAAAAAAAAGATACAATTCATTTTAATTTTTTAACAGGAAAAAAAAAAAGAAAACAAATTGAGGAATAAGAATTGCAAGTAAAACCTCATAATAGAGATAATGTGATGAAAATATTTGGAACATCTAATGGATTGTGAACAAGTTGGGATGGAGATCCTCATCTTTGGGACCCAATACTTTAGTTTTCCTATGTGTATCACTCAAGTTTGAATTAATTTACACATAGCTCAGATGAGGAAAAAAAAAGGCTTCTGAGGATCTTATGAAAGTAATCTCACTTTCCACATAACTTGTTTGATCACTTAGACTTAAAGAACTGTGATATCCACTTACATTAAGTGAGAAAGCAAATCAGCTGAAAAGGACAATTTAGGAAAATATGAGATATCTGCTTCAGCTTTATGAAATGTTATTACCGATTTAAAGTCATTTTATTCAGCCATAATAGCTTTAATTATTTCTGGAAACACCTACTGTGAAGAAGGCTAGGCAATTGGTGGCCCAGATTTTGTGAGTTACTAAGCATGTCTGGGTGCCTGTCTGTGCTGTCATAACAAATTTATTTTAGAATTCATATATCTGAACAGTACTAAACAGTGCTAAAGACAATGGAAAGCCAAAAGCATGAATTCTTGAAATTATCAAAGGGAAAGATTTCAGTTTCTCCATAGCTGTGGAGGACAGAAGGATGCTAAGGACAAAGGTGATGCGTGAGCATATTCTAAAATGCTTGTATTGAGAGAATTGAAATAAGATGTAAAAGTATCTCATTTTGTTCATCTGAGTGTATTTTATCCTCTCCAAATTACAACAGTTCTGTAATTTGATTTATTTTAAGTATTACATATTTTGAAGAGGTAGATAGTTATAAGGGGGGTTGGGAGAAGATCTTATCCACAGATTGGAGTTTTAGGTGAGTTTGCTCAAATAACTTGGTCTCTGGAAAGCTGAGGGTCTGTTTTGACTATCTGGAGAGTAGTTCAGGTCTCAGAGAGCTGATCCTAATGTGAAATCCACATCTCTGAATGGTGGTTGGGTCTCAGAAGCGAAAATGATGGCTGGACTTCAATCAGCTACTCTGAAATAGCTGTTTGTGGGGCAGGGTTTGGCGTCTGAGTAATCTGGTATGAACCCAGGAAGGGAATTTTTAAATGCTGAGGCTGCTGCTTTTTTTTCCTTCCCCATACCTCCCATAATGTTAATGTGTCAACCCTTGACTTCCTCTTTCTGGTCATGGTCATTTGACATCTCACTTCTCTCTTCTCTAATGTTTGTCTGAAGCAAGGAGAATATTGGTCTCCCTTGAAAAATCTTTATGTTGATGAGTTCTTCTGATACTTTCAGAGCCTTTTTGCCTTTATAGTACTGAATATAATTTTCAAAGACTTTCAGAGATTTTAAACCATTTATTTGTGATTAACTGACAAGTTCAAACTGCTTATCTTAGCAAATTATTTGTGTAATTTATTTTGACTTTATATCATTTAAGACACTTAAAAAGGAGACTGCTCATTACCTAAAAAAGTGCTTTTTCCTTCCATTTATTCTTTTGAACATTCAATAAAAGAAAAACGAATGTTTTCAAGGTATCCTGGAGATTATTCTTCTTAATGTATTTTCTTTCCTTGAGGTGTTGACATACATTATGTATGCAAAGAAGAGATTAGATATTACCACACATCATCAGAACGTTGCGTTGTTCCAAGTATTGCTCATCCTTCATGAAACTGGCATAGCTTAGATTGCACAGATGTTGCTCTGAAAGTAATGCTTCCTATTTATTTCCACGTAAACTACAACAGATACAGAGAGCACAATAAGCACAATAACACTATTTGAGAGAGCACATTTTCATCTAAAAAACACCGTTTTTCAACATTGTCAACACTGTTAGCTATGCATTTTCTCCAGTGATGAACAAGAGGCTGCGCACCGTGCTTGTAAAAATCTGCACTAGCAGAAGTGATCAACTGTTTCACAGCTGCTGTGATGGTGCTATTGCTAGGAAAATCTTGCCCAAGCAGTCCATCTTTTGTAGGCCTGAATGGATGGCAGCCAGAAGGCACCAAATCTGAACTATATGATGGGATTGGTAAGACAGTAGCAATGTGTTCCTTGGTCTTCAAACTGGAATGGGGCCTGGCATTATCCTGTTATAAGGGAAAGGTTGTCTTCTTCTCTGACCTGGATCTCGAAGTTTGAGCTTTCAGGTTAGGCAGCATTGCAATGGACTGATCAGAGTTGATGGTTTGTCCAACTTCCAGGAAATCCAGAAGGATCACTCGTTTCCTATCCCAAAAGATAGTGTACATCACTTTCACCCACTGAAGGTTTTATCTTGAACTTTTATTCGACAGAGGAATCACATCACCACTCCATGCAATGCTGTTTTCACTGGGACTTGTAGTGGTGATACCATGTCTTGTCACTGGAAATGATAAAATCCTAGAAACTGTCTCCTTCAGCCTCATGTTGGTTCAATAGGTTCTGACAAAGTTGTGTACGATGTTCTTTCTGTTCTTGAGTATTTGTGGCAGCTCTTTACTCATTTCTCTGATCATAATCCACTGGTTTGCATGGATAAGTTGATCAAGAAATGCTCTTCAGTTCATGGTGTGACAAATGTGCACAGCCATATGGAACACAGTTTATCTTTCATGTTGCTTTCACTGCTGCTGAAATGCAGTGGTGGCAATGGAAGGTATCAAACAAGTTGTTAATAGCCATATATTAATATGTAATATGTACTAAGATGTCTTTGAGGTGATCTGTATTTTCCTGTATGTTGGCCAAAGTCTATTGCAAAGTCATTCATATACAAAGCCTTATTGAGATTGTTGAGTAAGTTGAATGAATATCCTGAATTTGAAGGAAATGTGAAAGAACCCTTTCAGTGATCCTGGTGATCTGGGAGATCAAAGGAAAAACAGAGAACTGAAGAACTGGTATTGTGAAAGGCTGTATATGAGTGAGCTGCTGAATCTTGTAATTCTCATCTGTTTTATATAGGACATATTGTACAAGACAGAAGACTGAAAGGAAAACTACATTCTCTAAGTAGATAATCCCATAATGTCTCCACAATGAACTTTATCAAATAGTTTCAGTGTGTTTTCTGAGAGGTTCAGTCTGAAAAGTTGAAATGATCTGTTAAATTCAGCATGACTTTTAGAATTGTATGGTATGAGTGTAGAATCATAAAATCATCTAGACCTTCAAGATCACAAAGTCCAACCGTCCTCATGATCTACCAAGTCTTATCTCTAAACGATGTTCCTTAGTGCCATGTCAGTGCATCTCTTTAATACCTCCAGGGATGGGGTCTGTAACACCTCTCTGGGCAGCCCCTCCCAATGTTTGATCACACTATCCATGGATAAATTCTTCCTGTCATCTAATCTGAACTTTTCTTGGTGCAACTTGGGAATGTGTCTTGTCACCTCTCATCTGAGAAAGGACCTTTCCTCCCTGCAGCCTCCTTTCATGCAGTTGAACCTCTCAGATTCCCCACCTTCAAGCTAAACAGCATCATTTCCCTCAGCTGCTCTTTGTGTATCTTGTTTTTCGGTCCCTTCTCCAGCTTCGTTACTCTTCTTTGAACACGTTCCAGTAACTTAACATCCTTCCTGTAGTGAGGGACCCAAAATTGAACACAGTACTCAAGGTGCAGCCTCACCAGCGCCACTTACAAGGGTATAGTTATTCTCCTAGCTTTGCTGACCAATTTGTTTCTGATGCAAATCAGTATGCCGTTGGCCTTCTGGGCCACCTGGGCACTACTGGCTCGTGTTCAAATGACTGTTGACAGGCACACCAAAGTCCTTTTCTGCTGGACAACTTTATAGTCATTTCTCTCCAAGCCTATACTGCTGCATGGAGTTATGATCTCAGTGCAGCACTCAGCATTTAGCCTGGTTGAATGTCTTACAATTGGACTTGGCCAATTGAACCAGCCTATCCAGACTCCTCTTCAAAGCCTTCCTGCCCTGAAGCAGGTCCTGTCGAAGTCTATGAATATACTGGAGTGATCTCAAGACTGAGCCCTAGGTAATACTGGTCACCAGCCACCATCACTGTACTGACATCTTGAATTTCAGGAAAAGGTGCTTGTTTTTTTAAGAAAAACTTTCTTACTGTTATGAGATACATGATAATCATAGTTAACTTTGCACGTATAATACTGAGATGTTATCACTCGTAAAGCTCGTTAGTAGTCAAAAGAATCATATGTATCACTCAGTGTCCCTCTTCAATATTTTGCTGGTATGTCTAGAAAAATAAAAGTAGAAAATTATATCTAAAACTCCAAATAAATGATACTTTATTTCTTTTAAGCAATTAAATTTCAACACAAATGGGTAGAAGCCTTTACCTAGGGGAAGTGAGTTATTCAGGTAACATCTGCAACTAACATTTATGAAATACCTTTTCAGTCTTGTACTTCACTTGAAGGAGTCATTTGCTGTCATTTTCATGGCTGTTGTGATCGCTGTTATAGAAAGTATTTCAACATTCTCAGTCTTCAAAATGTTTCCACGAATCTGACAGTTGGTATCTAAATAAAGTCATTACCTAAAGAAGCAGCAGTGAAGAGATTGTGCTGCTATTATTACTTTTGAAGAGAAGACTTATTTTTAAACTGCTCAACCTGCTATTATATGCATGCTGTTTTTACCTTGTTATTAAAATATCACAACAGAGATCAAATTCAGCTGTGATGAGGAATGCACCGTTCATATGTAATTCTATTGCTTAAAATTGTGATATGATAAGAGTT
Organism: Meleagris gallopavo; assembly: GCF_905368555.1. NCBI lineage: Eukaryota > Metazoa > Chordata > Aves > Galliformes > Phasianidae > Meleagris > Meleagris gallopavo. Next base: position 37,986,959 of record NC_139404.1, read on the forward strand.
GCATGGAGAATACTAATAAAAGATCAGTCTCTTATTCAGACTACAGAAAATCCAGGAAGTATTCTTTTTTTTTCTTTCTTCTCTTTCCTTATTGAGAAAGGAAATTGTAATCCAAGTATCTATCTGAGCCATTTGAGTTCTATATATGCTTCTGGAGTATGAAAAGGGACGGAGTAAAAGGCCACAACACAGTCCTGTGTCCTCTCTCCTTATTCTCCTGTGTTACACAGATTTGTGTTTCACCAAGCTCTACCAAAATACGTGGAAGTTATTTAGGTTGTCATTTTATAACCTAGGAAATGACCATCTATTTCAGAACAGAGTATGGGTGCAAGAGCAGGTAGGACATAAAAGATGAAGCAGTGATTCCCAGTTGCTGAAGGTGGCATAGGCATAGCTATAATAATATAATAAGCAAAGCAATATAATACCTCATCTTCTGTTTCACTAGGCTTTGCACTAGCTTATATTCTTTGCTTGCTAAAGGTAATATGAAATCATAGAAACTCGATTAAAGTACATGGTTGTTTAGTACCTTCTTGCTTGTAAAGATTTTGTTTTTAATGGGAGATATAGCAGATGTACCAACAATGGCACGGTTGCCTTAACCTTCAGAAATTGCATTTGTATGGAGTAAAATGCACATCTCTAACCCAAGTTTTCCAGCACCCTTCCTTATAGCACGTGTGTGTATGTGAATGTCTCAGTCAACTGGGACAAAGAGGAGGTTGTCCTTACGGTAGAACTTTACTGCATAGGTACTGAAAGTATCCAACTTTCCTGGGTTTTAAAAGGTGGATGAAAGATGCAGCCAATGGATAGCTAAGCTATTGCATTTTCCTTTTCAAATTTAACTCAGACTGATTAAGCATTTCCATGCTCCATTTTTTTTCAGAGCGCATTAACTTTTGTCACCCTCCTCCCCTCTTCTGCCTACTGAAAATCTGTTTTTGATGGCTTTTTTCTATTTTTTCTTCAAGTCTGACAATGCAACATATCTCCAGCTTATTTTAGGAGTGACTGTGAGCTCTATTCAGATGAAATAGCCTTACTCAAGTTGTTGAGAAAGAAGAATATAAGAATATTCTTATATAAGAATAATATAAGAAGAAAATAATGTTTATATAAAATGTACATTTTTTTCTGAAGGAAAAAATTGTCTTAAGACTAGATTGGAGTCTGTCATTTCTAATCATTGAGAAAGTGTAATCAATCCCTCCAGGTGTTACGGACATAGAATTAAGAGGATTGAAAATATTACTTGCTGTCTCAAAATGCATATTGTGCTTGTGTGTAATAAAGCTAGAAGCAAATAAAAGCCTTTTTCTGCCAGGAAGATGGCACTTCGTACAATGGATAGAAAACCTAATATTATTTTCCTAGTCAAGCAGTTCAGACATGGAAACATCGTGGACTGATGACTGCGTATCTATTTCAAGTGCATGTTTGTGTTGCTTTAAAATGCAGGGATTTCAGATCTCTGAGATGAAAGCTGAGATGGAGCGGGTTGAATGCTTGTATGTATTGGGTTTGGCACAGACTGGACAATTTTGATGCAGTTTGTCAACAAGCTGTAAAACTATTCCTAGACGTTGTTATCTGAAAAAAAGCAAGAATGGGGTGTAAGCCAGAAAAATATAACTGTCCATTCTCACCTTACTTTTCATTGCTGTGAATAGAGAGAGTGGTGAGGACAAAGGGACAGGTGTACTGTGTCTTCAGTATCATTAGAAGGCTAGTGCCAGGCAGGTGCATGTGGAAAGCTCTCAGTTTTGAAATAAGAAATGTCTCGTATTGTTGTTAGCACTTGTATTTTGTAAGTAGAAAATACATTTCTGTGAGCCCTTCTGGTTCATCACATTCCCATCTTTCCCTGGCCTAGGGCCTAGAATCTCATCGTTCCCTGGGCAATGTGATAGCTGGTACTCAATATGGACCTGAGCCATAGCAGGCTTTGTCTGTTGCCGGAGGAAAAATTAGGTGGTTTCACAGGCCTTGCGTGTGAACTGCAAGATACTGAGCTGTCTGCGGATACTGTACAAGGAAAAAATGGGAGTGGATGGAATACAACCACTGGCTGAAGATAAATGCTCACTGTTGATCTTTTCTGCTGCCAGCTTTTTAAGTTACCACTCAACAGACTGATTTGTCGTATTTTATTTATTTATTTAATTAGTGCTGTAAATTAATTGGAGGGGGGAGGAGGGAGACTACAAAATTTTAGCAAATGAATATTAGTGAGTTAGTGAATATTAGTGGGCAACTGTGAGAGGAAGATGGTGCTTGGAAGCTCTTATTTCTTACTTGAGTTTTTAAAGAAACTTTCCCTTCTTTATTTATTTATTTTTCTTTTTGTTGTGTATTTCTAGATATTTTGTTTTGCATTCTGGAAAAGTCAAGATCCAGAACGTGATACTAACACTGTTCTACTGACAGCTTCGCATTTGGCTAACAAATATATTGGTGGGGAAAGGTTAGCAGCTGTGAAAAGGTCAGTCCTGACAAATGATCTGTTGTGATTAACCAAATTTCACATGTTGCCTAACAGATTTTTCTCTCTTGAAGATCGGGGTGTATTATGAGCAAATGATAAATACTAAATGGTAAACAAAAAGGACTTGACAGGGCCTAAGAACAGATTTGTTAAGCATCTTTCCCTGTAAACATTTTACTTGTATAATCTGACTTTGTGTTTTCAAGTACAACTCAAACAGAGTGGAAAATTCTGAAAAGTAACAATTCTTCTAACTTTCCATTCAGGTGCATCACTTGCATGAGATAAGAGGTAGGTTAGCAAAAACAGTAAAGAAAAGACAGAATGAGAGAAATACATTTATTTCCTTTGACTTTGTAAAGGGGAACCATCTTGCCTAAAGTATCTGAGGCATATCCATCAAGGGGATTTTCCTTCTTGGGCTTGGCTCTTATGAGGACTTTGTGTAGGTCTTCCTCCAGCTTTCTCTAACCATTTTCATAGCAGGTTGGGAATTTCTTTAAGTTTGTGCTTGAGGTTACCCTTGGAGGTGTTGGATTTTACTCTAACTTAAATTTTACCCGCAAAAGAACCCACTCTCTATAGTATTAAGAAAATTAAAATAACTTTTTTCCCAGTATGTTTTATTTTTCTTTTACCTAAAAATATCTGTCAAGTTCTGCTGTAGATCATATGATTTGTGGGGAAAAAAATAAAAATAAAAAAATCAATGTCTGTGAATAAAGCTATAAGATATACCCTTGGGCATGCAAAGCAGCACAAGAAATGTGAGAGTATGGGGGTAGTTGAGCTGTGGGACTTGTCAGCTGAGGGCATGTCACCATCCATGTAAAACAGAAAGCCACTATTGCCTGCATTAACTAAAATACTTGCCAGGATTTTGCACAGTATTACATTTTAAGTGAACTCAGTGGCAGTTTGCTTTATGGTCACTTAAGGTTAGGTGAAATAATGTATTTGGCAGCCAGTTAAGAAGGTGCTTTGAAAGCAGCAGCAGCAGCTTGAAATATGCAAAGTTAGAGTCAGTGTTGGTTGTAGTCTCTTAATTTCAGAGGGCTGGAGCACCTCTCCTGTGAAGAAAGGTTGAGAGAACTGGGCTTGGAGAAGAGAGGGCTCCGGGGAGATCTCCTTCCAGTACTTGAAGGGAGCATATAAACAGGAGGGGGAACGGCTGTTTATGAGGGTGGATAGTGATAGGACAAGGGAGAATGGTTTTAAACTGAGACAGGGGAGGTTTAGGTTAGATATTAGGAGGAAGTTTTTCACACAGAGGGTGGTGAGGCACAGGTTGCCCAAGGAGGTTGTGGATGCCCCATCCCTGGAGGCATTCAAGGCCAGGCTGGATGTGGCTCTGGGCAGCCTGGTCTGGTGGTTGGCGACTCTGCACGTAGCAGGGGGGTGAAACTGGGTGATCATTGTGGTCCTTTTCAACCCAGGCCATTTTATGATTCTGTTCTTAAAGAAATATGGGAGAAGTATTGAGCAACAGTTGGATGTAATTGAAGGGACTCGAAGAATCCTGAAAAGTTTATGTTGTTCTTGTAGTGGGTACATACGTGTGTCTTTTTTTCCTTCTGCAGTATGATTGTGTTTTTATCTTTGCATACAATGTAGTAGTATTTTGGCTATTGTATTAATAGCTGTGGTGTTTTTCTTGAAAATGATGATAATGGGTATGAGGGGCATTTGATCTTAAATAATATAGTGGGAACACTGGAAAGTACTTAAAGATACTGAAGACTTTTGTATTAAGAAACATCTATACCCATGTTTTCACTAAACTAGCTTGTATAATTTAAATAATTTTCACATGTTGTTTCATCTTGTACATAGCATGCAGGTGCATTTAAGTGGAATGCAACCTCTGATCAGAAACATTGAACAGACATATTCATAATGAGCAGGAAAAAAAGAAGTTGCTACAAGTGAACTAAATCTGCAGTATTTATAGATGACCTAATCCAAAATAAGCAGGGGCTTTGTTACCAGTTTCAGCTTCTCTTAATTTTCAGAGTTGTCTTACACTGCAAACTGTATTTGATCTGAGGTTTTAGGGCTTTCCTTAAACACAGAACTTCGAATGACTTTCAAAAAGTTAGTTAAACTGTTGAGAAGCTAGTCAAAACTTAAATGCTTATATTCACCTGTACTATTTTTTTTTTGTACCAAGCTTTCCCTGCTATACAAAAAGAGAAATTAAGTAAGCTATGATGCTATTAAGTATTTTAACTGAATTAAGTTAAGCTTCATTTTCCTTCTATTCTGCTTAGTATATTTTTCAGAAACATTTAGTAGTGTGTTGGGAGTAGAATGGATTGAAATTAATGGGATAAACTTCCAGCCATTTGCACCTTGGTTGGACTTCTTTTATTTCAAAGGGGGAAAGCAGAAGGTATTTTACTCAACTCTTTGAACTCTTTGTTTCAACTCTTTGAAAGGGTAGATAACAGCAGGACAAGGGGAAATGGTTTTAAGTTGAGGGAGGGGAGATTTCAGTTGGATGTCAGGGGGAAATTCTTTACAAAGAGAGGTGAGGTGCTGGAACAGGCTGCCCAGAGAGGCTGTGGATGCTCCGTCCCTGGAGGTGTTCAAGGCCAGGTCGGATGGGGCCCTGCATGGCTTGGTCTAGAATTAAATGGGGAGGTTGGTGGCCCTGCATGTGACAGGGGGGCTGGAGCTTCATGATCCTTGAGATCCCTTCCAACCCTGGAAATTCTGTGATTACTCAGTAAAAACTGAACTCTGTGTAGTAACTGTTTATCCTGAAATCACTTTACTGCATGTGCTTTACTGAATGTGCTTAAGTCCTAAGTAGTTCATAATAATAGAGCTATGTTACAGAGCAGACTTCCAGAAGTTTCCCTGAGCAGTAAGACATGCAAGTTAGGTTGCATAGGAGCCCATGGATTTGATGATGAAGCCATTTTAAGAAGTTCCTACTTGCTCTGGTCCCTGTTTGCATAAAACTTTGCTACTTGCTCACTGACATAGTATTTGAGTATTTGAGGATCTGCACTGTAAGAGGAAAAAGGCGAGTTAAAATTGTGGCACAAAATTTTTCTGTTTTAATCTATTTGAACAATGTCGCATGAGCAAACATGATGGAAGGGACTCCCTTTGTATTACTGTACATTGATTCTGACTTCTTTGTAGTTGGATGAACATAGTAAAACTGTTGTGTGATTCCATAGAACCAACTGTTTTAATGAGCTTCTATGTTAATTTAAAGCATATTCACCATAACAAAGACATGCCATGTAATTGCTGAATCTCCTTTGTGTTTCTTATAATTGAATATTTAATTATAGTTTTAAAATGATGATATAATTTACATAATTTATTTGAGAAACTCATATTACTGTCCTTAATTGCATTATTTCTAACAATACTGCACATTAAAGATAGTCCGATAAGTATTCTTTTGCTTCTGTTTCGTGGTGCTTGCCCTCTAGACATCTGATGGTAATTCTTACAGTTGAGGAAAAAATCTATCATTTCTATCTTAAGATTATGGAAATGCATGTATGTAGTCTAGCGAATGAATCCCATTAACCTCTCTTACCCCACTGGATTTGGTCGTTCATGGCTTTTTGCATGAAACTGTAAAAAGCATAAAACTAATGCTAATGCAGGTTTTAAATACTTACAATCTGTTCTGCTTTCACTGTGATGTTTGTATCCCTGCAGCTGTTCTGAAATAATATAGTCTGAGGTATGATGTATATCAGGAAATGATCATTTTCAAAGCCACATCTTTGAAGAAATATCTGTTCAGTGATGTAAACTATTGTTTGGGCCAGATGCCACAAAAGTAAAAATGAATGAGATTCTTATAGTCACGCCTTTCGGTACTACAAAATAGACCCATGAGCTGTCATCCTTGATGTGGGATCTGGCAGGGGAATGCATACAACCAATTGAAACAAGTCTGTTCTACTTCTATTTTGTGTATTTTTGTACACTTTGTAATGATCATTTATTTTCTTTGTTACACCACCCCAGGCAGCGGCTCATCTAAAGTCTGAGCATTAAACATGAATTAAATGTAATAAAGGCTTGAAATATATTTGGAGAAAATAAGATTAGATGTAAAACATAAAGGGAACAAGATTTATTGGACAGAAAAGGAAGTAGTAATCCTGTACACTGGAGACTAATAAGGTGAAAAGTATAAAGGAAGAGGTAATGAGTGTGTTGAAAATGGCATGTTTAGGTAGGGAAAGACTGAGGTTGCATGCAGAGGTGGCAAGCAAGGAATTAGAGGGTAAAATAAGCTAGTTAATGGATCAAATGGTGTAGAATCTGGTTCAGTACAAAGGGGTGAAAATCTAGGCTGCTTGGAAAAGGATTAGTATTGAAAAGTGGTAATTGCAGTTGAAAAGAAAGACAATAAGGCTTGTACAAGAGGGAAAAAAAGAAGGATAAAACTGAATCTGAGAAACTAAAGTAAAAAAACAGGATTTAGTGAAGCAGAAATCTGCCCTGTAATAGAAGCCTCTCATTTAATCCAGAAGGGATGATGATAACACAAATGAATAATCAGTTTGGTTTCAGCTTTCCTCACATGACGTGTGCCTCAGAATCATACCTGGAGGACAGAGACAAGGAGGTCGTAGTTATGATTACGTGAAGTGGATTTGGAGGACGTAGCATTTTCGGCTGCCAGGTATGCTCTGAAGAGGAAAACTTTCAAACCTGCAGCCACAAGATGCATTTACAAAAGCTGAAATTTGGATTATAATGGATTTGGAATACGCTTTTCTCCCACTGAGTTTGCATCCCTAAGTCTGTCAAGGGACCTGCCATTCTTCCTCAGTGATACGCATTTCTTTATATTTATTTGAATAGCAGTAGGGAATTCTCTTTCAACCAGTGTGAATTTATGTTCCTTGAGTAGGAAATCCTGGTACAAAAATAATTTTATTTGCTAATAATAGTAGAATTTGGAGCAATTTTGGCGTTTCTTACATGGAATGCAGTGGAGCAATAATGAACTGAGTTAGTCCAACACCAGTAAAATGCATTTAAATCATTTTGTGATTGATTTCAGGAGTTATCATTGCATGAATTATTCACGCACAGTTTTTCAGGCATAGATTAATGCAAAATGTATTCACTCTATTTGAAGCAATATGGAAAATTAATAAAGGCAATTTATTAATTTCAACGTGGATAGGCATAGTTCACAATGATTATTACTTCCCTCAGTATGTAGGATAGGAGAAAGTAAGTCAGTTATGGTGATCTCAAGTGGAAGTGTTTGCTTATGCTTAAGATTGAACATCTTCCAAGAGAGAAGCCACAGAGTTTCTGTAGAAATATTCTGTAACATTTTTTACTCAAGTGTCTAAAGTTGAGGATGCTGTTTGTAGAGTGCATCTTTCAGCCAGCCATTCTCACCCCTATGCCCAGTGACATTGTGGAGTATATCCTGAAAACTCTGCTATGGTTTTGATAGATAAGGGAGAAGAGCAACTGATGTCATCTATCTCGATTTGTGCAAAGTATTTCACACAGTTCTGCCCAACATCGTTGTCTCCACGTTGGACAGATTTGGGTTTAATGGCTACTTGTCAGTTGACTACTCTTAAAAAGCTATGGTCCACAGCTCAGTGTTCAGGTAGAGACCAGTGACAAGTGGTGTTCCTCAGGGCTCGATGTTGAGACCAGCAATCATAGAATCTTAGAATCATAAAATGGCTTCGCTTGGAGAGGACCTTAAAGTTCAAACCTCCCTACCATGGGCAGGGTTGCCAACCACTAGATTGGACTGCCCAGGGCCCCATCCTGTCTGACCTTGAATGCCTCTAAAGATGAGGCATCTACAGCTTCTTCTGGGCAGCCTGTGCTACTACCTCACCACCTTTTGAGTAAAAAATTTCTACCTAATATCTAATCTAAATTTCCCCTCTTTTAGCTTAAAGCCATTCCCCCTTTTCCCATCACTATCAGACCTTGTAAAAAGTCAGACTGTAAGGCTGCAGTGAGGTTTCCCTAGGAGCCTTCTTTTTTTCCAAGCTAAACGAGCCCAACTCCCTGAACCTTTCTTCATAGGAGAGGTGTGCTATCCTTTTGATCATCTTCATGGCCCTCCTCCAGACCCTCTCCAAAAGCTCAGCATTCTTCCCTGTACAGGAGGATAATGGGACAGAGTGCAACCTCAGCAAGTTTGCAGATGACACCAAGCTGAGTGGTGCAGCTGGAGGGAAGGGGTGCCATCCAGGGGGACCTTGACAAGCTTGAGTTGTGGGGCCCACAAGAACTTCATGAATCACAGAATGGCCAGGGTTGGAAGGGACCTCAAGGATCATGAATCTCCAACTCCCCTGCCACATGCAGGGCCACCAATGTCCCCATTTAATACTAGACCAGGCTGCCCAGGGCCCTATCCAATTTGGCCTTGAACACCTCCAGGGATGGGGGGCATCCATGAAGTTCATCCATGAAGTTCAACAAAAATTGCACGTGAGTTGGGGCAGTTCCAAACATGAATATAGGCTAGGAAACAAATGGATTCGGGTTAGTCCTCTGGAGAAGGACCTGAATGTACTAGTGGATTAAAAGCTTGATATGAGCTGGCAATGTGCTAGCAGCCCCAAAATCCAACCATATCCTAGTCTGCATCTAAAGAAACATGGTCAGCAGGGTGGGGGTGGTGATTGTCACCCTCTGTGACCCTGTCATGAATGAGTACCTGCAGTACTGTTTTCGTGTCTGAGGTCCACAACATAAGAAGGACATGGAGTTTTTGGAGCAAGTCTAGAGGAGAGCCGCTGTTTATTTAGGGGCTCATTGCCTGCATTGCCTTATCTAGGAATTCTGTTGTGATTTAATAAGCTCCAGTAAATCACTTTTCAGTTCCTACCCATAATCATACATTTATGTATCAAATAATGAGCCAAAAAAGTAAAAGCTGCTTGGTGTACAAAATCATATTTCGTTTTAACTCTTTAAGCCTGACTTCTAGTGTTTGAAATAACTTTTCAGGATTGTTAGTGTCACAGTTGTAACCAGTATCTTTAAATTTGTAAGGTAAATCTGAATTTCTAAAATAATAATTATTATTTTACCCCTTTTTACCTCCCCATCTCAGTGGGTCATTTATTCACTTTAGTCAGTTTTCTGCTTTCTATAAGAGGTCTTGGCAAGTCTTGTTGGACAGACGTATACAGAAACAAATATATTATTATTACAGTTTTTGTGCTATTGTCAGAAAGGTGAAAGACATATCAAGGGTTACTTGAAATCAGTGGGCATACAGCTTTTGTCTTTAACAAAACAAGATGCGAAGTGTAAAGTATGTACCAAGGAACTGATTAGGAACACCAAATCCTGTTTTAGTCAGCAGAGTTGAAATCTCATGGACTTCCAACTAATCTTTTCCAAACTTCTGTTGTGAATGGAATTAATGTTAGAAAATTTATCTACAAGCAAGTTAGTAATGATAAATTTTCCACGTATGGAAGCTCCTCCACTTCTGTGGGTTGGAAATCCAGACCCTTCAGGGAGATGTTACCTTTGGCTGTTTCGTATCTACAATGAGCTTTGATTTTTCACCAGAATTGTGATACAGAACTCTGAAAGAGGTGTGTATTTCCTTTCCGCACAAGATGTCTTGTAGAGTCTCTTTAAAAGCTGGAGTGAACTTCAGCTGTGGAACACTAAATTCAGGCTTATTTTTCCTCTTGGCATGTTTTTGGCAGCGGTATCGTTCTTTCAATACCATATAGTTACAGAACATTGCAAAAACTTCAGAAAAATCTGAGGAACTAAATAATCCATTGATTAGAATCAGTGACCAATTATATTACCGACTTTCTTTCCTTCCGTCGGGAAAAATGGTAATTCATGATGTGGGGTAAAGGGAGATACCTTAACACATGATTACATGTTTGTTTTCAGAATTAAAGACAACTAGGAAGAAATGCAAATAGGCGAAACAAACAAGATCTGGAGGCGATTATATATAGTGAATAAAGTTCAACTTTGTATGTTACTTAATGACTCATTGGACTGCATACCAACTTCAAATTTTAAAGCAATGCAGATGTTTTAGAAACAGAGGATTTATTTCTTAAGTTTCAAGTAAACTTCAGAAGATCAAATAAGCAGGTTGCTTTAAAACAAAAAATTCATTATTTCAAAGTGTCTTTCAAATGCAAAGTTTTCCTGTTGCATACTTGATGGCAAAACATTGAAAATCTCTGAAAAGAATTGCCAAAGATATTAACAGAATTACAGTAGAGTCTGTTTCTACCTTTTGTGCAAGTGACTGTGGTAACAGACAACTCATGCATGCAATTCTTTTTTTCTTTGGTTTTCAACTGAAGCATTAATACTGACTTACTATATGTTTAAATATTCCCTTTAATATTGCAAGAGAAATAATGCATCTATATTTATGACAGCACAGATGCCCACCACTGAAACCATTCAAAAAGGATTACTCATCACAGAAACAACAAAAACATTTTAATTAAATGAATAGTAATCTATTATATCGAAGTTTAAAGCTAAATATAAAAAAAAAAAAAAAAAACACCCAAAAAAACAACAGATTCATCAGCCACTGGTTATTATATCTTTACTGAGTGGCATATTAAATTATGTCTTATCTTCAAATAGGTGGGAACTCTCCTTAAATTCAGTTATTAAATGTGTATGCAGTTCACACATTCAGAGATTTAAAATTTGTTTGGATTCTCCCCCTTTACTCATATCTTCTTATTTGAAGATTACGGAATTAGTGAATTCTCTTCATTGTAAGATCTGTGTCTGGTTTTATGAAAAAAAACACCATTTGCATCTGTGAGCAAAGGTTTATCAAAAACTTCTTAATACATAAATTTGAATTCTAGACATTGTTGCCAGTGTTGGAGGGATGGAAAATTACTGGAGACTTAATCAGGAATCACTTAATACAGTTTCTTGAAGAGTTTCTTGTGTCTTCACAGTGTAATGTTGATTCCATGTTAATCAGACTATACTTACTGCCTAACATTACTTTGTAATGCATTAATACAAGCAATGTACTTTAGCTGAGAATACACTATTACCTGTAGAAAATTCTAAATCTTCAGGATTGTCTTAATGATTTATTGTGACCTATGATGAGAGTGAAGGGAAAATAAAAGATTATTTATCTATTAAAAAAAAAAATAAAAAATGATTGAAGCAGTTTCCAACTGGTGGTGGTGGTCAGGCACTGGAATGGGCTGCCCAGGGAGGTGATGGAGTCACTGACCCTGGAGGTGTTCAAGGAACGTTTGGATTTTGTGCTGAGGGATATTGTTTAGTGAGAGCTATTGGTGATAGGTCGATGGTTGGACTGGATGATCTTGTAGGTCTTTTCCAACCTTGGTGTTTCTGTGATTCTGTGATACTGAGATTTGTTTTTTGTAAACGTTTGAATTTTGGAGATCTGATGGCTGCCCTTTTGGCCTCAATTCACACTTGAAACTAATAGGTGACAATTCAAGAGCAGTAATTGCCTCTGTGGAATTTCACTGAGTATTCATTGTGTAGCCTTCTCTGTTTACCTTGGTTCTCGAAAGTCTCTGGAGCTGTCTGCTTAACTCGTTGAAGAGAAGTTATAATTTACCTTGCTTTCCAATTTCATTTAACGGAATTGCTTTTCATCAGACACTTTCCTTCTTATTATAGATAGTGTATTGAGGGTTGAGAATTTGGTTGGCTAATGAAAAGATGGTCTGCTCTGGCTGTTTAGTATCTTTGAAGAAGCAAGACCAGGTGGGCTGGGACAGGACACAAAGCATGTGGCTGCCCATCCAAGGGCTTGTTTTAGGTTTTGTGAAATGCACAAATATTTTCCATTGTATCTTCAAAGTATCTTTCATTTTATCTTCCCTTTCAAGGAGAAATAGTTTTGCATAAGTTTTTAAGTCACAGCTACCAAGTTGATATACATATTTGCAGAACTCAAACTCTTGTGCCCTGTCTGTAATTTAGTTTACAAATACTTGTCTGTTTGTTATCCTTTTGGAACTGGATGTTAAGGTTTTTGTTTGTTTGTTTTAACGTATGATTCATTTTTCCAATTAGATAGCATTTCTTTCCTGTAACTAAATGTCAGGCTTATTAAGAATCTCATTTTAAACATGTAGGGGGTGGGAAGGGAGCAACAAATGAGAAATAAGCAGTTATTCCTCTCAACACATGATTTACTTGATTTACATGGTGTTACAAATGTTTATATAACAAATATTTGGTCAGCATATTGTAAGCTAAACTCATGTGACCAAAACCTTTGTCTGCAATTTTGCTTTTCCAATTTATACAAGTTTCTATGTAGTCAAAACAGATGTTCTTAACTACCCATTCTGAGGCATTTGGTAGTCCTACCAGATCATAGCATCATAGAATATTTAGAGTTGGAAGGGACCTCTGAAGGCCATCTAGTCCAACACTCCTGCAATGAACAGGGACAACACAGCTAGATCAGATTGCCCAGGGCCTTATCCAGCCTCGCCTTGAAAGTCTTCTGGGATGGGGCATCAACCTTGTGGGTATACACTAGGCAACCGCTTCCAGTGCCTCACCACCCTCACTGTAAAATATATCTTCCTTACATCTAACTTGTATTTACCCTTGCTTGAAGCCATTTCTCCTTGTTCTGTCACTGCAGATCCTGCTGATACCACTGAATAACTGTTAGTGTGAAGATTCTGTTGTTATTTAGTCCATGAAGGTAAGGAAAAGATAAAGCTTCATAGGCACTGGGTATGGTGAGATTAGCTTTGTAACCTGGATTTGGCCGAATGTCTAACAATTAGAAGAATAAGTCAGCAAAATTAAAATCAGAGAATGTCTGATTTAAAGGGGGGGAAAAAAAAGTGCACACAGTCAGAACAGTCCTCCCTCCAAACATACATTTTCTGGTTTCAGTGTAATTAGTCAGTGAATGAATGTAAACTATATGTCCCTTACTGTGTCAGGCACAAACAAGTGGGAGATTAATAAAGGGTGTGCAGAAATGAAGGACAAAGTAATAATGGACATAGGGGCCTGCATGCTCTGCATGGGCTGCTGCAGGAAATAGAAACAGAGCTGAAGAGATCCCTCAGCCACTGCTTCTAATTCTCTTCTGCTGTTAGATGTTCTTAATAATGATCTTTTTCATTCCACCACAGAAGGTCTGTAGGTGGCTAGTGGTGTCATTGAGGGAGAAAAATGCATTTGACTGGTGAGCTGTGTTGCCCCATTGCACATCCTCCCCATGCCAGTTGCAGCAGAGGGATGTTAGGCCTCTCCTCTATCCTGCGACCTTCAGCATCTGCTGTTCCTCGGGAGCCATGTTTCCTAAAACAGCAGACAGAGAAAATAGGGATTGCCAAACTGATGTGGGGCATGTGGCATGAGGTGAGCCCAGCAGCTCAGTGACTGAGTATGAGGATCTGGCTGGAGCAGCATCACTGGCAGCAGTTCCCCATACAGGCCCTGGCCCTGATGCCTCCTGTCCCTGCCCGTAGCCTTTCCTGGGAATCTATGGGACTGTCACCACTGCTGTGACGCAGCTCAGAAACAGTGGTCCCAGGATGCAGTCATTGTGCCTGGCTCCCACTGTCCTGGAGCGCTTTCTGCACGTGTCTTGTCATGTAGGGATATGGATGGAAGAACTTACAGATTGGAAACCTTGTTGTTAATGAAAAGATGATAATATGATTAATATCTGTAACATAATTCAGTCTTTCAGCAAACTATTTATCTCTCTCTTATATGGATAGCTTCCAAGACACCATTGCAACGCTAGCAGTGCTTTCACATTTTCCTGATGGTTTACCTGCCCTCAGTAAAAATGACCCTGCTGCCTCATGACAGCAGGAATTGTTTTGTCTTCCACTTTCCAACTCATACTTTTTGTCTCATCTTCTAGCTCACTGTTGTACTTGTAAGCAAATTGTGTTAGTTGCAATATTTTTGTGGATCCTGAATCCACATTGTGAACCGCTATTCATTTCCTTCATGCACTGCATTCACCTTATTTATCCAAACAACTGTGGAGGCCTTTTTTTCTCACTTAATTCAAAATGCCTCTGCATCTGAAGCAGAGGGAAACAATATTCAATATTTATTCTTGTTGCTTGTGGACATTAACCCTACAAGGAAAGAGATATGTACGGGATGAAGAAACATAGTTCTTCCTGGTAATGTACAGTGGTTAAAAGAAAACGTTTAGTGGCTTCCTTTGTTAAAACTGTGTGACAACATAAAAGATCTTTGAGAATTAAATATTTTGTTCCTTCATTATGGATGCCATCTATATCATAAAATACAAGGGCTAAATTATTAGTTTCTAGCTTTAAAAATTATTTTTCTAAGCAAACTATGAATGCCTATGGAATTGTTTTAAATTTGATGTTGTCATCTTGAATTTAGGTAAATATAGTATTTAAACATAAGGTTCTTTTATCTATTTCTTTTTTTGCTGTTGTTGTTTTTGTGGGTTTTTGGGTTTATTTTTGGGACATATTTTAAAAGAGAAGCTGTGAGATCAAGAGATTTTATGAAATAGGCCATTGGTAGAAACAGTTGAGAATGGAGCAGCTTTCATGTGGGTAGTGCTGGGAGTGGATTTTGGCACAGAAGCAGCACCCGTAGCATCTGTGAAGATCAGTACATCTTCCATTTTTCTGTCTTTTGCTGTTTTGGAATGTTCATTGAAAAGGGAATGTCAGTTGGCAGTGATCAGGTACTGAGACTTCTGAGGTTCATGGATTTTTGGTATTGAGAGCTTAACAAATGTATAGCTTTAGTTTTTGCCTTCTGTAAAAAGAATCTTAATGGGAAGTAGTTAAATAGTACATTCTCCCATATTCTTTCTTTGTTTCCTTATCAAAAGAAATGTTTATTGTTTTAAATTAGTTTAAAAGCATCAAACTGTGATTAGTAGATAATGCATTATTCTTTCAAACTGGTGTAAATCATGCAAGAAGTGACAGGTGAAGGAGGGAATCTTCGAAATACTGTACATTTGTGTTTTCAGAGGTGAACTGCCTTGTGTTGAGCACTGATTGTAGTGTAGATGTATAACTGTTATTTGAGGCATAAAGAGATCCAAATCCTCCAACTTTGAACTGCTTAAGCCTAAAAAAAAAAAAAAAGTGGTTTAACATTCGTTTGCATTCTTATGTACAAGATTTTGAGGAGGGAGATTAAATTTATTGGCAGTTTAACTTTCTACCTTTGCCTGACCTTTCTTCTTGACTGTCTCCATTGATGTTGGTTAGTGTGATGGCCATTTTCTCCTTTCACATAGCTCTCCTTTCATGTAGTTTTCATAAAAAGCTGTGGTAGAGTTAAGTCAATACTTTCCAAGATTAATCTGTATGATTTCCTCAGTTGCTCTATTTTTAGATCACTTCCTTCTCTGTGCAGCAACCAAAACCCTCATTTATATGCAGAATCAGAAATTCTGTGGCTTTTCCAGTGCATATGCTCCAAGTCAAGCAGAACAGGGAATTGTACCTTTGCCTGCTATATTAAAGCTGGAAGTTGTGCTCAGCAGGATGATGTGCCCATCTGGTTAGGTTCTTGTAGATCTTTGCGAATCTGGGTCTTGTTGTAAATGAGTGTTTTAAGTAGCATGTGGTGTTGAATATGAGCATGGATAAGATTAAAGGGAACTCCTTAAGCTGGGCACCTGCAAAACGTTTGGACAGCAAATGCAAATTATTTCCTGTTTCTTGCCATGATCAGTGAAATGAGTTGCCACTCAAGCTTCCAAACCATTTATAAATCTTGAACCTCTGAGCAATAGGAGGATGTTTGGAATGGGCTCAAGTAATTAGTGAAACTAATACTGTAGTGAAGCATCCTTCATATCACAAGTAATTCATGAATCGGGGCACCAGCTTCATCTGTTGGAGACCTGGGTTCAGTTTTCTCAGCCAGTATTGTCCTAAGGAAATAATGGGATGCGTGATCCAGATCCTGAATTTTTAAATGGGACTGTTTCATTGTTGCCAAGACTACTTACTGTGATGGGAATTTGTGGAAGCCAGGATGTCTTTTGAGTATTTGTATTTGTATTGAGTTTGTATTTCAAGCACTTGTGAAACTGTTGCCTGAGTATCTGACAGTGTGCATTTAGATCTAGAAGATGTTTTACAGTATTACTACACACTGGCTGTGTATAGATAATTCTTCTGTATGTATGTCTTTTCTGTTGTTGGAAGTCCATCCTATGTAGATAAGGAAAATTTGAAAGTGGGTTCTAGTTTTGGATTTATACACACATATTTTGTTTTTTTTTCTGGTCTTTGAGAGATGAAGTTGTTACTGAAGTCTGACTGCTTCTAGTCAGATTGTTTCTAGAACCTTTATTTGTTTCTCTTCGGTACGGGTAACTTGTGCTAGAATAAGAGTAATGTTTGCTAAAACCAGAGGGTAACGATATGTGTTCTTGAAAAAGTAAGATTGATTCAGTGTTGCATGTAGTATTATATGACTACTCCATAAAACACATTCGGAGTGAATCAGCAGTGTTCAGAGTGTTTTTCTCTTTTTCTCTTTTTGATTGATTATTTCATTTACAAGATAACTCTGTAGTAAGTTAAGTGCCATTTGTTTTCTGACTGTGCTGCTTCGTGATTCTATTTCAGTTTAGAATTTCCTTTAAAAGTAAAGCAGTATTTTCCTCAGTCATGCTGTGTTAATTCAAGCAAGTGTTTGAAGAGCTACTTCCATAGCAAAGAAAGGATTGGACTTTTTGATGGAAAACTGGGCAAAAATTAAGTTATCTACGATAACAATTATGATCAACTTCTGTGTCTGCTAAAATGATGAAATTTAAGTAAACATGGAGTTCTGGCACAAATTGAGGCTTTGTTAGCAATGCTTAGTAACTCAATGTGTGTGTCTGTCTATCACAGTATTTGATATGTGGCAGACTCCTGCATAATCATTTCCTTCAATAAATAGGGCACTTCAAAATGTGCCAGAGAGAGCAGGCACTCTGCACACAGGCAGAATGATGGACATGGTGATTTATTACTCTCTTTCTTTTGCAGAGTTTTATTTGACCATGATTTGCCCTATATGTATGTAGCTTCACTGTCAAAATAAGCCTCTATAACATCCTGGCCCAAGAAAAATTGCTTACAGGAGAAGGAACCCTTTTTTATATGCCTTCATTTTAGCAGTTAACATTATAAAATGCTGTTTGTTCTTTCCACTATTGTTTTCCAGATACTAGACTATGTTTATATCCCTTTCCTTCTGAGCTGTAATTCTGCTATTAAATTTCCATTGTTATGGATCACAGAATTAAATTTTGACTAACTTAATAATACGTGTGTACAAAAGCTCTTTTTCTCTCTGTTCCATGAAATGAAACTTTCAAACTGGCTTGAAACGCTTTTTTTGTTTTTGTTTTGTTACACGTAGCAAAACTTCCACTTTGCTTTAGGCTGTGCTTAGTTTTAAACAAGTTTCTATTTGGAGGTGTCACGATCTTCAGTCTTGTGAGACAGTGTTTTGCTGACTGCAAAACCCACTGAAGGTTGGTCTTTTAGAGCATTTTTCACTCTACAAGTCACGTCCCTTTTTCTCAGCTTCAAGGCAGATCGATTCATTCAAGTGACATGGTAACAAATCTCCAGGCCCTAATTACAGTTCTCTCAACCAAAGGGGTGATTTTGAGAAGAGCGGGGTGCAGGCGATGGATCCTGTTGTGTGCAAAGCCACCATCGTGTGCTTTTATGTTCCTGTAATCGTAGTGTTTGTGTATTTATTTTTAGCTGCTCGTATCTGTATGTAGAAGAGGATCAGTTGTTTTAAAAAAAGGAAAAAGAGCTCCGAGAAGAGTCATATTTTATGGATGAAGTTCATTTGCATTAGGTTTTATTTTTGTTAATTTACCTACAATTATCATCACAATTTCCTGAAAATTACAGTTTAGTCATGAGGGACTTCAGGCTGAATAATGAAGGGGTGAATGAATGCAGCATGTATGTTGCCGTTCCAACCATCTGCTATATGTTTATCCTGGGAGTTTCTACTCGCACTGAATTAGTACTGTAACGCCATGCAGTCTCTGACTAGAGAAGTAGAAAGAGAAATTCTGCCATTACAAAACCCCATACTTACTAGGATTAGGTAATTGGTGTTTTATGATGAAGCAAGTATAAACTGCTAAACCAGACTGGGCTGAGAAGTTGCCCTATATGCATTGTGTCTTTCTTTTAGTGTGAACATTTTCATTTTCAATGACTTTTAAAAATATTAATGTTGATTCTTCTCTTTGGTAAAGAATGATTGTGGACTACTGTGCCCTCTGGAAAAGAAATCTACAGATGTAAAACACAGAAGAAACAGGCTTTGTCCAACCCTTAGCTTATGGCAGGATACACCAAGAAACAGATGCCACCTCTGGCTCACTTCATTTTTTTTTTTTTCTGAGAAGTCTTTTAGCTGAATACAGTATCGAATTGCTTGTGAATTCCTTATTTGCTGCAGCAGTGGCATGCATTGCTAAGAATAATTGCTAGGGAGTGCTTTAATCGGCAGTGTTGTGTCCATAAATTCATATATTGCTCTGCTAGAGGTTATGGAGAATGTGAATTTGCACATCACAATTGCGGTGGAAGTCTGATTTGGGGCAGAGGAGGAAGGAATTCAGCCATAGCTGTGCTATGGTAGGTGGGGTGGAGGTCCTACAAAACCAAGATGTGAGTAACTGTACTTATAAATATAAAAATGTTGAGCATCCAAACTCAGAATGAAAAAATTTGTAATTGCTTTGGATTGTGAGCATCTGTAAACTTATCTGTGCAGCTGCCACATAGAAGTTGGATATTTTCCTGTCATGTTCATTGAGGAGTGCAGAGTGACTAATTCTCACGTTGCCTAAATGATTTTCTTTTTCATAGTATTTTGGGACTGATCTCTGATCTGGGCTGCCTGATGGCATCAGTAGCTCCTCACAAGCCCTATCATCCTCATGAGCTCCAGTCTCCACAGCCTATTGCAGTGCTGTGCTGACTATTTTGTTCTGCACCTGCAGGTTAGAAAGCAGCAAATCTGATGCGTAAATGGTAAATCTGCCAGGTAGGGTGAGAAGAAGGTCATGGAATAGATCGTCTTGAATGCGATCACACAGAATGAGCAGAACAACTGGGGAATCAGGCCCAGTCAGCATGGGTCCATGAAAGGTGGATCCTGCCTGATTGTATCCTTCTATAAAGAGGTGACCCACCTGGCGGATGAGGGAAAGGCTGCTGATGTAATCTACCAGGTCTTCAACAAAGCCTTTGACACTGTATTCTACAGTGTTCTCCTGGAGAAGCCCAAGGCTTGGACAGGTACACTCTTTTCTGGGTAAAGAACTGTCTGGAGGTCCTGACCCAGAGTAGATGGTGAATGGAGTTAAATCCACCTGGTGACTGGTCATGAATGGTGTTCCCCAGGGGTCAGTATTGGGGCCTGTCCTGTTCAATATCTGAGGGCATTGAGTGCACCCTCATTAAGTTTGCAGATGACACCAAGTTGGGGGAAGCGTTGATCTGCCTGGGAGTAAGAGGGCCCTTCTCAGGGATTTGGACAGGCTAGATCGCTGGGCTGTGGTTGATGGGATGAAGTTCAACAAAACCAAGTGTAGTATCCTCCACTTTGGCCACAACAGGCAATGCTACAGGCTTGGTGCAGAGTGGCTGGAAAGCTGTGCAGAGGAAATGGACCTAGTATGTTGGTTGACACTCAGCTGAACATGAGCCAGCTGAGAAGAAGGCCATTGATATCCTGGCTTGTATAAGAAGTAGTTTTGTCAGCAGGAACAAGGATGTGATTGTCCCTCTGTACTCAGCTCTAGTGAGGCAGCACCTTGAGTACTGTGTTCAATTTTGGGTCCCTTGCTGCAAGAAAGACATCAGGGCTCTGGAGCGTTTCCAGAGAAGGGCAACAAAGGTGGTGAGGGATCTGGAGCACAAACCTTATGGGAAGCAGCTGAGGGAACTGGGATTGTACAGTCTGGAGAAGAGGAGGCTCAAGGGAGACCTTACCACTCTCTACAACTGCCTGAAAGGAAGTTGTGGCAAGGTGGGGGTCAGCCTCTTCTCCCTTGTAACTAGTGATAAGAGGGAATGGCCTCAAGTTGTGCTGGGGAAGTTTAGGTTGGGTATTAGAAAAAAATTTGTCTCCAAAAAAGTGGTCAGGCACTGGAATGAGCTGCTTAGGCAGATGATCAAGTCACTGTCCGTGGAGGTATTCAAGAAATGTTTAGATGGTGTACTAAGGGACATGGTTTAGTGGAGAAATTCTGGTGGTAGATGTGTGATTGGACCAGATGATCTTGGAAGTCATTCCCAACCTTGGTGATTCTGTGATTTGCACTGCTACTCTAGGCTTTATGGGAGATCTTTGACAGAGTTGTGCCTTTTATTAAAGTTCTGCAGAAATGTGGCTTAGAGCTATTTTCTCGTGTTCAGTTGACAGTAATGAGTCACTGTTCCAAAGAGCAGAGGTAAACTTAACAGCGTGGTCTTGTGAACACTTCTAAAGATAACCAGTTTGCAGGCAGAGAAAAATCACTTTTGTCCACTGTCTTTACACATTTGGCTTTGTTGTTAGGCCAGTGTCCCACTGTCTTCAACAGAGGTTTCAGTGACATGCTCCTGGTGAGGAAGACTTGTGACTGTTGTGCAATCCTGGCAGTGTCACTTCATTTCCACCCACACCTCCACCATGCTTTCCCTGATCAGTTTTCAACATCACATTCTCAAATACATATTTCAGGCTCTTGTCCTTTCTCCCAGTCAAATACAGTTAGTGAGATGCTAGCGCTTTCTACAGCAGCTTCTGATAATCTTCCTTTCTGCAGATTGAATCTGCTTGCAGTGCAAGATTTATTTATCCAAGATGCTTGTGTTATCACTTCTGACGTAGAGAGATAAGTGAGAAGATTTGCCCCAGTTTCTTTTGTGCAGATTTTTCTGTTTTCCCTTCCCAAAGCAAGCGGTGAGTTTGCAGTACTTTGGCTTACAGAGAGCCTCAGTTCCACTGATGTGCCAGCCCTGGCACTGCTCTTAAGTTTGCTTCACAGAACAGAAAAGCTGTAGCCACCCTGCTTTGCACCCCACTGAATTCTTGTTAGCAGTCATGCAGGATTTCATATCGATGGTGGATTAAGAGAGTTTTGTTTAAGTGTTTCAAGGGAAAATGAGTTCTTACAGAACGCTATAAACATTACAAGTAGAAGAAAAGAATTGTTTTAACATTTGCTTCCTTTTGTATTTTATTTCTTAATACTCCTCTTGTTGAATGGAGGCTTCATTTATTACTTTCATTTATATCCTAGCTTTATCGTGTATGCTGTATTGAAGACTGTAGTTCATATATATTTATTTAATGTTAAGTTGTGGGTATTTTACATAACAGATTTGTAGCATTCTAATAGGGACCACTTAAAGTTCTTAGTTTTGCAACTGCTGCTATTCCTCATTTGTAACCACTTCTGTGTTAGCAAATTCTTACAGAACTGCCCAGGCTGCCAATTGGCAAAGTTCCTCTCTGTTGTGCTCATCACACAATAATGCATTTATCAGAAATTTGACAGGTTTTAATTGTAATTTTTATTAATGGATTTTGGTATCTGTTACATTCTAAATGCAAATATTTGGAAGTTGCTTACTGTTTATAGTTGTTAGTTGTATGTATTTTGGAGTGTTTGCAAAACTAATGTCACATTTTCTTCAATTTTATTTCTTTGTATGCAATTACTTTGGAAGCAATTCACACCTCTGGAAGCTTGTTTTCATAAATCTGTGTGGCCTTTAAATTTTTTTTTTATAGATTTTTTTAAATTGCACGCAAGCAAAGTAGATTTTCATAAATAATCTAACAGAAATACACCAAATCTTGTCTGGAACTTCATAGAAATTAACTGACAATTAAATGATATATTATATGATAAAGAAGTTAATGTAATGACATGTCAGTTATGAGCTGCTACTTGGTTTCAGTGATAAGCATTAGGGAGAAATATGTTGTCTTTTCACTTAACTGTTGTATATCTGTATATTAGTAAATGCTAATTTAACCTACTTGAGATCTGTTCTCATTTATGGGCATACACACTAGTTATGGGTCTGTCGATTTTGTGGGAATTACTTGGTCCTGGATGCATCTTTTGCTATTGCTTCCAAAACTTAAATAAAAGCAAGCCACTTTTCTGTAATGTTGTTGTTATTATTTTTTAAAGGGGATATTTTCATGTTTAAGCAAAATTATTAGGGGGGAAAAAAAAAAAAGCTATGTTTTCCCAATAGCTCTGCTGTTTTTCATTGCGTATTTAATTCTTGTGGTCTTAACCCTTCAGGTGTATACAGTGCACGTCAGATTTGAATGTTTAATAGCAAGCGTCGTGTGGTGGAGCCTTATAGATATCATATATGCAGATGGCAATGCAGAAGAATATGAAAACTTGCTTATGCCCTTATTTTCATCTCATTGCAGGCCTGTTAATTTTCATGCCTCATATCCCATGTGTTCAATAAAAGCAGTCCTCCCAAAGCACCAACTGCATTTTATCTTTTCTAGAAATAGTTATGCAAATGTAGGGTTTTTTTTGTTTGTTTGGTTGGTTGTTTTAAGATAAAACAATAACCAGTAATTGTTGAGTATACTATCTGTTTAAAAAAAGCCTAGGAAACAAGTCTTTAGTTTGTAAGTGTAATTATGTGGAAATAAAATGTCAAAAAAGCGTGGTTTCAAGTTTTAGCTTGTAGTTGAGGCATAGGGTAGCATAGCAAATGCAGTAGTAGCCACAAGTAATAATGTTGTTAACAAACATGAAGACCTGTCAAGATGCTCTTGTAAACAGACTAATTTCTCTTGGGAATTTTTTTTTAATTTTTGGATTTTTCTTTCTTGAGTTTTCATTCTTGTTTTTTTTTTTTTTTTCTTCTCCGGTACAGATCACGTGCAAATGCAGTGTTTGCCCTAGAATGAAAACCCTAAGAGTACATAAATGCAGCTTTATGGTTATCTGAAATTCAAGGAACAACTCAGTATTATACTTTGTTTTAAAATTCTGATTAGTTGTGCAGTGAACGATTATTGTCTTGTAAGAATATAAACAGATATCCTTCTCCTTCAGAGCTATCAAGATTCATGCAGCCAGCATGTAATGGACAGCAAATGAATAACCTCTTTGTCAGTTGGTAGTATGATGCCATTATTAACAACTTTGTCATGTACGAGTACATGTTACTTGATTCCCTAGAAAGCTGTCAGAGGCTGCCTTTGAAAAATTACTCTTTGTCTATTATGTGAATATACATTATGAGAAGGCACAGCTCTATCCTGGCAACACATGACTTCAGTGCTAGCAGTAATTTTCTGACCATCCAAGGCAATACAAGGCTGTCATCTTCTTCATTTTCTTTGTCATTTCTACTTGAGGAGCTTCTGATAGGAGCAGTGAGTCGTTAGACTTTATTATTCACTGCTTGCAGTAAAATAAATTGCTCTGCTATGATGTTCTCTAAACCATGAACATCTAGGATGCTGCGTCACACCTGACTCCAAAATTTTGTTTTTGAAAATAATTTTCATTAATTTTATTATCCTTTCCTAGAGGAAGAGGTGGGGGAGGAGGAGGGCGTGGACTATTCAGATTGAAATTCAGCAAGTCTCAGTGTAGAATAGCGTAGGCTTTTAATTAATTTCCCAAGAGTGTGATATTGCAAAGAGGATGACAGAGAAATACTATTAATGGCCCTATTTCTGACTCAGGGGAGCATAGCGCTGAACTTACAACATACAAACAAAATGCTGAACTCTTTTGTTTGGAAAAAGCAACTTTTTTGGTAGCTGGATTTTGAGTTTGCTAGAGGCAAGAACCCAAAAAGAAGAGCCCTTTTCATTCCTGCCTTGAGCTTGCTTCTGTATCAAAGAAGTAGATTGACCACGTTCTCAGGCAGAAATTTTGTTCGTTATGGTCCACAGGTGCAGTCGAGGCACTGGTGTTGGCTGTGAGGAGCTGCCCTTGGTTGTCCTGGTGGGAGAGAGAAGTAGAGATAGTCTGGGACATGCTGAGTTGTGTCAGGTATTCTGTTGTGCTTCTATCTTTGCTGCCTGAAGAGATGTAGCTTGCCTCGGTTTACTGCTTTCTGAAAATGGGTGCTTTTCTTCCCCCTGTAACAATAATGTTCTTAATAAAATTAAGTTTGCCAGGATGGTTTTGTCAGATTCATCTAGACCTTGGAATCTCTGAGATGTTTATTAGGCAGGATGCTGGGGCAAGCATGGTTTGTTGTAATGTCTAATCTTAAAAATACTTTGAGAAGAGTCATTTTTAGCATTAGAAAACTCGAAGAGGAAAAGGACGAATATGCTGTAGCTTAGATCTTCAGCATGGCCTTTTTGACATGACAGTAGCACCATGTACTTTGGTATGCAAATAGAATGCAAGTGATCTGGTAGTGGTGGTATCAGCATGTTGGTGTGAAAAGAAATGTGTGTGTTTAAAGTAATAGCTCCTGTGCTAACATAGTAGTAACGTAGTGCACAGGACAAGCTGGTAAGAAATTAGTATAAAACGTTCAAGCAGTAGCTCAAACTAGGTGAAGGTTTCAGTAGTTTTCTTTTCTTTAAAGTTTCTTGACTGATGTCCTATATGCTCACGTGTGTGATGACACAGATTAATAATGTGATGCCTCATTGCATACTAAGAAGCCCCTAAGAATGTGTTGATAGATACTCAGCAAGCAGGATGCAAATAAAATAGTTCACTGGGATGAAAGGATATGAGATATGCAGGAGGGTGCCAGAGTCAGAAGGAAGAGCTGGAAAAGTAATCTGGTAAAATGATGCAGAAGCGTAGAGCATGACCAAGCTACAGAGCAATGAATGGGGAAAAGCTTGATTCCCAGGGATAGCTTGCAATTCATGAACCCAACATTGAATAATTTCTCCATGCAGCAGTAAACATGACTGTCAAGTCATCAAAATGGTGTATTTTCTCACCTTTTCTGAGGAAAGAACATCTGAGACTGAAAATGAAGCAAAGCATTTAAATGCATGTGTACAATTCATGTGTAGTATGGGATGCTGAATATGTACTAGAACACTCTTGTCCAAAAATCCAAGTCTTCGGTGATCTTTAGTTCTCTTCATTTCATATGCTTTGGTTTGCTCATTATTTCACTGTCAGAAGCTGTATTTACTTCTTAATTTTTTTTTTCCAATTTGTTTCTTTTAACTTTGTTTCAGTGTTTACTCTTTTGCCAGTTCTGATTCCTCTGCTCTCTTCATAGCAGAAAATTTAGTAATTCAGAAAGCTAGGATATTAGTATTATTGTCTTATTCAATATAACGTGTAGAGTCTATACTTAATAATGCAAGTCTACTGGTTGTTGATGTACAAATTAAGTACTTTAAAGCTAATTTATTACCCAGAATCAGTGGTCTTCTGCTATTTAGAATTTTATAATGCCTCAGCAAATTATCCATATGTTGATTTAGTAGAAACCAAAAACAGCTAAGTTAAAAGGATACTTCTAAAGACTGTTGAAGAAGGGATGTCTGGTAGACAAGAGCTATGGCCTTTGGTTGGACGCATTTTACTGTAACTAATTTTTCGTCTTTTTTTTTTTTTTCTTTCCAGTGCCTATTACTAAACATCTCTGTTCTTCTTGATCTTTTATTTCTGTTGGTATAGCTTGTTTGCTTTCTTTTGGGAGGCTTCTGATGTACTGAAGTTTTACTTAGCAGTTTCAGCCTGCTTTGATGCACTTCCTTCAACCTTATATACTTAAACATTTCTGATCTCACACAACCTGCCTATTTTCATTATAGACTACTAAAAATAGTCCAGCATACTTGCAGTAAAGCTACTGAGGGAAGGTTTGTTCTTTCATATGCAGTAATTGGAAATGACTTGTATGGTCTTAGTTGCAAATATGTAGTTTAGGCTCTGTGAAGTTAGTCATTGCATTTTGTCATCCAAAGAAACAAAATCCTAAGAAACTTTGACCTGGTGATATGTATTTTGGACACAGAGTATAGTGTATCACAGTATGCAATTACTTGCAAGCCCACTCTGCTTCCCAGAGATAAGGGATCCCTGAGGCATTTCTAAAGTCTTGTAGCTCCATCCCATCTCCAGACAGGGCAAAATTTTGAAGAGAAGTTTTAACAGATTGAGACTTCTGACTAGACTGTAGTTTACTCTTTCTTAGCTGATAAGTGGGCCTCTAGGTTTGGGAGGAGCTGAGTGTAAGCTGAAACATCTTCTGCACTGTTTTAATTTGTTGTAAGGCTCTGCTGTGGCCAATACAATGAATGTAAATGTAAATACAATGAATGTAAATGTAAATATTCCTCTGTTTGTGCTGGATTGGCTGGAAGATTTAGCCTATAATCTACAGATGCCAGAACTTTTGAGCATCTGTTTTGTAGTGAACGCATTTTTGAAAGGACCATTTTTAGTACTGCAAACAGGCCAACACGGTTGGGATGTCTTAAGCTAATTTTTGAACTTTTAACGTTCACAGATTGTTAAGTACAATAGCACTACTGAGCAGATCTAGAGACAGATTAAGTCAGCTCTTAACAGTGCTCAGGAATCATCTGCTAAACAAAGTCAACTGCAAAGATAAAACGGTTAAGTTTGCTTTTCAGTTGTGGAACCAACTATTAAAGAGTTATCAAAACAACATATACGTTAGTTAATTTATGAGCAATTCAGAAAACAATTTTCTGAGACGTCAGTTAAAACTTGCAGGTATCTTTCTAATCTTCTTTCTAATCTTCTTTTTTTTTTTTTCCTCCAACAAATATTACATTATAAAACTTGCCTGATACTTGATGTCCTGACTGGACTGCAGAAGTACATTGCAGGAATTTTGTCCCTGTGGCTGAACTTTAGCAGAACTCTTAGTAGAACATAAACCCCACGAGCATGTGTTCATTTTGCATCTTTCATTGTCAAAGGGCAGATGAAATGCCAGTAAACAGTATGGAGGAAGGTGTAATAAGCAATCTGCAGTATTGTTA
The DNA here is from genome assembly GCF_905368555.1 of Meleagris gallopavo. NCBI lineage: Eukaryota > Metazoa > Chordata > Aves > Galliformes > Phasianidae > Meleagris > Meleagris gallopavo. The sequence continues at coordinate 38,014,467 of NC_139404.1, forward strand.
GCGATGGTCTGCAGGTTTTAATGAAGTGTGGTGAAGTCTCTGTTACTAGTTCCCCACAGTCTGGAATACAGTCGTATTACTGGAATAAAAGCTGGAACAGAATGTGGTTTGTTTATAACAACACCGACATTGTTTTGATTGTTTTGTTCTTGACAATATTATGCAGTGAAATGGTATGTTCGTTTTTGCTAAATTTTCATTTTGAGAAAAGAGGAAGAAGGTGGCATAATATCAGACTAGTGGGCTAGTTTATATGCATGGATTTATTATTGTGTGATTGAAGGTAGCAGTGCTATGATGACAATGACACAACCAAGAGTTCACTGACAAAACAGGAAAGAAAAATCTTGGAATTATGAACTCTTGATCAGGCCAGAAAACTGTCCCTTGTTATCTGGAAACGGAGATGTTTTCCATTGACCTGGTGCTAATAGATCTGTCATTACAGCGTCTTAGCACCAATTACAGGGGTTGCTGCAAGTATTATTCTTCTATTTCTACTACGTGTATATCTTATATCAGCTGTGGTGTAATCCCCTATCCTCATGCGTCATCTGGTAAACCATGTGATCTATGTTATGTGGATTAATTGAAGGGAGAGGAAGTCCTGTGAATCAGTGGTAATAGACATTAGCAGATTATAATGTTTTATTGGCTCCTCATTACATAGGCTTTGAAATTAGAGGAAGACTTCCTTCCAAAGGCAGGCTGCCGGGGGGCAGAGAGAGAGGATCTGCATTTCTTATGAGCTGCCCTACAAAGCTTGCCTCAGGACAGTGCATTTGCTCTTTCATTTATTTTATGTTCATGAGATACCTTTCTTTCTTAGAATCTGAATCTGCTTTCTTTTTCTGCTGTATTACTATTAATTTTTGCCTTTTGGAATAGTTCGAATGTCAAATTTTTAAAGGTAAGACAATGAGAGCCTGGTTCTAATTCTGGTAGAAGTCTTACTGTCGGAGGATACTGGAAGAAAGGAAATAATGTAAAAGAATAATTACACACTGACGTGTATCTTAATATCCCTTTGCTGTAATTGTCATTTTAATTAGAGATGGCATTTTAATTGGCTATTTTACCAGTTAAACTTGGTTATTAGCATTAGCTATTCCTTTCATTATTGGTAATTCATCTATGCAATCTCCATACTAGATGTTCTCTAATGATATTTTTTGGCTGCTTAGAAAAATCTTTTTCTGTTGCTCTTCCAATGTGCTTTCTGGTGCATGTGCTAATGTCTGCAGTGCTTACCACGTACATAAATAGACGTGGTATAACTAAAATCACAGATGAATAAGAAAAATGTCTTGATAGCAAATAACTGTAAATTAGTTATCATTACTGGTATGTTTAGGCTTTTAAACACAAACCAGCTTTTTAGTATTATTTACAGCCTGTGTGCCAGGGGCTGTTTTATCTTGGATTCTTTCAGAAATTTTCAGCACAATCTTACAATATTCTACATTGCGAAGAAAAGCACAGAGATGGAACAGAAGTGTGAAAAGTGTGCACATTGTAGGGGTTCATAAAACAGATTTTCTTTTCTTTGAGAAAGCAGCCTTGGATTCAGTAGGAAAGCTAGAATCAAAGAAGCCCATCTGGGGCCATGGATAAGGCTTTGAAAATCGAAGTTTAAGACAATTTACTCTAACCAGCTTCAGGCAACGTATCGCTATATTTTGCTCTTTAAGAAGCTGTCACGTTGTGCCACAGAGGATAGAAGTGCGGGTGAAATGATTGTTTCTATTCTTGAAATGCTTCTTAGGAGCCTTTTGAGAGTTAATTAATATTAGCCTCTTGAAAATTGCCTGGTGAAAAGCGCTGTAGAAATAGAATGCATGGGGAAAAGTTATCGTGAAAATAGCAAGCTGTTTTTAAATGTTTGTGCAAGAGAAATTAGGGCTCATCCTAGGTGCCAGATTGACAGCACTGTCTGATCTGTTCCCCACAGAACATATGCACCGTGGGCAGTAGCGAGTCATCCTGTCAGTGCTTCTGCCCTGTCCTAGATGGATGGCCTCCAGCTTGGAGCTTGCCTCTTGGCTCCGCTAAGGCTGCTGGCGCATACCTGCTTCTGCTATGGAAGCCTTTTGATGTAGGTGGTTGCCTGCAATGAACAGGATGGCCACTATCTTTCTCCATTTCGTTTTTTATTTGTACTAAGGATGAACATGGTGATCTTTTAAAAAATAGCTGTTGAGCTGGACAAGGCATTTGTTAAAGGAAAGAAAGAGCCCACTAATGAAGGTGATGAAATGGGGACTTGATGGTCATCGTCAGTAATTCTTTCAACCCTCCATGTGGAGACTAAAAAACAAAATAAAATTGTGTTCCCCTAAGCGCAAATGGCTGCTAAGATGGGCCTTAGCCTGATCACAAAATCTGAAACAGAAAGTAGTTTGCTTCTAAAAACACTGCCTTTGTTTTGTTCTTGAAAATCTTATGTAAAGAAATGTCGCTACATAATGGAAACAATTTTGGATCATATATTATAATGTGTCCCTCCATTTTGACTTTGTTATGCCACTAACATCTGTGACAGACTACAAATACAAGCTTTGCTTGTTGCTGCTATCACTGTGAGGCAGCCATGAAAATGGGTTATTTTTATTCATTTCAACTCATTTCATAAAGGGGTAAGGAGGAAAAGAAATGGTGGAAAAGAGTTAGGTATGACACCTTTTCCCTTCACTCTCATAAAAGAATGCTAGGGGTAAATAAGTGTGTTCATATTACAGAGATGACCAATAGACCAAAACCCTACCGATTTAACCTATTTTTTTAAAATTGCTATTAACCTGATTTATTATTATTATTATTATTATAATTTAAATTTGTGAGTACTAGGTACTTCTGTGGCTTACAAGGAGAAAGCCTGATATTGCTGTCGGTGATGTTTGGTTGGTGTATTAGGTAAAGTAAAAGCAGCAGCTCAGGTATTGACGTTAGCTCGAGTGACCAGCACTACACTAGAGTAGAGTTAATAGCATCTACACTGTAGAGTTAATAGCTTCTTATGCAGTATAGCTAAGCCTTGAGCAAATTAATGCTGATCTTCCAGCAATAAAAATCAGTTTCTCCTGACTGTAAATACTGGACTGTAGTTTGAACTGATGCCTGGTGCTGAGCTTCACAGAAATATATAGCTGAGCTGTTGGAGGCTGGTTTTTTTGTTTTTTTTTTGTTTTTTTTTTTATTTTTATTTTTATTTTTTGTTTTGGGGTGAATATTTGTTTACAGCCTAGTGGAGTGTGTCTTACTGCTTTTGAACTTGCTTACCTGTTTCTTAAGCTTTTATGAGGCACATAGCCTTTTGCTTGCTTCACTTATGTGAACTGACCAAGTCATGAATTTTTATGATGATACTTGTGCAAAACACCATGTTCTGCTTTCTTGTCTGGGAAGGTTGTGTGTGTGAGTGCATAGCTGCTGTGTTAGGCTATCTTACTTTCTGCTCTTATTTTGGAGAAAGCTCATTTAAATCCTTCTGTAACCCCAAATATTTAACAGCTTTCCCTCACTCTTTTTATTTCCACACTCGAGGGTTCAAAATTAGAGACCCACCTACTGGGGGCTGTGTGCGCTAAATATTCTTGCAGCAAGCTGATGGCCTTCCTCATCTGGCAGGATGATGCCTTACATTCCCCTCCACTGCAGGGGGCTGCCTTGGCGGCTCCCCACCACCTGCTGAGAAAAGGCCAGACTTGGCTCTCCATACAGCAGTATGGGGAATTCGGCAGAGGGCTGCCAGGTTCGTGAAGGCAAACACGCTCGAATTGAACAGAGATGCTCTTGATTTGTATTGCTAGGAAATAGGAGAGAGTTTTCTGTGTGTGAATTGCAGTATCTGAGCAAGCTGGGTAGGCTGCATGGTAATACTTGTCCCTGATGACAGCAGGCATCTAACACTGCCGTGGGTTTAACGCTCTCAGGCAGCTCACTTTCTTCCTGGTATTGGTTTCTGGGAAGGATGAGCTGTCACCACTCTTGATGTGTGTAGAGAACAGAGGTCTCCTGAGATAAGGTTGTTCATTATGCTTCCTGAAGAACCATTAAATTTCAATCAGTGCAATGTGATCCACTCCTTGGGTAGGGTAGAGGCATTGTTTTCTGAGCCTTTTCTTCTAACCTCCACTTCTGTGATACTAATTTTTTTTTTTAAATCTACAATTGGCAAGAATGTCGAAATATGTAAGTAGTAATAGCATAGCACTTTCATGCAGAATCTCACGGTGAAAGAGGAAACAAATTATGCATTTTTACTGCGTTGTCTGGTATGTATAAGCCTTTATAAAATGAGACATCATTCATATTGTGCTGCTTGGTGTAACTTAGTTGGATTTTGGATGCGGTGGTCTGTTTTAAAGAATGCATCAATATTGTGGCAGTATTTCAAAGTGTTATTAGTATATTATATGATAATAAATGTGACAATATTTTGGTTGATGTTGTTTATGCTGATTGATCTTAACAATTAAAAGAAAGTTGGTTTTAGTTATGCAAAAGCGATTGAAGAAAATTTAAACATTAAGATGTTTTACCTGAGTGCATGCTATATTATAGTAGTCTGATGAATGAGTTTGTCTGAAAAACTGTGGAGCATTGTTGTGCATGATAATATTGTGAGTATACTGGCTATATTTTTAAATGAAATAATATTTTCAGAATTACTTCTTTGTTCTTAAGTATTCCTGGCTGTAGAAAAATAAAAGGACTGGGTATGTTTTTAGGGAGGGACTTCTGTATTTGTAGACAATTGTGTAATGCGATTAATTGCAGAAAGTTCTTTAGGTAGTTAATGTTTCTTTAATAAATTTTGCAGCACATTTTACAGGATTGTTTCGATCTTTTTTGCCAGTCTGAGCAGCTGGTGAACAAATTAATTAAACATGTGTTCATAATTTCAGAAACCAGATTTTCTTAAAATACATACTCAGCCCAGCTGCTTATCTCTTTCTGGGTTATTTCACACATGCTTTGTGATTAACAGTGTTGCTAAAAGCAAATTCAGACTATTCTACAGAAGAGATGCAGATATTATCCAGCTTAACGCTGCTCACAGCCCTTATTAGACTCTGAATGTGTGTTTGATCACGTGAAGAAATTGTCCTTCTTTTGTCAATGCAGACAATCTCTGATGCTCACATTTGTTTATCTTTTGAATGATGCATGTCATCTCTGGTGATTGCTAATCATCTCTGCGAGACTGACAATATTTAGATGTAAATTCATTGATGCAAGCAGTGTACATTTGTGGTCTCATTCAGGAGCATGTTTGTGACATAAGTCACGTTTTAATAATCGGGAGGGCAAATTTTGTGTCAGCTGTCTCAACAGAGAAAATATGAATTATTTGCATTGTTAATTACACGTTTCCCTTTTTTATTTAATTATGGCATGTTTCATACGTACAAAGTTAGTTTTCTGGCATTTTTCAAAGAGCTAGAAAGTGTTTGCACAAAAGAGTGAAATATATCTACTGGCATTTTCAGCTTTCAGACTGGGTGAGTTTGAGATCGGTGTTATGTATGTAGCCATTGTGGTGCTAAAAGTGAAGGGAAATTTATTGGTATTGTTCTCACATTTCAGCCTCGAGGAAAGGCTGTTAAGGTACTATCTGTGGCTCTGTACATTTTAGTGCTTACATTTTTTAATGTTTTTGTAGGCTTAGGGCTAAACTATAGTAATTTGGCAATATGAATCTTCTGTGATTCAGAGAAAGGCTGTTATACTTTTAAGGGAAGATTAAAGCATTATTCCTAGAGTGCTGAAAATTAGCAAAGCCAGTGGAGATGCTGGAGTTGCTAGGCTATAGACTGTATAAATGTATTCTTTGAAATCTAAAGTGATGTCCAGATCTTACTCAGACTTGTGTTGTCTTGGCTTTATGGGCCAGCTAAACTTATCATCATTGTCATGGAAGTCTTCAATACTCCTTTTCACAGGGTGAATTTCAGCCTAGAACAATCCTGCATGAAAATAGAAATAGTTGCACTAGCAAGGCAGGAAACAATGTTCTTTTCACAGTACTTTTAGCTTTTAAGAGCTGTGGGGAAAAAAACAACATATTTTTCAAGTCTGGCCATATCCTTTTTGGGAACAAGAATAAGGGAAAGTAATACTTTATAAATAATCCATCCTGTAGTGAAGTTGGATGAAGATGGATGAACAACCAGTGGCAATTCAGTGTTACAGCTCTACTTTCAGGCTCTGAACAAAATCTGTAGTTGTACACGCTAGCAGAATGTTAAAAAGTGCTTAGAAATTGAAAAGAAAAAACATGTACAAAGGCAGCATGATGTGTGTAGTAAACAGCAGAAGATATTACAAGGGGTATAAAAACATTACAAACAGTTCTTTAAGCTTCTGTAATCTCATTGTGTGGCAATGAATCTCAGAACATTCAAACAGGATATGTGTTAGGAGCTAGAGCTGCATTAGGAATGGTGTCTGCACAACTGAATTCATGGGATTGATGCAGTTGTTACTGCTGCTTTTCAGGACAGATAACTTGTATGTGGCACAAGAGAAAAGATCTTCTCAGTGTCATTTTACAGAAATTGGAAAAGCTAAGGTGACCAGAAAAAGGCCGTCAAAAATTGCTCTGCTTGTTAAGAGGCAAAACAGCTCAAAAGTAATCCCAAAAGTCTAAAGAAAATAGTGAAAGCCCTATTTTTTTATTTTTATTCTTCACCTTTTCAAAAATCATCATTAATTGTAGTATCTATACAATATATGAACCAAAAACAAAAACTCCAGGATAGGAGTATGTAAGAGTTTTTGCGTTCTATACTGAAAAGGAATCACATTCTTTTGAGATTCTTAAGAGACTGTTTTCTACGTCAAAATTCAACTCTTAAAGAAGAGGAGTGATAAAACTTGGTGAAAGGATTGCTGTAGGCAACTTTGCTGTGAAAGGAGCAGTTTTGTAGTTCCCCCTGAGTAGGAGCAACTTGCTGGAGCAACTAAAATCCTCAACTGTAACAAATCAGTAGGGATCAGATGTTCCTGCAGTCAGAGACCCTGCTCTCCACTTTCTGTTAAGATTTACAAATAGCTATAGATTACTCATTTGGCATTATTTGATGGGACTTCATTGGGCGTATTATTGGGTTTAGGCTTTTTTTTGTCTTCCTTTTGTACAACTTTCTAACCTTGTGCTTAGTTTGAATTTATAAACTTCGTGTCTTCTGTCCTTTAAAAAGTGTGATCTCATGGAACGTTAAAGATATTTCTGCACTCAGTAGTAAGAGATAGGAATTTTTTGGTACCAATTGGTCTGAGCTATTTTGAGTGTGAGGAATTACATTCTCAAAATGCCTGTTTGTTCCCTCAAAATACAAGTCTAGTCACTGAGTGACTAGACTTGTGTGTGTTCAAATGAATCCCACCCAAAATGATCTCGCAGACTCTGGGTACTTTCTTTTTCCTGTTTATAAGCAGAGCATGACTTGTACTTTGACTACCTTACTCTCTTGAGACTTATTATAGGGTATTTGGGGGTGAAGGTGCGCTTTGTTCTATGCAGACACAAGGCCGCATCCTTTTGATAGCAACAAATGCCTAAAACGTAGTTGGTGGTAATCACATGACAGGGAGTTATTAAAAAAAAAAAAAAAAGGATTATTTCTTATGTATTATCTTAGATTCTTTGTAGTTCCAGATTTTCAGAGAAGCCTTGGAATGTATATGCTCCTGTGTTCCCGGTCCCATGTTACTTTCAATTAAATCCCTTTTAAAGTAACCTTTGTATGGACTTCTACCTTTCAGGTGCTCAGATACTTTTGACAAAGTGCTCTGACATATTGAAGTGCAGTTGTGTATTTGGTGTTCTCAATTTGTTTATATATTCATGTTTAACGGAAGAAACTAGAACATGGATGTAGTCTAAAACTGTGAAAAGACACTCCATATATTTTTACACATTGATTAATTGCCTGTATTTGTGAAGAGTCATACAGAATGCCTGAAGAATGTAAAATTCATGTAAATGTAAAACATACCTCTATATGCCTAGCTTTTAAGAAACTTCCTAGAGCATTCAGATTTATTGGACTGTTTAATATTCTCCTGTGAAGAACACCTTGAGCTATGTCACTTGAGATTTTAAAGTAATGTCAGAATAAAGCACTGGAATATAGATTTTCAAATTCTATTCTGTACTGGCAGATCAGGAAGCTGACTTACCTAGATGAAGCTAGGTATGAATCTAGGATGTAAAAATGTGCTCTACACTGCAGCTGTGGAGAATGGCCTCACCCATGGCCTCTGGCAGACAGCACCAGGAGAAAAGTGAGGTTGAGGGAGGTACCAGGAGAGGCTAAACAATCTCTTCCAGATTGGATTTAAAGAAGATTGTGGTCCTATGATTTTGAAGATAAATAAAATTCTACCATTAAGGGTCATCTTTTTACTTTAGAATTAAGATACACCAGCTACTGCTGCGTTATATATATATAACTTGAATCTCTTTCTATAAGTATATATATTTATATTTCCTTTTACATCCTTCCTTCCCTGCTCCCCCCCCCCCACACCCCCAACATCTCTCTCACCTGCTGAGCTGTCTTTCCCTTCTGCCACCTCTAGGAGCTGTTTGTCGGTTCAGTCACATATTTGTTTGAATCAGTCCAATTAATTGTGAGACTAGTTTGACCATGTCTAGAATACTGAAATATAGTCTTAGTGGAGCATGGCTTGCAATCTTTAGTCAGCACCAATGTGTAATTTCTTGGGGGTAAGCATCAAATTCCCTTGGAAAGACTGCTACTAAACAAATATTGAACAAACAAATTATCCACTTTTGAAGTACCCGTGAAATTATTAGAGGCATGCTCTACAAAGATAGGTGTGCTTTTTTGCTATCACTTGCAACAGGCATAAAGTTAAAAATGTTCTGAAGAAGCAGCTAGCTTTGATCCAGTGAAGTTATTTAGCAAGTCATGGTAGGCCAAGAGAGGTTGTGTGGCTTAATGGTAATATTAAGATTTAAGGATTTAGGTTTATCAAATTTGGGAGCATGTATTCTCATTTTCAGTAAGGTTGGGATGTAAACTTAACCTTTGCATGTAACTGGAGAATTTTCAGTAGGGTATTGCTGTGTATGAGTATATAAATTGCTCAGAACGTGAATATATGTAAATCTTTCTCCTGTTTCTTTTACTTGTGACCTAAGAATCAGAGAGAACACGCTTCTTGTTGGATAATATTGCCATTCATGGAGTGGTAGCAAAAAAAAGAATGTGAAGTATTAAGAAATGCCAGATGTGTTAATCTCCATAAACCTGCCATCTAGGTATTTCCCAAAGCATACTGCTTTTTTCTTCCTGTAAGTTTTGTAAAGTGGGCAAAAATAAATGTTTAGTAATTTGCCTGGGATTTCTGGTGTCTTAGCAACATAATTAGAGATGACTAGAAGTCCCATGAGAATGGCCACTGATCATGCACACATCTTCTGCATCTTTTTTCAGCATGCAAATCAAAATCTAAAAGCAACAGAAGGGAAGGTGTAATCATTCCCTAAGAAACGAAATTTTAAAGGTATGCAGGTCCTACTATTTTCTATTAGCCTTTCCCTTTCTCATGAATCTCAAATTTTTCTATTTCATTCGCTGAAACATTCTCTTTCTGTGGGGAAATACATATAAATATGCAATTATTTGTAATTTTGGATTAAATTGCATTTTCTTGCTCACTTTCCATGATATGCCTGGAGTATGCTTCCTATCTTCTCCTTTATTTCTGACTCACTGCTATCTTTTCTTAGATCCCAATTAGTCTGCTGGTAGGTTCTTTCTTTTTCAAGGAAGCTCTTTTATGGTACCTGTGGAGTTATAATTAATAATACAAATATCACAGAATTGTCGAGGTCAGAAGGGATATCTGGAGGTCATGTAGTCCAATCCTCTGCTAAAGCAGGTTCCTTACAGTAGGGTTACACAAGAAAGTGTCCAGGTGATTTTGAATATCTACAGAGAAGGAGCCTCTCTGGGCAACTTGTGCCAGTGCTCTGTCATTCTTACAGTAAGAAAGCTTTTCCTCATGTTCATATGGAGCACATATTCCAGTTTGTGCCTATTGCGTCTTATTCTGTTGCTGGAACTTTTGAAAAGAGCCTGGCCTCTTCCACTTGGCTCTCACTATGAGATATTTATAAGCATTGATGACATATCCCTCCCCCCATCTTTTCAGGCTGAACTGTCTCAGCTCTCTCAGCTTTTCCTCATAAAAGAGATGCTCCAGGCATCTAATCATCTCTGTAGTCCTCTGCTGGACTCTCTAGAATGCCTGTCTTGAACTGTGGAGCCCAGAACTGAGCACAGCACCCCAGATGTGACTTCACCAGAGCAAAGTAGAGAAAGAGGAGCACCTTCCTAGACTTCCTAGGAGCACCTAGAGCTCTTTATAATGTGCTCCAGGTTACCATTGGCCTTCTTGGCCACAAGAGCACACTGCTGGCTCATGGCCAACCTGCTGTTCCACCAGAACATCTAGCTCCTTTCTAGCAGGACAGTCCCTAATCTGTGCTGATGGCATGCAATTATTTCCCCCCAGGTGCAGGACTCTACATTTGCCTTTGTTGAACTTCCTAAGGTTCCTCTCTGCCCATCTCTTCAGTCTGTCCAGGTCTCATGAATGGCAGCACAGACTTCTGGTGTGTCAGCCACTACTCCCAGCTTTGAATAATCAACAAACTTGCTGAGGTGCATTCTATTCCTTCATCCAGGTCATTTATGAAGATGTTAAACAAAACTGGATCCATTAACAACTCCTGGGAAACTCCACTAGCTACAGGCTTCCAATTAGACTCTGTGCCTCTGATCAGAACCCTCTGAGCTCTGCCGGACAGCCAGTTCTTGAGCCACCTCAACTGCACCCTCATCTGTCCCACACTTCCTAGGCTTACCTATGAAGACGTTACGAAAGACAGTGTCAAAAGCCTTGCTGAAGTCAAGCTACGTCACTGGTCTCCTCTCACCTATGCAGCTGATAATGACATCATAGAAGGCTGATGAATATTCATTGTTCCTACTGACTCACTGATATTATGCAGAAGTTCCACCATGCTTTTTATGTGAGGAGACATTTTTTATTTTAATGGTACGAGAAGCATTCAAAACAAATGTGGACAGAAATGCATAAATATCCCACTGAAAATAGACAGCGTACATAAGTAACTGAAATAACTGTTCCAGTTGGAATTTGGCTAGTGCAGCACCTCTACAGAAGTGCTGTAAGATGCACACTGGAGCATAGATGTTTTATGTATCACACAAAATGGTTACTTTAGCATGAGGACAGTGCTTGATAGGATAACCAAATTTTATTCAGGTCGGATGCTCAGTTATGTGTCCTGGCAGAGTGCTGCACATATAACAAAATTGTCGTCTCACATGAAATCTATAGGAGATCATAAAAACTGGAGCAGAATCTCAAAAATATGCCTTGTGTTTCTTTCTCTCTGATGATCAATGGCCAAAGAATTGGTTGATGGAAGGGATAAGACATTCCTGTCTGATACTGATTCCAAATCTGAAATAAAATTCATACATAACAGCAGCTCTAACTTGTCTGCATAGCTTTAATGCTGTTTGATGGAGTTTGCTATGAAAGATAAAAAGGATTTGAGAAATCCAAAATAAACTAATATGACTATTACAAAACTGTTATCAAATCCAAGTCAACTCTGTTCTGGATTGAGTCTACAACTGTTGCATGCAAAAACAAGGAAAAGTAAAACAAGTACAATTTATAGCAAATATTTTTGAGAATATTGGAATTTGTAATGTCTCCAGATACTGCTAAGGGATATTCTCAATTTATTTATTTATTTATTATTTAGCTGTACTAGCCGAATCACTATCTGAACCAGTATTAACTCATGTAGTCATTCTGAAGTAATGAGCTTCCTCCTTTGCAGAGCAGCATTGCAAGAATGTAACTATTAGATTCCTCTTCTAATTCTTCATTTAAAAAAAATCTATTTAGCATGGACAAATGTGAAAACTACATACTTTATCTTGAATTGTTAAAGAGCCAGGAGCAATGCAAGCAATTGTCATTTTGTATTTGCTGATAATGCAATGACACCGCTGTTGCATTTGGTGTTGAAGAGTTGTGCCTTATGAAGAAATGCAGAGGATAGAATGATGCTGCTTACAAAAAAAAAAAAGTATTTCACTCTCACATACTCTTAACAAAGGAAGTTAAGTATCATCTCTGGACTTGTCCTTATGTGGTTGCTTTTCATCTGAGTGAACAGGATTGCATTGATTGGGAAAGGCTGCATACACTATGGCTTTTTGTACTGCTGTGAATCAGTATATTTGGACCAGTTTTACTGCTATTGGAACCAGAAGTAATTTTGTATCAGAAAAAAATTTGTAGGCAGGCCTCACTGCTTAGAGATATTTTTTTGGCTCACCAGCTGCCTTCCTAGACGGCTTTTATCTGGTGCAGACAAGCCTTTCCATGGCACTTTTATCATTCATGTTTACAGAGAACAGAGTCTGGCTTTTCATTCTGAATGCTGGCTAAATGCAGGGTTCTTTGGCGCTGCTCTCAGATTCTCCAAGAATCAACATAATCGTTGTCTCCTGATAACTCTTTGTGTGCCTGATCTCTATACTTGCATTTATACTCACAAAGAGTTCCTAAATGCTTTCTCCCTTTGGGAAAAGCCCAACAAGAACATCAAGATGCTTTCATTATCAGAGGTAAGTTCTTTGAGGCTGCTGTGATGCTACTGCTATTAATAGGGTCATATTTAGATGCTGTGTTGCCTAGATGGTTTGTAGAAGCATGTCAAAGATGGAAGTTACATCTCTGGTGTACCTGAACTGCATGTCTGCAGTGCAGACGTTTACAGATTTTTGCATCATTTTGTACCATAAAGATCAGGCTGGAGGACACTGGTGCAGAGGACTTCCTACGTGAGATTGTGCTCATCTCACGAGAGTCACAGAATCATAACGCTCTGACTTGTGTACTTCCAGCCCTTCTGCCACGCTGCCAGTCATGGCAATGCCGATGGGCAGAAACTGTGCCTGTCTCATATCTTGCATTCCCTCTAGCTGTGTACTGAGATTTAAAGCTGATATTTGCTTTTGCACCCGAATTAGTTACTGTTGTATTTGAAAGATACTGACAGATAAAATGTTTGATTTCTGCTCTATCCCAGCCTCTCGCTTCTGCATTTAAGCGAAAGATCCTGAGTATGATGAGTGTACACACCACTCTTTGCTGGAGCTCCCTCAACTTGCAAACTGCATACTCACTAAACTTCAGTTAGGATTTCCATATTGAGTGTTCATCTGTGTCTACTGCCTAACTCGTCAAGACCTCAGTTCATTTTCTGATTGGAAAGAAACAAGAAAAATGGAAAAAAAAAAAAAAAATCCAACCTCAAAAAACAAAAGCAACCACCACACAGCATGTTCATTGAGCGCCAGTTATATTAATAGCTGCATGTAAGATATTTGATAACAAGTTATTAACAGAGAAAATGGATATGACTTCCCTCTAAAATATCCATGGCCTTTTCTATTAGCATACCCAGACGATAATTACAATAATTTCTATATCAGTATTTCTAGAAATGCTTTAATAAAAACGTAACTATCAAATGCTCTTAAGGATAAATCCTGATCAGTGCAGTTGATAATGCTCAGTGTGCAGCTCTGTAAACTTATTCTATACACAAACAAGGAAAATAGAAAAACCATAAATTATGTCCACGATTTCATACCTGGGCCTCGCTCAAGATCACTGCAATGTAAATTTGATGGCATAGCAAAATTTGAAAATGTCCATGGAGGGATTACGGTAATATCGTGGAAGAAGAATAATCTCTGGTGGCTTCAGTATCTATCCTTGCCAATAATGACTACAACAAAACTGTTTTGTGGTGTGTGACCTGCTAAGTAGCCATCAGAACTCACCTCAGGAAGTCAGGGATTTTTAATACACCTGAAGGCCCAACCAGTTTAAAATTTTCAAGAGCTACCTGTGTTGATAATAAGAATATAGAAGGAATAGCTCTGGCTATAGCTCAGAAAATTATCTAGGGATTTCCCCAGTAATCTGTGAATAACATATGACTCATTATGAAGTAAAACAAGTTTTTCCAGGCATGTTTCATCTAAATTATATCTAACTGAATTAAAGCATGTAATAGACATACCTAAACCAGAAGCTTAATCACTCTGAGTTCCTCACAAAGCATGTTTCTAAGACGAGTAATTCAGTAACCCACAGTCAGAAACACTTTTGCAAAATACTTTCCTTATTGTACTTTTTAATGAGTCTAGGCCTGTGCCTTGCCCAGATAGCTCACTCCCTCACTTTAGGCCTATGTTTGCAGTGCTACATGCTTATTCTGCCAGATTATTTTATTAAGAACATTGGCAAATGATTAGAGGTTCTCACTTTATATGTCTATTAAGGGAATAGCATTACTAGAAAACTCTTATTCTTCTTCTGTATTTGTAGATTACTTGTGATCTATGCTATCTAGCTTGTGATCTGTAGGGTTTCTAGGACTCTGAATATTTTATTCTGTAATTGTGTTAAGTATCAATGTAAAATGATAAATAATAAATCTTGTGCCAGTGTAATAAAAAAAAAACAAAAAAACTTGCTAGCCAAGAGAATTTAATTACAGCTGTTTATTTTGAAAAGGCTGGAGACTACTGAACAATATGCTGAATGGAATAAGGAAGAATTGCCACCCTGTGCTTTGCATGTTAAAAGTAATGAGGGCAGTCCAAACAAAGTTATTTGCATTCTATCCAACTTTGGCTTGAAAACACTATACAGTTCCACAGAATAGCTTAATTGCCTAGTATAGCATAATTACCAGGCATGGGGAGTAATATAATTTAAGTCTGGCCATGCAATGAACCAGAGAAATTGCTCATTTTTAACAGCTTGGCTTTGACTTATCTGAGCTTTAGCAATTAAAAATCCATATATTGGTGGCTGTGGTGGTACTTGGTGTTTCATATTCCTGCATATTGAAATTATGGACGTGGGGATTTTGTGTGTCTCCAAAACTACAGGGAGGGGGAGTGGAGGGGCTATGCCTGTGACTGATCAGTTCCCTTGTTCTGTCCTAGAGTGCTGTGCTCTCCCTGTGCCTTGGTTTCAGCTCCTGGTCTAGAAGGAGGAGTCCCTGCCTATAGCAGGGGGTTGATCTTAAAGATCCCTTCCAACTCAAACCATTCTGTGATTATATAACTTCTATCGCAAATACAGAAGATTGGTTCACATCCTCCTAGAAACTGCTGTCAGACTCGGTCATCAACTTCATGTTTAGGAACCTTGGGGGGGGAGAAATCATAGGTTCACAAATTTGGATTTCTTTCTCTGGAAGCAAAGTCCGGCCATCATGTTTACAGTTTTTGCCTGAGTATAAATCAATTACAGCGGAGTAACGCTTGCAACTTAGGTCCAATTAGAAGTCAGCTTAAGCTGATAGTAATACTGGCAACGACTGCACTGAGTTTTAGGTTTGTTTACCTTGTTAAGAGAAAATCACCTTTTCAATGACTTTTTATTGTAGATAGATTACATGACCTAGTGTGTATTATTCAATCTCCTGCCTACACATTTCTTATTCCTCATGCGGTAGTGAGGACATATTATGAGCTTTATGGCATTCAAAATGAATTGAAATGACATTCAAGTTAATTTCTGTGTGGACCTCATCTACTCATTTAGTTGAGTTCAACAATTGGCTTTCAAATGCACTGAAGGCATGAATACTCTATTATTTTACAATTTGAAAATGACAGAAAAGGTACTTCAGTGCTTTCTTGTATTGTTGCTAATAGAACTTTCTGGCAGCCATTTCTTGCAGTGACTTCTCTTCACCTTCCCTTGATTGCAGCCTTAAAGAGAATTTAAGGGAGAAGTTTTTTGTTCATTTTTCTTCTACTTTTTTTTTTTTTAATTTTTTTTTAAAGCTTTCATATGGGCTTGGACTTCATATTTTGACTGCCGATTTATCATGTCTGACTCTGTCAGTTTTATACTGGATATTGCTTTACTACTTTCCGAAGGAACTGAGTAAGCATCAATGGTGTAAAATTTTCATCAATATTGTCTCTCGTCAAATAGTGTTTGCTTTTCTTTTTCTTTGAACTTCTCTTTTGTCCATAATTGAAATTCACTCTCTTCACAGTGAATATTCTGTATACCATCTATAATTTGGAGGGGATCAAAATGGGATCGTGTTTAAATTCAGCCTACCAATTATTAAATCACAAAACAGTATTATTCTTTTCAAAAAAGCAAACAACAGCAAAAAAACCCTCATGCCTGGGAAGGACAGCCATCTATAAAAGTGACAGTAAATTGCAAATTAACCTTACACTTTTTTTTTTCTTTTTCTTCTTTTTTCCCCTCAACAGGTTCACAGTCAGAATGTAACCTTACATAAAATGGAAACCTGTGAAGAAAGTCACAGATAGCAGCTGTGGATAGTAGTGGAAGAATATTTGTCTTCTCAAGCATCAGATTTTTCAAACGCTATGGTGATTTGGAAAGTCCCAAGAGTGAACTGTGAAGTTTTCCTCAGCTCGTTCAATGGATTTCTTAGGCATTTCTACAAATCATTGATGTCCAGAGATGACGTGTGATGGAAAAAACACCCTGCCTGTGCATTTATAGCCCCTGTTTTTTTGGATTAGTTTGCTGCATTGCTGAACCAATTTTGTTTTGAGGGCAAGGAGTGAATGTGATGGATTTATCTTCAGAGATGAACAAACATGGAAGGAATCCAGTAAGTCACAAACTAGAAGATCAAAAAAAGGTAAGGTTATTTTAGCATGTACTTAATTATATTTTTATGGATTGCAAACTCTTTTAATATTCAAACTGAAAATCAGTGTGCTTTCATGGAAAAGGTAGTCTGCCATCATTCAACCAGCAGTTAACTGCCTTTAGGGACTGAGTTTCTTCATTGTCTAGTAATTTTGTTTCTAATACTGCCTGATTGCTTGGTAATTGGTGTTAACAGCTCCCTGAATTTGACTGGAAAATTGTTTGGCAAAAGTGTTACTTCGTTGCTATCAGTGCTTCCTCCATATCAGGGACCTGCTGAAGCAAGTGGCTGAGGTCAGAGAGGTCTTTGTACTTAACATGTATGAATAGACCCCTTTTGTTGCATCCTACCAATAGGTCTATATAATTTAGTTTTATGATAATTGATTGTTGCTATTCAAGTTTCACCCTTTGGTAACCAAAGCAATTAACACATGTAAATTCACATTTCCACACTATGGAAAATTCTTTTGTACATCCCACTTCTGTAACAGACTGTCCCAAAAGACTCACCTTCCTGGTTCATCCGTTTTACTCAGACTGTGGTCTGGAGGGTTTTTTTTGTTTGTTTGTTTGTTTTTTTCCTAATGATTACTTCATACATTTTGATTTGATGCTTTTTAACATCTTCAGGTCTTTCTTCTGCTTTCACATGCACCCAGTGGCAAACCTGCAAAGGGCTCATTGTGGTGTAGCATTTTGCGGCTGTTGTGCACTTAATTGTGGGTCTTACAGTGAGTGTCCTCTTTGAATTATTGCATAGGCTCAGGGAGTCTGTTAACAACCAAATCATGAATTAAAATACAGATTGTGTACTCTGTTATTACATACTATTACAATATGTGCTGCTGTTTTTTGCTTGGTTGGTTTTTAATTTTTGGTATGGAGACACTGACTACTGTTTCAAATCCTTTCAATCTCGTTTGGGAAAAAATACAAATGAGGGGAACTTATGGGCACACAGTGAAACTTTTTAAATCCCATAAAAGCTAATATTTGGATTTTGTACCTCTGAAATTAGTATGTATTAATCTAAGTTATTCAGTCACAGCTGATTTTGAAGTCACACATATTTTGAAGCGCACAGAATTTCTGGAAATGCACCACGATAACACATGATGAAATTATTGAGGAGATATATTCAGACATGAGCAGGATCTTTGTAATGGAAAAGATGCAGAAGACAGAAGATAGTTGGCTGAGAGCATGGAACTTTCTCCAAGTCCTAATTCCCACCCTTTTGTTGCATAAAAGAAAAGCTGAGAAATGTTAGAGTTAATCTCAACATCCGTTGAACTGTTTTCTGAACCATTATTATCTGATATGGAATTGACTGTGCTCTAAGGTGATGGTTTTCTTTTTCCCTCCCCTCCTTTTTTTTTCTTCTCAATGGGGATTTTGCAGATTCACTTGTAGGGAATGACTCTTCAGATTGCTTAGGAGTAGAAAAATTGTTTCAAAGAGGTTCTGTTGCACCTTGAGGTCAAATTTGTCTTTGAGTGAACTGGAGGATATTTTATCCAGCTGCAGAACTATGATTCACTGAAGAATCTCTGCAACTTTTAAAAATCTTTGTTCACGTGGCATGGTTGATGCTGAAGAATTGAATGTTATGATAACAAACAGAAGTCTGGTTAGTTGCTGTTTCATACAGGAAACCTAACTAAAAATTTTATACCTTTGCTACGCTAGCACCTGCTTTTTTTTTTTTTTTTTTTTACTTATTAAATGGGGCATTACATTTTATTAAAATAAGACTTTACACAAGTAGTAGTAATAATTTGACAATTTCTTTACGTTGAATTAGATGTAAAGGGTAGTTAGAAATATACGTTAGACAGAAATAATTGAAATAAAAATGGATCATTTAGGAAAATACTGGCTGACTTACTGTAAGAACCAGATGCCATACTGGTGCTGTGCCTGGATCAGGCAGAAGTCAAGCTGAATCTCTTAAGAGAGCTTGCATTCTCATAAATAAAAGAAAAATACTGTACTCTGGAAAGATTCAGCTGCTGTGTTGCTGCTGTATGTATTGCCACTGGACTGCTTTTGCATGGGGAATTTAGAAAACAAAAACAAAATCTACTTTTTCCATACCTATTGAAGATACAAAACTAATAAAGTGGTTTTAAAAATGCAGAGTAGACTTTGACACTTAACTATTCTAATAATTTCAAAGGATAGTATGAACAATATGGTTGCTTTCCCTAAGTCTGGATTTGGGCCTAGAGAACTATGTTTATAATATTTTCATTTTGCTAAAAATATGAATTGAAATGCTTATAGGATGCTTAGATATGCTCCTTATCTCACTTCAAATGCTATCATTTGCATTTTAAATAGGTGCATACTAATTTTATGGCTGCGGAACTATCAAGCTCCACAGTTTTTTTGTGACTCCAAGACACGATGATGTCTTACTGATTTCTATCAATATGCTGCTTGCTTTTGTAGCCGTGGCAGGTATACCCAGCTGGACTGTTTTGTGACCTCATAATGTACAAAACAAAATGAGAGACTTTATTGTCTGCATGGAAGCAGTAGTCCAGTTTCTGTGCTTGAAATGTTGGGGAAAGAAGGGAAACAGGCTAACAGAAGGCAGTTCAGAGAGGAAAGAGATTTCAGGAAGATCACTGTAATCAGTTCATTTGACTTCCTATGGAACACAGACATTGGATTTCCATTTGCAAATTTTTCTAGCTGGGAGTGAAGATTCAGGAAATGAGCTGGAATGGACAGGTTTGGGATGTCCATCACCTCTGCCTGAGGTCCATGTGTCCATGGTATCTCTGTCCAGAATGTGGCTACCCTCTTTCCCATGTGCACCATGCTGAAAGTACGGGACATGCAGCTTCATCTGTATGGACATTACAGGTTAAATGCTGAACAGTGCTTCTGCATCTATTTCCCATACATGTAGTGCAGTGTAATTTCCTATTTTAAAAGCACGGAAATATTCAGTGCTTTAGGACATGAATGCTGCTAAGTAGCAAATACATTTATTACTGTTTACTGCAATGTACAGATTCATGATTTCAGAACACAGTAAATGGCATAGAGAACTACTAGTTTGAATAACAGGTTTCAGTGAGAAACTTGCTGTAAATAACCATTTGAAAACCCAAAAAAGACTGATTAATCTGCATTTCGTCATCTAATGGGATTATTCTGTTTTCAAAATCCATTTTGAAAAATTTGTTGTCTGTTGTCACGTGCATAGTTTATGCTAGCCAAACCTGCAAGATACATATCCACATTTGTCTGGCTACTGCTTTAATTTTAATGTTTTTCTCCCAAAAGCAAGTCCCATTGTGGGCATTTCTTTGATAGACTATCCGGGCTACTCTGTATCTTGGAAGAGCACCTGCTGGCTGCAGGCAGGCAAAGCCAAGCCTTTGAATGATGCTGCAGCTGTGGCCTTGTTAAAGTCTGGAGCCTGAGAGTGCTTCACCTCGAGTGTATGGGTACACGTGAGGCAAATAACATGGATTAGAACACCCTCGAGTATCATTTATCTACTTGACCTTGTATAAACTTGTAAAATTGTTTCAGAACTACAATAACGCACAAAATGCTTCCCACTAACAATAGTACTCCATCCCTCAAAGATTTGGCACATCTGCTTTGTGGGCTAACAAATTTCCTGCTTTCTGTTGTTCTGCATTGTCTAGGCTGTTTGAGAGGAAGACAAACCTGCTGGGTCTCTGTCCTAACTCATACCACATGATGTGTGTCTAGATTTGAACTCCATCATGCAGAATACAGTAAAGAAGGGAAGTTTAGTGCTTCATCATTACCACCCGAGTGTATCTTTTAATGTTAAATATGAGAAAGTGTAAGGATCTCAGTTACTTTCAGAACATAACACGCTACTTCTTTCAGTCTTTCTGGAGGCTGATGAGCCTCTGAGCTCCAAGGGTTTTTTAATAGGCACCATGACTGTATTATTGGGTAGTCATTAAATGTAATTAAAAAGCAGGAATACTGAGCAGTCCTTGACTACTGTTGGATGTTTTGGACTGAATGTGTGCACAGCACAGCTTATCTCCCTTTGCAGATTAACTAAACGTCCAATAATCAGTTAGCTTTTTGCTAATAAGATAAAATAGGAATCTAGCATCAAAGTCGTCAGGCTGTCTTGATATGGAATCCTTTAAAAATCACATCAAGAGAGAAGATGTTAAAAGGGCAATCCAATGAAATGGGAAGAATCAGAACTACTCCTCCATTTCCTGACTACTTCATTGTACTCAATATTAAGCACATGAAATATTTCAGGAATATCAGATGCTATCATCATGAGACATCTGGACCAGGAACACTATTTGTCCTTGCAAACATGCTCATACTGCTTTGTCTGTACTCCCGAATTGCATGTCTCCATTCTTAACTTATTACTGATGTTGTAGTCAGCCATCAATCATTTTTAACAGTAATGGCATTAAATATTGGGTAGGCCATGTTCGTTGCTATTGTGACAAGCGAGGATCTGGATGGTGTTGCTTGTTCTCTCCTTGAAAAGTTGACTTCTCCCATCCTGATTTTACTTCTGTCTCCAAGGTAGCTCTAACTGAGCTTTCCTTCCCTCCCCCTCACCAGTCCCTCTTACATACCTACATATGTGTATGTTTTTTTGTTTTGTTTTGTTTTGTCCACCTGCTCATCTGTGTCTCTGTCAAGAAATGCTTTTCAAACAGCTGGAGGTCTGAAGATCTATCGAAGAGTCAGAGAATCATTAAGCTCAGTGTTCACTGTTATCCCTTATCTCACAACAGCTGGCAGGTTTTATTTTTCAGGTTATGTATTCAGGGTTTTCACCAAAAATAGCAGAGTGAGTGGATGGGGAGAAGTCTTCACGGTTGGGAAGAGAAAATTGTTCTCTTATTGTTTTATTGTTGTTCCTTCTTTAATACTTCTGAATTTGGCAGAAATAGGAAGAACCCATCAAACAGATAAAGAGAAATTAGCTGTGGGAATAACTGCAATTGCTCTCCAAATTCTTTCTTAAAGCTGTCTGTCACATATTACATTCCTCTTTCCCTTAAACTGTCTCCCTCCATATGCCAGGAATGTTCTGTTTCAAAATTTATGCTAGAAAGACTTGAATTACTTCCTTCACTGTCAAACCTCCCCAGGGCCCCACCACCTGACTCCTCTCTCTCTCTATCTCGCTCTCTGAAATTGTTCAATGCACTCTGCTAGTGCAGCTGTTCCAATTTGCAGTCTTTATAGGCTCAATAAATGGTATTAAATATCATTTTATGGAATATGAAACTTATATTTAATAATTCTTAAAGTGAATCCTTGCCCTATAAATGCTTACAATTTTTGTTTCTCTTATTAGAGAACCACGATGCAAATATGAGAGTACCCACTTCTTTATTATGCTTTTTTATCCCCCTCTTCTTTGTCTTTCCTAACCAATTATCTGCAATGAACTGTCAGTTACAGAGCAGTATTTTGACCCAGTGCTGCATCAAAATAGGTTTATTCATTGTTTTCATAAAAAAGATGCTGGCTGTGTTTTGTATTTCAGTAGTATGTCTTGGTTTCTTAGCTGGTTCCTTTCTACTCAGTGTCATCTTGCCTGCTAACTGAATAAAACTCGTTCAGGAATACCAGGTAGGAGCTGTACCAGGACATCATCACTGCATGGCTGGAAGAAGCTCAGCTGCTTTGCAGTTGTTTGTTCTGGCAGATTTTTGCGTAATCAGATAGCTGAAATGAATACTATTTTGCATGTACACTACAGCACATTTTGTGATACACACTACAGAGTGAGAAGAAGGTGGCTTTTTGTTTGGGTTGGTTATATATGATTTTTTTTTTCTTCCCAGAAGTGATACAATTACTTGCTGTCCTGTAAGCCTTCTGCTACTACTAAAGGCAAACTTCTGTATTTCTACCAGTTACATTAGTGTGTATTAGTAATTAGTATGCATACAAAAGTAATAATTTTAAACATCTTTTCTCAAGCTGTTTTACCCAATCTAGAATAAAATGCAATGGCTGCAAGCAAAACACAATAAAATTTCTGGAGGCAATATTTCATAATTGCATCACTTGCTGTAGGATGCTTTGATGGTTACAAATTATCTGCAAAATTTTCATTTGCCAACTTTGAAAAAGAAAAAAAAAAAGTAAAAGAAATGCCAGTAAGCTGGTAAACAGAATGGCTTTCTTTTCTACTCTTTAAAAAGTGTTGCTAAGTAATATTAATCCTCCATTACTATTGGTGTTTGTCTTGAAATTGCCATATGGGGAACTGTTGCCCTTTGAGGATGACACGCAACAATTAGGAAAGGATTTTTCTGCTGAAATAGTTTGCAGCACTGTCCTGTGTTAGATTTTGCAATCTGATTGCTATAGGGGTGGTCCTGTAATGAGTTAATGAGTGTGCTAGTACTATTAAATCTTGTGGATGATCCTGTATCAAAGTGGTCATTTGGAGTGAAAGCCTACTTTCTTGGCTCCCTTCTCATGACTGTTGCACTTTTCATGGGATTGTTTTCTATTCTAAACAGACTTTACAAAAGAAGACTATAAAACTGATAACTAAGATTTGTCACAAAATATTGGAAAGACCAAGTAGGAGTAAAGTCAACCTTCTTACCCTAGTGCCAGAGTGAAGTGTGAATTTCTGAAAGAAAAAAAAGAAAAAATCGCTAGCATTGTTTTGATCTGAATGTATCTAACTTCACTTTTTTTTCTTCTCTTTCTCCCTCCTTTGCCCCCCCCCTCCCTCCCCCTTTTTTAAAATTTTAATTATTTTTCCACTTCTGTATTGGTAAAAAGATGCTTTTGTGTTTATAGACTGGTAGAGCGGTACAGAAAAATGGTGGTTGTTACCATGTACTGTTACCTTGAGATTTTAACTGAATCCCAAACTCAGGTCAAGGATTCTGCTTTTCCTGCATTCTTACAGCAGAAATAAAGCACTGTGTGTGCTGTGGAATCTCTGTCTCATGGATGGCAGTCTCACTTATTTTCTTCTTTAATTCCCCTGGAGCTATAGTTGTTGACACTGTAAAGAGAAGCATCTTCTGCTGCTGTATATTAAGAAATAAACCAGTGAGGGAGTGTACTGCGACATGCTTTTGCAGGAGGGATATGAAGACCTTTCTTTAAGACTGATGTATATGTGCTAAAGCAAGAAGTCTCTTGGGAGACCATTGTGGGCCTGCTTGTAAAGCAGAGTTGTAACAGCCTTTTAAACTCATTCTAGATAGATCTGGCCTTAAGGAACATATGAGAGGACATCCATATCTGGGATTGTGGTTTTTAGCTTCTGTACAAAAAGATCTGATGGAATTATGGAATGATTACCAGCAGTCCCGCATCAAACTAGATCTTGTTTTCCTGGATACAGTATGTGAAGTTACCCTATGAGTAGAGAGAGTGAGAAAGAATTGACAGAGCTTGGTGTAAATGCAGAAAAGATGCACAGCCATGTTTAAAGCCTAGTTTCCACAAATGAGTTTTCTAGTATTTTTGAATGTTTATTGTAAGAAATGCACGTGAAAGGAAGCAACGTGCAGATTTAGGGTAAAGACATACTATTGAGGCTCTCTTGAGTCATGATATTGTCACCAGATGGAAGTCTATACTTTGTTATACCTAAAACTTAAGCGTAAGAGTGCATACCTGCTGCATCTCAATAACAGGATGCTTCTGGGAAGTGTTTCATTTTTGTTTTTCAGTGCTCAAGTAGTGGTAGTAGCTGTTCTCCAGTGCTGGAGTACAAAAGAATGCAAAAGTAGGAAAGAACTTTGCATGTGGGTAAGATTTTCTTTTCAGTGCAAAATTTCTTTTTTTTTCCCTGCTGTTTGTTCACAGCAAGCACCAGTATATCCATGAGTATTCTTGAGTATAATTGCATGTGTACACACAAACTGAGATTGTGAGAAGAAAAAGCTGATAGAGCTATGGAGTTTAATACCAGTGTATTTCATCTACTTGCCAGCTGTGGTTTGAGGGAAGGGGAACAGAACAAAGCCATCTCTCCAACACACAAACTTGCAGGATACACGTATATTATTAAACTGAATCTCAGAATGTTAACTATTTTTGGTATGTTTAGATGCAGTAAATCTTTATTTCAGTAAGCAATACTGCATGGGAAATCAATACTTTTTTTTTTTAAATAGAAATTTTCTTGGCATCTTACTAGAATAGTCAGCATCAGGCGCAGCTATTTCCTTTAACAGCGCTTTCACCTGAGTGCCTGAACCCAGGCAGCAGGACAGCCCTTGGCATCCAGGGCTTTACCTGAAAGTACATCACAGAGCAGCTGCTGTTCCAGGTCAACATTTATTGTTCTGGAAGGAAAAACAAACCTGTGGTTGAAATGCGAGTCAGCAGGCTGTCTTTAAAGATTGGGCTCTTGATATTTATTTATTTATTTATTGTCTGCTCCTTCTGTCCTTTTGTTGCTGCTGCTGCTTTGTTTTCTCCTTCCTGTCAGGTGTATTCTCCTTACCTGTCATCTTCCTGCTATCCCTGCCACATGGCTTTTGTCCTCTATCTGTTTGTTTTTGTTTCTCCCTTTCTCCTTGCTCAAGTTAATTGATTTTATCCTCATTTCAGTATGCATCCCCATACATATAGATATGTATGAAAGTACACATGTACACAGATACATTTGAGTATTTTGAGCAGATGCTTGCATATAAGGATGTGATATGGACAATCATATGTAGGACAATTTCCAGCATAATCATACATTAATATGTTTTGTTCCTGTTATATTTTATGTGTTTCTTGATTTTTCTGGAAAATAATACCCTTAGTTCAGAGTCTTTGCAGTCCTGTGTGCGCAGTGAAGGTGTACTTAGGACAGGAGCCACTATTTTTAACTGGGACAGGTTGCTCTTAGTTCTCAATAAAAAGACAACCTTTTGATAGACAGTTCCTCCTTACTGATAGGGAACAGCGGTAGGAAATCACTCTCCCTGAATACAGAAAGTGATGGCAATAAGCTGCATGGTAAGTCTATGTAGGGAGTGTGATTAGTCTTCGTTATGGTTGAGGTAATTTAACCAGTAAAACAGGACTAGAGGGAAGCTGCCAGTAATTTATTTTTTTAATTGCTGGGTGTAAACACTGTGTCCACGATTTGCTGGGCTAATTTCCGGATGTTCTTTTTGGCTCAGTTGCAGAGGCCAGATGACTTTGTGTTTATTATCGGCATCGTAAGTGAGAAACAAAGGAGAGCACAGTACAGAAATGTGCAGTGATTCAGTGTAGTAACCTCTAGTAGCTATGAAGTGCTAATACATGTGGTGTACACCACTGGTGGGCATCGCTTTAAGAGATTCTACCTATTGCTACTATAAACTGTGCTCTGATGTCATCAAGATATTTTCCTGATGTGTGGTGATAGTGATGGAGGTACATACTGACTTCTCAATGGTGATGTCTTGTTCTTTTTTTCTTTTTAAATCTTAAACATAAATTACCATACACAGCTGTCATTTTTATCTCAGAGGGAGCGTATTAATATTAAAGCCAAATTGCTATAGGATTGTTTGTCAGAATCTGCTGTTTTTGGGGAAGAAGAACTATTGCTGTTTTGTGAAAAATCATCCCTAGCAGTGACTTGTTAATAATATATGTATGTCTAATGCTATATTACTGTTGCTGCTGTATCGCTTTAGGAAGGATGATGTGAGTAAAGCTGGAAGCAGAAAGGCTAAAGATTTGCTTCTCTTACAGCTTTGTCAATATTCTTCTTGCCCTCAGGGAAGTTGCTTAAACTCAGTTTTACCCATCTGTAAAATTAAAAGATCTGAATCATTGACCATTGATTTTTCTCAGAGCATTAAGATCCTCATATTGAAGGCCTTGCTATTATTTAAAATAAATGCACTGCAGTTACAGCTATTTATCTGCATTGTGGCAGAGGAGAGGATTCTCAGTCACGAATCAGGACAGAGCTGTGCTGGTGCTGTATGAACCCAGAACAAAATGTCTCTGTCTGGCTTGAAGACTTTACAGTATTTTGGTTGTTCCCCTTGATTTCACTCTTGAATTTAGCACCCAATAGTAGAATATGCCTTTTTTTTCCAGGTAGAATGTCTGTACAAAATCACACTGGAGAAGGAAGTTGTACTGTGTGTGGGTGAGAATGGAGAAGTTTGTGTACATAAAGCTCTGCAGGCTTTGCCTTATTGTCATGTTTTCCAAAAATTAATAGTAGCTTGACTTTTTAATGCGTTACATCTGTATTTTCATCTAATTTTCTGATTTTTCTTCACTGTAGTCATTTGAACACCATTTCAGAATTTCAACAGTCTCTTCAGCTGTGCATTAAGCAGGGGTTAATATTCTAAATTCATTGGATTTAGTTGGTAACTAAACTATAAGTCACTTTGCAGTTATTGTCAACTGTCATTTGACTAATTCTTACAGCACCAGTTACTTGTTCTATTTACTTCCAGATGACGACTTGAAGAGATCATATGAGAGGAGGAGATTTAAATGACTCAGTAAGGGAGATGGATGAAGGAGATAATAGAATAAAATTACAAAATTTTCCAAAATATTTTCCTTTGTCACTCTAGATAACTGGGATTCTGTTCTTCTTTGAAAGCAGATGGAGCTGATAATAGAGTGCTCTGCTGTAAAAGATATTTTCTGGCTGAAAATTCAAAGAAGCTCCCTTAAAAAAATGTACCAGTAATGGAAGCTCATTTACAGAATTGCATTACCTACAACAAAGAATTAAATGCTCCATCAAAACAACACTCCTAAGTCAAAGCTGTCTGTTAAGGAGTTAACACTGCATCAAGGTTTAATTGATATCCATTGGAGAAAAAGACTGCTATTCTTTGCTACTCCATGCTCAGCGGTAATAAGCTAAAATGGAATGTAAACATGATAAACAAAGATGATCCCAAGAGCAAAATTCCTGAGTGGATCTGTAATTCAAAAGGGCCAGTGAGTGATTGTGGAGATCTCTGAGTTGATTTTAGCCCATCATAAGCAGAAATAGAGAATGCCTTCTCCTTTGCTCCAAACTCCTTCTGTGTGTTTTATTCACTTCTTTGTTGGTGCTGCTATAAACTATTAAGCATAAAACCAGTAGCAAAATATCTTTACCAGTGGTTAGTCTTTTCCTCGCCATGTTCTTATCTGTTTAGATTGACAAAGTGATTAAAACAAAGTAATCTATAGTGCATGTCTAATAATTGAAAATTTGATCTGTCAAAAATCTTGCGTTATCTTGATATGTCAGTTCATGGTACAGCTAGAAAGGAAGGCGGAGTTGCCATTTGTTAGCAGAACAGCTGGCATTACAGACTGGAAGTTGTATTCTCCAGGAATTAATTTTTTTTTACCAAGGTAGGTTCGGTCACAGGTTTAAACCATTAAATTTACAGCTCAGACTGTGCTGATTGCTTGGCTAAAAGCAGGATTGCAGGAGAGATAAAAGGAAAACTGCGCAACATACGTTTGGTGTGGGGGAGGGTTTTTTATTATAATTTTTATTTTCTTTCCCTGGTTTTCAGACTGACAATTGCTCTGACAGCTGCCCAGGGAAATCAGAGATTCTCCCGTATGGGTATCAGTACGCTATATATTTCTTTAGTTTGTCTCATGTATTTGTTCTCTTCTTTAGAAGGGCTTTTCTTTTGAAAACTGAAACCTCATTAGGGGGGGAAAATGAATCCATTACTCCAGTCACGATATACTGATTAAGAAAATGTAATTGGATTATGTTAAACTCCATTTTTTTTTCCTTCTTTCTTTAATACAGCATATGCTCAAGAATTCTATGGAGACAGAATTTCTAGAAGTACATCAAGGGGTGGGAGATTTTTATGGCAAATCCTTCCTAGATTTGAGTATTTATTTCTCTTTGTATTTTTAGTAATGTTTAAAGTTTCTAGCTTTTAATGCTGTATGTGATTGAATTCACAGGGAAACTTTTGTTTGATTGCGAGATATTATGTGATTGTCTTAGTACTATATCTACGAACACAACCTGCTAAGGTTTCCAGGCATGTGCCATGAATGTTTGCTCCAAAATATTTGTCCTTGTAAATTATTCTCTGAACCAATTCTCAAAAATAAAATCAGTAGCTCTGTATGGACTTTTTAAAGAGACGTAGTATTGGTGGCAGTCTCATGGTTAAGGCTGTGTTTAGGTTTACACTATAAGGTTAAGGCTGTGTTTAGGTTTACACTATAACACTTCACGGTAATAACTAAAGTTTCCTTGACCTCTTAGATAACAGTGAGAATCTTTCCAGTAAATTTGGCAGGCTTTCTGCAAGGCCTTTCAGTTTTTGAGCGTGGCTCCATTTTATGGTGTAACATCTTTTTGAAAAATTTTAAAGAAAAGGGCCCTTAAAAGAGATCTTTCTTGGGAAAGAAATACTTAATGATTACTCACAATAGGGGAGAATTGCAGTCGCCAACGTACATAGGTTTTTGTGCATGCAGCAGTGAACATAAGTGGAAAAAAGTTCTAGTAATGAATTAAACAAAACCCAACTATCCAAAAGCTGCAGAGAGAGTTCCTTTATAGCTCTGTTGTTAAGACAGCAATATAGGCTGCTTTGAAAATAAGATTAAAGCTTTTTCAAATAGTGTTTTACTTGAATGATGCTCCTAAATGAGGCTGATGATTGATTGAATTGCTTCTAATATCTCCTGGATCAAACATGTATTGACTCTTCCCGAGGAAGCATTACAAATTCCCCTAAATTCTTCATCAAATCCAGGTTATTATTGCTATTTGGGAGGACCTGAAAACACAAGTTGAACTGGTACACAAGACTCAAGGTGATACTTGGATTTTACTCATGTATTAGCTCTCATACAGTCATTTTCCTTTTGGGAACTGGACAGATTTCTTCAGATCTATTAGTTATTATGTTTTCAGAGCTTCCTAGCTTTAAAGGCAGGCTACACCCAGTCTGCCTGCCTTGATACGAAAGAAGATCCATTAGCTAAAGTGGAGGGGTGTGTGTAGGTCCAGGTGTTAGAAATGTCCTTCCAAATGGGGCACTGGAACAGGCTCCCCAAGGCAGCAGTTACAGCACCAAGCCTGCAGGAGTTCATAAAGCATTTAGACAATGCTCTTGGACATACGGTTTGAATTTTGGGTGGAGCTGGACTTCACAATCCGTGCTGTCCCTTCCAGCTCAGGGTATTCTGTGATTCTGTGAAATGCTGTGAGCTTGAAGAGAGCAGTACTAGCAAGGTACTGTATGCTCTGCGGTTCACCAATTGGTAGTCGTCCTGCTGGCCATCCGTCTGGCCCTACATCTTGGGGGAGAAAGACTAATGTCTTCTTAAAGAGAGGATAACAGACGAGAGCAAGATAGAAGAGTATGTTTCCCAGTCATGGCTATTACAAACCCCACCTGTTTCCTTCATGGTCAAGGGGACCTCAGCTATGGAGGCAGAAGATGAGGAAAGAGAATGAGAAGCTTATGCAGATGAGTTTTCTTTTGCTTTTACAATTTGTATGGAAAGACTGTTGGAAAGCTACTTAAAAATTTCAGGGAATTGCTCCAATATAACGTAATGAGACTTGTATGTCTACAGAAAACTTATCGTTCTTGAATTTCTCATTATCAGATTGAGCTTTGTTTGTGCAGTATTTTGATTTGGTCACCACTCTCCATGCTACTTAAAATACTAAGCTTGCTGTGTATTGTATTTATTTGTTTTTGCTAAGTGTATCAACTTGGAGCAATGTAATAACTTAGCTTCTGTGTAGAATGTTAATTAACTTTTTAAAGCAGTTAGTGTTGCCAACACAGGATCAGCTGCTGTCTTATTTTTCATACGCGCGTGCCTCATGTGCTTGTCTTGAAAACTCAGATGCAGAAAGTTTCTGATGCTGTAGGTTCCACTCAGGATGATGAAAATATACTGGCATGACAATCCTCCCTGCAATTTCAGTTATATGCAAGCGTCAGGTTATTTTTTTCTACTTTCATGAAGTTCAGTATTTCTTGAGAGCTGTAAAATTCCAGTCTCCCATTCTTATTGAGATAAATGCAAGAGATGAGAATACTGCTTTACAGTTTCATAAGGCTGAATTCTGCAAGAATTAAATTAGATTCTTCAAACAGTGTAGCTCTAAAGGACACTGAAAAGAAAATGAAAGAGTAGATTATCAGGGGAAAAGAACAGATTGCATCCCTTAAATAAAAATCTGCAGAAAGTGTCATTGAACATGCACTTAATCTCTTTATCTTCATCCCGGAATTTTCAAACAAGATTTTACCATTATTTGTGCCAAGAATATAAAGATGAAATAAATGTCTATTTATCTGGATTGATTAGATTTTATGAGTAGATTATGAAAAGAAATTTGTATTAAGAAGCAATGGATATTTGGGTTAAAAAAGAAAAGCTTGCAGGATTGATTTTAAGCAGCAGTGATGATATTGTCTAAAATTATTAGTATTGTTCATGTCCATTACCCCCAGTACTTTGACTGATTATTTGTCACATAGAGTGTTTGTCCACCACAGAGGATGGGGGGACATGTAATAGGGGAAGAGTCAGATTTTCTGCTCGTAAAATGGAACAAATGAAAAGTTGGAGTAATAGGGATAAAGATAGCCTGTGTGAGTCTCTGTAGCACACTGCTTTGCATGACTAAGGACAAAGACAAAAAAGAAAAACCAGGAATGCCTGTGTGTTCCCACTGTAGCACGAAAGCCTCGAAACTGCTGTCACTGATATAATAGTTGTGACCTACACTTGTTAAATATTTGGGTGATGCTTACACATTTTGGGAATATTAGTCTTTTTGGTACCGGATTCTTTCTCTGTTGTCTATTTTTCCTGGGTTTTTTTCTTCATTTTTTTATCTTAGCCCCTCCCATCTTCTT
Organism: Meleagris gallopavo; assembly: GCF_905368555.1. Lineage (NCBI taxonomy): Eukaryota > Metazoa > Chordata > Aves > Galliformes > Phasianidae > Meleagris > Meleagris gallopavo. Next base: position 38,046,152 of record NC_139404.1, read on the forward strand.
CCTTCCCACTATGTATTATCACAAATTGAAACGGCAAGCAATTAGGGACAGTGAATTTATTTTTTCAGCTTGTCCGTGCTGTGCTTGCTTAAACTAAGCCTTCAATCAAATAATTCACTTTTAGGTTAATTATTTTGTTGCAGTTTTTTTTTTTTTAAACATTATTTATTTATTAAATTTAATTAAATTTATTATTTATTTATTTATTTTTGCTTTTGTTTTTTTACAGCTACTAAAAGTGTTCAGGTGGTTCATCTGTTATTATAGCAGAGGGTGGAGATCTACCTCCTTTAGTGCAGTCATTTTGCAAGCAGGTACAGCTACACGTTTGCATGCCATATGCAAATAATTCTCTTTGGCTTGGCCTTGACAGCAGCTGCCCCAGGGAAGAATAAGTAATTACTAGCCTTATTTTTACTTTTTTTTTTCCATAGTAATTTATATTCAGGAAGATCTTTGGAGTTATTCTCAGGCCTGAGAAGTCCCATGGTGGTAGATACTGCTTGCATACGTACAAATCATAGGCTGTATTGAAAAAGTTGCAGTCTAAACAAAGATAAAGAACATATTTTTGAGTGTATATTCTACTTCAAATTTTTTCCAACACCAGGCACCTTCTTTTTGTTTGCAATTACACATATTCCTACTTTACAAAGACACATATGCATGCAAGCATCCTGAATGAAATGTGATATTTGAAGGCTATATAACTAACCCAAAGCTGGATATGTTTTAGTGTATTTTTAGCATTAGAATAAATTGACAATTGAAATTATGTCGGTGATTTAGAATGCTGTAGAATGACATAATTTGATGATGCTAGTGCATGTGTAGGTCTACTTTCATTTGGAGGTGTGGTCAAAGTGATGTAGCAGAAATGCTAGCTTTCTCTAGGGAAGATGATCCTACAGATTCATTTTCACTGATACGATTATCCCAAAGGCTTAATGGAAGTGACGATTAATCATAGAATCATTAAGTTTGAAAAGACCCCTAAGATCATCTAGTCCTACTGTCTACTTAGCACCAATGTTGCCCACTAAACCACATTCCTTTGTACCTCATCGACATGTTTCTTGAACACCTCCAGCGACGTGACTCAGCTCTGCTAAGTTAGGAGGGAGTGTTGATCTGCCTGAGGGAAGAAAGGCAGTTCGGAGGGGCCTGGATAGATTGGATTGGTGGGCCAAGGCAAACTGTATGAGTTTCAATAGGGCCAAGTGTCGGGTCCTGCATTTTGGTCAGAACAACCCCAGGCAACCCTACAGGCTTGGGGAGAAGTGGCTGTAAAGCTGCCTGATGGAAAGGGTCCTTGGTGTTCTGATGGACAGTCAGCTGAATATGAGCCAGCAGTGTGCCCAGGTGGCCAAGAAGGCCAATGGCATCCTGGCTTGTATCAGGAATGGAGTGGTGAGCAGGACTAGGGAAGTCATCCTGCCCCTGTACTCAGCACTGATGAGGCCTCACCTCGAGTACTGTGTTCAGTTTTGGGCACCTCAGTACAGAAAGGACATTGAGGTGCTGGAGCAGGTCAAGCAGAAGGGCAACAGGGCTGTGAAGGGCTTGGAAAATATGCCCTATGAGGAGAGACTGAAGGAACTGGGGCTGTTTAGTCTGGGGAAAAGGAGGCTGAGGGGAGACCTTATTGCTCTCTTCCAGTATCTGAAAGGTGATTGCAGAAAGAGCGGGGGTGGTCTCTTCTCACTGGTGACAGGACGAGGAAAAATGGCCTCAAGTTGTGCCAGGGTAAGTTTAGGTTGGATATCAGGAAACACTTTACAGAAAGGGTTGTTAAGCTTTGGAATGGGCTCCCCAGGGAGATGGTTGAGTCACCATCCCTGGATGTGTTTAAAAACCGTTTGGATGTGGTGCTCAGGGACATGATTTAGCAGAGGGTTGGTATCTATGATTCTGTATTATCTTTCTTCTTTTTTCTTTTCTCTTCTTTTTTTTTCTTTTTTCTTTTTTTTTCCAGTGAATGCTTCATAGCAGTGGTGCTTCAAAAGAATGGCCATAGTTAGAATTCTTCTGATTAATGAAAATGTAGGGAGCTTTAGGCATTCCTGACTTTGTAACCGATAACCACATGCCCATAGGGAAGAGAGGAGGTAAGGAAAACTTTTAAGTATTGCAAAGATAAAACATATTTGAATCTACTGAAAATGATCTTTTCGTTTATCCACTGGAGTACATGGTATGGTTTGATGTCTGTATTGTATCCTCATGACATTTTGTCACAATTAAAGTGATGTCTGCTGGAATATCAGCAGGTTTGATGAACTTCTCTCTGCATGAATAGACAGTTCTTGCACTTGAAGTGAGATGATCCCTGAATTAGAAGCAAGTTGAACTTGAAAAATTGAACTGAAAAAAAAAGTTTTATAGTTAATAGGAAAATGTAATGATGTTATGTGTTGTCAGCATAATATTCTGTATAACAAGAGAGAATCATTTTGACATCGATTATATTATTATCTTGTATGTGTCTCTAGTGAAGATTTCTCATTCCTTGTAATTGGTTTATGGAACATATAATCTCAAAAACCTTAAGTCAGTTTGGCCAACAGCACTGTATTTTTTCTTCTCTTTAAAGAAGCAAACTCTGTCAACAAATGCTTCTTACACTGTTCTTGCCATGTTCTCTTTTTAGCGTTTTGGAGATAGACAAACGAAATCGTAACGTTGAGTAAAAATGATGTGCCATTGACTTTGAAGGAGGTCAGAGCCGATCAGGACAAAAAGTACTTCTGTAGGTTAGATCACAGCACAGTTTGGGTGATCAGCTGCTTGTAAGAGAATCTTCCCTGATGAGAAAAGACAGATAAAGCATTATAATAACCCCTGCTTGTGTCTGCATCTTTGCTGCTGCAGTGTGCTATCACGATTTGTGTGACTATTTATGATTGTACAAATCCAAATTGAACTATTTTTACTTTTGTGAGTAAAAGCATTGTTATACAGTAGCTCCTAAATCATTTTGCTCTGTACAATTACTGGTTCATCTTTGATTAAACTGCCTTTAGCTAAATCTACGCAATTACAGTGGAAGATAAGAGGCTGTTGTCTGAGAACAGCTGAAGTCAAAATGTAAAGACTTTTAAGCCACACGTAAGGCACTGAGAATAGAATTTGATCTGCAGAAGTTATTTTCTGCAGTTGTTGTACAGAAGCTAAAACAAAAAGTCTGGTTTTCAGCTTCAAGGGAGTGTGTAAAATGTTTGACCCCAAGCACATTTGATATGGAAAATACTGCAAAAGTACAAAATACATTGTACAAAATTACATTTTCCTTTCAAAAGTGTCAGTGAAGAAGCATTTCGTTATTTCTAGCCTTTTCCAGTGGATGAGGTCTGCAACTTTGCATTTCAAACATACTTACATTGTTGGTTAAAAAGCTTCTCCAGGTATTGTACAAAGCTCAGAGGGGGGAGCAATTTTGAAGGATGTTTTGTCTTCTTTCTCTCATCATCCCCACTTCTGCAGCCAGGAACATACATAGATATAGATGTATAATGATTGCTTATTGTTGTTAATTCAAAGGGCTACTGAATTGAAAATGCATTTACTTTTTATAATTGCCTCTTGCTCCCATCCCAGGAAAAAAAAGAATAAAAAGAAAATAAGAGCTTTAAGCACTTACCCTTCTGCTGTAACACTCTAGTATTTAGAATAGTGCTGCTGACGTTTGAGCAAAGGAAAACAAAGTATTGATGTATATGCAAGCTCCTCTCTTTCAGTAAGATTTGCTTTTCATCCCAGTGAATTTATGAAAAAGCAGTTAAAGTGGGCTCCGCATATTAAAGTTTACTTGGTATTTTTAAGCTAGAGATGTTATTTCCATCTTTCTTTTAAAAAATCAGTCTTTCAAATTAGAAGAGGTGTATTCTCTGTTTATTTTTTCCCTGGGGCTTTATTGCTAGAGCCCAAATGTGCCTTTTAAATGAATTTAGCTATCAGCTTTCAATTTTCCATGCTGTATTTGAGACTTGTCTGTATTTTCAATGAGTGTTACTCTGGAATGTCTCTTTCTAACAAAGATATGATGTTAACAATCTCTTTGCCATGCTCCTAATCTAGTTATGTGTGTCTGGAGTCTCAATGAAAAAAAGTGATTTTCTTTTTCTATTTTTGGTCAGTGCTGATGGCCTTTTTCATCTGCTGTTTTAAACTTTATCTCATTTTTAAGCTAATTGTAGACTTGGAAATACAGATTAAAATTGCAACCATGCAGTTATTATTTTAATCTTTCTGAAAAATTCATTGATAGCTTTAAAATGCTTTGTAAATGCAGCAATTACTATAGCATTGACCAAAAAAATCCACTAATATTATAACAAAGATAATAACTGAACATTGGCACTCTTGTGCTATTTACTTTTCTGTTGTCTGTGTACGTTATTACATTTTTATATATAAATAGAAATCCATTAATTATTTTTATTAATAACTAATTAAATTATTATTATTATTTTTAATGCTGCAGTAGGTAAGATATGGAAGTCAAAGTCTTTCAATGTAACCATGCTTTCACTAGTGGTGGGTGATGTGTTTAATAGAGCACAAGTTTTATGGTTTAATTTAAATGTATTCTTCAGAAACAATTCTGTCAGACCTCAAAAATAAATAAGTGCATATACAGAACAAGAACTGACAGGAAAAGACATTTGGAAGGCACTGAAGGAGAATGAATCAATTTGCTGATGCATTATTGCTATTCTGATGTTGTTTTTTTTAATAGCTTTCAGGCAAGCAGCTGATACTGTGGGAAATTTATACAGGCATATCACATTAAGTTTATTCACAATGCACTCATAAAATTCATAAATATGATGAGACTGAAGAATTATACCATTCAAACAATACACTGTATTTTAATAGACATGCAAATAGGATTAGAGATGTTCAGGACTGTTGCTGCTTAACATCCATACGATGCTGAAAATAGTGGGAGCATCCTTGTCTGTCCTGAGCTTGTCAGACTGTCTCCTTCTGCTTGGAATCTTGTGATTAAAGGCCTTGCTGGAATGGATCACACTGTTATCTGTGAGCAATTCTGCCTGCCTGAGGAGGTATCCCAGATATTAAAAGCTCAGTTATTTATCTTACTCTATAGTGGAAGTAACCTTCCAGAGGTCTATCTCTAAGATATTGCAAGAGAGCATGTCCAGAAATAATAGACCAGAAGGAAATCCCATGGATTTTTGCTTCCTTTCACAGGGAACAAAAAGAATAGCATTGGCTAAGGTGTTTCTGAGAAAATTATGACATGTTGGTACTTAACCTCTCAGCTGAACAGTTCAATTTTGATTGTGAGCCTATATCCTGCAGATGCTTGTGGCCAGTCACAGCATTTGTGATTCAGTGACTTCCCTTAGTAAATACTGCAAAGTGCAGCAACAAGCTGAGTTGATGTGGCCAGCCTACCTAAGTTGTGTCCTCTGTTCAGGAGGTCTCCAACAGAAGGTAATCCAACTTGTAACCCATCCTGAAAAGCACAAATTTGATTCAGTCGGCCCTTTATTGGGGCAGAGAAAGGTTGTTTTATTTGTTTGTTTTACACTGAAAGGTGTTTAGTTTTAGCAGTATGGGTAGGAAAGGCAATTAGAAAGGAGTTGAGGAAAAAAACGAGGGAAGATTTGTAGATAATCCTTATGCTTTTAAACTCCAGATGTGTATCCTCAGGTAATTTTCTTGTAGCCTTTGCTTCCAAACAATTGTAAGCACCATAGGAAGTAAATTGTGTCAGTGTAACATGCCTTCTTGACGAGTCTGAATTTTCTCTGAAAAAAAAAATACTTGCAATCAGTGAACAAGAGGTAAAAATCAGAACTCTCTCTAACAGTCGAGGCAGTGTCAGATGAAGATCTCATCAACGGACATAGAAATGCTTTGCTTTAGTTGAAGAGGTGATACTGTACTTGTATGTACCGATTCTTTTCTTAGCCTGGAAAAATTTCTTTCTCTGATATAAGTTGTTCTACTTCAGGTTGTTTAACTTTTCTTGCAAATCAGTTTCAGAAGCGAACGAACTCTCGTATAAATGTATTCTAAACTGGGGTTTGGCAGAATCTTCTCCTGGAATGGATGTTTGACCGGAGATGATTTTCCAGAGTCAGAGGTTGATTTAGAAAGTATAGCTAAATCATAGGATTTCTGTTTAAATACTAAAAATAACTAATTTTTCTTTGTCAAGTGCCAAATATTCATGCAGACATTGTAAAGTAGTGTAAAATGTATCCTTCATCCGGAAAAGCAAATGATGTAATATATTACACTCAGTGCAATCAGCTTAAACGAGTGGGATTTCCACATCATCGGGATTGTGTCATTTCAGTTACTTTTGAACTTTCTAACCTTTCCAAAATATTACTTTTGATTACATTGGTCTTTTAGTTGATCCGGTCTCAAAGTTTTTCCTCATGTTTACTTAGTTCTCACACTCTCCATTCCTTTTCCCTGACTTCCCGCATCTGTGCCACTAAAATTTGGTGCTTACAGTGCAAGAAGTGTTGCTGAAGTTTATCATCTGGGCCTGAGTGCATAACGCTGGGCCGAGGTGTTTATACTTTTGTTACAGCAAGGCCTACAGTTGGCTGTGAGCTCAGTGCACCTCATTGAAGCCAAGAACTTTTCACTTTAAAATTTCAAGGTCTTGGCGTGTTGAAGACAGCTTCACACATCAGTGCTGGCAGCTCCTTTGTGTCTACAGCTACACACATAATTGTGTTGTATCAGTGGCAAGGCCTTGCTGAATCTTTGCAGCCAGCTTTCTGGAGGCATAGCTGTATTTATTCGTTTATATCCAGTAAGATACTGCTCTGGATGAGCATGGCACTGTGCCTGTGCAATTATGTCCTGCAGGTACTCGTAGTCTCCTAAATACCATCTGGCAGTGCTGTGGGGCCAACTGAATCAGAAACTCCAGATAGTGAAAAGGAAATATTTCATAGTGAATGTGCTTCACCTTTTTTTTTTTTTTTTCTTTTTTTTTTTTGTCTTGTGTGGAAAAAACAAATAGGTTGTTCAACCTGAACATAAGCATTATGCATAGATGCATGGTGAGATGATAAGCCAGCTAGGGTAACCTCTAACTTTAGATTTTCTCACTCCTGAGATTAAATTCACAGTTTAATGATGTCATTACATGGATTTATGCATTTAATTCCTAATTACATTTTGAAAGTACTGCCTGCCTGAAGACCTAAAACCTCCAGTGCCTGCTGAAGCTGGTGCTTTCAGATTCATCTAAAACATGAGCTATGACACGTGCTTTTTGAAAGTCTTTGAACTTCATATAGCTTTAGTGTGAGCTCTGTCTACTTCAGAGAGAAAGGAAACACTTTCCTATTCTGCTCACAGACAGCTTGTGCTGGAGGGCTGCTGCCTCTTTTCTCACAATGACTGATGCAGTTAATCATATGTAATCCTGTGTTACTACTAACAAAGACAATCTGTGGGCTCTGGATAGACATTCTTTACATGGAGAGATGTTTGTGTTTTATTTCATAATCCCAATTGCTTTGGATCTGCAATTGTTCATTTTTTTATGTAGCAGATATCATGATTTAATCTATGGGCTCCTAAAACACAAAACTTGTAATGTTTGATAAATAATTTTCCATTTTTCTTTCATCAGATACAAATATTTTAGGGGAGTTCTCAGTTCTGTTCTTTAGGATAAAATGCTGAGCCACTGTAAACTGTCCCACAATACAATAGCTACATGTCTATCCCTGGAGGCATTCAAGGCCAGGCTGGCTGTGGCTCTGGGCAGCGTGCTCTATTGGTTGACAACCCTGCACATAGCAGAGGGTTGAAACTAGATGATCTTTGAGGTCCTTTTCAACCCAGACCATTCTGTGATTCTATGATTCTATGTCTGGGTATATCAGACATATTTTTTTTTAAATACCCTTGTGGAAATTCTCTTTCAGGACAGGTCTTTGCTGGGCTGCCAAACATCTGGAAATCTTGGACAAATAGCCATTTCACATGGACAGATTCTATTGCAATGAGACCAGCACACAAGGATTTGTCTGAATTGCTCTATGTGCAGTGCATATTTTCACCTTAATATACAGCATTTGAAAGAGAAATACAAATCCTATTCTGTGTGATAGATTGCGCTTTGATTTAGAGGATTAAGGTTTTGGATGCTTTTATGCTCTTAAGCAAATGTGGGTTCAAATTTTTGTCATTTTCAGATGGTGATTTAGATTGTGTTTCTGTAATTGTATTCAAATGCAGTTCTGCCCAATTGTATTTGGTAGTTCACATATATGTAATTTTTCCTTAAATCATAGTTTAGCTCCTGGAGAGTACCTAAATTCTAGCTTTGAGTTAGTATGTAGGTATGTACCCCTGTTCTCTGTGGAAAACTGTAAAATTGGGTTTCTCAAATAGATGCAGGGAACTTATTGGCATGTTTAAATGTTTGGGATCATTTATTTCTTGATATACTGAATCATTCTGGCATTGAGTTTTAGACAGCCTTTTTGCTGTTTCATACAGCTTAGTTTGTCAAGTGTGCCCTATCAAGTAGGTTACTAGAGGACTCAGATCTCACTCAGAGACATAGATGTGTTTGGGATAAGATCCTGTACAAAAAAATATGAGATCAGAATAAATCTTATGTTCTGCTGCTGTGGATGTTAACAATAAGGGCTTGATTGTGAACTCAGATGCATTTTGTTTTTTAGGAGTAAAATAAGAGTGCTGTTCATTACAGCTGCAGTTTATGAATACTTCAGTAGATCCCATAGGTCTGACAATTCTCTTCTACTAAACTTGTCAGTTGCCTTTGAGATGACAATGGCCTTATTGTTCAGGCTTTTATTTTGGTTGCAGGTTTTAGCAAGGGGAATCAAAATAGTGGTTAATTTTTTTAAGCCTCCCCTCTTTGAAGAAGATAAAAGTTTGGTGGCTTTTCTGTGCTACAAATACTATTATGACATTTCAGGATTTAAATTTTCACATCTTTTAGGACAAGCATGTTTCTGCATATAATTACATATGTAAGACAATTCCTGGAAGGATTTGGGGTACGCGTGAGAGTTTGTTTAAGTCTAAAGTTCCTTCTGCTGAAACAGTCTTCACGTAAGGTATGTTTTCTGTCATCTAAATGAAATTAAGACAGAGGTGAACATTGATCTTCATTCCAAATCACATGGAAGGATTTTTGACAAGTTATAGAATATTTGTAAATGACGAGAGAGTTAAATTCAGTCTCTTGGAAGATTTTGACCAACCAATTTCAGTGTGCTGAGCAGTTTAGAAGTTTTGGTGAGAACTCCCCATATTTTTTTCTAAGATAGATATGTTAAGTACGACTTTAATTGTTCCTTACCTGTAAGTACATTTTCTTCCTTATCAGCCTTTACCATATTTATCTCAATCTTTGTCACAGTCAGATCAGATTATGATGTTGTAGCCCAAGTTTCGTGATATCTAAAGACCATTCAGAATTTCTGTTGAAGGAAGAATAAGACATCTTTCTTGCATTATAGTATCTCATGTAGATCTGTGCTTTGTAGGTAATTGTCTTATGTATATATGTTTGTCATAACTGTTTTCCTTTTCTCTATCTTAGCAGTTATTTTTATCTTAACCCGTGAGTTCTACTTTGTTTTTATCGATTCTCTCCTCTATCCCACTGGGAAAGAGAGGAGTGAGTGAATGCCTGTGGTGCTCAGCCACCTGCTGGGTTAAACCACAACAGTAATGTAGCTGATCATTCATTTAAAGCCTTTCAAATCTCCTAGTAAAAGAGAAAACTGACCTGAAATTCATTGTAACACCAACTAAAACCACTGAAAAGAAAATAAAGTTGGAAGTGCACTTGACATGTATATATTTACAGTTGACTTTGCTGTTCTTGGTAATAAATGAGGTGGGATAAGGAAAATAAAGCAATCCCCCAAATATTTAAAACATGTAAAAGAGTTACAAGAACATTCTGTAATAATTTATATTCAAATTTTAAATGAAGATAGGTTAAAAAATGAAAAGGAAAAAGTTCAGGGTCTTTTCTGTGTGTATCATTGTTAATCTGCAAGCTGGATAGTTCTTCCATGACTAATTGAAAATAGGTGATATTTCACATGTGTTTAGGTTTAACTAAAATTTGTCAACTACTTCTTGCACTCCCTATTTTAACTATGATTATTCTAACACCAGGTCTAAAGTACTAAAGGAATTCTATTTTTCTTATTAAGGCTATTCTTGCAGCACAAGCTTTTCTAACCTGCTTTGATGGACAGATTATGCAAATTCGTTTTGTTCATTTACACTTGTCTAAAATGACTCAGTGTCTTCTTTGTTAGGTACTGGAAATAATGTGAAACTGAAATGTAAAGGATGCTAAAGAGTTAGACTAGGATCTTTTCTGTGATATTCTTGATGTAATCTAATTTGATTTGTGTTATTGAATGGCTTCAGTCATAGGCATTGTAAATGCTGCTATTTCTTGCTGTTCAATCAGGATGTACTGAGTTTGCAGTAGCAAATTCAGGCTGTTCTGTAGATGTGCTTTAGAACACGCAGAGTAAATATGAGATTAAAAAAAAAGGAAAAAAAAGACATGAGTTTGAAGGGTTATTTTAGGGTTATTTCCATTCTCTTTTTAAAAGAGATTTTCTCTCTATAGAAAGTTTCAGAGTTTTCCGAAAAGAAGTGATTAAAGCTATAATTGCTCTACTTCAGTATGTCATGCTAAGATGGTCACTCTTCTATTCTGTGTATTAATCAGTTTCAATATTTACCTGTATTCATGAGTCATCTGAGCTTTGATATAGTTATCCCATATCCTGTCAGGTTATGCTTTGCTTAGCATCATTTGCTAGAAGCGGGATATCTCAGCTTCCTAGGGAACACGTACGTGCATAAACATGTCTGTGACTGCAAGCTTACTCTGTGGGGAAATGTGAAGGAGCTGTCTAAATTAATCATCTCTCAGCAACTGTTATATCTCATACAGATAAAATGTTTCTGAGATGGTCTGGAGTAAGAAAGGGGAGTGGGAGGGAGATTCAGACTTTAATTGCTTTTGCCGTGTCTTTAAATAAGGTGCAAAATCAGCATCTGTGCTATAAGTCTGCTTCAAAGCATAGAGGGCTACTGCAATTCATTGCTGCTTTATGGTTAGAGAGCAAAAATGGAATCTCAGCTTAGAGGCATAAATGAGGAGAAGGTGGGTTGGTTTTGTTTCACTCTTGATTCTCCTGTGCTCTCATACTGAGATTAGCAGACCCATCATGCCATGTACAAGAGCATTCCTTTCTAGACCCTCACCATCCTGGGCAGGGCTCAGGAGTGCTTAAGACTGAAGCAAGACAGGCACCTACCCAACTAATGGTACCTGGAGATTTGGCAGCATCACAGAGTGAAATCAGGAGCTCACCAAGGCTGAGGAGAGGCAATGAGCTTTCTCTTCTCCACCATCTTTGCAACGTGATGTGATTCTGTACTCTCAGAAATGCATCAGTGCCCTTCTGACTGTAGGTATGAAGAGCTTTGTGTGCATTTACATCCCCTTCTGTAAGGTCCCCAATCCCTTCCTCTTTTGACTGTGCAGTCCTTTATCACCTCTGAGATCTCTGAAGGGGCCTATGGACAATTTCCTGTAAAAGCCAGTCATTTGTTCAAAAAACAGTGCAGGTAACAGTGTAGGCAGCAGGCATATGTGAAAAGTATTAGGAATCCTAATATCTGAATAGCTATGCTATAGTTTGAGTTTCTATAAAACACAGAAATCAGAAATTATCACCAGGCAGGAAAGCTGTAGTAATGTTAAATGTTTTCATGAATCAGAGTAATTGAAACAAAAAAAGCCCCCCAAAACGTTAGTTCTTAATTTTTATACTTGATGCAAGGTTGTAGCTTTACTTTTAGTCTAAGTTCTCTGGCATTATTAATGTGCTGCTGTTTTGCTGGATGTAGAGCTTAGGTAATACTCGATATGAGTACTGTCCTGCTTTAGGTAATAGCAGTTTTTGAAATATGTTTTATTTCTGTTCCAAACCAGCAATACTAGAGAAAAATAATTTCCCTAGCTGGCTACGGTTATGTCTTTGCAGGTATAGAAATAAAATCTTTTCTAGTAGAAGCTTAAAATCTACATAAAATACTGTTCCGTACGCTGCTTAATCCCTTATGGCCATGGGGACAAAGACTACAAAACTGCTTTTTTCAGAATCTAGAACTAAAAGCTATGCAGCTTAACATCTTTGTTTGGGAAGTGCTACTTAAATAATTGCCTCATTTTAGGCTAGAAATATAGTTTGTTTATAATCTCTGAAGTTATCAGCTGTCATTCTACATGTCTATTGGAACCACCATCTTCCCACATACAGATCTTTCTTGTGAAAACTTTCCTTAGAAAACGAGAGAGCAGTGAGCTGAAATGGTATTAATCTTTAGAAATTTAAATAATCTTTTCCACTCTTATTTAAAAATGACTCTCTGCTTATATAACAAAACTCTGCATATAGTAGTAATTATTTTCTAATGAAGCTTTTGTAAAGTCTATGTAAAGGGACCTTTCTGATGTTGCTCAGTGGAGAGAAGCAGAAATATTCTGTATGGGTATTTGTGTGCCCAGCTTTGTAATCTACATAAGCAGAAAAAAACACCGTCTTGGAATGAAACATGTTTTCATGCCCAGGGACTTCTCTCAATAGGCAGTACATTTAGATTGTCAGAGATACCGCTGAAGCCAACTACTCTGCTCTTTAGGAAGCCATTTGGAAACTCAGATAACTTCTCACCAATGCAGAAATCAATGCAAATGGATTTTAATTCAGCTAAACCCGTACACAGTGCTGACATTAACACTACAAATATGATTTCTCTTGAGCTAAAATTGCTCTTACTGATGAGAATAGAACATTTATTTATTTCTTCAGGGATCCTTCCTCACTGAGATTAGATGCTTAGTAAAATTGATATTTATGTCTCTTAAAAATGCAGGGATCCATTTTGTGCAAAGCCAAGGTTATTCAGTGTTTTGGAACTTGCCAGGAGGAATTCCGCAAAGAAACTGGACCGTAGCACCAGCTGAAATAGCACAATAGAAAATGCCACTTCGACAGCTGGAAGAAATCCAGGGCACAGAGTCAACTGCTGCCTTCTGTTGTCTCAGTACTGGTCTCGTGTCTGGATCACAGAAGACTTGTGATTTTCCCAGTCTCAGTCTGGGAGAAAAAGCCTGTCTTTAGATTTAGTAGGTATGTTTTATCTGCACCTTATTTGATGCTAGGGAAGTCATAGAGTAAGTCATTTTGGAACAGAGTTCAGGTCACATGAATTTGTTGGTGGTCAGTGGAAAGTCAGCACTAATTACCTTCTATAATAAAAATATCTGGATTCACAGATTAGGGGAAATCAGTGGTTATCACTAACCTCCATTTTTGACAAAGCCTTTAAGATCAGTTCATACAATGTTCTTGTGTGAGGGTGTTTGTGATCTGGTGGGGAAAAGCAATAGTTTATGTGTTGTGCTCTATCTGGAGAAGTATCCAGTAAAGTGCTGCAGGGTCTATTCTTGTTTTGTTCAATATCTGAATAATTTGAAGGAGGTAATGAAGCAATTGATTGTAAGGTTTTGCACCAACTTGAGTGAGACCAGTCACAACAATCAAGGACAGGACTGCCTACCAACAGAACCTAGCCAGTCTGAAGCAATGGACTAATGAGTGTTACAAAATTCAAGAATGATAAATGCAGTTGCTGTCCTTGGAGATTTATGAGACTCATCTAGGGACAGCCCTAAACAATGTAATAAGAACACTGCTTAGAGAAGAAGGTTGGATTGGAGCTCTGAGGTCTCTTCCAGAATGAATTATTCTTTGATTATCCAGAAGAGGTAGTTAATGCAATTGATGGAACAGCTTAGTCTTGTTTCCACAAACAAACAGTTTTTTTTTTTTTCCTAAAGGAAAAGTCAACAACAATTTAAAAAAACCTACCAACTAAGAGCTCTTTGGGAAGGCAGGGATGTGAATAGAACTATACATTCCCAGAATAGTGTAAAACTCATTCCTCCTCAAGGGCAATTCTCCATCCTGTTGCCAGCCTTGCACAATGAGTAGCAAACAGAAGAGCTCTGTTTGCAACATCTGAAGACATTCCACAGTCATGTCCCTTGCTCTACATAGAGGATTTTTTCCCTTCGGTTTTAACTCCCATTTTATTTCTCTAATAACTTTGATCACTACTATTTGATCTGACAGGAGCTCTTCCAGTATGTTTTCCAGCACCATGATAGTGCATTAAAGTCAGCCTTGAGGAAGAATGAAATTTGTGTGGTATCTTACGGTCTTTTCTTCATCTGGAACTCTGCAAGTTAGGAGTGGGGGAAGAAGAAACAGAAGGACTGCAGAGTCCTGGACCTATGATGAAAACAGACACAGAATTAGGAAAGTTGCTCATAGGCCTACAGCAAGGATGTGTGGTCAGTCTCATCGCAAAAAAATGTTCAGTGAAGATGATCATAGGAGTAGACAAGGGATGTCACAGAAGCCAAGATCCAGCTCCTTGTGAAACTCATTGGGAATGCTGATCTCATTTGCAGTCATGTGTTGTTGAACTAGCATTCCCATGAAGCCTGACCTGGTCTTCCTGCTACCCACAAAGCAGCTTAAAGCATTGCATCAGTTGGCAAAGTCAGGGTCCTATCGCTTGTGGACTGGTAAATGCAAACCTGGGAGATCTGTTTATTACTAAATGAGGGAAACCAACTGTTCTGTCAGAAGTTGCAGTCATTGAACTGATAATGAACACTTATCATACCTAAAGAGAGATTAACATGTGCAATAGCTCCTGGAATGGAGAGCATTCTTTTTTAGGACTTGCAACTTTGTTTTGGTGAAGATGGTTAAGAAACATGTTCATTAGTAATATGAAAGGGGTATGATCAGACTTGTCAAGTCAGAAACTAAAGAAAAACCCATGCGCTTCTTGCTTGGATAGGACTAAATTCTTCATTACTGTGCTTGGTTCATCAGTTATTTGATGAACACAAGTACCTACTTACTGGATTGCAATGGAATCTGCACCGGGAAGTTCCCTTATTTCACTCTAAGTCATTTTTGTAGTTTCTTTCTATATAGCAACGACTATATAGAGTACATTGTGGCCTTCTCTAGCCATCAGCACTGAGAATACAAATTGATGGATGATCTCATGATGATCTTTTCAGACTCTGTGTTTTGCCCTCTACATTTTCTGCCTACTTACATTTTGCACTGATCTTGAATAGCTTACAGAACACAGAATGCAAATCACAATTGTTGTTGGAAAGAGCTGCTACTGAAAAAAAAAAAAACAGAACAAAGTAAATACCACTTTGTAAAGCCTTAAAAAAAATAACCACTGAGCTTTTTTCATTATCTTGTTGCAATGCATGACTTTATAAAAACCAAAATGCTCATGTTTTATAGTATAGTATTTAAATGATCAAGGAAAAAGTATAATAGTGAATGCCAAATATTGCTGTTGCATCTACCAATTCTAGCTTTCCAGTCTCACAGAGAGCAATCATTGAACCTGTACTGTTGTTCTTCCTGTCTTATTCTGGAAAGAGATGTGAAACTATTCATCCATTACAGCTGCTCTTTGATAGCACTATCTCCAGTCAGACGAGATTGTCAAACTGGAATTTCTTCTTAGGTTAGGTTCAGTGTTATGCCATCAATTCAGCAAAGCAAATCCCACCATATACGAAGATTGTTTCCCAAAATAAATATAAGTTCTGTTTTTTCTTCTGTCAGGTGTGAGCCTTGTACCTAGAGGTGACCTGGGAGCGGCCTTTCAGTATCTAAAGGGGAGCTACAGGAAAGAAGGGGACAGACTCTTTAGCAGGGTTGTGGTGACAGAATGTGGGGAAATGGCTTCAAGTTCAAAGAGGGCAGATTTACTTTGGATATAAGGAAAAAGTTTTTTACAGTGAGGGTGGTGAGACAGTGGAACAGGTTGCCTAGAGATGTGGTTGGTGCTCCTTGGAGACTTTCAAGGAGAGGCTGGATAAGGCTCTGGGCAACATGATCTAGCTGTGGTGTCCCTGTTTGTTGAGGGGGAGCTGCACTGGATGACCTTTAAAGGTTCCTTCCAACTCTCAGGATTCAAAGTGTGGTCAATAACAAAGTGAAATGGTCATGTCTCCTTTGTAAGATCCTATTAACTGGCTCTTAGCTCTCACACACATTCATCAAAATCTCATATGGGTCACTTGATACTGACCCACTATGTACTGTTTGTGATAGACATCTTTTTCTCATTAGTATTTTAGGTGTCTTGTTTAGACTATTAATTACATCTTCCAATTGGGAAATGCACAGCTATTCAAGTCCCCTTTTAACAGTTCTCTAGAGCATAATATGGTGAACAGTGCATTGTATTTGAATTTACATCTCTGATTAATAAAGCCCACTGGTATGGCCACTCTGCCATAAAGTGTTTATCTAGAATTGATACCCGGGTAGTTACTTTTAGTTATGAAAGTTTTTATTCTGTATCGGGAGATAATACTCTGAAATTGATTGCTAGGAATGAGAAATATCACAGTATATTGTAAACATCAAAATATCTTTCAGTAACTTCAAATATATGATGTCATTCCTATTTGTCACTGACAGACTGATTTCTGCCCCTAAAGCTCAAGGATACCAATTGGTCTTCTGTAATTTATGTTTGGAGTTTTTAACCTGAAGAAAGAATTTTCAGATATTGGTGTATAAATACTGCTGTTCTGTCTTTGTGTAAAAATGGAAAAGAAAAAAAGACCCATAAACAAAAAAGATTTTTTTCTTATTTTTGCAATTTTTTATCTTCTGCGTATGATGAATACTTCCTGTGTTTATCTAGGTTGCTTTGGTATTTGCCTCAAAAATACATCATTATCCACAAACCCTTAATCAGAACATGAAAGGATCATTTTATTTCCTGTACTACTTCTTATCCGGTATTTCCCAGGGCTTCTATTGATTTTCCTTTTTAATGCAAATAACCCAAAATGTTTCATTTTAGTTGTAGCAAAGCTATTACCTTCAATTTGAAGGCTTCTAATTGTGATTTTCCTTGAATATTATATTGGAATTTATTCTAGTAGTCTGTAATGTTTCTGTGTTTTAAATGAATTAAATACACATGCTTAAATTAGCCTTTCAACAACAACAAAGAGTTTTTATTAGATATCGTTTTCTTTGAATATTCTTGAGATTATATTAGAACTGTGAAAATTCCTACACTGTCAACTGCTTTCTGATGAAATTTCTAGCAGAGATCTTCCAAATTTACTGAATTCTTTCGTAATAGCCTTCTGCAAATACTCTTATGAACAAGTATATTAATAAAAACAACTAGCATTAAGTGGTTTGATGATGAAGTCTATGAATGTATATTTAATGTCATAGGGATGCAGATTTCTTTTTACTATGTTGTTTTTAATAGACTTCTGAGGCAGCTAGTGGTACCCTCTGGCATTACAGAGAATGGGCTTGACTAGCAGTGTTTTTTTTATAACTACTGGTATACCTGTTTTTAATGGTACAAGCACATTTTAAAATTTTGTAGTAAGCTTTTCTTGCTCCTACACTTAGGAACGCATTTCTTATCCATCTTATGTTGTGTAACCATGAGATGTTCCACATGAGTGCTCGCCTTTGCCTTTTCAGATAGATGTAGTACTCTCAAATTACAGTTTATACTGTTCTCCAGAGTTTTCATTTCTGCAGTGCAAGAAAGTATGTTCTTCATGTAGGATCCCAGAGAGTTTTAAAGGTATTCACTTTTGTTTGCATAGACTGAATATTATCAAGTACATTTCTAATATGATTTTTGGTATTTCATTTTTTTCTGGCTTATTTGGTTATGAAATAAGATAGTCTTTTATATGAGGCAGCATCATTGGAACATGTTCTGCTGTATTGAGAAACGTAGCTTGTTTCTTCTCACATACTTATGTTATCAGTTAACATCCGTTTCTAGTATAGAGGGGCTCTGAATCTCAAGGAAACGTGGTGACCACTTGAATCCACGGGATATGCCATCATGATGACTATCCCATACAAAAAGCCGAATGAGCAATCACAGCCGTTCTTACCATGGCTGAGCAGGTGAACAGGCAGCACAAGCAGAAGACACAAGCAATGAGGTCCTGGGACCAGCTGCTGCTGTCTGCAGGCGGCACACTGCCCTCTGCAGAAGTCTGTGCCTGGGCAGGGCAGCTGAGTGTAAACCCATGGGCTGTGTGGAGCTGCCTCATGCAGGAGGGAGAGATCTCACTGGGAGAGCAGGGATTACTGTCACATCTGAAACTGCCTCAAGTGTACATGCTGCTGCTTTTGAGAATTGCTCAGTTGATGTAAATATCTCTGCCTTACATTTGGCCTTCTCACCAGAGACAGCAGGGACAAGCAAACATGAATATGTGGAGCTGCAGATACAGGCTATCTACAGAGCCAATTTAACTTGCTCTGTGGACTGACAATCTGTAGTAGGTGACTGGAGTGGGAGAAAAGCACTCACAGTGAGACGATGTGGGAGAGAAGATAACCCAGTCTTTCCCATCCCATCCCCCAACATGAGGAGGCTTTATCTCTGTGGGAAGCTGAATAGTTTTGTGCCAAAGCTGGTTGTGATTTTTTTTTTTTTAATCCATAATGCAAGAAAGCAACTACAGTATGCAGTTGATAGCCATTCTCTTTGGAAATACTGTTTAATGAGCCCAGGTAAGAAAGGGTTTATTTTGCATCTCGCTGTGTAAACAGCATGCACTGGTACAGTGCCCTGAAATGTAATACTACTCTTGGGGCACTGGCTTATTATAGGCTTGTAGTCAAGAATATGACCTGCAAAACGGTGAATATCAATTTGAGGGTGTTCTGATTATGAAGAGGTGAAATTGCTTCTGACTGGTTCTTGACAATACCAGGGAAAGTAGTCACAGATGGGCCAATAGACACACACAGAAAGAAAAGCTGAAGTCATTCTACTGGTGAAGGTGCTCTCTGGTTATGCAGCACTCCTCCTCAAGAAGAAGCAACCTAGATCCAAGAGATGTCCTCCCTTCAGTGGCTGGCCCTCATATGAGCCCAGGGTCGCTCCACGTTGTGTCCACCCCTTCTGAATACGTGGAGAACACAGGTGCAGTCTGCCTGTGCTCCGTGGGCACAGGCACCTTCACAAGGTGCTCAGTCGTCAGTTCAAGTCCTGACCAGCTCCCCTACAGAAAGGTATTCTGGACTTTGCCCTAGAAGTCTTGCAGCCCAGTCCAGGTTATCTTTCAGATGTGAACAGTGGAGAAATGGAGTTTTCCAGTGGTAGTAGGGAGACAGGCAAGATACCTAGTACAGAGATCCTGCTACAGAAGTGGTGGTGTTGGAGGAGTTACTCCTGTAATCTTCTCCAGGATCAAGCACCCAGTCAGGTGCTGAGTCAGAGCTCCAGGATAGGCCTTCCTGTTGTTTCAGGAGGAAGGTGTTGCTGTTGTGCTGTATATTTGGAGTCAGGACTTCTGGGATTCCATCCTTTGTGCTCTGTCCTCTCTGTTCTCCTCAATATTGTCCCTTATTCAAGTTGTTGTTTTTTTTTTTTTTTTGCTTCTAAGTATCCTTCCACAAACAGCTGAAACATCCTGGCCTAAGCCATGCAGTTCTTTTTGGGAGCTAAGTTCTGTGCTCTTTATAAATAGAGGGACAACTTCCTCAGAACAAGATACAGTTTAATTTTTACATTTGGGGAAAATAGTTAAGATGCATGTATTTATTTTATACACACGTTAATTTCTTCTGAGTACTTGCATTCTTAGTGAATTAATCATCCCTTCCCAAACTCACTTTTCCTTTAAGACTGTGACTTTTTTTTTTTTTTAGTCTCAATTTGCTAGCTGTATTTAGAGGCTTAGACAATATCAGTCTGCTGTTTCAAAGGCAGGATCTTCAGGCAAATGGCATCTTACTGTTTCTGAAGAGCAAGCTTTTGTGCTATCGGTAGCTAATGTTTATTTTCCTGCTTTAATGCAGTTAGCCTCATTTTGAATTGACCCCATGGTTTCATACAGCAGTCTCCTTGACAAGAACCAAATGAATAGCACATAAGGGATTCTATGGATTCCCACGGAGTAGGACCACAATCTTCAAACAAACGAACCCCCTCCCTCACTGAATATGAGTAAGAAATGTCTGAAAATTTGTCTCTTCTACTTGTTACTGCATTCATCTTTTGCAAAGTCTGCTGTAGCACAGAAAATCTGCAAGAGCTTAAACAGGTCTCCAGCTGACCTCTTGATCTCAGAGATTTTTATTTTAATACTTCTCATCCTTGAATATGAAAGTGTAATGTAGATAGATGTAGTAGGAATCTTAGGGAGCATCTGAGATGCAGAGCAATTGTGTAGATGTTGGCTCAACTTTAAAGAGGCTATCATTTCTCATTTGTTTATAATATTGTTTGTGCTCCATGAAATATGGTATTTAGTGGAGGTCTTTAAAGTTCTGTGCATGTGCTGGTGTCAGTAATTTAAATTTCTGTTGCCTCTTGTCTTGCATGTGGTGATAATGATACCATGGAGGGAGTATAACAAGTTATCTCCTTCTCTTCTCTAGGCTTATTGATCTATCACAGAAGTAGAAATTGCTTTCCACATCTTTTACCTTTATCTCTTCACTGATGTTTGACTTTTTCTTAGTAGTTAGAGACACAGTTTGCAGGATAAACTCATTCTGAAATACAGGCATACTGTAGACATATGTGTGCTCTGTGCACAATTGTCCCCTTATAGCATTGGTAAGTACACGTGCTTAGAATAGAATAGAAAAGTTCAGTTGGAGGAGACCTTCAAAGGTCCTCAAGCTCAACTGCCTTACCTCAGGGGCTAACTAGAAATTAAAGCATCTTATTTACTGAGTGCATTGTCCAAATGCCCCTTGAACACTGAGGTCATGGGGCATCAACCGCTTTGCTAGGAAACCTGTTCCAGTGTCTGACCACCTCATGGTGTGGAAATGCTTCCTGCTGTCCAGCCTGACCTTCCCCTTGCAGCGCTGTGCTGTTCCCATTCTGCCATCGATTCCCAGAGCCCGGTACCTCCTGCTCCTTCCCCTCCTCAGGAGCTGTAGAGAGCAGTGAGGTTGCCTCTCGGCCTCTTCTGCCCAAGACTGGGCAGCCTAGTGCCTTCAACCTCTCTTCAGGGCACGTGCTTTCCTGTCCTGTTTGTTGCCCTTGTCCTTTGAAAGCATTCAGGCTAGGGCAACATTAGTATCTTTTTTACATCCTGGAACCCAATTTCTGCTTGTTTACAAAATGTTGCTTATGTTCTACATTAGAATTCAACTTGTGTCATCCGCTTTTCTGAGTGGCTGTGGTTTAATCATTAAATACACAGAAGAAGAGCAACTAACTATTATAATTTGCCTGGGGATAGAGTCTGCATTGAAAAGCATTTAGAGCCAAAAACTGTCTCCACTGACATCATGGGAATTGCAGTCTGGGCTACAAAATGCCACTGATCATAAGGTCATGTAATAGAGATTACTTATCTGAAGTGCAGTCCTTAAATCTCCTTAACTCCCCAGCCAGCTCTAGAACTCCAAATCATTATTTTGATTTAAAATCTAAAGAAAAAAGATTTCCTGTGAGCCTGCAGATAAAAAATTTGAGTGAGAAAAAAAGAGCAGCTGCAGCAAAGCTCTATTTAATAAACCCAACAGGTCCTGGTTAGATGGAAAATCTTTTGGATATACAAATGTTGTGTATATACAAAGCTAAACTTGATGGGAATGTTTAGCAAACTGGATTTTGAGGAAAGCCGGGACATTTGTTTGACTACCTGATCATGCTTCTGGTTTTTAGTGTTTGTTTTTCTTTTTCTTTTTCTTTTTCTTTTTTTTTTCCCATCCTCTTGAGATATAGCCAATAAAAAAAAAAATCCTTCTCCTATATTACATTTTTATCAACATCCTCAGCTTACAGTATCTAGAAGTCTATTATTTTATAAAATAAGAACTGTTATTTATCAACTTTTTAAATGTTATTGTTTTACAATGCTATACATAGTGGGTGATAGTTATATCCCTTGAGTCTTACTCATTTTGTGCTATCTCCTTTCTCTCCTGTTCCTTTCCATATTGTTTATCAGTCAAGCATGTTTCTTTTTTTTCTTCAGGCTCCTCTGAGCTGTATACATAATTTCAGAATGCTGATGTTACCACAGGACAAGAATCCTTAATTTGGTCTCTTGGGGCTCTGTAGTGTGAGGAAAAACAATTCCATGCACACTTTATGGTCTGTCCCAGCAGTGAGAGGCAGATCTGCTTCTCAGTGTGGCAGGGGTTGTAAAGTTAGGTCAGGTCTCAACTTTATATGCATTTCTTTGCATTTTTTCTGTCAATAATTATCCCTAAACTGATATGGAAATTTAGGATATAATCAAGTTTATTCATAATTTTTAAAGTGTTCCACCTTTGAGTATTTTGATGATAGGCCTTTCAAAAATATCTTCAAATAATCACACCTTAGTCATCTGTTCACATAGAAGGCAAGTTACGCTGCTATGCTTGTTTAGCCAATAAGGCAGTGACGTACCTATATTGAACAATGGCAGTTTCAATGGGCCCATTTAAGTTAAAAATGATAGCTGCTGTGCTCAGCATCCATGAAAATAGGAACAGTTTCAAATTATCTTCCAACATGTTTAAATCTTACAAAAGAGCAAATCTTTAGACCTCTGGAGGTTAAAGGAGAGTCAGACCAAAGGCAGAAGTCTGTTTAAATGTGAGCGGATCTTTTTTCTCCTTAACACATTAACTTAAACATTTAAAATTCTAAACTGTGTTTTTAATAAATTATAAGATAAAGCATAACAGCAATAAGTTCATGACATTCTCAATGTTTGCCAAATAGCAATCCAGCTGTATTCTGCTTGCTTCTGTCCCTTTAAATCACCAGAGGTGTTATTGGACAGACTGACCTTCAAAGAGAAGAAAGCAAGTGTACAAAAACAGCTGAGCTTTTGGTAATAACACTCATAGTGTGTTTAGCTGCAGTACAGAATATTATCTGTTGCAAATCTAATGAGAAAGGCAGATGTATGTCCTGTATTACCATTTTGACTTCATGCATCTTAATACAGTCTTAATATCAAACTGAAAGCAAAATTGAGACACGTGATTTTTTTTTAACCCTATGTATTGCATTTAAGATGCTCACTACTACTGAAATCAGGGCTTTAGTTTCCTAATATAATTATAATCTTGTAAAAAAAAAAAAGTTTTGCGAATATATAAGCAATACAGGTTTTGCTTATTGAGTTATTTTATCTGTATTCTAGTTTGGGATCAGGGATTGTCATTTTGGACAGTATCTTTTACCTTTGTAAAAAGCCACAAACCCATTCATTAGCTAAACCAAACACTGAAAAGGTACCATCTACGAAAAGCAAAGATACCATTTGCTTGGTGATAATTACTAGTGTTCATTTTCTCACTTAAGTGATAGATCACGTCACACTGTTGCCATAGCAACCCTGATTCTATCCCATTAACTGCCTAATGTGAATTTATGAATGCAAGTTTCAGCGTGTGGAAAATGGCTCAAAATAGGGTGTGATTCATCATGTGCGGCACCGACAGCTGAGTTGCAAGCTAAGTCTGATTCAGTTTGCAGTGTTACAGTGGTGTACTGTTTTGCAGGTATCCAATTACATATGAAGTAATTTGATATTTAATCAGTTTTTAAATGATAACTGAATAGGTGTTTTAAATTTTGAGGTGCTTGGTGCTGCATTACAACATTTAAAAAAAAACGAACACGTTTTTATTAGTGTTGGTGGAAACTGGCTCTGTAATAATGTTTTGATGAAGACTTGAGGCATTTCAAATGTGTGTATCCATTTTGAGTTAGGTTGTTAATGCTGAATGTGCTCTTCAATCCAGAGTTGCAGTGGGTTTAAATCTTGAAGTTCCTGTGGAATCCAAATGAGATGTTGGGTTAAATGTTTAAGTCTGTTTCTTTATATTCTTTTCTCTTGTAAAATGGGCATAAAGAAACCACCACCAACAATACAAAAAAAAAAAAAAATTTTTTTTCATTTCATTTCTGTACGCCATAGCTATTCAGTATTGGTTCCTGTACCTTTTAATTTTCATGTTGTGATAAGTCTTAATGCATCAGCAGAGGTATAGGAGTACTCTTCTATTTAAAATAGCAAATGTATCTCTACTTGCAGTCTGTCTACTCAGTGCCCAACATAGAGTGGCCATGTCACTCATTAGCTGGGGCTCTGACACCTATTTCAAAATGAATAGTGCTGAATCCTGAAAAATTGCATGAAGGAGATGGCATCACAAATACCAATCATTTAGAGGCACAATTAAGGTACCTCATGCAATTCTTTTTTTGCATTTGTGCATTTGCATTATGGCACAGTCCTTTATCATATCTTATTCTTTATCATATGATTATATATTATTTTAAGCAATTTGTTTGAACTCAGAGATGTGTTGTAAGTCTTTCTCTGAAAAGCCATGTTAGCCTATTCACTGGCAAATACAAAGGAACAATAATAACTGTTCAAGTTTACAGGGGATAAAAGAAGTGCACCTCCTTTCATATTGGCTACCTTTTAGAATTATATTCTTATGACAGAAATACTTGGTCAGTTTTCTTTTTTTTTTTAACATCACCAAAGTGGAGTCAGAATTCATTTTCACATTTTCCTTTATTGTACACTATTAAATTGCATGGAATCATTCAGTTACAAAAGAAGATTTCTGCTTCATTGTAATCCAGACGTTTGCCTTTCAGAGTTCTTCTGTGTGGAAGTGAAGGACACATCATTGCTTATAGGAAGGCTGGGGAGGGACTTTTTGTAAGGGCATGTAGCAACAGGAAGAGGGGAAATGGTTTTAAACTGGAAAAGGGTAGATTTAGACTCGATATTAGGAAGAAATCATTTCCTGTGAGGGTGGTGAGACACTGAACAGGTTGCCTGGAGAGGTTGTGAATGCCTCTCCTTGGAAGCATTCAAGACCAGTCTGGATGGGACTGTGAGCAACCTGGTCTAGAGGGAGGTGTCCCTGCCTGTAGCAGGGGGTAGGAACTAGAGGATCTTAAAGGTCCCTTCCAATCCAAACTGTTCTGTGATTATGTGTGCTATCATGTCATGAGTACATTTGATCAGATACATTCTACTCTCTTCCTCTTGCCATTTTCTGTGGTGAAGTTTCATGGTTGTTGCACTACTCTTGTTTGTATCTATCCAGCTCTTCCAGACATTTTGGGCTATAATAACATGAGTGAGTGAGGAACATCCCCTAACATTACTAGTCTTCCATATAGGATGGAAGGCTCTGATCACAATTCTGTAAGCACAAACCATATTTTGAAGTATCAGTACTGAAGAAATGAAGACCTTTGGAAGCTGATGATGACGTGATTCAATTTATGTGTGGCGCTTCTATAAAAGGAAACAAATCAAAGTAATCCTTTAAAAAAAATCTGAAATTCTTACGTGGAGGGTGCAGATATGACCAATATCATCATTAAAAGCCTAATATGAACCTTGCTTATATATTAGTAATATCCTGGTAGTGTTGATTTTAATCAGAATAGATACCTATCCAGTATATCTTTCATAATGAATGTGAGATAGATAACTGAAGCAACAAACTTGATCTATCCTTACTAGTATAAGGATAAGCAAGGGTATACTAGGTGGGGAACAAGTGTTGACTGATGTTTAGCTCCAGGCAGAGAGGGATCTGGAAGATATAAAAATCCATCTTTACAGTATTAAATCCTCTTCTACTGCAATTGTGAATGTGTCCCCTGTATATTTAAAAACAGAACCACAGCAAAATGTTCTCAGAACTCCAGCTGGTCTGGGTATTTTTCTTTCCTGAAAGATAAAGGTCTCCGGGTCTTTTGTTCATTGAAATGGGAAGATGTAAACTGAAAAACAAGGAACATTTCTCTTTATGGAATCATTTGACAGAGAAAAAGAAGAGAATAAAATTACTTTGAAATCAGTAGCAACAATAAGTTGCTAGAAAAGCCACCAACTTGATTCTTTTTGCTAGTTGGCTGTGACTAGTGAAACAATCATCAAGTTACCAGAGAATATGAAAAATGGATATATGAAAATGGTAATCTTAATTCATAAAGGAAGGAAGGACGTGCTAATGGCAAGCTACTCAACTAGTTTCTCTAGCCGTGGTACAGTTTTACATTGCAATTGAGGGAGACAATTATGGTACAGAGTCTTCTGAATCCCAAAGAAACACTGTACATCTGGATGTTGGTCCAAATTCTGAGAACCAGAGTACCCTTCAAACAGACAGATGCTATGGGCTTACAAAGTAGTTTGTGTGAAACGCTGTGGTCTGGGCTTGTTGGGTTAACTGACGTTTTTAATGCCTAAAGACAGAACCAAGTGAGATTTATTTCAGTGAGTATTAATGTAAGAGAAGCTTAGAATTTCGTGGATACTGAAGTTAGTTTTGGATCTAGCATGGATTGTAGGCAAAAATTCATTGTTTAAAAAGTAGTTTTCTTTAACTTCATTCATTTTGAAAAAGTAAAAATAAAGCATTTCATTTTAGGAATAGTTTAACAGTTTGTATTAGTTTACTTTTAACAATGCTTTTAAAGTTAAATGTAATTCAGCTAATGAAGCCAACAGAATTGATTGGCTCCAAGTCATCCTAGAAATAAGGCCTTCCTTCTTTGGGTTTTCCATTTTGCAATAAAATAAACACAGAAATATATCCCTTTTTAAGAAACCTCAGCTGAACTCAGTTTGACAGATCTATTTTTATCACTTAGTTACTGGTTCAACCCCTGAATGAAAACAGGATCTGTATTTCGCTTTGCCCTTTATGTCAACATTCTGAATCATCCAGAGCTTTGATATAGATGCTCCTACACTTTCCACGTGAGATGCCTATGGGATGTAAGAAAAAGACAACTTTAAATGGAATATAAGTTAAAAAAAAAAAGAAAAAAAAAGTAGAATTTAAAAAAGAGTTCAAAGTCAGTAAGACAGAAAATTGAACTAAAAAAATAATATTTTTTTCTCTGTCTGACCATTTTGTTGTTTTAGGGTTCAGCTTCCAAACTTCCTTTCAGTTACCTTTGTCCATTTTTGACGTGCAGCCCCATTCCCTGCAGATCCAGGGAGTTTCTCTCCCATGTCTGAAGCCTGACTCCTTTTCCCAGCAACTCTGACTTGTGTAGCTCCTCATTCCAGCTCTGATATTCCTCTGTACTTACAAGGTGCTTTCACACTCTTCTTCAGGAAATACATACTTGGGATATATCACAAGTGAACAGTGGTCACACATGAAAAATAAACCGTTTTATCTAATATATAATCCATGTATATATATCCAATTTCCATCTGTCATGTCATCACATACCTCATGATCTTCGGTGAGAATGCAGTGATCAGTATCAACGGAAAGGATTTCTGAGCAATGTGTTCCCTGGTGGTACGGTGAGGGGGAGGACTGCAGGTTTAGCTCATTTCAGTAGAAGTGCCTTGGCAAGCTGTTTTCAGTTATGTAGGAAAGCTCTTTTTTTTTCTTTGGTTCATAAACTAAGAATTGCAGCAAATATTCTGAAACTGCATCTTGCTGTCAGGTTATGCAGTGAAAATGTGTCACTGCTTATGGGATTAGAAAGTCAGAGAGTCTTAGGTGGCTGCATGGATTTACCAATCCATTATAATTAGGAAGTGGTGTTTTTATTTTTTGAAACTTGTTGGCACGAAGCATATCATATCACTAGAACATGTATGGCAAGTTCAGGCACATACATTTGTGTGTATTGGATTGGATGGGACCCTGGGGAGCCTGGTCTAGCATTAAACGGGGAGGTTGGTGGCCCTGCATGTGGCAGGGGGGCTGGAGCTTCACGATCCTTGAGGTCCCTTCCAACCCTGGCCATTCTGTGTGATTCTGTGCGTATAGTGATACACGTATGTGATTTCTGACTTAGCGAATTACTGCTCATTTCTTCTTACTTAAGAAAAGAAATGAGTTTGTGTAAATTTATTGACTTTGGAATGTGAATTAAGTTTAATTCCAGAACACACATGGATATTCAGAATATTTCAAAGGTTAACAAAGAAGTTAAAGGGAAACCCATTATTTATACAAAGAAAAAGCAGCTCTTTACTGCTAACTGGGTGGCTTTCTGAAACATGCTGACCTCATAGCTAAATCTTGACTGCAGATAGTTTATGATACAGAAACACGAGGAGTTGTTGAAAGTCTATTGGAGTTGAAAAGGTGAGAGGGAAAGGAAAAGTAGGGCATACCGTAAGAAATGCCAGAGAATTTCAATTACTGGAAGTTTTGTGGAGTTGGTTAGCAAGAATGTCTGCTAAGAATATATATTTTCTGGGGCTTTTATTAATTTTGGTTATTGGAATTGACCTTAGGGGGAAAAAAAGTTTAAAGAGTAGCTGATACTACTGAAGAGTGGCAGGTGAATTAATAACATTTAGAGAATGTGTTTTGTGCT